>NC_089847.1:21251431-21851431 GCF_035609145.1 Eleutherodactylus coqui | reverse complement strand
CTGAGACGTTAGCGCGCTTTTCTGGCCAATTGAAAGACAGGGAAGGCATTACAACTTCCCCCTGTGACATTCAAGCCCTATACCACCCCCCTGCTGTGAGTGGCTGGGAAGATCAGGTGTCCGCCGAACATAAAAGTCGGCCCCTCCCGCGGTTCGCCTCAGATGCCGTGTGAGTTAGTGAGGGAAAGTGCTGTTTGTACCGGAGCTGCTGTAGGGAAAGAATTGGTAGTTAGTGTAGGCTTCAAGACCCCCCAAAGGTCCTTATTAGGGCCACTGATAGCTGTGTGTTGGCTGCTGTTAGCAGTGGCAATTTTTTTTCTTCTCAAAATCGGCTCTGCAGAGCGTTGCACCTGGCATTAGGGACAGAAGTGCTGCATAGACAGGGAGAGTGTTAGGAGTGAGTGTAGCCTTCAAGAACCTCAACGGTCCTTTCTAGGGCCATATTTAACCGTGTGCAGTACTGTCCAGGCTGCTGTTAGCTGTGCTGCATTTTTTTTTGCTTCTCAAAATCGCCTCTGCAGACCATTGCACCCTCCATTGATACTGCAGGGAAAGAATTGTGTAGGCAGGGCCACAACACAGTTATTATTCATTGAATATACGCAGTGCTGCCTTTTGGTGCAAAAAAACGGAAAATAATTCTATTTGTCCTGCCTCTGTCCGTCCTAACGCCGGTGGACACGTGTCGGCTGCGTGTGCAACCTGTAAAAATCAGACGCACCCAGCTACGCTTTACTCCTGGCTTTGCCATTTGCTTTCCTTAATTGGGAAAAAAAATACCTGCTCTGCCACAGTTAATAACTCTGCTACCCTCACGTTCTGTGACACATTAGCAGGAAAACAGCACAGTTATTAAACTTCTCATGTTCATAGAATATACGCAGTGCTGCCTTTTGGTGCAAAAAAACGGAAAATAATTCTATTTGTCCTGCCTCTGTCCGTCCTAATGCCGGTGGACACGTGTCGGCTGCGTGTGCAACCTGTAAAAATCAGACGCACCCAGCTACGTTTTACTCCTGGCTTTGCCATTTGCTTTCCTTAATTGGGAAAAAAAATACCTGCTCTGCCACAGTTAATAACTCTGCTACCCTCACGTTCTATGACACATTAGAAGGAAAAACAGCACAGTTATTAAACTTCTCATGTTCATAGAATATACGCAGTGCTGCCTTTTGGTGCAAAAAAACGGAAAATAATTCTATTTGTCCTGCCTCTGTCCGTCCTAATGCCGGTGGACACGTGTCGGCTGCGTGTGCAACCTGTAAAAATCAGACGCACCCAGCTACGTTTTACTCCTGGCTTTGCCATTTGCTTTCCTTAATTGGGAAAAAAAATACCTGCTCTGCCACAGTTAATAACTCTGCTACCCTCACGTTCTATGACACATTAGAAGGAAAAACAGCACAGTTATTAAACTTCTCATGTTCATAGAATATACGCAGTGCTGCCTTTTGGTGCAAAAAAACGGAAAATAATTCTATTTGTCCTGCCTCTGTCCGTCCTAACGCCGGTGGACACGTGTCGGCTGCGTGTGCAACCTGTAAAAATCAGACGCACCCAGCTACGTTTTACTCCTGGCTTTGCCATTTGCTTTCCTTAATTGGGAAAAAAAATACCTGCTCTGCCACAGTTAATAACTCTGGTACCCTTACGTTCTGTGACACATTAGCAGGAAAACAGCACAGTTATTAAACTTAGATTATTCATTCACTAGAGGCAGTGGGGCCTTTCGTTTTCAAAAAAGGGAAAAAATTATATTTGGCCTGCAGTCTTGCGCCAATTTATTAGCTGCCTGTGAAATCAAATCACTGGTAATACAGCATGCTGAGGGGTAGGGGTAGGCCTAGAGGACGTGGACGCGGCCGAGGACGCGGAGGGCCAAGTCAGGGTGTGGGCACAGGCCAAGCTCCTGATCCAGGTGTGTCGCAGCCGACTGCTGCGCGATTAGGAGAGAGGCACGTTTCTGGTGTCCCCACATTCATCGCCCAATTAATGGGTCCACGCGGGAGACGGTTATTAGAAAATGAGCAGTGTGAGCAGGTCCTGTCCTGGATGGCAGAAAGTGCTTCGAGCAACCTATCGTCTACCCGCAGTTCTGCGCCGTCCACTGCTGCCAATCCGAATCCTCTGTCTGCTGCTCCTCCTTCCTCCCAGCCTCCTCACTCCACTACAATAACACCTGCTCAGGAGCGGGAACACTCCCAGGAACTGTTCTCGGGCCCCTGCTTAGATTGGGCAGCAGCGGTTCATCTCCCACCAGAGGAGTTTATCGTCACTGATGCCCAACCATTCGAAAGTTCCCGGGGTCCGGGGGAAGAGGCTGGGGACTTCCGCCAACTGTCTCAACAGCTTTCTGTGGGTGAGGAGGACGATGACGATCAGACACAGTTGTCTTGCAGTGAGGTAGTAGTAAGGGCAGTAAGTCCGAGGGAGCAGCGCACAGAGGATTCGGAGGAAGAGCAGCAGGACGATGAGGTGACTGACCCCACCTGGTGTGCAACGCTTACTCAGGAGGACAGGTCTTCAGAGGGGGAGTCAAGGGCATCAGCAGGGCAGGTTGCAAGAGGCAGTGCGGTGGCCAGGGGTAGAGGCAGGGCCAGACCGAATAATCCACCAAGTGTTTCCCAAAGCGCCCCCTCGCGCCATGCCACCCTGCAGAGGCCGAGGTGCTCTAAGGTCTGGCAGTTTTTCACAGAGACGCCTGACGACCGACGAACAGTGGTGTGCAACCTTTGTCGCGCAAAGCTCAGCCGGGGAGCCAACACCAACAGCCTCACCACCACCACCATGCGCAGACATATGATGGCCAAGCACCCCGCAAGGTGGGACGAAGGCCGTTCAGCGCCTCCGGTTTGCACCCCTGCCTCTCCCCCTGTGCCCCAACCTGCCACTGAGATGCAACCCCCCTCTCAGGACACAGGCACTACCGTCTCCTGGCCTGCACCCACACCCTCACCTCCGCTGTCCTCGGCCCCATCCAGCAGTGTAGTTCAGCGCACCGTCCAGCCGTCGCTTGCGCAACTGTTGGAGCGCAAGCGCAAGTACGCCGCCACGCACCCGCACGCTCAAACGTTAACCGTCCGCATAGCAAAATTCATCAGCCTTGAGATGCTGCCATATAGGGTTGTGGAAACGGAGTCCTTCAAAAGTATCATGGAGGCGGCGGCCCCGCGCTACTCAGTTCCCAGTCGCCACTACTTTTCCCGATGTGCCGTCCCAGCCCTGCACGACCACGTCTCCCGCAACATTGTACGCGCCCTCACCAACGCGGTTACTGCCACGGTCCACTTAACTACGGACACGTGGACAAGCACAGGCGGGCAGGGCCACTACATCTCCCTGACGGCACATTGGGTGAATTTAGTGGAGGCTGGGACAGAGTCAGAGCCTGGGACCGCTCATGTCCTACCCACCCCCAGAATTGCAGGCCCCAGCTCGGTGGTGGTATCTGCGGAGGTGTATGCTTCCTCCACTAAAGCACCCTCCTCCTCCTCCTCCTCTGTCTCGCAATCAAGATGTGTTAGCAGCAGCATGTCGCCAGCAGTCGGTGTCGCGCGGTGTGGCAGCACAGCGGTGGGCAAGCGTCAGCAGGCCGTGCTGAAACTACTCAGCTTAGGCGATAAGAGGCACACGGCCCACGAACTGCTGCAGGGTCTGACACAGCAGACCGACCGCTGGCTTGCGCCGCTGAGCCTCCAACCGGGCATGGTCGTGTGTGACAACGGCCGTAACCTGGTGGCGGCTCTGCAGCTCGGCAGCCTCACGCACGTGCCATGCCTGGCCCACGTCTTTAATTTGGTGGTTCAGCGCTTTCTGAAAAGCTACCCACGCTTGTCAGACCTGCTCGTAAAGGCGCGCCGGCTCTGCGCACATTTCCGCAAGTCCCACACGGACGCTGCCACCCTGCGCACCCTGCAACATCACTTTAAGCTGCCAGTGCACCGACTGCTGTGCGACGTGCCCACACGGTGGAACTCTACGCTCCACATGTTGGCCAGGCTCTATGAACAACGTAGAGCTATAGTCGAATACCAACTCCAACATGGGCGGCGCAGTGGGAGTCAGCCTCCTCAATTCCTTTCAGAAGAGTGGGCCTGGTTGGCAGACATCTGCCATGTCCTTGGTAATTTTGAGGAGTCTACCCAGGTGGTGAGCGGCGATGCTACAATCATTAGCGTCACCATTCCTCTGCTATGCATCTTGAGAAATTCCCTGCAAACCATAAAGGCAGCTGCTTTGCGCTCGGAAACGGGGGCGGGGGAAGACAGTATGCCGCTGGATAGTCAGGGCACCCTCTTGTCTATTTCTCAGCGCGTACAGGAGGAGGAGGAGGAGCATGAGGAGGATGAGGAGGAGGGGGAAGAGACAGCTTGGGCCGCTGCTGACGGTACACCGGCTGATTGCCTGTCATCCTTTCAGCGTGTATGGCCTGAGGAGGAGGAGGAGGAGGAGGAGGATCCTGAAAGTGATCTTCCTAGTGAAGACAGCCATGTGTTGCGTACAGGTACCCTGGCACACATGGCTGACTTCATGTTAGGATGCCTTTCTCGTGACCCTCGCGTTGCACGCATTCTGGCCACGACGGATTACTGGGTGTACACACTGCTCGATCCACGGTATAAGGAGAACCTGCCCACTCTGATTCCCGAAGAGGAAAGGGGTTCGAGAGTGTTGCTATACCACAGGACCCTTGCGGACAAGCTGATGGTAAAATTCCCAGCCGACAGCGCTAGTGGCAGAAGGCGCAGTACCGAGGGCAAGGTAGCAGGGGATGTGCGTAGATCGAGCAGCATGTACATCCCAGGCAGTGCAACAGTCTTTAAGGGCCTGGCCAGCTTTATGGCTCCCCACCAAGACTGTGTCACCGCTCCCCAGTCACGGCTGAGTCGGCGGGAGCACTGTAAAAGGATGGTGAGGGAGTACGTAGCGGATCGCACGACCATCCTTGGTGACGCCTCTGCCCCCTACAACTACTGGGTGTCGAAGCTGGACACGTGGCCTGAACTAGCGCTGTATGCCCTGGAGGTGCTTGCTTGTCCTGCGGCTAGCGTCTTGTCGGAGAGGGTGTTTAGTGCGGCTGGGGGAATCATCACAGATAAGCGTAGCCGCTTGTCAACCGACAGTGCCGACAGGCTAACACTCATCAAGATGAACAAAGGCTGGATTTCGCCAGACTTCTCTTCTCCACCAGCGGACAGCAGCGATACCTAAGCAATACGTAGGCTGCACCCGCGGATGGAAGCATCGTTCTCTCTCACCATCCAAAACGGGGACATTTCTGCTTCATCAATCTGTGTCTAATATTCCTCCTCCTCCTCCTGCTCCTCCTCCTGAAACCTCACGTAATCACGCTGAACGGGCAATTTTTCTTAGGGCCACAAGGCTCACTCAAATAATTTTTCTGAACAATTTTTATAAGTTTCAATGCGCTTAAAAGCGTTGGAACTTTAATTTGAACCAATTTTTCGTTACACTGGGCTGCCTCCAGGCCTAGTTACCACTTAAGCCACATTAACCAAAGCGATTAATGGGTTTCACCTGCCCTCTTGGCTGGCCATGGCCAATTTTTGGGATGTACATTAGTACTGTTGATACAGCAATTTTTGTGGGCCCTCGCCTACAGTGTAATCAAATTAATTTTTAGCCCACCTGCATTACAGCTGACATTACCTCAGCTGTGTTGGGCAATGCAATGGGATATTTTTGTGTACCGCCGGTGGGTTCCAGGGAGCCACCCATGCTGTAGGTGCACACGGAGTTTTTAATACATGTGTCCACTTCTAAAGAACCCCAGTCTGACTGGGGCATGCAGTGTGGGCCGAAGCCCACCTGTATTACGCACGACATTACTACCTCAGCTGTGTTGGGCAATGCAATGGGATATTTCTATGTACCGCCGGTGGCTTCCTGGCACCCACCCAGGCAGTGGGTCCACAGGGAGTTTAACCTACATGTGTCCACTTGTAAAGAACCCCGGTCAGACTGGGGCATGCAGTGTGGGCCGAAGCCCACCTGTATTACGCACGACATTACTACCTCAGCTGTGTTGGGCAATGCAATGGGATATTTCTATGTACCGCCGGTGGCTTCCTGGCACCCACCCAGGCAGTGGGTCCACAGGGAGTTTAACCTACATGTGTCCACTTCTAAAGAACCCCAGTCTGACTGGGGCATGCAGTGTGGGCCGAAGCCCACCTGCATTAAGCACGACATTACTACCTCAGCTGTGTTGGGCAATGCAATGGGATATTTTTATGTACCGCCGGTGGGTTCCAGGGAGCCACCCATGCTGTGGGTCGACAGGGACTTCACAATAGGGAGTTGTACCTGCCTGTGTCTATGAATTAAAAAGCCCGGTCTGACTGGGGCATGCAGACACCTTGACAGAATGAATAGTGTGTGGCACATAGGTTCCCCATTGCTATGCCCACGTGTGCAGCTCCTGATGGCGGTGGCACAGGATTCTATTTCTCATTGCTTCTGTACAGCATTGTGGGCTATTGCTCCGCCACTTTTAAAGAGGGTCGCTGCCTAGCCATGCCAACCCTCTGCAGTGTGTGCCTGCGGTCCCTCGTCATGGCAGACGCAATTCTAAATAGACATGAGCGTGGTGTGGCATGAGGGCAGCTGAAGGCTGCCCAGGGACACTTTGGTGTGCGCTGTGGGGGGGAGGGGGGGCGGTTGGGCAGCATGTAACCCAGGAGAAGTGGCAGCAGAGTGTCATGCAGGCAGTGATTGTGCTTTGTTGGAGGTAGTGTGGTGCTTAGCAAAGGTATGCCATGCTAATGAGGGCTTTTCAGAAGTAAAAGTGGTTGGGAGGGGGGGGGGGGGCCCACTCTTGCCGGTATTGTGGCTTAATAGTGGGACCTGTGAACTTGAGATGCAGCCCAACATGTAGCCCCTCGCCTGCCCTATCCGTTGCTGTGTCGTTCCCATCACTTTCTTGAATTGCCCAGATTTTCACACATGAAAACCTTAGCGAGCATCGGCGAAATACAAAAATGCTCTGGTCGCCCATTGACTTCAATGGGGTTCGTTGTTCGAAACGAACCCTCGAACATCGCGGGAAGTTCGTTCCGAATAACGAACACCCGAACATTTTGGTGTTCGCTCATCTCTAATAATAGCCAATCTAAACAGATAGCTGAAGTATAAAGCATGGAGAAGTGACGGAGCAGCAGCCTGGCCTGGGCCTCTGATAAAACAAGAGTTTTCCATTAAGGTCCCCATACACAGTAGACTTTAGTCATCCAGAACAGCCAATAATGGTGGGGCCGGAAGACTCGGATGTGCATGGGGGTGGCTCAGCTTTTGCCCGGACAGATGATGTGGGGGAAGAGAAGGATTGGAGATACTGGATTTCAGGGCCCAATCCTTTTGTTTCCCGGCAAATAAGTTACCGCCAAAGC
Source organism: Eleutherodactylus coqui (assembly GCF_035609145.1). Lineage (NCBI taxonomy): Eukaryota > Metazoa > Chordata > Amphibia > Anura > Eleutherodactylidae > Eleutherodactylus > Eleutherodactylus coqui. The sequence continues at coordinate 21,844,022 of NC_089847.1, read as the reverse complement.
TGTCTGGCTATGACTTACCTGCCTAAACACATGATTGTTTGGCCAAACGGTTGTTTGGCAAAATATTTGATAGGTTCTTCCTTCGTGTAGCAATTGTAGAGTAAAGGCTCATGCCCACGAGGGAAGCGGACAGCTATGCCAGAAGATTCTTTTAACCACGCGGGGAAGTCCACGATATACTCCCCATGTTTTCAATGGTGCTAGCGCCACTGGCCACATTGAAAACACTGAGCAATATCGCAGATTTCTTCTCTGCGATGCGAAGCTCTACTGAAACATTGCAGATGAGTATGAAACCATTGAAAATCATTGGTTTCATAATCATCACTCTAGGAAAAATATTGCTAGTGGGTAAAAGCCCTTAGTGGTACAGAGAACCGAATGACTAAACAATCTTGTTAAAAAATTTTTCTTTAATTATCTTTGTTTTTAAACTCACCGCCCAAGCGAACAACTAAAAATGTCATTGTTTGCTCAGCCGAACAATTTATCGCTACGTGTAAAAGTTCCCTCTACACGCATTGGTTCACAAATCATGGCAATCACCGCTCTTTTACATGCACTGAAAATTGTGCAAGATTATGTACAACCGACCAGTAAGCGTTTTGATGCTTGCTAAAAAGCAACAATCAGCTAATTAGTAAGAAGAAGTCAGGATAAAAGCTGGACTATGTCCTATGTTCTACATCCCAACTTCCCGCTAAGTCTTCTCTTTACTTTGCACATCATTGTTGTACTATTTAAAGTGTTTCTCAATTTGTAAACTACTGATGGCCTATCCAGAGGATAAGCCACTAGGAGTAGATCAGTCCCCTTTGATCAGCTCTTTTCTGGGCTGTTGTGCTCACATACTGAGCTGTTTTCTGCAGGAAGCTGACAGCTCTGTTCCCACTGCAATGGCCAGACTTGGTATTGCTGACCATTTACTTCAAGTTTGCCTGTAATACCAAGCCTGGCCACCGCAGTGAGAACGGAGCTGTTTGCTTCCTGCAGAAAACAGCACAGTGTACAAGAGCATCTGCTCAGAGAACAGTTGATCAGTGAAGATCCCGGATGGTGGATAATTGCTGATCTACTACTAAGTTCATATTGTACAGATGGACCAACAGCAGTTTACAACTAGACAGGTCCTTTAAAGGGGGTGTACTGCAATTGCAAATTATCCCCTATCCACCCTATTCAAAGAAAAGGGGATAACTTGCCGATTGTTGGAGGCTTTACTGCTGTGACCCCCCCCCCCGCGCGCGCGCGCCAAACTCAAAAATAGGAGTCCTATCTCCCCCCTCCTCCTTACTGCATGGTTACTGCAACCACCATAGTGAAGAGGAGACTGAATGGAGTACTGCTCATGCAACCACACTAGCGCTCGATTTTCAATGGGACTGCGGAGATACCCAAATCTTGCCTATTTCCATGAGCCCAATGCTTGGCCAGCGCTCTATTCACAGTGGCATCACTGCCAGGGAAGAAGCGACCCCCACAGTGACAGGAGAGCGGGACACTGGAGTCCCATTCTCGAGAACGGCAGGGGTTTCAGCAGTGAGCCCCCACTGATAGGATGGATAGGGAATAACTTGCAATTTTGGTACAACCTCTTTAATGTTAACTTTTTCCTTGGGACCAATTTACTTGGCAGGGGCTCTTTAAAAGCTATCCTACCCAGTTCATAAGGTCCCTATAGGTTGTCTATAGGTGACTGTGTGGCCAGGGCGAGGGGTTAAAAATCTCAATTGTGACTAATAACTTATTGTGTGTTATGATATTTATAGGTAAGACAGCGCTGATTGTATTCGCTCACCAAGAGCGGACATCGTTCAACTACGCCATGAAGGAAGCGGCTCAGGCAGCTTTACAGAAGAAGGGCTGGACGGTTCTTGTGTCCGATCTGTATGAGATGAAGTTTAACGCTATCCTGTCACGTGATGATATCAGGGGTAAGAACACTAAGCAGCATTTAAAGGAATTGTCCAGGATAGGACCAAAGGAAATACCTTTTCACCCCAGAAACAGCGCCACTCTAGTACGTAGGCTGCATAAGGTATTGCAGCTTATTCCCACTCAGATGAATAGGGCTGGACTGTAATACCGAACACAGCCTATTAAAAAGAGTGGCGCAGTTTCTGGAAAGAAGCAGAGTATGTATATACGAATTGGCGGCTGTCTGGATATGCTGGAAGTTGTAGTTTGCAACAGCCAGAGAGGTTGGTGAGAACTAATACAGATTGTACATTTTGCACTTTTTAGACCATAAAAAGGATATAATTGCCTAAAAAAGACTAATGCTGCTTTAATGCAGGTGAGCCCAAGCACCCAAATAAGTTTAAATATGGTTTAGAGACTTTGCTAGCGTGGAAGGAGGGACGCCTCGCCAGGGACATTGAAGAAGAGCAGAAGAAGCTGGAGAAGGCTGACCTAGTGATCTTCCAGGTACATGTAGTATTGTCTCCGCCTGTGATGTTGTACTTGGCGCTGTAGTTCACGAGACAAAAGGCCGTATTTATCAAAACCACGATTATCGTTCCATGTAAATGCATGCCATGACCGAACGAGAAACGAGAATCGGCCCGCATAAAGAGGCAGTCATTCGTTTAGGAACGACTGCCTGTTGACTGTGAATGGAGTCGGGTGGCCTTGAATGACCTAATGGTCATCTGCGCCCATCAGGTCATCCCGTGTAAAGGAGGGTTGAAGGTACCCTCATGTAGGCAGCACTCTCAGGAACCCATAAGCAATGGACTGAACTACTTCCCCTCTCTCAGACACCCCTATTTATAGCCTCACCCATACCACATGACAGGACATAAATTGATACATTTACAGGCAATCCCCAGGCTTTTGCAAACACTTAACCCATCACACGCTGCAGCTGTGCAATACATATAACAGAATGACAAGACGCTTTTGCACAGCCCACCCACAAAGTACATGACACGTATTACATTTGTGGGGAGGGCCAGGAATAGATGTACTGGGCCACTACAATAGCTCTACAGCACCACCTATTGGATGGCAGCATTACCTTAAAGGGGTTGTCCCACGCCGAAACGGCTTTTTTTTTTTTCAATAGGCCCCCCGTTCGGCGCGAGACAAACACAAGGGATGGGTTAAAAAAAAAAAAAAAAAGTTTAGTACTTACCCGAATCCCCGCTCTGCGGCGACTTCTTTCTTACCTTAGCAAGATGGCCGCCGGGATCTTCACCCACGATGCACCGCGGGGCTTCTTCCATGGTGCACCGTGGGCTCTGTGCGGTCCATTGCCGATTCCAGCCTCCTGATTGGCTGGAATCGGCACACGTGACGGGGCGGAGCTACGCGATGACGCGTAGAAGGGGGCGGAGCCAGAACGCCGCTCGTGCCGAGACCCAAGAGAAGGGAGAAGACCCTTCTGCGCAAGCGCGTCTAATCGGGAGATTAGACGCTGAAATTAGACGGCACCATGGAGATGGGGATGCCAGCAACGGAGCAGGTAAGTGAATAACTTCTGTATGGCTCATAATTAATGCACTATGTATATTACAAAGTGCATTAATATGGCCATACAGAAGTTCTTACCTCCACTTGCTTTCTCGGGACAACCCCTTTAAATCAATGTACAACTTTTTAACAAGTCTGTAAAACAGTGATTGGGAATAGGAAACCAAGCAAGAAAATTATACAGACCCCTGTTTTAGGGTGTTTGCCCCTCATCAGTATGCAGTAGGTTTCTGGCTTGGCTGGTGAGAGGCCTGTAACATGGGTCAAGATGGATGTTATCTCTCCTAGGAGAGCACCCAAAAAGTTTGTGGAGGCACCTAGGGGGTGAGTGGGTCGGGGGTTGGCATTGTCTCTCCCCAAGGAGAGCACCCAGAAGGGGTGTGAGAAGACACCTGAGGGGTGAGTGAGGAGACTTATACGGCCATGCATGCGCCTCTGGGTAATTTATGCAAATAGGGAAGATGGAACAATACCTCTACAGCGCCATCTATTGGATGGCAGCATTCCTTCAAATCAATGTACGACTTTTTAACAATTCTGTAAAACATTGATTGTGAATAGCCAGAAAACCATACACAGACAGCCGTTTCAGGGTGTTTGCCCCTCATCAGCGTGCACTCACCTCTCAGCTGTCCTCTTACACCCCTTCTGAGTGCTCTTCTTGGAAAGAGACGATGCCATCCCCCAACCCACTCACCCCTTAGGTGTCTCCCCACACTTTTTTATGGGTGCTCTCCTTAAGGAGAGACGACACCCCTCTTGACCCCTGTTAAAAGATAGGACATGTCTTTTTTGATGCACAATTTTTTTCGGCATGTCAAAAAGTCATTCATCTGACAGAACCCATAGGAAACCATGGTTTTTTAGATGCAATTTTTAGATGTACCTACTCAGCGTCAAAACGCTGCTTGTGTGAAAGAGCCCGAAAGGAGTATTCCAGGGTTTTGCTAACCTTCCCTATTGATAACTGACGGGTCATTAATAGATGACTGTCGGAACCACCACTTAGATCCCTGCCAATCAGCTGATGCCCAGTGCCATTGTTGCTAGCGGAGGAAGCAGAAAGCATTGGCCATAGTGCAGTAGCCCGGGTAGATACTGAAATGCATTCTATGGGAGCTGCACCAGTAGTGCCAACCGGGCTGCTGCGCTATGGTCAATGCTTTCTGCTTCCTCCGCTGATTATAGCAACAGCGGCACCGGGAATTAGCGGGGATGAGAGCTGTGGGTCTCTGCTGCTCATGTACTAATGACCTGTCAGTTATCAGTAGAGAAATTTCTGGAATATACCTTTAAAATATTCCGTTCATGTATTTTGCGTTCACACAATGCATCCTGTACTACCATATGTTCTGTGCAATTCTGTCCTTATTTCTGCTTCTGGAATACCATTTTATTAGCGTCAACCACCTTTATGGGAAGTGGAAGGCGTAAAATATAGCATTATTGCATGAAACAGGTTTTTACGGTTTGTGACAACACGGGGGTTAAAGAGCACGCCAAATGGTCACTTTTACTTTTTCCTTTCATTTATTTCTAAATAAGCTTTAGAAGAACATAAACGACTGGGTCTCCGGACACATAATAAGATTTGCAAAGTCCTTTCAATGCAATCCTCCACAGTCCACAGGAGGAGCAATCAAGTCCACAGCTGCCAAACAGTAACAAGTCCGTTCAGCTTCACAGACCTGTAGTAGTCCTTAAGTGCAGCTTATCACCAGGACGTAGCGTCTCCAGACCTCAATCCCAGGGGCAGAGTCCTCCAAGCGTCCTGCCGGGACAGCGTCTCTCTCTGCTTACGACAGGAATTTCTTTAACCAGCAGTCTGGTCACAGTACAAGTCTCAGTGTCTCCAGACCTCAATCCCAGGGCCAGGTTTCTCCAAGCGTCCTGCCGGGACAGAGTCTCTCTCTGCTTATAGCAGGAGTTCCTTTAACCAGCAGTCTGGTCGCAGTACAAGTCTCAACTGGAGTCTGGTTCTCTCAGACACACACACCTCTCTCACTGCAGCAGGAACAAACCCTTTTATCTTACTGACCACACCTGTGGGTGTTTTCCCCTTGTCTCAGGCAACAAACTGACTGTCTGTTGCCCCCTTACAAGCCACTCTCTGTAGCGCACCCTTACAGGTTACATTTATTAAAGGGAATGCAAGAGGATTTTGCTTTGCTTTGCATTTGAAGTGACATTCATTATTTCTTCCAGTTTCCCCTGTACTGGTTTGGGCCACCCGCCATAATGAAAGGATGGATGGAACGAGTCTTCTCTGAAGGGTTTGCGTATAGCCTCGAATTCATGTATTGTGAAGGACCATTCAAGGTAAACTGCAGTCATTGACTTGTAGGGTTGAGCCACCATACCTGAGCATAAAGTGTGAAATCACATGGAAACCGAGACATCACTGATTTACCCAGTATTAATAGCTTGCTGTTCTATATAGTCAAAGCACCTTAATCCGAAAAAAATAGTTTATAGGCGATGGGTTACTAAATACTCTCAAATACACTGCTCAGTCTTCTGCTCCCGCGTTTGGTTGATTATATCAGACTTTTTGGATTATCAGCTTCAAGGTCAAAATATTTTGCTTTATGTAATCTCATTCTAACTGCTGGGATATCAGATTCCGGGGTAAATCTTTCTGAATTTGTGATATTTTTTTTTTACAGACAAAGAAAGCTCTGTTGTCCTTCACCACTGGTGGCTGTGAGTCAAGGACAACACCCAGAGGGAGGACTGGAGACATGAATGTTATTCTGTGGCCTCTCCAGGTAATTTATCATTGGTGTTTGTGCCGATCATGTTCACAAAGTTGGCACAATCTGTGCATGGCATCTGACGGCATACAGGTTGATTAGCAGCTTGATCTGTCCAAGACCATAACCAGCACTCAAGGGATCCAGTAGAAAAATTGGAATGGGACCCGTCTCCTGGGATGTCAGTAATCTGCTGGCATCGAGGGCTGGAGCATTCAGCGAGTTCTGGTTCAGTATTTTCCATATCAACATCTTACCACCTCTATCTCCCATACTCGGATTATACAGGTGGTGGACAAAAATATGAAAACACTGCATGAAATATATGCCATCAAATCAGTCTCTACATGTTTTATTGAAATCTAGTTTATAATCCCATGCAATTTGAGTGGATGTAATATGACACAGATGTGAACATCTGCCCGAGCAACAAGGTGCCATCCGTCAGGTGTTAGAGCCACTCATCTGCTGTTACCAACTGCCTCCCAATACCACCCAGAGCAGGGCAAGAGGTGATGTAAACACAAATTTGGTTGGAAAGCTCTCAGCCACACAGGGGTCAAAAGGGTAGCTCAGTGCTAATGGTTAAAATCCCATGCAATTCACACAGTGTTTCCATATTTTTGTCCACACCCTATAAGTATGTAGGTGATTATACTGCATCTGGAGTCACATGCTACTGTTTGCCAACATTTGCCAGGCCCCTATGTTCATTGGCGTTCTTGTAAAAGCTCGTACAATGTAAATCCTAAGGCTCATTTACTCACAAAGACAATCTTCAATCTTTCAAACGATTGAAAGATTGAAATTTCTAGCAATCATTTTCCATAAAGTAATAATGGGCAGTAATGCCCATTAGCACTTTATCAGCTTCATTTGCATGTTAATGAGCCTCCAGCAGCTCTTTGCAAATCCCAGCATATGCTCTGGACTTTGCACTCAGCTGCATTGTCTTCACAAGGACTGCCACAGTCTGTCAGTTGAATACAACGTAATCAGCTGCTCCCGTGAAGAATACAGCTTGCAGTCCCTGCTATCTCTCTCCGGCTGAATGATGGTTTTTATTCTCACCTAAAAATCATCGTTCAGCCGAAGAGTGAACGATGGTAGCATTTACACACAACGATTATCACTCAAAAGCCATCATTTGAATGAATTTTGAGTGATAATCGTTGCGTGTAAATGGGGATTTACTGGTAGATATGCATATTTCAACCTATTACACAACTCTAAACAATAGTGGGAGCTGCATTACAAGATTCAATGATAGGGTAGATCACCAGATCAGGCATCACTAGATACAATAGAAGCATGTTGAACAACCCAGTGATCCCCACCTAAATGTACTCATTAATATAGCTCACTATATGGCTAAAGGTGCTTTTAGGCACAAAGATGATCGCTCAAAAGGATCAAATTTCTTTTGTTCTGCCAGCAGGGCTGACAGCTGAAGCAATGCAATCAGCTGTTCTCAGCAGTCCCTGGGCAGAACACAGAGTGCAGTCCTGCTTATAATAATAATCTTTATTTGTATAGCGCCAACTTATTCCGCAGCGCTTTCAGGCATGGATAAATGCAAAACAATACAACAATTGCAACAATTACAATGTGAGATACATTGGGTTAGACGCAAATGGGTTGGGGGTGGTACAGGAGGTGCAGGGGTTGGGGAACACAGGCAATAGGAAATTTTATGTACAGATCATTTATATGAAGGCAAACAGGGTGGAGCACCATAGGGAGGGGCGAGGGACTAGGTCAGGAGATTTTGTATGCTTCCCTGAAGAGGTGCGTTTTTAAGGCACGTCTGAAATTTCGTGCATCGGGAATTGTCCGGATGCCTTGGGGTAGAGCATTCCAGAGGATGGGTGCTGCTCTAGTGAAGTCCTGTAGGCGAGCATGAGAGGTTCGTATTACAGGGGTGTTTAGTCTGAGGGTGTTAGCCGATCGGAGTGAGCGGGCTGGGTGGTGTACTGACAGGAGGGAGGCGATGTATGGTGGCGCAGCGCCATGCAGAGCTTTGTGAGTGAGGTAGAGGAGTTTAAATTTAGTTCTGCAGTGGATGGGCAGCCAATGCAGCGAGAGGCATAATGCAGAGGCGTCTGAATAACGACTGGATAGAAAAATGAGTCTAGCTGCTGCATTTAGTATGGATTGGAGCGGAGCGAGTCTAGTGCGGGGGAGGCCAATGAGTAGCGAGTTGCAGTAGTCAAGCTGGGAGTGGATGAGCGCAACCACGAGCGTCTTTAGCGTGTCCGTGGTTAGGAACGGACATATTTTAGCAATATTTCTGAGGTGCATGTGGCATGTTTGGGCCAGAGATTGGATATGGGGGTCAAAGGAGAGGTCAGAGTCCAGTGTGACCCCAAGGCATCGGGCATGCCGTCTGGGGGTTATGATGGTGCCAGACACTGGAATGGAGATGTTGAGGGGAGGTCGGTTAGAAGGTGGAAACACAAGGAGGTCAGTTTTAGAGAGGTTTAGTTTGAGAAAAAGGGAGGACATAGTGTTAGAGACAGCGGACAGACAGTCGGTGATATTTTGGAGGAATGGTCCAAAGATCTCACGAGAGGAGGTGTATAGTTGGGTGTCATCAGCGTAGAGATGGTATTGGAGGCCAAATCTGTGGATGGTTTGTCCAATTGGGGCAGTATAGATTGAGAAAAGAAGGGGACCAAGGACCGAGCCCTGGGGTACCCCAACAGCGAGAGGAAGTGGAGCAGAGATAGAACCAGTAAAGGAAACACTGAAAGAGCGGTCAGAGAGGTAGGAAGAGAACCAGGAGAGAGCAATATCCTCAGCTGTTCTGCTGAACAACGTATTTCAACCCGAACTGAAGTCTGTCATTTGGCAGAAAACTGAAAGATGGGCACAACGATTTACACACAACGAAAAGATGGCCTTTGAGCGAATTGTGAGCGATAATCGTTGTGTCTAAATGGGCCTTTACATGTAGGTTGGAATGATCATCTATAAGTACCCCTCCACCTGCTTGATGAAGGCAGCCAGAAGGGATGTCCCTGCTCTAGTCTGCCCGTCTGAGCCCCCTTATACTACATACAGGCATAAGAAGCTGAGTGGGCTTAAAGCAATTAATAGGCAAGAACTCCCAGTATCTATGGTAGAAGCTGTAATTGTCCTTCTTCCTAAACCTGGAAGGATCCCCCATGCCTGGTTCTTGTAGGCCCATATCACTTCTAGCAATGGACATTAAATGGATGTGGAAAAAGCATTTGATAGTGTACAATGGGTATTACTCTGGGAGGCTTTACGAGTAATGAGTTTTGGCCACAATCGGTTAAAATTGTTGTATGCTGACCCAAGAGCATGTATATAGCTTAATGGAAGACTGACTCCTTCCTTTCCATTATATAGGGGTGCCCTCGCTCCCTGCTTCTATTTGCTTTAGCAGTAAAGCCCCTGGCAAGTCATAGTAGGTCACATGCAGGTATACCGGGTTTATACATGGCTCCATTGGAGAAAAAATAGCTCTGTATGCAGATGACATGCCTTTGTTTCTTGGTGATTCAAGCATATCTTTGGAAACGGCTATTACAGTAATTAGTAAATATGGAGGTTACTGAAGCCTCATGATTATGTAACACACACAGCGTAATACATTTGAACACTGGGACTTGTGTGTGCTACAATTCAACTTACTGTGGGTACGGCCGGAGGCCTAGTCCTTGTAACAGTGTAGCCCAGTGGTAACACGAGGGGGAATGTTTCTAGAAGTATATATCACATTGTGACGCCACCGTTCCCACACCGTTATTCTGTACTGCGGAGTAATAAACACAGAGACTTGTGTATCGTACCTCGGGACCTCAGGACCGATTGAGACCCGGTAAGCTTTCCTTAGATAAACTTGAAGAAGCAGGTGATTACAAGTACATTCATGGCAGCAGTTATAGGCAGAAGCTCAGAGGTTGGGAGGAAAAAACACACAGGAACAATACGGCCCTATAGTCCACGTTATCTATATGTTACCTGGACATTAAGTATACTCCGGTGGAGGTAAAAGGTAGGGGGACACTGGTAGGCAATTACTGAAGAAAAGGCTTAGCCTAAATACACCCCGCACATCATCCGGGTGGGTGTCACAATCACGTACCTCTGTGTGGTGATCCTAATGGCGGACGGGCACACAGGAATAGTAATGCCTGTAGTGTGAACGGGTACCTGGTACGGTGGGTTGCTCTATACAGAATTGCTTGGGGGGTTGCTCTCACTTTGGGGGATTTTTAGTGACTCACTCGTTCTCTCATGCATTTCGCAAGCGGTAGCGAGGTCTCTCCTTCTCCTCCATATTAGACACAAGGAAACCAGAAATGTCTCCCTGTGCCCCTGCAGTTTCTCCAGTGGACCGGGGAAGAGGGAAGATCCTCAGCTCTAACATGGAAAGCCTCTCCTTCTTCTCCATTTTCAATGCAGGGAAGCTAAAGGCAGAGATTGAAACTAACTGACCAAAAATTCTTAAATGTTTTCACATAAAAGCTTGATTTATGCATCAGGTCATTCTCTGATGACACATTCCCTTTAAACAAAACCTAATTCTTTTTGCATTTCCAGAGCGGTATTTTACATTTCTGTGGATTCCAAGTCCTGCCGCCTCAAATTGCATACAATGTGGCACATGTAACTCAGGAAGTTCGCGTTGGGATGTTGAAGAGCTGGGAGAAGAGACTGGAGACAATCTGGGATGAGAAGCCCATCAGATTCCTTTCTAACCAGGACTTTGAGGGTGAGTCTGGTGGATATTTGCTGAAGAAGGAAGTGGAGGAGGCCAGGTCTGCTGATAAGTACGGCCCAACCGTCGGGCAAAACCTGGGCAAACCTCTGCCACCTGACAGCCAGCTGAAGTCTGAAGGCACCGGCTTATGAGATACTGGCAAAGTGTTTACGTGGAATGTTGTGTCATCTCAATCTACGCTTTGATAGATGTATGAAATCTTATCCCTGTGATGTGGTGCAACTGAGAAGTATCATCAGACGGTTGTTTTGGACCAGGTGGAGGATGTTCCCTCTGCTCAATCTCTTCTAATATTTGTTTTAGACTTTTAAAAGTCTGTAAAGTGTTTTACTGTTATATGCCATTAAAGTTTGCTCAAAGACCTGCTCCTTCATCCCTCTCCTCTTTAACCCCTTGAGGACATGGTTTGTTTTGGCCATAAGAACGCAACAATTTAGGATGGATTTTCATCTCCACTTTTCAAAAGCCATACAACATCCCAAGGTGGATAAAGCGAACGCAATAATGCAAAATACTTGCCGAGGATCGCTACTTCCCACAAAAAAGCTTGCATTCAAGGGAAAAATCGCACGTTCCGGAGCGCGATATCAGGACGAGCTTCATGGCCAGATATTGCGCTCGTCTGTGTGACGTTAGCCTAACGCAGATGGAATCATTGTCTGAACGCTTCCGTTTCAATATTTAAAAAAAAAACAAACACAAAACTTTCACATTTTTTTGGTTCCGTTAGGTTTCTATGTTTAGCGGCACAAAGTGCGCAGCCGGCAGCGGTATTTGTCCACTTTAAGAAAAAAAAAACAGCAGAACGGAAACTCACTGAAAACGTACAATTTGATTTCAGTTTTTAAAACACTCAATAAAATCACTAGGGGGCGGAGCCGTTCATTTCCGTGCTAGTGAGCATTCACAAGTCGTGCATTGTAATGTGGAGCGGCGCATACACGGATGCTACATACAGAGACGACAGTTACACGGACGCTGCATACATGGACAGTGCAGACACGGATGCTACATAAACGTCCAATACATACACGGACGCTAAATAGATGAACGCCGATTACATGGACGCTACACATACACAAACGCCGCATACATGGACGCTAGTTACATGGACACTACATAAACGTCCACTACATACACGTCCACTACATACACAAACGGCGCATACATGGACGCCAGTTACATGGACGCTACATACACGGACACTGCATACACAAACACCGCATACATGGACACCAGTTGCATGGACACTACATAAACGTCCACTACATACACGGACAGTGCATACACAGACGCCAGTTACATGGACGCTGCATACATGTCCATTACATACACAGATGCCACATACACAAACGCTACATACACGGACACTGCGTGCACGTCCAATACGTACACAGACACTACATATACGGATGCCAGTCACACGGACACCAGTCACACGGACGCTACATACATGTCCACTACATACACTGATGCTACATACATGGACACCGCATACACAGACACATAAACAGTACATACTCAAACACCGAATACACGGACGCTTCATACACGTCCACGACATACACGGACGCCAGTTACATGGACGCTACATACACATCCACTACATACACGGATGCCGCATTCAAAGACACTAGTTACATGTCCGCTGCATACATGGATGCCACATACACGTCCATTACATACACGGATTCCAGTTACGTAGACGCTACATACACATGCACTACATCCACGGACGCTGCATACATGGACGCTACATACACGGACGTTTTATACACGTCCACGACATACACGGACGCCAGTTACATGGACGCTACATATGCATTCACTACATACACGGACGCCAGTTACATGGACAGTTCATACACGGATGCCAGTTACATAGACGCTACATACACATTCACTACATCCACGGACGCTGCATACATGGACGCTACATACACGTCCACGACATAAACGGACGCCAGTTACATGGACGCTACATACTCGTCCACTACATACACGGATGTCGCATTAACAGACACTAGTTATACAGACTGCAGATACATGTCTGCTGCATACAGGGATGCCACATACACGTCCACAACATACACAGACGCCAGTTACATGGACAGTACATACACGGACGCCACATACACGGATGCTTCATACACAGACGCCACATACAAGGATGCCGCATTCACAGACACTAGTTACAGGTCGTCCGCTGCATACAGGGACGCCACATACATGTCCATTACATACACAGACGCCAGTTACATAGACGCTACTTACACATCCACTACATACACGGACACCGCATACACAGACGCCAGTTGCATGGACAGTACATACATGGACGCTGCATACACGGGCGCCAGTTACATGGACAGTACATACACGAACACTGAATATAGGGACGCTACATACATGGACTCTTGATACATGTCCACAGTATTTGTCCTCTTTAGAAAAAAACAAACAAAAAACTGACACAACGGAACGGAAACTCACTGAAAACGTACAATTTGATTTCCGTTTTTAAAACCCTCATTAAAATCATTGGGGGCGGAGCCGTTCATTTCCGTTCTAGTGAGCATTCACAAATCGTGCATACAGGGATGCTACATATACAGACGCTACATATAAGGACAATAGTTACATGGACGCTGCATACACGGACAGTACATACACAGACGCCGCATACACGGACGCCAGTTACATGGGCGCTACATAAATGTCCACTACATACACGTACGCCAGTTACATGGCCGCTACATACACGTCCACTACATACACGGACGCTGCATACATGGACGCTATATAAACGTCCACTACATACACGGACGCTACATAGATGGGCGCCAGTTACATGGACACTACATACACATCCACTACATACACGGACGCTATATAAATGTCCACTACATACACGGACGCTACATAGATGGGCGCCAGTTACATGGACACTACATACACATCCACTACATACAAAGACGCCAGTTCCATCAACGCTACATACATGTCCACTACATACATAAACACTGCATACACAGAAGCCAGTTACATGGACGCTACATACACGTCCACTACATACATAAACACTGCATACAAAGACGCCAGTTACATGGACGCTACATACACGTCCACTACATACATAAACACTGCATACACGGACGCCAGTTACATGGACGCTACATACACGGATGCCGCATACACGAAAGCTACATACACAGACATTGCCTGCACATCCAGTATGTACACAGGGACTACATATAAAGACGCCAGTTACACGGACACCAGTCACATGCACACTACATACATGTCCACTAAATACACAGACGCTACATACATGGATGCCACATACACGGACGCCAGATACATAAACAGTACATGCACAAATACTGAATACACGAACGCCGTATTCAAAGACGCTAGTTACACAGGCTCCAGTTAGATGTCCGCTGCATACAGGGACGCCACATACATGTCCATTACATACATGGGTGCCAGTTGCATAGACGCTACATACACATCCATTACATACACGGACACCGCATACACGGACGCCAGTTACGTGGACAGTACATACAATTTAATGCTCTTAACTTGATACACAACAACACTGGCTATTAGGAGACGTTACATGACACATGACATCATAGACCTCACATGACATCACCATAGCTACGGAATGTCCAGAGTTCTAACCTGGGGCCATCTTGTGTCAGTTGAGCTTAACCAGCACTGAGGTCTCGCTCACACATGGCATAGCTGGTAAAATGGGCACATTTGGGTGCAACGGGGCAGATTTACTGAAGGCATTCACTGTTTTGGCATATAACAGTTGCACATTTTGTTGCATAATATCTTGTGCGGGTGACTTTTTAGTTTCCCAGTAGTAATAGTGTCCCGAGTAGTAATAGCACCCACATAGTGTCCCCAGCAGTAATAGTGATCCTCATAGTAAACCCAGTAGTAATAATGAGCCCTATAGTGACCCCAGCATAGACATTAGAGCCCTTGTAGGGACAGTGACGCCCTGTATCACACCTATGTGAGGGGCTCCTGGAGCTGATGGGTAGTCCCCAATCAGGAATATTGGAGATCAGGTCTGAATCCGCTTTCCAACAATCTGTGAGTACGAGCCATGCGGGTTTTATTGCTGAAGTATGTCTGCTATGGTGTTCCCTAGAGAGCGGAGACCACCCGGCCCTCCGTCCTTTTATTTACCCTTACTGCTGGCCATTTAACTACTGACTGTATTATCATTCATCAGTTGGGCTTTACTCTAATACTTTGTGTCTTCTGGGTTAAAGTTACTCTAGGGATGGCTTTGTTAGGACAGCGGATGCTCAACTTTTGGATAACAACCTGATACCTGCTTTAACAGTGGGAACCCAATAAGGCATGGATCCCCGCTATTTAACCCTTTACATACCACGGCATGTAAAACATTGACAGAGGGAGGAGGCAATGTCCTAATAAGTTGCTGTGACACCCAGAGGCTTGAATATGGCCTCCATGTCTGCCAGCTATGGTGGTCTATGAGGCTCAGCCACTGGCGGTGCATTAGAGGAATAATAACACATGGCGATACTCAAGTCCCCTAGTGGGACCAAAATAAAATGTTTAAACAGTTTAAAAAAGAAATAGTAAAAAAAATAAAAATGTCAGAACCCCACCTATCCTTGTCAGAACCCCACCAATCCCCCGTTACTATGTAAAGAAATATATATTTATAAATCACACACGGTATCACTGCATTTGACCCAGAGAAAAAAGTTAGTACATTATTTAACCTGCACATTGAATGCCATGAAAAATAATTAGATATGTTAAGCTGGTATAAGTTATACATCTCCTACATATAGTGATACGGAGCATGCTGGTATAACCTGGGTATCTTCTGTATATAATTATATATGGTATAACCTGGGTATCTCCTGTATATAATTACACATGTACAGCTGGTATAAGTTATACATCTCCAATATAGTGATATGGAGCATGCTGGTCTAACCTTAGTATCTCCTGTATATAATTATATATGCATAGCTAGTATAAGTTAAACATCCCCTATATATAGTGATATGGAGCATGCTGGTATAACCTGGGTATCTTCTGTATATAATTATATATGGTATAACCTGGGTATCTCCTGTATATTATTTTATATGATATAACCTGGGTATCTCCTGTATATAATTATATATGTACAGCTGGTGTAAGTTACATATGTAACTGCAGCTCACTGACACACACTAAATGTTATAAAACAATACATTAAGAATTAGACCTCATGCACACGGGTGGATTTTTGCTGTGGAATCCAGAGTGGGGGTCCACCTCCGGGTTCCGCAGCAATAACCCTCCCTAGAATGCTATGGGAAAATGATTATTCTTCATGCGGATAAAAAAATCACAGCATGCTCCATTTTACTGCACGCATGGCATCCATTGAAGTAAATTGAAGCCATGCGACTCGCGGTCCCTATCTGCAATTGACATTGCAGATGGGCCACGGATTCTACAGAAAAAGCAGGAGTTTAAAAAAAGATAAAGTACAGCGCACGTCCAATGGCGAGCCGTGCGGACCATCAACAGTGCACATTCAAGATTCAGAAAGCAGGTATGTGCTTTGTGAATTAATCCTCCTCGTTTTCCATATCATATACCCATCACCTCTCTTCCTCTAATTCTGACTCTACCTGGCATTAATTCCCACAAAACATCCCATACTGTGTATGGGGGAATAATGAAGATAAATTCTCTATAGATGGTAATATATATTTATTATTAATACATGAAAGATGTTAAAGATGTTCCCATCATGCAGTAAATAGAAAGGAGCAGATGATGGTCATTCCGCTCTTCAGGCCTCGGCTTACTTTTGTGTTGTTTTTCGAAATGCAGGTGAAGATCACACATAGGTGACACTTTCCTGGATTCCTACAACATTGGCTTACTTTTGTGTTGTTTTTCGAAATGCAGGTGAAGATCACACATAGGTGACGCTTTCCTGGATTCCTACAACATCGGCTTACTTTTGTGTTATTTTTCGAAATGCAGGTGAAGATCACACATAGGTGACGCTTTCCTGGATTCCTACAACATGCCATGTTCAGCCTTTGGGCCTTCTGTTTGGCAAGTCCGGGGGTGAAGGTGCTGCTTGAAATCTCAGCTGCTTCTTTCTGTCAAGTCCGATGGGTGGTGGAGCTGCTTTCTTCATTAGCATCTTCCTTCTATCATCGTCACCACATTGTAGATGAGATGTCCAGATGGTTACATAGCAAGTAAGGTTGAAATAAGTCCTTCGATTTCAACCTGTAATTCCTTGCTATGTTTTCCCAGAGGGAGGCGAAAAACCCCTGAGGATTGTTGGTTTGTCCTCATATTAGGGGAGAAAATTCCTCCCTGACCCCAAATATGGCGATCGGAATGAGTCCCTGGGTTGTTGAAGCTCGAATCTACTTGGATGTTTAGTGGTGGATGTTCAATGGTGTTGTGAAGTCTGGTATGCATATATCTATATTAAGCTGAAGCTCAGTACTATTGGAGCAATTCCAGCAACCTCATTGGTTCTGATTCAGAATTCCAGAAACCTGATTGGTTGTTTGAGTTGTGTGATTCAACCTGATTGGTTGTTTGAGCGTAATATAGATATATGCGTCTGGTATATAGGAAAATCCTATATACCACTAAGTTAATCACTTAGTTTACTTTCCTCCTGAATGGCCTCCTGTCAAACAATTTGGCCATCCAAGATTTGGTCTCGATGGTCTCAATGGTGTCAATAGGATGATATTGATGAGACCACTGTGAACATATAAAGCTAAATCCTTCGAAGATTTTCTGGTCTTCAGAGCTTTTTTTGTTCAGATTTTCTTTATAGCGTAGAGGTCGCTTTATATTCTGTTTAACAGAAGTTGCTGTCATGATTGGTGGTGGTACGACTCTCCTGGCTTCTACATCGTCCCAATTGATGTTGAAAAAATATGGATGTTTTCTCACGTCTCCTTCCACTCCTAGCCGATGGTGCTGATCTTTATGCAGCAGTCCTTGTAAGATGTTCAGTGTGTCAGGAGGCAGTGACTCTGGGTAGTATGGAGTATTTTCAAGGATGGCAAGCTTAACTTCATCCTTATTTTGTCCAATAAAAGGATACTTAGATGTGTACATTTTATATAGTATCACACCTATGGCAAAATAATCTATCCCTTCTCCATGTTGTTGGCGCCTTACCATTTCTGGGGCCATATACTTAACTGTACCTACATAGTGTCCTTCAGTCCTTTCTTTTGCATCCATTGCAGCAACACCAAAGTCAGTAATTTTGACATGGCCGTCTGCGGACAGAAGGATGTTTGCTGGCTTCAGGTCCCGGTGTATGATGCCTTTCATGTGCAGGAACTGTGTGCCACAAATCACTTCTGATGTGATAAATTGTATTGTGGGGTGATCAAGAGGGCGGTACTTACGTACAAAATGATCCAGGTCCCCTCTGGTGGCCAATTCCATTACATAATAAACAAATTCTTTTGTGTGGAAGGCTGCCAGTCCGTGAATCAGGTAAGGGCTCTTGTGGGACAGTTCTAAGATATGGCGCTCTACAAAACTGCACCCATTATTCGTGAAATATCGTTTGCTAGTCACTTTAATGGCAACACATTCCTTACGGATGATGTCTCTTGCCAAATAAACTTCTCCATAGGTTCCTTGTCCCAGTATCTGATGGAATTTAAAGGACTGTAATTTGAGGGGTACTGTGGCAGGTGATCCCTCGCCAGGTTGTTTGGGTTTGTCTATACAGATGTTGCTTGGTTTGGGTTCCTCATCATGGCTACTGCCGCTCTTAGAGCTTTTGATGGTTTTGTGGAGCCCCTTTTCTAGAGAAGTGCAAATGCTGCTTGACTCCGCAGATCTACACTCTTCTCTTTCTGCATTGATGCTTATGCCTGTATTTTCTCCTTTATCGTCGTCCTTTTCCTTCCTTGTAGATGATTCATTGTCTGTTTATAGGAAACAAAGGAACATGTGTTAATATGTATAAGAATTATTACAGTCTTCATTGCTATCCCACAGCAGCACATATTCATATGTAGTCAGATCATGGAACATAAAACTGACATTATATTCGCTAAAGTGTAAAACCCTAAACCAAGACCTAAATACTGTCTTGTGTCTTTTACCTCTACTGTTGATGTTACTGGGCCCTGGCATTTCACAAGAAGCTCTTTGGCTATCTTTGATGCTCTCTCCATCCTCTCCAACTTCCTTTATTGCAAGTTCTTGATTATCTTCTACTTTACTCTCCATTAGTTCTTTTCCATTCTGTTCATCCTCTGCATTATAGTGCTGGATGTACAGATCTTCGAGGTTCAGGATTTGGTCATTAATGCCATTGTACTCTGCCAGTATTTCCAACTGATTAGCATTGTCCTGGGTGCACAGATCTTGCAGGCTGTGGATCAGGTCATTAAGATGTTGAGGTTCTGCTTGTATTTGCTGTCCCACAAAGCTGTCTGGCACCAGTTCTGCCTTCTCATTGTTGGTCTCGATGTTTTGGTTTTCCTCTACATCGTCCTCTTTTTCCTGCTCTTCAGATGACATGTTGGCTATAAAGAAAAAATGCATAGTTATATGATAAGGAGTCAAATCAGGAAACCTGAAGCCTGCTTAATACATAATGAAGGATAAATGAGATAAAACTAAGGAATAATAAAGTGGATGTTTAGATGGCTTTGTATAGCATATTAGAGCACATGGACATTATAGAGGGGCTCCCAAACAATAAGAACAATTCTTGCCCCAGGGGACCCAAATGTCCAAGAATTATGGGGAGGGCCAGTAGCAAAACCCCTAGTGATCCAATCTAAAAAGAGTCGTCCTAGTGGTGATGCTTTAACTTGAACTACTCACTGCCGCAGGACAGATATGTACATCCTGGGTGGGAAGGAGTTCATGTGAAATTACATACATTTACATCATATGGATGGTGTGGCCCAAAAAGCTGAGCCCGCACCATCCGCAGTGGGAGTTGGCTGTGACTGACAACAGGCCTTCTGCTGCACTACTGATTACAGCATGTATAGAGTTAACAGAGCGAGGGAGCATCCTCTGTGACGTTGAGGCAGAGGTACAATGGATTGCCATGGCATCTGGAGGCCTAACAGTGACCTCCAGTCTGCTATGACTGTCAATGTAAATCAATAACCAAAATACACTTTAGTAAAGAAGTAATGCAGTGTATTATCTGAGGCCTATTAGCCTATAATTCTATCCCAGGCTGCTATGCAGCATTCCATATTTACTATGATGTCATAATTGCTCTTCACTAACTGTAGAAAGTCTACAAAGGAAGAATGGAGTAGTTGCCCTTATCAAGCAATCAGATACATTTTTACTATTGAAAATGAAAAATGAAATCTGGTGGATTGCTTTGGGTGGCTTGTCGACTTTTCCTTTGCAGCAGCATATTATTATTCATTACCTTATAAAGGTTAATAACTACAACTTTCATTATGACACCAAGAGAATCCCGAGCACTTCCCTTACTGCACTTTCCGTTTGTCCCCATTCTCAATATCTTTTGCAGGTACTTCCTATATTATTTGGGTTCTATTGGCAGTAACAAATGGGGGGGGGGGGGTTGTAACTGTAACCATCATCTTTTTTTGTATGAGAAGTCGCATGGTTCTTACCTTTGCTGTCCTCCATGTTGATGCTGGGTCTTGGGAGTTCCTCCTCCATATTGGTACCACTGGGCTCTAGGAGTTCCTTCTCCATAATAATACCAATAGGTCTTGGGAGTTCCTCCTCCATGATTATCCCGCTGGATGTTGGGAGTTCCTCCTCCATGATTATCCGGCTGGATGTTGGGAGTTCCTCCTCCATGATTATCCCGCTGGATGTTGGGAGTTCCTCCTCCATGATTATCCCGCTGGATGTTGGGAGTTCCTCCATGATTATCCCGCTGGATGTTGGGAGTTCCTCCTCCATGATTATCCTGCTGGGTGTTGGGAGTTCCTCCTCCATGATTATTCCGCTGGGTGTAGGGCGTTCCTCCTCCATGATTATCCCGCTGGGTGTAGGAAGTTTATCCTCCATGATTATCCCGCTGGGTGTTTGGAGTTCCTCTTCCATGATTATCCCGCTGGGTGTTGGGAGTTCTTCAGCACTTCTCTCCTCTTGGATGATAGTGCTGCGCCTCATACACCCAGTAATCCTTGCCCAGGTTTTTTGCAAGCCTGCTAAGAACCGGTTCTTTCTTGGTTTCTTAGCTTTTTTTGGCTTGTCCTGGCCATCACGGCCATTGTTCTTCACTTCAGGAATGTGCTCGATCTTATCAGCTTCTTCCTGTAAATGGTTGGTCTTCTTTTTTGCCTTCATTTTATTACAAAGGCGAAAATATAGAAAATCTAGAAATCCGTATGGATAGACGCTCTCACTTATTCTCTGCTAGCTGCAGCAAGTGAATGCAAGGATTCTGACTCGTGCACCTGTATAAGAAGGCTTGTGCCATTGTGATGTCATAACTACCATTGTGATGTCATAACTACCAGTGTGATGTCATCTCACCAGTGTGATGTCATCTCACCAGTGTGATATCATAACCGCCATTGTGATGTCATCTTCTCACCATTGTGATGTCATCAACTGCCTTTAGGAACATTCTACAACATGTATAGACATGTTTTATATGTATAAGATTGATTTTATATTGGTAGATAAGATACCAGAACTAAGAACATAAATACAGTACCAGAACTGATCGTACTACATACAGTAGCAGAAATAATTTTTTTGCCTTTGTAAAAAAAAGTCCATTGTATACTAATTTTTTTTTTTAAATTTGTCTTTATTAATCAGGTTAAAACATACATTCAGTGTTATCGTAGTTTTGCAGGATTTTTCTTTGTATCTTGTATCAACCTGCATTTTTTGTATTTTTATAAAACATAAAATAAAACATTAAGTCAAACAAATTATATATATTAAATCAAAACTTTGACCCATTTTGACCACAGGTTTTTGTTTTTTTGGTCTACTGACCTGTTTGTTGAGGATCTGCAAAAATTTGTGGAGGCCCCGCACGGCTACGGCACGGTCTGTGTTTCACCCTAAATAGGTATGTCTCCTATTGCCACCTGTTCCTGGAACCAGCAAGTATAGTGGAAGGAGCTTCTCAATCTATCTTTTACCCTTTGTGGTAATAATTGAATGAAACTCCCCCAGGTTTCAAAGAAGGCTTGTACCTTTTTTTCTTTAAAAAGCGATGTTTCTGCCCAGTCCATTTGAAACAGAAACGCTAGCTTGTCCAGGAACAGCCTAAATGGAGGCCCTGTTGGTTGTATCCATGTCTGTAAAATGGCCTTTAGTCCTGCCGCTGCTATGAAGTGCAGTAATTTCCTGACACCCCTTGAGCAGTGATAGATTTCGGGATCTAAATAGCCAAGTATTGCCCATGTTGGTTCTTGTGGGCAAAAATTCGTCAGGTGTGTTTTTGTGTAGTCGCCTATTCGTGTCCAAAAATCCTGTATTGAGGGGCATGTCCACAAACTGTGGTATAGGTTTGCGTGTGGTGCTTGACATTTGAAGCAGTTTGAGGTATTGTAAATTCCTATGTGGTATCCTCTGCTTGGGGTTAGGTATGACCTATGAACAATTTGCAATCTCATCTCTAGGAATCTGGCCGATGGTAAATACCTATGTCCCGAGGTTAGGGATTTCATTATCAGTGTCGGTGTGAAATCGGGGTTGTCCGTGGCCCATTTGCCCACCCCCGGATCAATGTCCTCCTGCTCTCTCCTATTTCTTATTGCCCTGTACAGCTTTGAGATCATGCCCCGCGGACCCGTTTTCCTGGTCATCCATGTGTCGCCTGTTTGTACCCAATCAGGTTCTTGTAATCGTGGTATGAGTTCTGTGATGTAATGTCTGACTTGCAGGTATGAGAATAGTGGAATTCGGATTTCGGGGTATTTTTGTTTCATTTCGTCGTGTGTTAAAACTCGTCGTTCTCTTATGTGTAATAGTTTGTCTATAGTGTGTATTCCTTGGGCCTCCCATTCCACAAATATATTGTGGGGATTACCGTCCTGGAAGTTGGGGTTGTTCATTAGTGACAAATACAGTGATGTTTGTGGCGATGTTTGGCTATCTTTGCGCAGTTTATTCCATGTTTTCCAGGCCGTCAGTATCAAGGGATTCTTTTTAGTTTTTTCTGGGAGTTCTGCATATGTGTGATGGAGGATGTTCTGGAGTCGTGTTGTGCCGACCATCTCTTGTTCAAGTGGTCTGTTTGTGAAATATGACTTATCGTGAATCCAGTCGTGGATGATTCGCGCCTGAGCTGCTAGATTGTAGTCTCTGAGATTAGGTAAGTTAGTTCCTCCATTCTCTCTATGTTTCTGTAGCGCTTTGAGCGCAATACGCGGTCTTCTTCCCCCCCATATGAAGTTCCTATATAGGTAGTTTATTCTTTTTATATCTTTTAGTTTTAAAAATATAGGTAGCGAGTGTAGGATATATAATAAGCGGGGAAATTCTATCATTTTTATTAGGCTTATCCTTCCCAAGAAAGAGATCGTAAAGTTTTTCCATGTGTTTAGGGTAGTTTCTAGTTTTTTGATGTGGGGTTCTATATTTGTGTTATATAGTTTGAGTGGGCTTCTTGTGATTTGTACTCCCAAGTATTGTATAGCGTGTTTTTCCCACTTGAATGGATATTGTGTTGACCACGGGGGTTTGGCCGGTCCTCTGAGAAGCAAGGCCTCTGTTTTGTCTAGATTTAAAGTGTAGCCCGAGAGTTTACCGATTTTCTTGACTTCTTGTAATATGGGGGTTAGTGTTTCCCTGGGGTTATTTATCACCAATAGGAGGTCGTCTGCAAATGCTTCAACTTTTATCTTAGTACCTCCGCAGGTCGCCCCTGTAAAGAGTGTCGTTTGTGTCAAGTATCTAAGTAGGGGGTCTATTGATAGATTAAATAACAGTGGTGAGAGAGGGCAGCCTTGTCTGGCTCCTCTAAATAGATCTATGTTGGGGGTGTTAAGGCCGTTGACTGTGAGGGTGGTAGTGGCGTTCATTTGCGTCGTGTCTATGTAATTCGCAAAGATCTGTCCAAAACCTCTTTTTTCCAATATTATGTTTAAGAATGGCCAGGCCATCTTATCGAAGGCTTTTTCTGCGTCCAGACTCAGTAGCATCGTAGTCTGGCCCTCGGGGTTTTGTGCTGCCACCGTCGCCGCTATGGCGGCTCTGATGTTCTTTAGAGCACTCCTCCCCTGTGTAAAGCCTTTCTGTGCTGGGTCTAGTATGGATGGGAGGATTAGCTGGAGTCTGTTGGCTAGTATCTTGGACAGAAACTTGTAATCACAGTTTAGCAGTGCTATTGGTCTGTAGGATCTTGGGTCTGTCAGGTCCTTGTTTGGTTTGGGGAGCAGTATCGTTCTCGATGTTCCAAAGTCTTCTGTCTGTGTGTTGTATGTGTATATTGTGTTGTAGAGTTGAGTCAGGACTGGCACAATGTCTGCTATTAGTATTTTATAGTATTCTGCGGAAAATCCGTCGGGGCCCGGTGTTTTCCCTCCTTGTGCTGTTGTGATCGCCTCTCGTACCTCCTCCTCGTGTATGTCGGCGTCTAGTAGGGATTTTTGCTCTTCTGTTAGTTTTGGTAGATTCACGGATTCTAAGAAGTTGTTTATGTCTTGTACATTTGTTGGTTCTGCCCTATATAGATTTTCGAAATATTCGTGCAGTATTTGAGCCACCTCTTCTTGTTTTGTTGTAAGACTATCCCCATTAATATGTCTTAAGGTCAATATTGGCTTGTGTGGTTGTCTTTGTTTGGACAAATTGGCTAGCAAGCGTCCCGTCTTATTACCCCACCTGTAAAATTTGTTTTTTGTTAATTGGTTTTGCCAATGTGCGTGGGTGTGTACAAACGTATTTAGTAGGTGTTTCGCTGTAAGAAGGGTTTGGTATGAGTTGTCATTGTGGGAGTTCGTATGTTCCTTTTGTGCTTCTAGGAGGGAGTGATGTAGTGCCTCAAACTGCGTTTGGAATTTTTTCCTCCTATGGGACAAGTAGCTTATGATGTGGCCCCTCATCACTGCTTTTGAAGCCTGCCAGAATAGGTTTGTGTTGTCAATGTGCGCACTATTGTCGTCTGCGTAGTTGTTCCAGTGGATTTTCAGGTATGCTCTAAAGTCCTCTGATTCCCATAGGAATGAGGGGAAGCGCCATATTTTGGTTAGCCTTTGCGGGGTTCTCAGTTGTAGTCTCATTACTATCGGTGCGTGGTCGCTAAGGGATATTGGGTGGATTTCCGATTGGTAGTGGTACTCAAAAATGCTGTTTGATATTAAGAAGTCTATGCGTGAGAATGAGTGGTAGGCGTTGGAGCAGCATGTGTATTCTTTGCTAGTGGGGTTCAGGAGTCGCCATGGGTCACATACGCTGAGTTGTTCTTTAAGTGTTAGTAGTGCATGTGTGGTTGAGGTTGCTTGGGTAGTTGGTCCCGTTCTGTCTAGTGTTTCGTCTTGTATACTGTTAAAATCGCCTCCCAGGATTATTCTGTCGCTTAGATATGGTTGTAGTTTTTCTATTAGTGTGACATAAAATGTTGGTTGGTCAGTGTTGGGGGCATAGACGTTCACCAAAGCGTACGTTTGTTCATCCATTTTCATTCTCACTATTAGGTATCTTCCCTCTGGGTCCGCTATGCTTTGCAGTATTGTGTGTGGCATATTTTTTCTGGTCAGGATGGCTACCCCTCTTGATGCTGATGTGTGTGAGGCCGTGTAACATGCGTCTATCCATGGTGCTCTCAGTTCTCCCTTCCCCTCTTTCTTCCAGTGTGTTTCCTGCAAGAATATTATGTCTGGCTTGTATCGTTTTAGGTGTGTCAGTACTTTTTTCCGTTTAATGGGTGTGTTAAGTCCGTCTACGTTCCAAGATAGTGTTTGTATTGTGGTGGGTGTTTGGTATTCTGTTGTTTCTAAGTTTCTAGGCATGTTAGTAAGTGTGGTTTGGTCATAATTACCGTAGTTTTTGCCTCTTTTTTTTTGTCGCATCCCTCGGTCCCAGCGAGCCGCGGATGCAACTGGGTGTTGATCGTGCCGTGCCTGCGGGGCCTCCTGATCCTCCTAGTGGTCCATTTTTTAAAGGTCAGATGGGTCGGAAAAAAAGGAAAAAAAAAAAACCTGAAAAATGTGAGAAACATAGTATTAATAAACATGTAAACTTTAAACATCTATTTCGCCTTTTCTTTTTGCGTGGCGAGCGCCACATCCACTGTGTTTGGAACAGGATTGTAGTAAAGAGCAACAGTACAGTTCCTTTTTCCATTCTTTTTCAGCCTTGTTCTCCGTTCTCTTCCATCTGTAGGTGTCTTCTTGCTTCCTCCGGGGTATTGAATATTAAGGATTTGTTACCGTCTTGTATCCGGAGTTTTGCTGGGTACAGCAATTGGAAGCGTGTGTTTCGTTCGTGCAAGCTTTGGCAGATCGGGGTGAACAGTTTGCGCTTCTGTGACACCGCCACCGAGAAGTCTTGGAACAGCAAAATCTTTGCCCCTTGTATTATCAGTTCTCCTTGTCGTCTGTAGGCTCGTAGAATTGCTTCTTTTGTTGTCCAGTGCATATATTTTGCTATCACTGGGCGAGGTCTGCTTCTGTTGTTACGTCCATCCCCTGGTGGGCCGATTCTGTGGGCTCTTTCTATTGTTAGGGGGTCATTGGGTATATCGATCTGTAGCGCTTGCGGTAGGTCCGTGGTTAAGTAGGCTATAAGCTGGCTGTTAGATACTGTCTCCGGTATTCCCACGAAGCGGAGGTTATTGCGACGGTGTCTATTCTCCAGATCGTCGACTTTTTCCCGGAGCATTTCAGTTTCTGTCTGGCTTCTTTGTAGCGCGGTTTCTAGCGTTGTGATGGTCTGTTCTATGTTCTGGTTTTTTGTTTCTAGTTCTGTCAGCCTTTGGGTGTTATCTGTTATTTGTGACATTGCTGAGTTTATGGATTTGTGCAACGCCTCAAGTCTGTTATCAAATAAAGGGAGAAGCATTTTTGAGACCTCTTGTGCCACTAGTGTCGCCTGCGTCATTTCTGCACTGTTCGTTGGTTGTTCGTTAGTTTGTATAGAAGAAGTGTCCATTGCCTCGTAGTCAGAGCTTGGTGAAACCACAGCGCGTGGTGGAGTATTTTTTAGAGGGGATGCAGATTGATGCGCGGTCTTACTCTCTTTTTCCTTGATGTTTTTGACGGGTCTACTTTTTTGTTTTCCACCTGTGGTTGTTTTGTCTATGTCTGACTGTCGGGTTGCTCGTGCTGGGGTGCCTGCACTTCTTTCGTTTAGATATTTGTCCATTTTTCTTTAATGACTTCTCGGTGTCAAGTGTTTTGTGCGAGTTTGTTGTATTAGAAGTTGTTTCCTGTATCCGGGTTGTTGGTGTTTTGTTGCGGTTTATTTTTTTGTTGTGGATGTGGCTTTTTGTCCTGGATCTATTTATTCATGTCTTTTTTGTTTAGCGTCTTTATGTCAGGTCTCGGCTTTTCCTTTGCTATTTCTGTCTTGTTTTCCTTCTTTCCCACTTTCCCAGTGTTTTTTGTTTTGTTTGGGTATTGTTTGTGCTTAGAGTGGGCTTCGGGTAGGTTTCGGGGGGAGGGCTATGTTTTCCTGTAGTTTTTTGTTTGTGTTCCCGGTTTTGAGACCCTTTCTTTTATGCCTGTTATGGTGCTTGGGGTTTTCCCCTACTGTGGCTTCTGTTCGGCTCCTCCCCCTGACTCTTATAGTGGGCGGGGTTTGTCCCTGACGTCACGGCCACAAATCTAGGCCGCGGCTTCAAGCGCCGCTAGGCCGCAATGTTCCGGCTGTTCCCCTGCAGGATCGCCGCTGCCGGGATATCTCTTGGGCCGTTCGGAAGCCTCCCAGGGCTTCACTTCCCGTCTGGCGCTGAGTGGGGGCCTTGTCTGTTGGGGTGTGGGGTCGCGGCCTCTATCGCCGTCCGGCCTCCACCGCCGTCTGGCCCCGGCTCTCTGGCGGCCCCCCGATGTGTCACTTTACCCTCGGTGGGGCTCCCGTGCCTCTCAGCTGCTCCCCAAGGCTCTCACCCTCCTTGCGGCCCGGTCGGCGGTGGTCGCGGCCCACGCGACCGGAAATCTAGGCCGCGGTCTCAGGTGCGGCCTATGTCGCGGCGTCACGAGTGCTCCCGGTGCATCTCTGGTAGAAGTCGGCGGGTCTGCGCGCCTTACCGGATACCTTCCAGGCAGGTAAGGGCCCGGTGGCTTTTGGGGTCGGGATCGTACTGTTCTTCCCGGTCGCGTCCCGCTCCTTCCTTCTTTTCCCCGCGGGTCAGATCGGGTGGTTCGCCGGGGGTTTTCCGAATACCCCTCGGATGTGGGGGTCTTCTGCCAAGCAAGCAGGGGAGATGTCCGTCCCCCGCAGCTGCTTTTTTGTGGGTCACTAGAGGGTCCCGGTGTCTCTGGGAGTTATATCGCAGGAGCTCTGAGAGACACGTCCTGCTCCCTCTGTGTCCTGGGCGGAACCATTGTATACTAATTTAAAAAACAAAACCAGCATATAGCAGACTCACAATTGTGTCCACGCTTTTATGAGCCACTATCTGCAGATTTTGCTGAAGATCAACAGTTTGACTTTATTGTGGATTTTTAAATTCCCATTAAACTCAATTGGGAAAATTTGCAACTAATCTGCAGAATAAGAGCTCCTTCACACGGATGCACATGCTTCAGCGCAGCGTATTTGTGCCATGAACGAGGCATTATTGCACGTGTCTGCTTATTTTACTATACTTTTTGCACCCGTAAAGCATGTTCATTTGCACACAGCAAAGACTCATGGATTGAAATGACTAATTAGTCTAATTGGTTCGAGATGTGTTCTTTCCCCCATGTAATTTGGCATTGTTTCACACATATTCAAGCATATTGCACGTGAATGTTCACATCCCCATTGATTTCTATAAGGAATATTGGGTGCGTTTTTTTTTCCAGAGACCAAAGTGAGCAATCTGCAGTATAAGGGCTCCTTCACACGAGTGAACATGCTTTTGCACGTGCTTCAGCTCAATGTATTTGCACCATGAACAAGCCATTTTTGCATGCATCTGATTATTTTTCTATACTTTTGCACCCACGATGCATGTTTATTTGCACACAGCAAACAAAGACGCACCGATTGAATGACAAATTTGTCTGAATTCCAGATGTGTTCTTTTTTCTAAGCAAATATGCAGTGTTTCACACATCTTAACATATTACAAATGCACTTCCCCATTGACTTCCATGGGGATTTTCGTGTGCAAGTGTGCAAGAAAATAGAGCATGCTGTTTTTTTTCTGAGTGAGCAAAATGTGCAGATAAAATATGCTCATGTGAACTAACCCATTGAAATCAATAAATTCTATTCAATATCAATTGCTCGTGGAAATATGCTCTTGTGAAGGGGGCTTAGTGTATGCCCACACGCACTGAACATTTTTCTGCTGTGGATATCTACGGTGGGGATTTTGACACAGGTTTGTATGCAGAAATGCTGCAGAATTTCCCACTAAATTTTGAGCAGCATTTCCGCTACATAGAAACATACCCTTAGGATGTGGTAACATGGGCTATAAATACTGCAGATTTTGCACATGGTAACGCCGCAAAGTTTACTATTTAAGCCATGTGGATGAGATTTAAAATAGCTCATCTATGAGGCAATTCCCTCACGGAATCCCCAGCGGAGCTCATATGCTACGGATTTTAAGGATGAAATCTGCAGCAAATCCACACCGATGGATGTGTATTTTGTAAATGCAGATTTTTAAGGCCTCATGTCCACGAGCAAAAGAAGAATTAAAATCAGCAGCGGATAGATAACCCATAGGGATGCATTGACCACCCGCGGGTAGATAAATACCCGGATGGTCAATAAAAGTGATTTTTTTAAAAATGAAGCATGAAAAAATCTGGACCATGCTCCATTTTCGTGCGGGTCTCCGGCGGGGATGGCTCCCGCAGGCTTCTATTAAAGCCTATGGAAGCCGTCCGGATCCGCGGGAGACCAAAATAGGAATTTACTCACCTGCTCCGGATCTTCCCTTCGCCGCGGCTTCATCTTCTCTCTGTCTCGGACGGATCTTTTTTCTTCGGGCCGGAATATGCGCGGGGCACACAACCGACGTGCCCTGCGCATCCGCCGGGCCGAAGAAAGAAGATCCGGCCGCGACGGACAGAAGATGAAGCCGCGGCGAAGGGAAGATCCGGAGCGGGCGAGAGGTGAGTTAATTCTTATTTTTATACCTCATGTCCGCGGGGCAGGAGGGACCCGCTACAGATTCTCCATGGAGAATCCGTAGCGGGCCTGATTTTCCCCGTGGACATGAGGCCTTAATGTGTAAAATCTGCAGCAGATATAGCCCATGTGCACATACTCTTGCACATTATGGGAGTGAAGTTTACAGGATGGTCTGCAGAGGGTGTTAAACAGCCATTCTGATACTTGCAGAGAGAAAACACCTATGGGTGTAGCATGAAATAAGATAAAAGGAGCAGTTCCTACCACACTCAGGGGGAAGTGACAGCTTAGCAAAGCTGAAAGGACTGCAAGCCTGAGGTCCAGTGTGGAAGAGTGAGAGGTGGTGTGAAGATGCTGCATCAGGAACTGAGAGCCTGAGGTCTGTGCTGACCGGTTTGGCCTGTCACTTTGTCTGTAAAAGGAGGATGCCCTCTAGACGCCCTGTAGCAGGTTAGTGACGGTGTCCCTGTGGGTTATGAACCCTGGGCATTTATATGCTGTTGTGTACTATACATATTTGCTTTGCTGTGTGCAATAAATGCAGGCAGGTGCTAGTTTTAAAGACGTTAAGTCTCCTGGAGTTTTTATACATCAATGTTCAGACCAAGAGATCGTCGATGTGCATGCAAGAAACCTTGGCTTGCCACAACATACATCTGCACACTGTAGAAGTGCAGTGACTAAAGTAGCCAGTAGGGCGCTTGAGAGCAGGTTTTTGGGGAAAGTGTTCCCTGTCTAGTCTGATAATTTGTCAGGTAACACCTGTGTGGGTATGTGTTGAGTTAAGACTACCTACAGACCAACAAACTCAGTGTACCTGGGAGTGGTCTGTTACAAAGCAAGGGGGAGCACCATCTATAATACTTGGTTAGCACAGTCATTCAGTGAAATCGCTTTTGCATTTGTCCGTGAAGAATGTGATAAACACACAAGGAATCTTAAAGAGATTCCCTGTTTCACTTGTTTGTGATGGCACCCCGAGACAGACATGGGACACACAGAAGCGAAGAGTAACTGCACTTTTAGGAAACTTGAAAGGTAAAATGTTTTGATCAGTGGGATCCAGGTGCTGAAACCTCCACTGATCAGTGATATGAAAGGGTTGCAACGCGCACATAAGCACTGTGCCCCTTAAAGCATCATCGTTGTTTGTCAGCGCTTTTCGGCTGCTGAAGACTGGAGCATAGACTTCTCGGCTGCTGAGTACGGGAGCATGATCTTCTCGGCTGCTGAGGACGGGTGCATAGACTTCACGGCTGCTGAGGACGGGCACATAGATTTCACGGCTGCTGAGGATGAGCGTATAGACTTCACGACTGCTGAGGACGAGCGCATAGACTTCTATGCATCTGTCCAGCTGCAGAACAGAGCCAACGAGTCTTTAGGGCCGACTGACTAACCCTTTCAAATACTTATCATAAACTTAGACCGGATAGTCTGAAAATGCACTAAACTTCAGCGGTTCATACTGGATGATAAACTTGGTGCATCTTTAGTACTTTCTATTGGATGGTTAGTCTACAGCAGTAATTTGCACCAAATCATTGCACAACTTTTAGTGTACTCTCTAAACCACGCCCTCTTGTCAACTGAAATAAAAAAAAAATAAATTCTACAATATAACTGTGTGGTGTACAATGCATGAACTCGATTTTTGCTGCACCCTGAGCCCCAATTCTGGTGCATTTGTTTTGTTAGACCCCCTGCCCCCCACTGGGCCTACATATAGTTACTGTAATATGTGACATTGGGGGCCTGTGGGGAGCGGCTGTGACTTCTGCCTTGTCATAAAGAATCTCATGCTTTCCCCTCATAGGTTCCCAAAAGTAAATCTCTTATATCGCTTACTAAGGATACTGGGAAGACTTCTACATCTTTACCAATGTAGCTGAGCTGCAATGCAACGCTTAACCCTATGGACAAGGGTGGCGCTGTTTGGAAGAAAGCAGACATGTTGATCTAATCCTGGACAACCTCTTTAAATTCTCCAGGGCCGATTGTGCCAACCATCCTGTTGATCTGGGTTTAAACTCATTAGTTGTTGACCGTGGTGTAAGGAAAGTTGTGCACCAATACTTCCTGATCTAAAACTTGCAAAACCAATTTCACTTGATCTGATTGAAGGTTGAAGCTAGAAGTGTATCCTACATGGCGATTGGTGATTGGTCAACTAGTTTGATCTGCCAAAATTGGGGGATCAAATTGAATCAAGATCACAGGTTAAACGGTGTGGGCGCAATGCTCTTCTACTTTATCTTGGATCAACTCTTGTTTTCAGATCAAAACTTTGGTGCAATAGCCCTAGATCATGGCTTTTTATATCATTAGAGCTGCTGACCCTAAAGGGGTTGTCCAGTTGTAAAATATGGATGGCCTAGCCTTAGGACAGGCCTCAGGTGTAGATCAGTAGGGGTCCACAGCCAAGGGCATCTGCCATTAGCTGTTCACCAGATTCATGCACTCCAACCCAGCCAACGACTAACTGGTAAAGGTCCTGGGCTGCAGACCTCAGCTGTTCTACTGTTGATGGCCCAGCCTATAGACAAGGCCATCACTAGTTTGCTCTTGGACAAACTTTAAGCTATAACCTTCATCACTAGGGGGAGCTTATCATACAGACTTCAGTTCAATGTAATCTGTATGACAGAAGTTCCCCCTAGTGGTAGCTGCAGACCCACTTTTATAATGGGCTTGTGTAGCCTAGAATCAAAAAATCTGCTCCACATTAGTAGTTTTCCTGGCCACTTTAAAGGAAATGCCTGCCCAGAGTCACTGCAGTACCATGAGCCTATGGATGAGTGGTGCTGTTTCTGCAAGAACGCAGCCATGTTTAGTCTCCTACAACCTCCGCATGACTGTAGTAACCTGTTGTCTTCTCTCTATGGATCAATATCTGTAACTCAACGCAGTAAAGCTCCCAAAAAGATGACGCCAACGTCCTCCTGGAATACTGGATCCAGACCTTCAAGGTAGCTCTGACTACATACCGGAGCGTTGCGGTTGTCCCTTGTATATCCAATGGCGCACTTCTCTTATGGTTTCTATATTTATTAGAAACATGACTGGTCCGGTCACCCGGTCCACAAGAAACAGGGCTGCCTTTTCACTGAGTGACAACCCTCTATCTAAGGCCTTCCTTTTGTACATATACCACTGGTGGATGGTCAGGTAATGGGACTACTGCTTGTCTTAGGCTAGTGGTCTGCATAGCAGAAAGGGGGCCGAACAGGTCAGAACTGGCCCCATTATGGTGCTGGGTTTTGCTACCCAGAACAGAGGTTTGTTACACCCTCCATGCGTTTCATGACATTGGGCCAATTTTTTATCCTCCATCATCCAACCAGGCAGTTGCTCTGAACAATCCGGCATGGGTTCCTGACTTTTAGTATCCAAGGGTATTATGCCAACCAGACCTGCATGTGGTGGCAGACTAGTGGCCTTGGGCTCTTCACACAACTTGGGGAAGGGGTGTGTGGTAATAGAATAGTTTCCAATAAAACCTTTAATAAGTCCCTGCTAGTAAGAGCTCCACAATCCAGACTCTCAGGGTGTGTTCACAGCCTAGAAGGGATAAAGTCTGCTGCAGATCTACACCAAATCCATTGCATGTGAATACACCCTTATTGTAATGGTGCCCCAAACGCGGCAATATACCTCTCTAGTCAGCAGTGCTGTTGGTGCCAAGCAATCAGCTGGCAGCCTCCGAGCCCAATGTCTCCCCTGCTTAGCGCTGGAGACAAAGGGGAGGAGTCAGGCTCTAATGCTGTTGGTGATCACATGACTCAACAGTGCTGTGGCATTACAGGGAGTTTGCTATGAGGACACCACTGGGTGGCCTGGGGGCATTAGAGGTGGTTTGAGTGTCTGCCCCAAATGCCCCTACTGTAATCTGTCAGGCTCTGTGCGTTCCACCTTTATGGCCTGTCCAGCCTCATCCTGCACTCATTTAAGGGTTGGGACTAGAGATGAGTGAGCACACTTGTCCTAGCTTGATACTCGTTTGAGTATTAGTGTATTCGAGATGCTCGTTACTCGAGACGAACATCACGTGGTACTCGAGTCAATTGGATTTCCTTCCCTGCATGTTTAGTGCCATTTTCTAGCCAATAGACATACGGGGAAGGCATTACCACTTCCTGCTGTGACGTGCCAGCCCTATCCCACCCCCCAGCAGTGAGTGGCTGGACTGATCAGGTGACCGCCGAGTATTTAAACTGGTCCCGCCCGTGGCTCGCCTCAGACGCATGCTGGCAGAGGTTAGGAATAGTGCTGCTGCTGATATAGGGATAGTGTTAGCGTAGGATCCTGTCTTCAAGAACTCCAATGGTCCTTTTTAGGGCTACTCCACATCGTGTGCATTATTGTTGTTGCTGGCTGGGAGCAGTAGTGCACCAATTTTTTTTAAGCATCTCGGGCTATGCAGGTTATTTCAGCTATAGCGTTCTCAGTCTACAGTGCATTACGCAGAGTTTAGGGACAGAGCTGCCTATATAGGGAAAGTTTTACAGGACTCCTGATCCTCTGTGCAAGAACCCCAACTGTCCTTTTTAGGGCTACATCTGACCGTGTGCTTTACAGTTGTGGCTGGCTGGGAGCAGTAGTGCACCAACTTTTGTATTACGCATCTAAGCCTGTTCCCTGCCTTTCAGTAATAGCGTTCTCAGCCTGCAGTGCCGTACAACCAGCTCTCACCGTAAAACTGCACTCTAACATTTCTTAGCCTACTGCAAACTAGTTCAGTTATACCGTTCTGCGTGTGCTGTGCATAACGCAGAGTTTAGGGACAAAACGACTTCTATAGGGAAAGTTATACAGTCCTGATCCTCCGTACAAGAACCCTAACGGTCCTCCTTAGGGCTACATCTGACAGTGTGCATTTTAGTTGGGGCCTGCTGGGAGTTGTAGTGCATCCACTTTTGTATTACGCATCTAGGCCTGTTCCCAGCCTGTCAGTAATAGCGTTCTCAGCCTGCAGTGCCGTACAACCAGCTCTCACCGTAAAAATGCACTCTAACATTTCCTAGCCTGCTGCAAACTAGTTTAGTTATCCTGTTCTGTGTGTGCTGTGCATAACGCAGAGTTTAAGGACACTGCGACTTCTATAGGGAAAGTTATATAGTCCTGATCCTCTGTACAAGAACCCCAATGCTCCTTCTTAGGGCTACATCTGACCGTGAGCTTTACAGTTGTGGCTGGCTGAGAGCAGTAGTGCACCAACTTTTGTATTGCGCATCTAGGCCTGTTCCCAACATTTCCGTAATAATGTTCTCAGCCTGCAATGCCGTACAACCAGCTCTCACCATGAAACTGCACTCTAACATTTCCTAGCCTATTGCAAACTATTTCAGTTATACTGTTCTGTATCTGCAGTGAATTAGACAGTGGTCTCACCGCTAAACAGTACTGTAATATTTCCTGGGCCACTGCAAAGTATTTCAGCTCTGCCACTGTACAGAGCGTCTCACAAGACCTTTTCCTTGGTGGGGTTGAGATAGCCGCAGTTATCAGCACTATCCACTGGCTTTAGAGTCTTCTCCCACTCCACACAGCTTCTATTATCTACAAGTCTCTGCGAGCGGTAAATTACCCCTAGGTATCAGCGCAAGACAGCGGGATAATTTTTTCAAGTCACAGCATAGAGCCTCCGCTATCTACAAGTCTCTGTGTGCGGTGAATTAGCCACAGTTTGCAGTGCTGTACAGTGGGGTAATTTATTTGGGCCCTGCTCTATTCTTAATTCGCCATGATGAGGAGTAGGGGTAAGGGTTGAGGATGTGGGCACAGGCCGAGTTCCTGGGTGTGGTGAATCACAGCCAGCTGCTGAGGGATTAGGAGAGAGGCAAGTTTCTGGGCTCCCCAGCTTCATATCACAATTTATGGGTCTGCGTGGTAGACCTTTATTACAAACAGAACAGTGCAAGCAGGTCCTGTCGTGGATGGCAGAAAACGCGTCCAGCAATGTATCGACCACCCAGTCTTCTACGCAGTCCACTACTCCCGGCCCTGGGGCTGCACCTCTGAATCCTCTGGCTGCTCCTCCTTCCTCC
Organism: Eleutherodactylus coqui; assembly: GCF_035609145.1. Lineage (NCBI taxonomy): Eukaryota > Metazoa > Chordata > Amphibia > Anura > Eleutherodactylidae > Eleutherodactylus > Eleutherodactylus coqui. Next base: position 21,807,708 of record NC_089847.1, on the reverse strand, counting down.
CAGCCTCCTCACTCCATGAAAATGACATATTCTGAGCAGGCAGACTCACAGGAACTGTTCTCGGGTCCCTGCCATGAGTGGGAAAAACTGGTTTCTCTCTCACCTGAGGAGTTTGTCGTGACCGATGCCCAACCTTTGGAAAGTTCCCGGAGTCCGGGTGATGAGGCTGGAGACTTCTGGCAACTGTCTCAAGAGCTTTTTGTGGATGGGGATGATGAGACACAGTTGTCTGTCAGTGAGGTAGTAGTAAGGGCAGTGTAAGTCTGAGGGAGGAGCGCACAGAGGATTCGGAGGAAGAGCAGCTGGACGATGAGGTGACTGACCCCACCTGGTTTGCTAAACCTACTGAGGACAGGGCTTCAGAGGGGGAGGCAGGCATATGATGGCCAAGCACGCCACAAGATGGGAAGAAGGCCATTCACCGCCTCCGGGTCACACCACTGCCTCTTCCCCTGTGCCCCAACCTGCCACACAGATCCAATCCCCCTCCCAGGACGCAGGCACGAGCGCCTCCCAGCCTGCTCCCACACGCTCACCTCCACGGTCCTCCACTCCATCAAGCAATGTCTCTCAGCACAGCGTTCACAAGTGTTGAAGCGAAAGCGCAAATACGTCTCCACCCACCCGCATGCACAAGCTTTAAACGGGCACATTGCCAAATTAATCAGCCTGGAGATGCTGCCATACAGGCTTGTGGAAACGGAGGCTTTCAAAAATATGATGGCAGCGGCGGTTCCGTGCTACACGGTCCCCAGCCGCCACTATTTTTTGCGGTGTGCCATCCCCGCCCTACACCAGCACGTCTCCGGCAACATAAATCGTGCCCTCACCAACGTGGTTACTGGGAAGGTCCACTTAACTACGGACACGGGGACAAGTACTGGGGGGCAGAGCCACTATATCTCCCTGATGGCACATTGGGTGAACTTGGTGGAGGCTGGGACCGAGTCAGAGCCTGGGACCGCTCACGTCCTACCCATACCCAGAATAGCGGGTCCTACCTCAGGGCTGGTATCTGCTGCGTTTTATGGCACCTCCTCCAAACCCTCCCCTTCCTCCTCCTTCGCCACCTCTACCTCTCAATTAAGAAGTGTCATCAGCAGTCGGTAATGCACGGCAGCACCTTGGTGGGCAAGCGTCAGCAAGCCGTGCTGAAACTAATCAGCTTAGGTGACAAGAGGCACATGGCCCCCAAGCTGTTGCAGGGTCTGACAGAGCAGACCGACCTCTGGCTTTCGCCGCTGAGCCTCCAACCGGGCATGGTCATGTGTGCCAAAAGCCGTAACCTGGTGGCAGCTCTGCAGCTCGGCAGCCTCACACACGTGCCATGCCTGGCCCACGTCTTCAATCTGGTGGTTCAGTGGTTTCTCAAAAAATACCCCCACTTTTCTGACCTGCTCGGTAAGGTGCGCCGCGTCTGCACACATTTCTGCAAGTCCACCACGGACGCTGCCACCCTGAGGACCCTGCAACATCGGTTTCAGCTGCCAGAGCACCGACTGCTGTGCGATGTGCCCACATGCTGGAATTCTGCGCTGCACATGTTGGCCAGGCTGTACAAGAAGCATAGAGCAATAGTGGAATACCAGCTGCAACATGGGCGGCAGAGTGGTAGTCAGCCTCCGCAATTCTTTACTGAGGAGTGGGCATGGATGGCAGATATCTGCCAAGTCCTCGGAAACTTTGAGGAGTCTACCCACATGGTGAGCGGCGATGCGGCCATCATTAGCATTACCATCCTGCTGCGTTGCCTGCTGAGAAGTTTGCTGCAAAGCATAAAGGCCGACGCTTTGCGGTTGGAACAGGAGACGGGGGATGACAGTATGTCACTTGATAGCCAGACCACCCTCATGTCTACATCTCAGCGCGTTCTGGAGAAGGAGGGGGAGGGAGAGGAGGAGGAGGAGGGGGAAGAGACAGCTGGCCACACTGCAGAGGGTACCCATGCTGCTTGCCTCTCATCTGTTCAGCGTGCATGGGATGAAGAGGAGGATCGTGAAAGTCATCTTTCTAGTGAGGACAGCAATGTGTTGCGTACTGGGACCCTGACACACATGGCTGACTTCATGTTAGGCTGCCTTTCCCGATCACTTTAGACGCATTCTGGCCAACATGGATTACTGAGTGTGCACCCTTCTCGACCCACGGTATAAGGAGATTCTCATTCTCGAAGAGGAAAGGGGTACGAGAGTGATGAAATACCACAGGGCCCTGGTGGAAAAAGTGATGCTTAAGTTCCCATCTGACAGCGCTAGTGACAGAGGACGCAGTTCAGAGGGCCAACTAGCAGGAGAGGCACGGGGATCAGGCAGCATGTCAGGCGCAGGCAGGGGAACACTCTCCAAGGCCTTTGCCAGATTTATGGCTCCCCAGCAAGGCTGTGTCACCACTCCCCAGTCAAGGCTGAGTGAGAAGGAGCAGTGTAAAAAGATGATGAGGGAGTACGTAGCGAATAGCACACCGTTCTCCGTGATGCCTCTGCTCCATACAAATATTGGGTGTCAAAGCTGGACACGTGGCACGAACTTGCGCTATACGCCCTGGAGATGGTACACTTGTACTCTTGGTACACCAATTTTTCAGGCCATCGCCAATACTGTTAGCAAACTAATTTTTCCAGGCTTCGCCTATACTCTTGGTAAGCAAATTTTTATAGGTGTTCGCCTATACTCTTGGTACACCAATGTTACTGGGGTCCGCCTATACTCTTGCTACAGAAATGTTGCTGGGGTCCGCCTATACTTTGGCTTCTGAAATGTTACTGGGGTTTGCCTATACTTTTTCTACTGAGTGGTTTGAGGGGTTCGCCTATACTCTTGCTACAGAAATGTTACAGGGGTCTGCCTATACTTTTGCTACGGAAATGTTACTGGGGTCCGCCTATACTCTTGATACAGAAATGTTATAGGGGTTCGCTTATACTTTTGCTACAGAAAGGTTACTGGGGTTCACCTATACTTTGGCTACTGAAATGTTACTGGGGTCCGCCTATACTCTTCATACAGAATAGTTACTGGGGTTCGCCTATACTTTTGCTACAGCAATGTTACTGGGGTCCGCTTATACTCTTGATACAGAAATGTTGCAGGGGTTCGACTATACTTTTGCTTTAGAAATGTTACTGGGGTCTGCCTATACTTTTGCTACAGAAATGGTACTGGGGTCGGCCTATACTCTTGCTACAGAAATGTTACAGGAGTCTACCTATGCTGTGGGAGCACAAAGACTACCCCTTGCGTTGTCTTGCACAAATACACTGACGGACTAGGGCAGAAATGTGGGCCGCGGCCGAGGCCCTTAGCAGGGTTAAACTCTGCCATGTTTGGGCACTCTGAGTTCCTCATGTGTAATACCATGTTTGAGTTCCTTGGGCTCGACTATGCTGTGGGTGCACAAAGACTTCCCATTGCGTTGTTTTACCGGTCTGGCACAAATACACTGACTGACTAGGGCAGAAATGTGGGCCGAGGCCAAGGTCCTTGGCGGGGTGAAACTCTGCCATGTTTGGGCACTCTGATTTCTTCCTGTGTAATACCATCTTTGTGCACCGACAGCATTGGCAAGCCCAAGGAACTCAAAGACTTCCCATTGCGGTGTTGAGCTATCTGACACCTACACAGAATGAATTGTGTGGGTACACATGGATTTCCCATTGCTATCTAACTCACGGCACCTTGGGTCACACAAGGTGGAGGCTGGGACCGAGCCTGACCCTGGACCCGCTCACGTGCTTCCCACACAAAGTATTGCTGCATTGTGGAGATGTGTAGAAGTGCTGGCACCTGAGTCCCCTTTATGCCCACGTTTGCGACTCCTGACAATTTTGTGATGGAGGTGGCACGGGATTGGAAGGATGATCGTACGTCAATTTATCATCAATTCTCAACAGCATTGTGAGCTATCGCCCACACTTTCAAAGAGGGTCGCTGCCTAGCCCTGCCAACCCTCTGCAGTGTGTGCCTCCGGTTCCTCCTCATCCATTACGCACCTATAAATAGACATGAGGGTGGTGTGGCTATGAAGCGAGCGTGTGGCATGAGGCCAGCTGAACGCTGCGCAGGGAAAATTTTGGGTGCGCCGTGTACGTAGGGTCTTACGGGGGGGGGGGGGGGGTTGGACAGCAATGCCAGCATGTAACCCAGGAGAAGAGGCAGTGGTGTCACCCACAAGCAGTGGTTGTCCTTGTTTGCAGGTAGTGTGGTGCTTAGCTGAGATGTGCCAGCGCGTGTGCCTTGCTAATGAGGGTTTGTCCGAAGTAAATTGTTAGGGGGAGGGGTGACGCCAGATTCTTGCCCCCATTTTGTCTTAAAGGGGTTGTCCCGCGAAACAAAGTTGGGGTATACACTTCTGTATGGCCATATTAATGCACCTTGTAATGTACATTGTGCATTAATTATGAGCCATACAGAAGTTATTCACTTACCTGCTCCGTTGCTAGCGTCCCCGTCTCCATGGTGCCGTCTAATTTTCAGCGTCTAATCGCCCGATTAGACGCGCTTGCGCAGTCCGGTCTTCTCCGTGTTGAATGGGGCTGCTCGTGCTGGAGAGCTGCTCCTCGTAGCTCCGCCCCGTCACGTGTGCCGATTCCAGCCAATCAGGAGGCTGGAATCGGCAATGGACCGCACAGAAGACCTGCGGTCCACCGAGGGTGAAGATCCCGGCGGCCATCTTCGCAAGGTAAGTAAGAAGTCACGGGAGCGCGGGGATTCGGGTAAGTACTATCCGTTTTTTTTTTTCAACACATGCATCGGGTTTGTCTCGCGCCGAACGGGGGGGCTATTGAAAAAAAACAAAACTGATGTTTTCTGGTGTTTGACAAGTCCTCACCTATGCGGACCATCGGTCCCATACAAAAACGCTCGAGTCGCCCATTGACTTCAATGGGGTTCGTTACTCGAAGCGAACTCTCGAGCATTATGAAAAGTTTGACTCGAACAACGAACACCTGAGCATTTTGGTGCTCGCTCATCTCTAGCTGGGACCTCACAGAATATTTCTTCTTTCCCTACAGACTTTATGATCAGCATACGATGACCTGGAGTCCCTGAATGTGCGGCTGCTGAGACAAGACACGGTGCAGCACATCCACAGTCCGGTGGTAGGTGGTCCTCATACTGACACGCATGCTGCATACATGGACTACTGTAGTAACTAAGGACTGTTAGACCTCTAAATTAAAGCGGTCCCTCAGTTTTGTATTATTATAACTCACATGACAATCCCTGCAACTTTCTCATATTTAAGACCTCTGCTTAGGCGAATGGATATCTTCATATTGCTTGGCACACCCTCAGCTGTGTGAATGTTACATCAGGTTTGGGATACAGTGTTGGATCCCAGTCTGATACACTCATCTTTACCTATATTGTAGAAGTCAGGAGAGGTTGTGCCACTAATGGGTGAGTGTAGACTAGATAGAACTGTAGCAAACCCTCAGCTGTGAAGTAAGGGATCAGGAGCGGCTGCCATCCTCTGGATGTAAAGAATGTTCTCATGTACTGACGGTGAACACGCTGTTTCACATCTTCACCACTTTCATGGTATTGTGGGACGTTGTAGAAGTTTCCGTTAGTGATTAAAGAAGTCTTCTAGGACTAATATACAGGCGCTATTCTCTGGATAGGCCACCAGTGGGTTCAGCTCTAGACGCCCCTTTAATCCTACCATCACCTTGGTCTACATACACTATCTGCTTCCTGTCTCCTCAGGGTCAGCTCACCAACCTGTGCGCGAAAGTATCATCCACACAGAATCTTGCAGGAGGCAATAAGTCAACGTGACGCTGTAACCTGGCATTGGTCACATGATGTCATGCGGAGGCCGTCTGGAGTTGTTTTATAAATGTCGTATTAGTGTGGTTTTGTAACAGTAACAAGTATTATTCATGCTTTGTGTTCCAAGCGCTGACTTATGGATCTGCACATCCGCTAGTCACAACTTTACCAGCAGGGGTGAGGAACAACAGCCTATACAGCAAACCATCAATCTTATGTAGAATCATAGAATGGTAGAGTTGGAAGGGACCTCCAGAGTCATCTGGTCGAACCCCCTGCTCAGTGCAGGATTCACTAAATCAGAGAGATATTTGTCCAACCTTTGTTTCAACACTTCCATTGAAGGAGAACCTGCCACCTACCATGGTAACCTGTTCCACTCACTGATCACACTCACTCTCAGAAAGGTCTTTTTTTCCCAATATTTAATCTGTCTCCTCCATTCAGTTTCACCCCATTGCTTCTAGTCTTTCCTTATGCAAATGAGAATAGGGCTGATCCCTCTGCACTGTGACAGCCCTTCAGATATTTGCAGACAGCTATTAGGTCTCCTCAGCCTTCTTTTTTGAAAGCTAAACATTCCCAGATCCTTTAACCATTCCCCATAGGACACGATTTGCAGATCAATCACCATCTTGGGAACTCTTCTCTGAACTTTCTCCAGGGCTTAGTACAGAACCTTGTGCTACCCCATTAAATGCTTTACTAAAGTCAAAATATCACTCAGTCGGTGATTTTGTCATAGAAAGAAATTAGATTTGTCTGGCATGACTTGTTTGTTACAAATCCATGCTGGCTCTGGTTAATTACTTCATTTTTTTATTGAAGTACTTGCATACATGCTGTTAAATAATTTGTTCAAAGATCTTTCCCAGTATAGAAGTCAGGCTCACAGGCCTGTAGTTTCCTGGATCCACTTTCTTCCCTTTTTTTTTTGAAAATTCCTGGAGAACAGATTATGGCGAGTGGTTAGGCAATTACCTCTGCTGCTTCCTTTAATATCCTAGGATATAGTTCATCTGGACCTGGAGACTTGAATTCATTTAAGTTAGCTAAGTGTTTGCTCACCATCTCTCTGCTTAGAGATAGCCCGCATTATTTTATCCCCCCAATAGCTCAATTGATGTTACATCTACTTTCTAAGAGAAAACAGATACAAAATAGGATTGTGGGAGAAAGTGATGTCCCAATTCGGCTGATGTGCTGTCACGGTTATCATCTGGTCAGTGCCGCAACAGTGACAAGCTTAGAAAGGTAAAAGGAGGTGGACAACGGCATGGTGGTCCTGATTGGCTTAAAATCTGTCTGTCAAGGCTACTGTGGGCCACATTAGCATTATGGATGGGCTCAGTGGTCGAAGCGGACAGAGAGGTGCACACGAAAGGCTCTAGGGGGCTGTAGTGATGGCTACAGCACTCAGTCTGCATGCATCCAACATCAGTGTCAGACCAACGTGCTGGTCACCATCCTGGTACACAGCAGCGTGGTACAAATGAGTCCACATTATGCGGGCGCATCTTGCTGGCAATAGCTCAGAAGAGGCTCTTCTGTACCCAGACCTCATGGGCCTTGAGTCTGACATATGTGCTATATAGGCTTTGCCTTGAGGTGGATAAATATTTGGGAGGTGCTTCAAACCAGTTATGTCTCTAGGATGCAGGCAGCGGTGTAGATGTTGGACTACAATCTGGTATCGGGCGCAGCTCTCCACATACAAGGTAGGGAAAGATCAAAATGATTTTATTGAATAAATTCAAAGCGGCATAAAATGTGTACCACTTCTGTTCAGCTGAGGTCATCCACCACTAAGGCTGGATAGATGGTTCAGTCTGAGATATATTCCTGGACTATCTAGCCTTAGATAATGAACATGTTCTGTGGGCGAGTAAGTACTGTTAAGGACCGCTGCACAGCCACATAACCTTTCAAGTCTTGAGGTCCAAATTAGTTCGTATCAAGGTGCACCAGGGAGGCCAAGAACTAAACAGAGTAGTTTTCAGTTCCCACAGATACATAGAGTTGAGCCGCGGCAAGTATACAGCTCACGCTGCTTAACGGCGCGTACACTGAATCTTTATTAACTTTGCATAGCGTTTCTCAATACAGGAAAGGAACGCGTCATTAGTCACGGGGTTAATCTCATTGAGTTAAAAAAAATTACAGCATAGTGTGAGAATATATGTCCTTCAAATGTTTATTTCTCCCGACGTTATCTCGTCCTCCCTTGTGAGTTTGGATGGTCGCAGCATCTTATTAGCGCGATTCGTTCTTTTCCCAAAGCTCAGGGCGTGGGGGAGTCTCTTCTGATAACGATTGTACCAGGCTTGGTTCTCGGAAGAATAGAAACACATCATTAGACATTGTACCGTATCTCATGCTCTAAAGCTATTTCTGCTTGAATTATTGTTTCACTACGCACAAGCTTATTTATATATTATAATGTTCCATTTTGTATCTAGCGGCCATTTTGAGACAGATTCTTTCATATTATGAGCCTGTACTTTCTCAAGTACAGTGAGGGTTGCTTTACATCTGTGTCAGTGGATCTGGTTTCCTGCTCCATTTGGAAAGCAGGAATGGGGTATCCCCATTCACTATAAAGAAATCTTTTAGCTTTCTGCTCGGTTGCTCAGCTTTTTGTTGGAAGAAAAAGTGCTACATGCAGGGGACTTGAACATGCGATCATTTGATCACTCAGAGTATGATATTATACTATTCTATTACATCATTCCTTTCATAGGTATGGCATCCCTGGGGCCCTTCAGAAGGCCCTAGGCTTCTATGGCAACCAAACTACACGCCACAATTGCTTTGTGGAGGGGGAGGGCATTCAGGACCTCCGAACAACAATCGGCGCATTTAAATGCTGCTGTCAGAATTAACAGTGACATTTAGAGGGTTAACAGCCTTGATCAGCGTTATTGCTGACAGTGGCTGTTCCTGGCGGGTGTCTGCTATCACAGAGAACCAGCACCCGCCTTGTATGCAGCAGGATAGGCTCGCAATCCCACATCATATATACCCTGCATGCCCAGGAAGTAAATGTATGCCATGTGGTGTTAAAGACTCTAGAGCAATGGGGTCTGTTCCATTGGATTGGTGCATCATCGTGGTGCCAATATTCAAAAAGGAGTCAAGAAGTGACCCTAGAAACTACAGGCCGGTAAGTCTGACTTCTATTGTGGGTAAAACGTTTGAAGGGTTTTTAAGAGATGCTATCCTGGAGGACTTCAAGGAAATAGTCGTATAACCCTCTATTAGCATGGGTTTATGAGAGATCACTCTTGTCACACCCACCTGATCTGCTTCTAGGATGAGGTAAGTTCTAGAACCGCCCGCTTATGGTAATACACCTTCTGCTTTCACTCCACAGTGAGGCGCTGCTGTGTGATAACACTACATATAGTTCTAGACCCTAAGATAGTTATTAAGAGGGTCCGATTTACAGTAGGGTCCACAGGATACTGGCGGTCTTTGAAAGCATCATCCTCTTCCACCCAGCAGTGTCCTATTTTATAGTGACCTTTTGGTCTGTAATTGGGGCCAAAACAGGACATGCAGCAATTTTCAAGAGCGTGAAAACCGCATGTCTGCATACTCCACTGCAAATCAATCACACATGTAATACAGAGCGCAAATATGGCCATGTGAAACTTCTACATAGAAAATCCCCATCACATGCAGCACAAGGTCAGAAAATCTCATCACAGGACTGCATTATGCAGTAGAGTGGAAGTGTTTTTCAGCTATGTGACCCAGTGATCATGTGACCAGTGGGAGCTCCCTGTTACAGCAGTGCTGCCGGACCCCAGCAGACCCTGATCAGCTCTGACAGTGACTATTGTCAGTACAGGGGGATGTTTCCTCTGTAACCGAGGCTCCTATGGATGCGGCTACAGTGGAAAAGTAAGAATTTTTAATTAATAATTTTTTTTTTAAAAGTCTAATCTGACGTCACGGGGGACATAGATTTATAATCCACACAGTGCATCAATTCTCTGTAGACTTCCACATCCCATCCATGCAATTCTTACTGGAAACACTGGATCTTCAATGCAGAAATGCTGAAGCAATTCCACCCTGTGCAAACACACCTTAATTGTGTCAAGTGGGCGGTCCTCCTCATTGACTGTCAATGGGTTACGTTAAATTTGAATGATAGCGAGTCATAGATATTGACCACTTTACACATTTTCAGCACCAGTAACCAAATCTAGCAACGGCCGGTATTGGGGAATGGAGGCGAGCCACAACAGGAGAGAACCGGCAATGAAATCCACTGGGCTGAAGAACTACAGAGTCCGACCGACATGGCGGACGCTCTGGGATATCGCGTTCTCACACTGCGCTTTGTGTATCCTAGGGGAAAGCAGCCGGTACACCTGCTGCATGTAACTGCAGGCCCGATTCATCTGACGGAAGCCAAAAGTGTCCTCCTGCACTCCATCAAGGTGGGAAAGCAGAGCAGATTGTGGTTACTTATATGGTGCGCCAAAGCCAGAAGAAGCAGAAGGGGACGCCACCAAACAGCAGCAGGTAATAGAGCTGTTCATGGAGGTGACAGGGAGCCGGGGGGGGGGTATATATTATATTCTCATCTGTTCCCCAGTTCCCACAGCGCCCCCTGTGAAGTCAGCGCACAGTCTGAAAATGTGACTCTTTTTAGACCGCTGTTTGCACTTTCATAGACTTCTAGAAGAGAGTGTGCGCACAGCGGATGGAAGAGAGTCAGATTTTCAGACCACATATGATCTCCACCAGGGGGCACCGCTCCCTGTCAGCCCACGAACTGCACCAGGACTTAGTTTATGGCGCTGTATGGAGGCGACAGCGTCCATTTAACATTGTGGCGTCTGCGTGTAATATCCCCCTTAACGTGCCCAGAACACGCCGCCATATTACTGACATGCACAACACACATGTCTGAAGTTGGGGTCATTCCGACCTCGCTCACACCGCTGCTCCGGCTTTCCTTCTCTCTTCCATTTTTGCAGCAAAGTCAGTATTGAGGTTATGTTCGTGTCTGCGTTCGGAGCCGCCGTCGCAGATTCAGCACGAAATGTAGGACTTTTCTGTCCAGTAAAATGGCAGACAGCTGAAAAGACCCCATTATAGTCAAAGGGGACCATTCAGCCTGGAGACCCCCCTTTACTGTCCCCATAAATGAGTAGGAGAGCGGAATCCCCTAAGGTCGCTTTCACACGAACGAGAAAACCACGCAAGATTTGTGCGTTGCGAGATGTAGAAATCCCCCACGCATGTGGACCCCATTCTTTTGAATAGGGGCATACACATGAACGATGTTTTCCCTGCATCACAGTGTGAGAAAATATAGCGGCGTGTCCTATCTTTGGGCGTTTCCTTGGAATGCCCCCCAATTGTTTTCAATGGGGCCGGGAAAAACATCTCAAGGTGCGTGAGGCGAACGCGATGCGGTGCGAAGTTTCCTATCGAAAATAATGCAAACTACTTGCCGAGGATCGCTACTTCCTACAAAAAATCTTGCTTCCAGGAAAAATAAAATCCTGGAGCACACATGAGAGATGTATGAGTTTCCGTTTTTAAAACACTCATTAAAATCGTTGGGGGGCGGAGCCGTTCATTTCCGTTCTAGTGAGCATTCACAAATCGGTCAAAAAGGGATGCTACATACAGAGACGCTACATATAAGGAGGATAGTTAAACGGACACTGCATACATGGACAGTACATACACAGACACCGCATACACGGATGCCAGTTACATGGAGGCTATATAAATGTCCACTACATACACGGACGCTACATAGATGGATGCCAGTTACATAGAGCTACATACACATCCATTACATACACGGATGCCGCATACACGTCCACTACACACATGGACGCTACATAGATGGATGCCAGTTACATGGACGCTACATACACAAACACCACATACATAGACGCTAGTTACATAGACACTATATAAATGTCCACTACATACACGGACGCTACATAGATGGGCACCAGTTACATGGATACTACATACACATCCACTACATACAAGCACGCCAGTTACATCGACGCTACATACATGTCCACTACATATGCAAACACTGCATGCACGGACGCCAGTTACATGGACGCTACATACACGTCCACTACATACACGGACGCCAGTTACATGGACGCTACATACACGTCCACTACATACACGGATGCTGCATACACGAATGCTACATACACAGACATTGCCTGCACATCCAATATGTACACAGAGATTACATATAAAGACGCCAGTTACACGGACGCCGCATACACGGACACCAGTCACATGGACATTACATACATGTCCACTACATACACAAATGCTACATACATGGACGCCAGTTACATAAACAGTACATACTCGAATACCAAATACGCGAACGCTACATACACGTCAACTACATACACAAACACCACATACACGGACGCTGCATACACGGATGCTGCATATACGGACGCTATACAGATGGGCAAAAGTTACATGGACACTACATACACGTTCACTACATATACAGACGCCAGTTACATGCACGGTACATACACATTAACTACATACATGGATGCTACATACACATCCACTAAATACACGGACGCCAGTTACATGGACGCTATATAAACGTCCACTACATACATGGACGCTACATAGATGGGCGCCAGTTACATGGACACTACATTCACATCTACTACATACAAAGACACCAATTACATCGACGCTACATACATGTCCACTACATACACAAACACTGCATACACGAACGCCAGTTACATAGATGCTACATACACGGGTGCCACATACACGAACGCTACATACACAGACATTGCCTGCACATCCAATATGTACACAGAGATTACATATAAAGACGCCAGTCACACGGACATCGCATACACGGACACCAGTCACATGGACACTACATACATGTCCACTACATACACAGACGCTACATACACGGGCGCCAGTTACATGGACACTACATACACATCTATTACATACAAAGACGCCAATTACATCGACGCTACATACATGTCCACCACACACAAACACTGCATACACGGCTTGCTTTTTGCGGAACAAACTGTAGTTTTCTATTGGCACTATATGTTAAGGGCCTTGTGTGGCACAGAGTGTTAAGCTCTCACTCACGACCTGAAGGTTGTGAGCTTAATCCCCACACAGTTCAGGTAGCCGGCTCAAGGTTGACTCAGCCTTCCATCCTTCCAAGGTCAGTAAAATGAGTACCCAGCTTGTTGGGGGGTAATAAATTAATTACCTGGCGCTATACAAATAAATAACAAGATCTCTCTCACCTTTCCATTGCTCGTGGTCATGGCCACGTGTGTATGTTAGTACTGCTGTCAGAGCCTACACCTCAGCCACCGAGGCTTTTGTCTATCAGCTAACACAGGGGGTCGTGTCCAGTTACCCCGCCTGGCCCAGTTCATGCATGAACATGCCTTCTAATCCCCGTTGGGCTCTGTTCAATCTGCTATTCCCCATATATATACTGTAATAGTAATAATATGATATTTTCCTACCTGCTCCCCAATGATATGTATGTTATTAAAAAAAGTCACTATTTACATGTGAAATAATGAGAACACAATGGGAGCATGGCATACGTATAGGGGGTGCAGAGGGTGCGGTCGCAGCTGGGCCCAGGAGCCCTAGGGGGCCCATAAAGCCTCTCTTCCCCATATTGCAAACCAATACTATCAATGAAGCTTTATAGTTGGGGGCCCAGTTCCAGATTTTGCACTTGGGCCCCGCAGCTTCAAGTTAGGCTTCTGAGTGGGAGGGTTCTCTTTACCCCGGTAACCTCCATGATCTCCCAACTGTATCACAGTGACACCTCCTCCGGCAGGCCTAGTAAGTTGGCTTACTGTATAAATACACAGAGTTCTCCATCAGATATGCAGATCCAGTGTGAAGGTTAATAAGGCAACTTCAACCGTGCAAAGGTGAATCCTTCTACATTGATTTAGAAGACGACAGGGAAGGACGTTATGTCAGGTGAGTCTTTAGCATGTCTTCCAGCAGTGTGAATCTACTTTGTTTTGCACATTTTTATGATATGTAGTAGATTTTTAACATTTATACATACAATAGTAGGGCTTTTCTATGCAACTCATACAGTCACAATGTTAGTATAAACTTTGCCAAAGTTTTCTAAAGGTTGGCTGATTGCCCAGTGCACGGCTCGTTTATGGGCGCTGACTGACCTTGGAACCTGAGGCCGCCGAATAGGTTCCTCTACTCTAGATGAGGAGACTAGTACTGTAAATTATGCATGGTACGTTTCTGCATTTGGGGCCCAGGAGTTTTATTTTGCACCTCTGCTTGTATTTGCACACAACAGCCAATCTAAACAGGGAGAGCTGAAGTGTAAAGCATGGAGAAGTGGCAGAGCAGCAGCCTGGCCTGGGCTTAAGATACGGCTGGTGACACACTGCCGTATTTTGGCCTCTGCTTTGTATCCGTAATAAGGAATCCTGGACTGACTGTGGGTCTTCTGATGCATACCTGTAATGCTCAGAGTTTGAGTTAGGAGACCAGCGGTCAGGCCGGAACGCACTTTCGTATTATAAAAACGGAGGCCAAAACGCAGCAGTATGTTAGCGGCCAAAGGCTGGAGTTTTCCATTAAGGGTCCCCATACACATTAGATAGGGTGATCAGATTTTTCCAGGGTCAAAGCAGGACAGAGGGGTGTGGTCAGGGGGCGGGGCTTATCATGACGTATGATTTTACCTCCATCGTTATAATATGTACAAGGCCATTTAAAAAAAACTGAACAAATTCTGCAGCATTTCTGCATCCATAAAACAGTCAAATTCTGTACCACTGGTGCGGATTTTGACTGCAAATCAGTCGCATATCTGCAGCTGATTTTGTACTATGCAACACTACCCTCACCTGCTCTGGAAGCTTTCCACAGTCAGCGCTCCCCGGCTTCTAGTTCACAGTGGCCTCAGCTGATGAGGCCGCTGGGGACCGGAAGCCAAGGAGCACCAACAGCGGGAAGCCTTCGAAGCAGGTGAGGAGGAGCACCGTTTAGTATGAAATTAGCTGCAGGTGACCCCCCACAGTAGCCTCTGTAGTAATAGTGACTCCCATAGCGGCCCCAGTAGTAATAGTGTCCCCCACAATTGTCTCTGAGGTAATAGTGACTCCCACAGCAACCCCAGTAGTAATAGTGACCCCTACAGTGGCCCCAGTGGTAATAGTGACCCCCACAGTGGCAACAGTATTAATAGTGACCCTCACAGTGGCCCCAGTAGTAATAGTGAACCGCACAGTGGCCCCAGCAATAATAGTGACCCCCACAGTAGCCCCAGTAGTAATAGTGACCCCCACTGTAGCCCCAGTAGTAACAGAGAACCCACAGTGGCCTCAGTAGTAATAGTGACCCCACAGCAGTCCTATAAGTAAAAGTGTCCCCACAGTTGTCTCAGTAGTAATAGTGACCCCACGCCTCAGTAGTAATAGTGACCCCCACAATTGCCTCAGTAGTAATAGTGACCCCCACAGTTACCTCAGTAGTAATAGTGACCCCCACAGTTACCTCAGTAGTAATAGTGACCCCACGCCTCAGTAGTAATAGTGACCCCCACAGCGGACCCAGTAGTAATAGTGACCCCCACAGTTGCCTCAGTAGTAATATTGACCCTCACAGTGACCCTAGTAGTAATAGTGACCCCCACAGGTGCTTTGGTAGTAATAGTAGCCTCAGTGGTAATTCTATTACTACTGGGGAGTATATAGGGGACACTATTACTAACAGTGTCCCCTATATCGGCCCTAGCAGTAAGAGTGACCCCCACAGTAGCTCCAGTAGTAATAGAACGCCTTCTGGAAACCCATATACTTACCCTACTTACCCTCCGCTGATCTGCTCACTTAAACGAGCCAATCAGCTACCAAATTAGTGTTTGCTCGCTTGTTGGCTGATCATTGGTCCCTTTACACAGTCTGATTGTTGGGTGAATAAGCATTCGGACTGATAAATGCCCCAAGTAGAAGGACCATTAAATTAGCTAATTGGGTAATACGACTTGTAGCAGCATGTTAGGGAATTGTTAGCTAAGCCATTCCATAGTGCAGTTTATCCTGAAAAGAGGCTCCAAAGCGGATGCTTTAAATCCCTGATGTATGACTGCTCTGTTCCCTATAGTTGGCTGGATGTGTGATCGGGTGGGTGCTGATATTGTGGGGCGAGGGGTTAAACAAGGGCTTGAAATCCCATTTGTAAATAATGACTTATTGTGAGTTATGATAATTATAGGCAGAACGGCGCTGATTGTATTCGCTCACCAAGAGCGGACATCGTTCAACTTCGCCATGAAGGAAGCGGCTCAGGCAGCTTTAGAGAAGAAGGGCTGGACGGTTCTTGTGTCTGATCTGTATGAGATGAAGTTTAATGCTGTCATGTCACGTGATGATATCAGGGGTAAGAATAATAAGCAGCGTTTAAAGAAATTGTCCAAGGTAAGAAAGAAGGATCTACGTTTTTTTTCTAGACCTCAGCGCTCAAACGCATGGGAAACACGGATTTAGAACAAAATACATTTTTTGGGCAATTTTTGGGATATAGGTGCCTAAAAAGTCCAATGATGCTTTAATGCAGGTGAACCCAAGGAGCCAAGTGATTTCAAATATGTCGCAGAGACTCTGGTAGCGTGGAAGGAGGGACGGCTTGCCAAGGATATTGAAGAAGAGCATAAGAAGGTGGCAAAGGCTGACCTTGTGATCTTTCAGGTAAGAGTAATAATGTGGTCCGTACGTGTGGTTGTGCCTGGTGGTATAGTTCTGTAACCTTCAAATGTCCCCTTAGATCTGTGGATTGCTTTAGTCTTACGACTTGGATCCCACCATTCTTTAGGGCCCATTCACACAGGTGTATTTTCTGTCCATATTTTTTATTGGCTGATATGGATGGCACATGGACCCGTTACAGTAGATTGGTGTATTCACATGTACGTTTTTTTTATGGGAACTGATGTTACGCGTAAAAAAATTGCAGTATGTCCCGGTTTGGTCTGTATTCGTGGACTAAAATCGCCTATAAAAGTCTATGGGAGTGTAAAAAAAATGTAGCGAACACGGATGTTACATGTATGTGTGCTGTGTGTTTTTTTACACGTTGTCAGGAGACAATGAAAACAAAAAAATTAAATCAGTTGGCCAAATTTTTTCCGTGCGTGCATGAAAAACGGATGACACACAGACGTAAAAAAGTACTTTTTGCAGGAGAGAACGTTTTTGCATGTGAAGCCGAGCGAGCATTGTCCTTAGCGAGTATCTCCCCGCTCGGAAGAAAAGGTTCGGCTGCCGGCACGGGTGACAGGTGAGTTGCGTCCATGAGCAGTGGGGAGCGGGAGGGAGAGAGAGATCTCCCCTCCGATCCTCCCCGCTCTCCCCCGCCGCCGGCAGCCGAATCTTTGCTCCCGAGCGGGCAGGTACTCGCTAAGGGCAATGCTCGGTCGAGTAATTGCCCTTAGCGAGTATGCTCGCTCATCTCTAGAAGTCGCACTTAGAGTATTTAAAGGGGTTATGCCAAGTGCGGCGGGCTACGAGCAGGCCCACGGTCAAGAAGATGGCAGGGATTAAGATGTCACTCGTCACGGTGCTCTACAATCTCCTCCCCTGTAAGGGTAGAACGTGACCTGTCCAGGCCACCGCTAGGGGAGCTGTCAAGGGTAAAACAATTCAAGCGGTGTTGAAGAACTTAAAGTTCAATGTCACGTGACGCCAACGCTCCTTCCTCTGCGGTGATACTGGATAATAAAACGAGAGTCCACACACATAAAGTATAGATGAAAACAAAGCCAGGAACAGTTGGCAATGTTACTTTACTGAAATACGCCAACTTCAAACAGTCCAGCAATAATTAGGCCAAAGCTTAGCATGGGTGCAGGCAGCGGGAATGATGAGACAGGGAGGCAAAACACAGGATAGCTATCGGGCCCACAGTCCAAGTTATCTGTGCAACTCTGCTCAAATGAACTCTTTTCTTCTCCAAACTCTCATCCTGTCAACACTCTCTCTTTTACACGCACCGCAGCTCTGCGTGGCGATTTCTTCTCCTTAGTTTAGTGGGAATGACTCCTGGGAGTAGTAGTCCCAGGGCAACTCACGGAATATCGCTCGGCCTCTTCTATTCTCCAACTCCTCTCTCAGCCTACTCGCTGACTGATTGGTTACTCCTACTGACTGGTTAACTTGCAAACACCTATATGAAGCATGATCACATGACTTCCAAACTCACAACGTAAAACGATACATTTCCAGGCAGACCTACCAGTTAACCCTTACAGTGCTGCAGCTATGCAATACACATCAATCATGCAACACAGGGGATACTGACAATACAATTAGACAAATGTAGGCACACTTTTATGGAAGGGCCCCATTGCTCCAGGCCACTACACAAGTTCTAAAGTTATCCTCTATCTACAGAATTGGGAATAACTTTATGATCAGTGGGAGTCCAACTGCTGGAGATTTCCGAGTAATGGCGCTCTGCAATCTCTGGCACTCCCCTTGAAATGAATGGAGCAGGGTGCACATGCACAGCGTTGCTTCATTCATTCGTGCACCTTTTGGGACTCCTCCAGATTGGTGAGGGTCCCTGCCGTCAGTGTAGGACACTTTTATGTGGAAGTTGGAACATGTGCAGGACTCTTGCATAAGATAGGTTTTTATGGTTACATTTATGAAAGTGAATGTGAGACGACTTTGCTTTACATTTGAAGTGACATTTATTATATGTTCCAGTTTCCATTGCAATGGTTCGGGCTGCCCGCCATAATGAAAGGATGGGTGGAGCGAGTCTTCTCTGCAGGGTTTGCGCATGGCCTTCAAACAAAGTATTCTGAAGGACCATTCAAGGTAAACCGCAGTCATTGACTCTTAGGGTTTAGCCGTCATACATGAGAGTGTCAAGTATGAATTCACATGCAATCCGAGACATCAGTGCCTTACCCTGAATGAATAGAGTGTGAATTCACATGCAAACCGAGACATCAGTGCCCTACCCTGAATGAGTACCATAGGCCACTGCTGTATATAATGAAAGCACCTTATTGCAAAATAAATAGGAGTATATAGACGACCGATTAGTAATTATTCTAAACTGCACTGCTCCGTCTGCTGCATAATCCCACATTATGTTGGTTGCTGGTTGATTATCAGATTCCAATCTGGAGGATTTTTCATTATTTAATCTCATTCCAACTGCTGTGATATCAGATTTTTTTGGGTAAATCTTTATGAATTTGTGATTTTATTTTTTAACAGCATAAGAAAGCCCTGCTGTCCTTCACTACTGGCGGCCGCAAGCCAATGCTATCACCCAGAGGGATCAGTGGAGACATCAATGTTATTCTCTGGCCTATGCAGGTAATTCATCAATGGCGTTGGTGCCACAAGGCTGGCGCAATCTATGCTTGGCATCTGAGGGGGTGGAGGATGGTTAGCAGCTTGATCTGTCCAGGTCAGTAATGGCCTCCCAAGGAATCCAATAGAAAAATTGGAGTATGACCGGTCTCCTGAGATGCTGGTAATCTGCTGGTATGAAGAGCTGGAGCGTTCAATGATCTCTGGTTCAGTATTTTCCATATTTGCAGCTTATCAGCAGTATTTCCCAGGCTATGAGTATACCTATATAGGTGGTTAGACAGCATCGGGAGTCACATGCTGCTGTTTGCCAACATTTCCCAGGCCCCTTGGTGTGAATGTAAAAAGTGGTAAAATCCAAATCATACTGTTTAAAAAACTTTATTTTTTGTGTCAACCTATTATGCATCCCTAAACAATAGTGGGGGCTGCAAATACAAGATCAATAAAAATACATGGTGTGATAGTAGAAGGAAGCCAAAGAGCCGGAGGAGGGAGTACTAGATACAAACAAAACATGTTGTGCAACCCAATGATCCCCACCCGAAAGTGCATCTCAGGTTGCCTTCCAATAGGTGGCGCTGCAGAGGTATTGTTCCATCTCCCTTATTTGCATATTACCCATATTACATTGGGGGGTAATAGGCTGAACTAGATGGATATGTCTTCTTTTCGGCCTAACATACTATGTCACATATAGTTGTCCTGTAGACAACATTGCTGCTTCTGGTGCTGCTATAGAAAAACTCCTCCATTCAGCCATAGATTTAAAGAGGTTTTTTGAGTTACAGTAAACTTGTACAGAGGGCAAGGGATGTGAAAAAGTAAAAAAAAACCTTAGCCACACTCACCACTGCAATCCCCCACCAGTTCAGAGCCCCTGCTCCCTTCCTTTCCACTAGTCTTTGGTTACTTTGGCTGCAGTGTTGATGTTCCGTATACACATGTGACTGCTGGGGCCAATCGCCAGTGTTGTATGACTCGAGACCGCTTAGGCTAGTCACTGCAGTGGCCAAAGTAACCAAAGACTGGTGCCGAGGACAGGAGTGGTGGTGCTGGACTGGTGCGGGATGGCAGTGCTGAGTATGCCTTAGTTTTTTTTACTTTGTCACATACTGGTAGTAACACAAGCGCCACCAATATGACCAACAGCTATGAAATATTAAATAGGTAAAAAGAGACTTCATTTGTGGAAATACAGTACAGCGGTATTTATTAAAGAGGTTGGGCCAAATTGTAAAGTTATCCTCTACCCACAGGATAAGGGATAACTTTAAAATCAGTGGGGGTCAAACCACTGGGACCCCCAATGATCCTGATAACGGGAATCCCGAAGGTCACCGCAAAGGTCACACAAGCATGCAGCTTCTCTATTAATTTAAATGGGAGCCCCATGAATTCTGGAATATGAGCGCTCAGCAATCTCGGACACGGTAATTGAAAGTAATGCCCATATGCAGCCGCTGCTTCATACATGTGTGGAACTTTTGGGCCCCCGTTATCAACATCATGGGGGGTCCCAGCAGTCGTACCCCACCAATCATTACTTGGCAGAACTGCTTTAAGGGATTACATAGCAACATATTAATAAATATGAGTTTCCAATAAATACAGACTGCTATGAGATGAGATGCCCTCGTCCACCCATAACATAGGCAACTAAAACCCTATGAATAATTACCATGACAATGAATACGGGAGGGAGGGGAGAGGATGGGAATGCTCCCCTTGATCAGGGTGGTCCGTAGCCCACCAAAAATGCATAAACAATTAACCAAAATACTATAAATTAATAAATTAATGAACTGGCGTTATCCCTCCTGCCAATAGCGTGTGTCTCTACTAGGCAAAATCTAATTCTTCTTGCGTTTCCAGAATGGCATGTTGAATTGCTGTGGATTCAAAGTCCTGGCGCCTCAGATCTCATATGGCGTGATGCATGTAACTCAGGAAGCTCGTGTCGAGATGCTTAAGAACTGGGAGAAGCGACTGGAGACAATCTGGGATGAGAAGCCCATCAGATTCCTTCCCAATCAGGACTTTGAGAATACGACTGGTGGACTTGTGCTGAAGACGGAAGTGGAGGAGGCCAATTCTGCTGATAAGTATGGCCCAACGGTTGGGCAAAACCTGGGCAAACCTCTGCCACCTGACAGCCAGCTGAAGTCTCAAGGCAGTGGGTTATGACAGTCTAGAAGGTACCAGGTGGCAGATGTTCCTTTTGCTCAAAATGTTCAAATATTTGATACGTAATTTTAATAGTCTGTGAAGTGTTTTACTACTATATGACATTTAAATGTGTATTGGTCCTATTGTGCATCTGATCATTGCCTCTATATTATCAGCTATACGGGTTACATAGCTCTAAGCTAAATTCTCATACAGCCAAGAGCTATCTTCACTATAAGCATGCAGGCAGGACGAGGAGGATTACCATCTCCAGATAGTGCCGCTTATCTTACCTACTTCAGTAACACGCAGGCTCCAATCAGCTAGTTGGGCATGCTTATTTATAAATCCCCCTTCCAATGGTATCTCTATACTGCTATGGCACCGCCTGTCGCTCATGTTCGTTACCAGGCAGGCTCAGATCAGCTGGGTTTCCATGTTTTTTGCAAGTCCTCCTCTTCCTATAACATTTCCAAACAACTCTGACACCATTTATCTCTCCGGGGATTGAAGGACTGGATGTATGGAAATCTAGTTATTATAGTGCAGTTACCACAAATTGCTTAGCCCCCAACTGCAGTAATCCACCTTTTTTTTTGTCTACTCTATCTCGCCCTATACTGCCATGAAGACTTCTTTCAGCCACAACCTGGCTCTACACATACTAGCCCTCCTACCATTACCCCTAGTGCCCCTCTCAATAACCCCCAAAAGTACTAGTGCCCCCTCCATGGCCCTACAAAGTAATAAAACCTCCAATCTGCCCCTGAAAGTCATAGTACCCACTTTATGCTCCTCACAGTTACGGTTATGTTTCTGTGCCCCTCTACAGTGTGTGCTCTGTACTCCTTTGAACTATACAATATTTGTGCCACAGAATATTACAGTGTTGCCTTGGTGGCCCTCAAGTTATAGTTCCCTCTTTTGCCCCTCAAAAATGCAGTGCCCCCTCTCAGAATTATAGTGCAGCTTCCTACCTCCTGAAGGTCTGGCCAGAACTCTTAATTCGATGGACAGGCAATAAAACCAGATGATGTGTCCCCTCAGCAAGGATTGGGTCGATGCATACGAATGATGGTCAAAGCCAGAGATCCATGGTCCTAGGAATATAACAATCAGCAAGTGTATTATTAATACAGTGTCAATAAGGAATGAACCCCGTGTGGCACAGAGTGTTAAGGAGCAGAAGCTCTCACTCATGACCTGAAGGCTGCGGGTTCAATCCCCCGCATGGTTCAGGTAGCCTGGTCAAGGTCAACTCAGCCTTCCATCCTTTCGAGGTTGGTAAAATGAGGACCCAGCTTGGTGGGGGAAAGCAATGTCAAAACAGTCTGCCAAGAAGACGTCACCCTAGGAGTCAGTTATGACTCGGTGCTAGCACCAGGGGACTTTGCCTTACCAATAAGGAAGAAATGGATTCTTTCTTGCATTTCTCTAGTATTTTACAAATAAGGTTATGTTCATATTTAGTTATTGACTGTCAGAGGTATCTATGTTGTTACGAAAGTTACAGGGCACAACCCTACTTTTTTAGATATACTATTACGTGAACGTGCCCTCTAATTCTTGTTCAGCTCTCCTATCTGCTGTTCCCTATGTATATAATAGTAATATATATTTTCCCACATGCTCCCCAATGATATGTATGTTACAGAACAAAAATGCTATTTATATGTGAAGTAATGGAGAATCTGCCTGGGGTCTATGAATCTTGAGCTGGGGTCTATTCCATTAAGGAATGAGAGGGTAGGGTTTCTTTCCTCCAGGTAAATGCTAGGATTTCTCGCTTACCTGTGTCATGGTGACGGCCCCTCTGGTAGGGCTGGTTAACCAACTCTATAAGTACAAAGATTTCTCCTTCAAATGTGCATTTCTAGTGTGGAAGTTGATAAGACGACTTCACCTGAGCCAACGTGAATCCTTCTGTGATAGAAGCCAACAGGTGACATTATGTCAGGTGAGTCTTTAGTGTGGCTTGTCTTTAGACTTCTCTTTACTTTGCTCCTTGTTGTTTTAGTCTTTAGGGTGCATTCACACGAACGTATATCGGCTCGGTTTTCACGCCGAGCCGATATACGTTGTCCTCGTGTGCAGGGGGGGGGAGGATGGAAGAGCCAGGAACTGAGGCTCCCGCCCCCTCTCTGCCTCCTCTCCGCCCCTCTGCACTATTTGCAATGAGAGGAGGCGGGATGGGGGTGGGGCTAAAAGGGCAGTAATTGCCTCTCCCCATTGCAAATAGTGCAGAGGGGCGTAGAGGAGGCAGAGAGGGGGCGGGAGCCTCAGTTCCTGGCTCTTCCATCCTCCCCCCCCCCCCCTGCACACGAGGACAACGTATATCGGCTCGGCGTGAAACCCGAGCCGATATACGTTCGTGTGAATGCACCCTTAGGGTGCGGGCAGACGAGCGCATAAACGGCGCGTTTTTGCGACCAAACGTATATACGTGACCATCTGAGGCAATGGTTTCGAATGTATTCATTCACATGGGCGATTTTACGGCGCGTAAAAACGGCAATTCGAAAAAAACGGAACATATGCGACCGAAATACGCGCCAACGCATATTCGATCGCCGAAAAGACCGTTTGCAAAGTAGGAACAAACGAAAATACGCTTTCTAGCTCTGGTCGTGATCGGTGAAAAACGATCGCTTGGGCGATTATACGTTGCGCTCGAGCGAACGTAAATACGCCTACGCTCGTCTGCCCGCACCCTTAATGTTACTTTTCACTTTAGGACCAATTTACAGGATATTAGAGAATTGCTTGAATAGCAACTTTCTAATATAACGTTACTATGTGGTCTAAAGACGTAAAGTGACTGATCCGTAGGGTAGAAGGTTGCTAAAATGAGCAATTTGGGTAATTGCAACATATTAGGGAATAGTTAACTACATCTGGGTGGGGTTAAAACTTAAGGTGCCTTAAAACGAAACTTAAGGTGCCTTTCAAAAGAACGAACGTGAAGGATAATCGTTGACTCTAAATGCGATCCAACAACGAATGAGAATTGCTTCTCTTCGTCCTTCGGTTTCTGCAGGACTAAAAGTCATCGTTGGCTCGTTCACCTGCCATTCAGTTTAAACATTTCTCGCTTATTGTTTCACATAGGAATGTGAACACTAAATGGGAAGTGACCGATTCTCGTTGAACAGGTCAATGATGAATCTGCCTCTCTAAACGGGCTGCATGAGCGCGACGGAGGTGGTGATGATGTCACCAGCGCGTTCACTCGTGGAAGCGATTATATGTAACTAATGACTTATTGTATGTTTTATTATTGATAGGCAAAACAGCGCTGATTGCATTCGCTCACCAAGAGCGGACATCGTTTAACTACGCCATGAAGGAAGCGGCTCAGGCAGCTTTAGAGAAGAAGGACTGGACAGTTCTCGTGTCCGATCTGTATGAGATGAAGTTTAATGCTGTCCTGTCACGTGATGATATCACGGGTAAGAATAATAAGTAGCACTGAAAGGGGTATTCCCATCTCAGCAAGTTATCGCCTATCCACTTGAGAGGAGATAACTTGCTGATTGGTTGGGGTCTGACTCCTGGGACCCCCATCAATCCTGAGATTTCAGGCCCAATGTGTCCTGAATTTTTAACAGCTGTGATGACGCGTGCGTATCTCCACTCCATTTACTTCATTGGGATTTCTAGAGACGGCCGAGCACTTGCATGCATGGCCACTGCTATCAAAACATTAGGATGCACCAGGGGTGAAATCTTGAGATCAGTGGGGGGTCCCAGCAGTTGGATCCCACTGATCAGAAAGTTATCCCCTATCTTATGGATAGAGGATGACTTGCTGAGATCGGACAACCCCTCTAAAGCGTTGTCCAAGATCAGTAAAAGAAACCCTCCACTCTTATAATGTACATAGTCGGGGTCCCCCAGGTTGGTGACTACTGAGTACTGATAAAGACCGTCCATTTTGTAGCACTTATTGGCATATAGACCTAACAATTCCAATGCTGCTTTAATGCAGGTGAACCCAAGGAGCCAAATCATTTCAAATATGGCGCTGAGACTCTGCTAGCGTGGAAGGAAGGTCATCTCGCCAAGGACATTGAGGAAGAGCAGAAGAAAGTGGAGAAAGCTGACCTTGTTATCTTTCAGGTCAGTGACCTGCACTCACTTTATCATCCTGGCAATGCTTTGAAAAATGGCGTCCAAAAACTGCTTAAAGTGGCATATGTTTTAGAAAAAACATTGCAATATTTTTGTGGTATTTTTCCAAGTGTTGCTTTGAATTTAAAGAGACAATTAATATTTTTTCCAGTTCCCCTTGCACTGGTTTGGGTTCCCCACCATAATGAAAGGATGGTTGGAACGAGTCTTCTCTTCAGGGTTTGCATATGGCGCCAAATCAATGTTTTCCGAAGGACCATTTAAGGTAAACTGCCCTCATTGACCCAACTTGACTTTGAGCCGCCATACTGGACATGAGATGGTGTGAAGGGAATTGTGGAAAGACAGTTATAGCAATTAGTAATTTTCTAGCAATGGTCACCGCAGCTTGATGATACTAGTTTGGTGTTTGCATCTCCATCACTCGTCAGTAAATTCTTGTGTTTGTTCCAGGAGGAATGCTAGTCAGGAAATACTGGTATGGGGGGTTTACACAGCGAACTGATAATCATCTCACTCAAAACCAGTTCCTTTGTGTACACCTCAAAGATCCACATCACACTTGTTCCGATAGTTTGTTTCTGACACTGTCCACAATGTCCAACTCTAGTAAGGAGCCCAGGTTCGAGTTTGTGCTGCAATGTGTTTTGGTTCCTATAGTTATGTAATTTAGATGGTATTTGGGCGACCTCTATTTCTCTTTGGAGTGTTGTATGCGACTTCCTATTGGTCAGGTGGGAGATCCAGAGGACTTGAGATAATAGAGAGTTTCAAGCTGAAGAGCAATTCCAGTGGTACTGCGCCTTAAGGGGAACTACATTGCAGGGAGAGAGAGTTGCCAAAGGTGTGAGGAATTGGCTTGAGGAGCCAGGGAGGACATGTCCTGGAGAATCTTTTCCTGAGAGGGAAAGTGGTAAAAGAAAGGAGGCAACCGGTGTTTGAGAAGCTCAGCTCCATAATGAACCTACATCGTTGAGACTACAGCTATATAGACTGCTACAAAGGATTCACATTGTCTGGCCGCTCTGCAAATCAGGGCACCTCCAACAGACATACAAAGACGCGTCACCTACATTACAGTACCGAACACATTTGTGATATGTAAGTGAGGTAGGCCCTCAGGAAAAGGCTTGATGTGTACACATGAGTAGTGACTTAAATAATACAAGCCTGCCAGGTAAAATATGCAAGTTTGAGCCAACACCAGAAGACGATGGATTTATCCACCAGGTAAGAGAATAACAAAACCACAAGGGAGAGGGAGCGAGCATGAGGTAACCCCAAGTGACCCTAAATAGGTAGAAGTTCTTATTAATAGATCTTGTCAGCCCTATAACGAAGTGTAAAGTGCGAACTGACTGATGACATCACTGATTTACTCTGAATGAATAGGTTGCTGTTATATACAGTAATCCATGAGAACATATAGGTGATGGGTTACCAAATATTCTCAACTACACTGCTCAGTCTTCTGCTGCTCTGAAATTCATATAATGTTGATTGTTGGTTGATCATCAGATTCCAGATTGCAGGATTTTGCATTATGTAATCTCATTCTGATATCAGATTCCAGGAAATATCTTTATAAATTTGTGATATTCTTTTAACAGCATAAGAAAGTCTTGTTATCCTTCACTACTGGTGGTCTTGAGTCAATGACAACACCCAGAGGGATTACTGGAGACATCAATGTCATTCTTTGGCCTCTTCAGGTATGCTTTCTGTGGCGTTTCTGCCAATCAGGGCTAAAGATGCATTTACACACACAGATGATTGCTCAAAATTTGGCAGAAACTGACATTTTTGAGTGATCATTTTGCATAGGTACTAATGAGCTATTCAGTCCTTTAGTGCTTCATGTGCACGTATTTAGAGAACAGCAGGTGGTCTGTTCTCTAAAGGCCATTTTACACACAACGATTATCGCTCAAAAGCCATCTTTTCAGTGATCATCGTTGTGTGTAAATGTGCGCCCATCGTGCACTTACCGTGCAATTTTCGTCCATCGCTGACTTCAGGTCTGCATGAAATCCTCGTCCCTCAGGATGATATAATATGGACCACACGCTGAGTTCTCTGCGGGCAGCGCTGATAACAGCTGATAACATTCTTTAACAGCCATCCCGCTGGAAAACAATAGCGATTTATTTAGAGAACAGACCACCCGCTGTTCTCTAAATACGTGCACATGAAGCACTAAAGGACTGATTAGCCCATTAATACCTATGCAAAATGATCGCTAAAACTGTCAGTTTATGACGAATTTTGAGCGATCATCTGTGTGTGTAAATGCACCTTAAATACGTACATCAATATTGTTCTCCAGCGGGATAGCGGCTGTTAACAACTGTTATCAGTGCTGCCTGTGGGGAACTCAGCATGCAGTCCATCCTCTCTTATCGTCCTGAGGGATGAGGATTTAATGCGGACCTAAAGTCAGTGATGGACGAAAAGTGCACGGTAAGTGCATGACGGGCGCACATTTAGACACAACGATTATGGCTCAAAAGATGGCGAATTTTGAGCAATAATTATAAGCGTTGTGTGTAAAAGGGCTTTAAGGCTACAAGGCTGGCACAATCTATGCATGGCATCTGGGGAGGGGGGGGTGCAGGAGGATGGTTAGCAGCTTGATCTGTCCAGGTCAGTAATGGCCTCCCAAGGGATCTAGTACAAAAATTGGAGTATGACCCGTCTCCTGAGAGGCCGGTAATCTGCTGGTATCAAGAGCTGGAGCCTTCAATGATCTCTGGTTCAGTATTTTCCATATTTGCAGCTTATCAGCAAATTTGCCAAGCCCCTATGTTCATTGGCATGAATGTAATAGCTGGCACAATGCAAGTCATGCTGGTAAATATTCTTTATTTTATGTGTCAACCTATTACGCATCGCTAAACAATAGTGGGAGCTGCAAGATTCAATTAAAAATACATGGTGTGATAGTATATGTCACGTAGCAAGGCAAGGCGAGGGAGGATAGCCTTAGATTGTGGAGTGACGGGTACCCAACTTACCATGAGCCACAGCCACAACTCTACAGCAATCTGCCTGGCCCTGGGCTGTAAAATCAACCTGTCCTTCACTGGACAAGAGGAGAGAGGTGAAGGGACGATACCTATCGATCCCGTCTCTGTCCTCAATCAGGGTGCGGGCAGACGAGCGTAGGCGTATTTACGTTCGCACGAGCGCAACGTATAATCGCCCGAGCGATCGTTTTTCACCGATCACGACCAGAGCTAGAAAGCGTATTTTCGTTTGTTCCTACTTTGCAAACGGTCTTTTCAGCGATCGAATATGCGTTGGCGCGTATTTCGGTCGCATATGTTCCGTTTTTTTTCGAATTGCCGTTTTTACGCGCCGTAAAATCGCCCATGTGAACGAATACATTCGAAACCATTGCCTCAGATGGTCACGTATATACATTTGGTCGCAAAAACGCGCCGTTTATGCGCTCGTCTGCCCGCACACTCACTCTGTAGTAACAGCCTTTGCTGCAGTCCACTTCAATCTCATATATATATATATACTGGACAGAAAGTGGGACACTTTATTCATCTCCTTATATTACAGTATAGTTCAGCAGAAGGAAGCTAATGAGCTGGAGGAGGGATCGCTAGATACAATAGAAGCATGTTGTGCAAACCAATGATCCCACCCGAATGTACTTCTCAGGCCCAATTAATGTAACTCCATCACATGGTTAACATGTAGTTAGGAGAAATCTTCTATAGTTACCCCTCCATCTGCTTGAAGACGGCAGCTAGAAGGGTTTTGCCCCCGCTCTAAGCTGCCCATCTAATCCACTTGTTATATATATGGGCATAAAAAGTAGAGTGGGTTTGGTGCCCTTGAGTTTATATTGGCAGTCACACATTAAATTACATATATTTGGCTGCAGGTTGCACTGTACAGGGGGGATACTTTGGATACATCCATTGAGACCCCTGAATATATATCTTCTATAGGTGGTCTATATTAATATGCATATGTGGAGGGAATGTGAGCAAACATTTCTCTCCCCCTCAGATGCGTAACTTGGAGCTCCTGGGCCCCAATGCAAAATCTGTAACAGGACCCCCAACTATAATGCTTTATTTATAGTGCTGGGCTCCTTATATGGAGAAGAAAGACCTTATGGACCCCTAAGACTTCCAGGCCTGAAGCAACCACATCCTCTGCATCCCCTATAGTTACGCCCAGAGGCGTAACTTGAAGCTCCTGGGCCCCAATGCAAAACCTGGAACGGGGCCCCCAACTATAATGCTTTATTCATAGTACTGGGCTTCCTATATGGAGAAGAGAGGCCTTATGGGCCCCCCAAGGCTGCTGGGCCCGAATGCAACCACATCCTCTGCATCCCCTATAGTTACGCCCCTGCTTCCCCTATCTTCAGCAGGACACATTTTATGTCTATGGGCACTGTATATTTTTGGATCTGTAACCTGCAGGGTCAGGGGCAGAGGTACAGGGGTGCTGAAAGCCCATCTACCGGATTTTCTTCAATGTTTCCATATTGAGCCTATACCTGAAATGTCAGATATGGCAACAAAATAGCTTCTGGTGTTTCAGAAAAAGTCCTCCATGCGGCCATAGACTTAAATAGGATGTCTGTTTTAAATAAAAACATGTATTTTCTATAAAATTACAATATTGAAGCACTTTTTTTTAGAACTTTGCATTTAGCTATTCCTCTGTTGTTCTACTACGGGAACTATATTAATATTTTAAGAACTAGGTGTTCTTATTCCCCTTGACAACGTATATCCCCATGAAGCAAAATCCAATTCTTTTTGCATTTCCAGAATGGCATTTTACACTTCTGTGGATTCAATGTCCTGGCGCCTCAGATCGCCTACACGGTGGCACACGTAACTCAGGAAGTTCGTGTTGGGATACTGAAGAGCTGGGAGAAGCGACTGGAGACAATTTGGGAAGAAGAGCCCATCAGATTCCTTCCCATTCAGGACTTTGACACGTCTGGTGGATATGTTCTGAAGAAGGAAGTGGAGGAGGCCAGATCTGCTGATAAGTACGGCCCAACCGTGGGGCAACACCTGGGCAAACCTCTGCCACCTGACAGCCAGGTGAAGCCTGAAGGTAGTGGGTTATGATGGACTACAGGGTGCCAGATGTTCCCTCCGCTCAAACCGTCCCAATATTTGTTATGTTCATTTAATAGTCCGTAACGTGTTTTACTACTATGTGACATTAAAGTGTATCGCTGTAATTATGCATCTGATAATTGTCTCTATATCAGCAGCTATACACACTGGCGTAACTATAGAGGGTGCAGGGGATGCGGTTGCACCCGGGCCCAGGGGTCTTAGGGGGCCAATAAGGCCTCTCTTCTCCATATTGAGAGCCTAGTACTATGAATAAAGCATTATAGTTGGGGGCCCTGTTACAGGTTTTGCATTGGGGACCAGGAGCTTTAAGTTACGCCTCTGCGTTAAGGGGTTAAGAGAAGTTGGGGGGCCCCAAGATAAACTTATGCACCCGGGCCCATGAGTCTTTAGCTACATCCCTGGCTATACGGGTTACATAGCTCAAAGCTAAATTCTCATACAGCCAAAAGTTATCTCCACCATAAACTTGCAGGCAGAAGGTAGAGGATTACCATCTTCAGATAGTGCTGCTTATCTTCCCTGCTTATCAGTAAGGCTTCTTTCACATGAGCGCATATCTGCCGGCCGATATGCGCTGTGATCTGATGCATTGAATTCTAATGTATCAGATCACATGGACGTATTTCTGAGACTTAAAAACACCCGGCCGGGCCAATATAGCGCCGGGCGTTTTTACGTCTGGCCTAAAAGATAGTCCTGGAACTATCTTTTGGGCCGGGAATACGTCAGCCGCTACAAGGGCTACTATAGGACCTCATGGCAGCGGCCGTAGGTGAGAGGGAGTTTAGCAGTGTGCCTGCTAAACTCCCTCCCTCTGTTCTCCTCCCCCCATGCAGGCTCTCGTTCCTCCCTGCTCATTCTGTGCAATGGGAGGGGGCGGGTGGTGAGGAGCTAAGCTCCGGTTCACCCGTCCTCCTCCCATTGATGGCTATAGATAAGGGGTGGGACGTGGGGGGAGCTAAGCGACCGCCCTCTCCCCGCCCCTTGTCCATAGCCATCAATGGGAGAGGGCGGGGCAGACCGGCACTTAGCTCCACCCCACTCTCCCACTGCACAGAACGAGTCAGGAGGAACGACAGGTGAGCCTGCGATGGGGAGGCAGGGTAAATGGGCGATGGCCTAGTGAGCTTGGCGCATTTGCACCGGCCTCACCAGGCCAAATGAACGGGCACACAAACGTTTGATTTGTGCGCCCATTCACCAGATTTTCCTCTCCCAACGCAGGGTATATCGGCTGGCCGTGAAAACGGCCGGCCGATACGCGCTCATGTGAAAGAAGCCTAACACTCAGGCCCAGATCAGCTAGCTGCTCATGCAAGTGAATGCAGTCACCTAGTTTGAATTTCTTGCAATTGTCAGGTTGTGGCAACTTGCTAGTCATGACATGATCACATTCACTTTAAGCCCATTTACACGGAGTGATGATCGCGCAAAAATCGCTCAAACGACAGTTTAAGATTACAGGTTTGAGCGATCATTTTGCATAAACTATTAGGTAGCTACTTAGTAGCTTATTAGCATGCAAATTTAGCCTTTATCTGAATGCAGTTAATAGCTGGAGGGCTCTTACCTACATTCAGCAGGTTAAGTAGCTGAAACAATACTATCAGCCCTACCCGTGGAGATTGCAGCGTGCAGTCCTGATAAGACTGCACATCAATTTTTTCAGGCTGGCTTGAATTTAGCGGTCAACGAGCAGTGCACGATGGCCGCGCGTTTAGACACGATTATCGCTCAAAAGATCGCTTTTGAGCGATCATCACTCCGTGTAAATAGACCTTTACACTAGGTTATAATGTAGCAGGCCAAGGTGCAACCTTTGGTCACACATGTGCGTCTTTGAGCTTATGAGAGCCATGTGGAGGTACTACGTTCTGAAAACTAGCCATTTTCCTGCACTGTGAAGTCTACAATTGAACTTCCTTGTATTATTTGTTTTCAAAGTTTCAAGTAAAGTTTATGCCGGACTCTAACCATTCCTAGGGACCCGTGGTACTAAGAACTGTATGTGGCTGAATTTATTAACTGCCGAGGGTCATACGGTGTGTGTAGGAATGGTGGCGTCACGTGTGACCACTACAACCCCCGTTCTCCTGTTTAGTGGACATTCCCTATCCTAGGGGTGTCCCAAGTGGCCTGCAGATACTCTGGCCTTGGCTGCATGTTTTCCCTCTGGTAAGGAGCCTGGTAAGTGCCGCTGTGACAAGCCAACACTATACCTTCCTAGCTCCCCACGTATGTCAGGTGTCCGGGGTCTCCCTATGGGACTCTGTGGGTACCACAGTACTGTGAACTCTATCCTCTCAGCACCTTTGCGAGGGGGGAAAGAAAAAAAAATCGCTCATGTGAATAACTCAAAAGAATGGAGTTCATATTTGTGCATCTCAAATTGCTTAACTCCCTCCTCCTCCCTTTGGGCGAGCACCCACTGGCGTTTTTTTACCTGCGTTTTGCGTTTTGCGTTTTTCCTGCACAGGCATAGAGATAACATGTGTTCCTGTCCACTGGCGTTTTTTTTGCATTGCGTTTGCGTTTTTAACATAGGAACTGTCAGTTTCATATGTGTCCTTATTTTTCTCCATGGAAATTAATGGCAAAGCCGCGAAAACGCCGCGGAAAACGCGCGGAAACCGCGGGACACGCGGCGAAAACGCTGCGTTTTTTTCCCGCGGGAAACGCAAACGCCAGTGGGTGCTCGCCCTTTGCTGGCAGCTCCCATAAGCTTCTATGGGAGCTTCTATTGGCGCAATTAGCCGGCAAAGGGAGTGGGAAAGAGTTTACCAGCGCTTCGGTGTATATACGCCGCATCTAGGCGTGTGAATGGGCGAGAAAACGCATGATTTAGTTGCAACTTGGTCGCAGCTTTCTCTAGTTCTTGTGAAAATTGCAACGCTCCTGTGAATAAGGCGTTATATACAGGGGGTGGACAAAAATATGGAAACACCAAAGCTGCAGTCTGCTTCTTCTTCATCGCAACCCTACGCAGTGACCGTATGTTTCTATCACTTCACACACATTTCTGACCACACTGGTATTTATCGGTGCGTTTCTTCCAGTCTTACTGTATGCGGTCATAATCTTGGATACTCTGCCCCGAGATTGTTTTTCCAATTGGAAAACAACGAGTTCAGATACGGCTTTAAAGAAGGACAAGTGGGCTGATACAACAGAATTTATTAATACAAATGAATAAATGATCAAATGGAACAAATTTACATAAAAATGGGTGATATTGAGTAAATGTGTACAATGATTCTCTACAGGTAAAATACATACAGCAAGTGATAAGACATAAACTCACTTTACAATACAAAAGACTTACAAAGACATACTTACAACATAAGGGTGGATTCAGACGACTGTATACCAGCTTGGTTTTCAAGCCCAGCCGATATATGGTGTCCTCATCTGCAGGGGGGGGGGAGGATGGAAGAGCCAGGAGCAGGAACTGAGCTCCTGCCTCCTCTCCGCCCCTCTGCACTATTTGCAATGAAAGGAGGCGGGATGAGGTGGGGCTAAGTTCTGAGAATTAGCCCTGCCCCCGCCCCGCCTCTCCCCATTGCAAATAGTGCAGAGGGGTGGAGAGGAGGCGGAGAGGGGGTGGGAGCTCAGAGCACTGCTCCTGGCTCTTTCAGGCTCTCCCCCCTGCAGATGAGGACGACGTATATCGGCTGGGCGTGAAAACCGAGCCGATATACGTTCATCTGAATCCAGCCTAAAACTGCATCCGTTAGTAGAAGCCGTCCTTAAACACTTCTGCCTCGAGTTCATCTTTTCACTGGAAAAGCCACAGTGAGACGCAGACAGGTTTCATGGACCAACACTGTAAGAGATCGTCTTCACCTTAGGCCTAATTCCCATCGGTGGATTTCTGCCGCGTATAACGTGGCGGAAATCCGCGGTGTTGCCCGCAGCTATTAGGTTCTATTGAACCTACTAGCACAATGCTCACGGTGCAGAATTCCACCGTGGAATTCTGCCCCGTAAAATCACCCATAATCACCCGCGGCATGTTCTATTTGACGCGGGCATACGGCTTCCATTGCAGTCAATGGAAGCCGTCCGTCACGCTATCTTTCGCTGTAGCACAGCGTCATGTGACACTGTGGGCGTGTCATATGACGCTGCCGGCGCGGGATGCGGGACATCGGGCAGTGGATCCGGAGGTGAGTATGGGGTCTCTGGGGGGGGTGCCGTGACGGACTCCGCTGCGGAATTCCGCTTGCGGAACCCATCACAGCCGTGGGCACTAGGCCTTACAGGTACAAGATGCTTCTGATCTGTATTACAATTTGCCTCCTATTTTATATACTATAACTTGCTTAGTCATCTCCAAGCTTTGTATCAATGAGGTTGCCAAACTCTAGAATCGACCAGTGTCTATAGGGTGATAAGATCTAGTCAGACAAGGTCTACCACCTAGACAATAGATAAGTATATGGAAGGTTCCTACAAAGACAGACTGATTGGTATAATTTGTGGTTACAACAAACATCAAAACCATTCTCTTAGTTACACACAATAAGGCATGTAGAACAGGTCTGGGGTTAGGTCCTAAGAATGCAGGGCCTACTGTAGTTGATCTATTAAAGCCGATTCAGTTATTGTGTATATAATATATATTTAAATAAATATAATCAAGGATTAATGGCTACAAAATAGGCATAAAATATTTCCATTACGGTGATGCAGCAAGAACTTTCTCTACCTTTGTTACAGAGGCGCCCACCATACGGGTCCCAACAATGTGATAGTGTTGGAATTTCGTCAGCTCTACCATGATTGCCTCAGAATGCTGTCTCGAAGACAAATAATGCTTACCAAACGTGCTGGCGCCGTTACACAGATTATTGCTTCACGCAACAACTACAGCACGCCTACTAACTCCGCTGTAGTACACATGTATGAATCCCGGACCATTAGGTGGGATCTGCATGGGATTTTAATCATTAGCACTGAGCTGCCCTTATGATATAGTTAAACCTTACTGGTAGTATTGTGAAATATGATTTATAAGCCCATGTAATTTAAGGCATGTATTTTGTATGCGTTTCCATATTTTTGTCCACCCCTTGTAAATTTACGTTCATAGTCAAAAACACCCCGCCCCCTAGAAGAAGTTGTCGGAATGGAATGAAACTTTCTCTGTGTGATTGTAACATTAATATAAGTAAATGATTACAATATCAGAGCAAAAGGCTCATTTATTGCAGAAAAGTGACCCCTTGTAGGGAGGCTCTAATACTCTGTTGTACCGCCTCTAGCTTGGATAAAAGATGTGATACGGGGGGCATGGAGGCTCTAGTACCCTGTTGTACTGCCTCTAGCTTGGATACAAGATGCAATACAGACAGGAATGAAGGCTCTAGCACCCTGTAGTACCGCCTCTAGCTTGGATGCAAGATGTGATACGGGCGGGCATAGAGGCTCTAGTACTTTGTACCACCACTAGCTTGGATACAAGATGTGATACAGGTGAGAATGGAGGCTCTAGTACTCTGTTGTACCGCCTCTAGCTTGGATACAAGATGTGATACAGATGTGCATGGAGGCTTTAGTACCCTGTTGTACTTCCTCTAGCTTGGATACAAGATGTGATACGGGGAGCATGGAGGCTCTAGTACCCTGTTGTACCGCCTCTAGATTGGATACAAGATGTGATACAGGGGGCATGGAGACTCTAGTACCCTGTTGTATTGCCTCTAGCTAGGATACAAGATGTAATACAGGCTGCATGGAGGCTCTAGTACCCTGTTGTACTGCCTCTAGCTTGGATACAAGATGTGATACAGGCAGAGATGGAGGCTCTAGTACCCTGTTGTACCGCCTCTAGCTTGGATACAAGATGTGATATGGGCAGACATGGAGGCTCTAGTACCCTGTTGTACCACCTCTAGCTTGGATACAAGATGTGTATCGAGTAAACATGGAGGTGCAGTATCCCGTAGGGTAACTCCGGAGACATGACACACACTGAGGAGCTGGGAGGGCAGGATGCTGGCTTGTCACAGCGACATTTGCCACACTCCCTCCCGGAGGGGCACACATAGCCAAGGCCAGGGCAGTGCTGGGCTCTTCTGGACACCCCCCGACATGGGGTTGCCCAATAAACAGATTAACAGGTGTAGTAGAGTAATTTGTCACGGGTGATGCCACCGTTCTGACCATTGGTGGGGAAAATAAATGTCACAGACAGTTTAAGTACCTCAGGTCCCCATGAATGGCCAGGGTCTGGAAATAACTTTACTGGAAACTTCAGCAATTACAAGGCACAAATTCAAAAGATACACTAGTGCAGGTAAGACAGAAGATTTGAGGTCAGGGAGGAAACTCAGGATGACACCAGTCCTGCCGTCCAAGTTATCTGTCAGGCACCTCTCCTGGATGGGGAACACTCCAGAGGAGGATAGGGGTAGGGTCACTCCATAGACTCTAGATCAGGCAAGTACTTCCACCAGCGATCCCAGATTTCAGGACACACAGGCGTGCAAAACAGACAATTGAGTACCTCTGCACAAGGCCTTGACAGACTTGACTTGCTCTCTGCTCACTCTCTCTCTCTTTGGGGCTCACCTACAATTCAAGCAGATGCTTGCACTCGTGAAACCTCTCCTCCTCTTCCATCTTCAACACATGAGGGCTGAAGGTGCCCCCATGTGTCTCTGTGTTTTCTCTAACAGCTCTGAAAGATGGACTCTGAACAGAACTCCTTTCCCGCTCTCAAGCACTCACATTTATACCTTCTCTCATACCACATGGCAGGAGAGAATTGATACATTCACAGGCAGACAGCTCATATTTTGCAGACATTAACCCATCACACACTGTGGCTGTGCAACACACACAACAAATTTTGAGCGATAAGTGTTGTGCGTAAAAGGGCCTTAAGGCTACAAGGCTGGCACAATCTATACATGGCATCTGAGGGGGTGGAGGAGGATGGTTAGCAACTTGGATCTGTCCAGGTCAGTAATGGCCTCTCAAGGAATCCAGTACAAAAATTGGAGTATGATCCGTCTCCTGAGATGCCGGTAATCTGCTGGTATCAAGAGCTGGAACGTTTAATGATTTCTGGTTCAGTATTTTACATATTTGCAGCTTATCAGTAGTATTTTACAGACGCTGATTATAACTATGTCAGTGGTTATACAGTATCATAAGTCACGAACTTTTGCTTGCCAACATTTGCCAAGCCCCTATGTTCATTGGCATGAATTTAATAGCTGGTAGAATGCAAGTCATGCTGGTAAATATTCTTTATTTTAGGTGTCAACCTATTACGCATCGCTAAACAATAGTGGGAGCTGCAAGATTCAATAAAAAATACATGGTATGATAGTATAGTTCAGCAGAAGGTAGCTAAAGAGTTTAAGAGAGACTTAAATAGGA
Source organism: Eleutherodactylus coqui (assembly GCF_035609145.1). NCBI lineage: Eukaryota > Metazoa > Chordata > Amphibia > Anura > Eleutherodactylidae > Eleutherodactylus > Eleutherodactylus coqui. Next base: position 21,769,716 of record NC_089847.1, on the reverse strand, counting down.
TGTCTGTTTTAAATAATTTTTACCGTCTCCAGGTAGTGCCGCTTATCTTCCCAGCTTATAAGTATCATTCGTCCCGTGTAAATGGGCCTTTTGTGTTCCCTCACCATGTCTCTTACGGATAGCCTGCATTCTTTTATTCCACCAATAGCACAGGGAAGATCAGTTAATGTTCCATCTACTTTCTGAAAGAAAACAGATACAAAATAAGAATTTAAAAGTTCAGCCTTCTCAACATCATTCTTAACCAATTCACCATTTTGATCCTATAAGCATCCAATAGCATCTTTGACTTTTCTTTTGCTTTTGACATACCCCCAAAATCCTTTTTATTGCTTTTGGCCTCAGTTGCAAGCCTCAATTCATTATTAGCTTTAGCTTTTCTGACACTTTCCCTATACTTTCTGCAGACCGCATTATATTCTTCTTTAGATATTTCCCCCTCTTTCCATTTGATAAACATATTTTTATTCCTTTTTAACATGTGTGTAAGTTCTGTGTTCACCCATCCAGGTCTCTTTAAATGCTTCCCATTCTTCCTTCTGTTAGAGATTGTTAACGATTGTGCTTTGAGAATCTTTTACAATATTTCCCAACCTTCTTGGACATTTCTGCCCTTAAGAACATTCAGCCATTGGAATCTTCCTACTCTCTCTCTGAGTTCATTAAAATCTCCCTCTCTGAAATCCAACCTTGAGGTCTGAGTTTTCTCTGGTCTTCCTCCCCTTGTTATCCAAAATCCAAGGATAGCATGATCACTGCCTCCTAAGGTCCCAGCCACCCATACATCCTCAACCATTCCCTCCCTGTTGGTAAGAATTAGGTCCAAGATAGCAGATCCACTTGTTTCCTCTTCTACCTTTTGGAAGATAAAGATGTCAGCAAGAGCGGATAAGAATTTGTTGGATAGATTACTTTTACCTTAATGATATTCCCAACAAATGTCTGGATGGGTAAAATCTCCCATAATCACCATGTTGTGCTTTTTTGAGAGCTCGACCATCTGCTGTAGAAAGAGTTCATCAACATCTTCTGCTTGTCCAGGAGGCCTATAGTAAATGCATTAGGAGGGATCCGCATGCGATTTAATCATTAGCAGTGAGCTGCCTTTTTGATATAGTTAAAACTTCCTGGTAGTATTGTGAAATATGATTTATAATCAGATGTAATTTTAGGCATGCATTTCGTATGGGGTTTCCATATATTGTCAATAAAAATCCCTCCCCTAAAAGTTGTCAGAATGGAATGAAACTTTCTCTGTGATTGAAACATTGATATAAGTAAGTGATTGCAATATCAGAGCAAAAGCATCATTTATTACGGAAAAGTGATCTCTTAAAGGGAGGCTCTAGTACCCTGTTGTATGACCTCTAGCTTGAATACAAGATGTGATACAGGCGGGCATGGAGGCTCTAGTACCCTGTTGTACTGCCTCTATCTTGGATACAAGATGTGATACGGGCGGGCATGGAGGCTCTAGTACTCTGTTGTACTGCCTCTAGCTTGGATACAATGTGTGATACAAACAGGCATGGAGGCTCTAGTACCCTGTTGTACTGCATCCTGCTTAGCGGTCATGGAGGCTCTAGTAACCTGTTGAGCCACCTTTAGCTTAGATACAAGATCTCATACGGGCAGGGATGAAAGCTCTAGTACCCTGTTGGGCCACCTTTAGCTTGGATACAAGATGTGATACGGGCGGGCATGGAGGCTCTTATACCCTGTTGTACCGCCTGTAGCTTGGATACAAGATGTGATACTGGTGGGCATGGAGGCTCTTGTACCCTGTTGTACTGCCTCTAGCTTGGATACAAGATTTGATATGGGTGGGCATGGAGGCTCTGGTACCCTGTTGTACCGCTTGTAGCTTGGATACAAGATGTGATACGGGTGGGCATGAAGGCTCTAGTACTGTGTTCTACCGCCTTTAGCTTGGATACAAGATGCAATATGGTCAGGCATGAAGGCTCTTGTACCCTGTCGCACAGCCTCCAGCTTGGATACAAGATGTGATACGGGTGGGCATGGATGCTCTAATACCACTACTAGGGGTGACCGACTGTCGTATGCGATGACCCCCCAGACTATTACACCAGCAGGGGGCAGAGTGCTGCTCACTCCGAGGTCTCTAGACATGAACACGGCCGTCATCAGTGACCAAACTAAACCTGGATTCATCGCTGAAGACAACCTGGTTCCCCTCCGTAGCCTCCAGTTTCATTGGTCACAACACCACTGCAAACAGAGGTGACAGTGGGGGTCAAAGCCAGAACATGTAATGGGGGCCATTAGACCTCCAGCCAAGCGCCTGGAAATGGTTCTTACAGACACAGGGGTGTAACAATGGCACCATCTGTCTCTGTATGGTGGACAACAAAATAGTTGGAGCTGCTGGTGCTTGTTGGACAATCATACGATCCTCTCTACTGGTAGTCTGCCCAGGTTGCAGACAACGGGATTTGACCATCTAGCTTTTCAAATATTGCGCCCCTCTCAGACTCTGGTAACGGGGTGAAATCTCTTCTCTGCATCGTAGAGGCGTCTAGTGGTCAACAAGCTCTACACAAGCGGAAGAAGAGGTCACTACACACAAGGAGCCTCCGAGAGCCTCTTATAGGCCAAGGGGGGGGGGACCACTTTTAGGGTCTCCGGTGACAAGACCGTTCATCTAATCACTACAACTCTCATCATTTACATATCTGCCTGAGATGGAACTGCCTGCCGGGTTTTGCGGCAAAACAACAACTTCTTCTGGGTGCGGATTGTTTTTGACAGAGTGTATTACTGCTCAGGTTTATTTACAGTCATGTTGTGGTTTTTGCAACAGTTTTGCCAAAATCAAGTGACCTGACGGAGACCCCTCAGCGCGCTGCAGCATTTCCGCACAGTATATTTACATTACAATGTGGGAAACACTTAAATGGGTCGTCCCAGAATCATGTTTTATCACGTCTACACAGGAAAACTGCCAAACCTCTGGTCGGGAGGGAGTCTTGGCGGGCGATTTTCAGCAGCCGCATTGAAACAAATAGAACAGTACGACGCTGCTGCACCCAAGCTCCTATCCCATCCCATGCAGTGGGGGGGGGGGGGGGGGGGGGGGGAGACACAGGAACCCAGTTTTAGGTCGCCTGCACATGGATGGATTTTTGCGCGAATCCACAGTAGGGTCCAGATCGCGGATCTGTAGCAAATACCATTCATAGCATGCTATGGGTAAATCGCTTTTTCCTGCACATGAGCGGAAATCCATTGCAATTTCTGCTTGTGGAGGAAAAATCACAGCATGCTCTATTTTTGTGCGGATTCCGCAAGGAAGCCATTCGACCCATGGTCCGTCCGCAATTAACATTGTGGACAGGTCGCAGACTCTGCGTCATTACCTAGCAACGGTGCGGAAAAAATAAGCGTTTAAAAAAAAATCTGCAGTGCGCAAGTCCGACAGCGGCTCGCCGTGACCATCGGCAGTACAGAAAAAGAAAATACAGTTATGCAGGGTCGCGGCCCACGGTTAGAGCTGGAATCCACTGCGAAAACCTGCAACGCGGAATCCGGCTCTGCTGTGTGCAGGTGGCCTTCGGATTGATGGGGGTCTCAGTGGTGAGATCCCCCCTTCCCAATTCTGGGACTTTTAAAATTGTTTTTGTATTGATAACCAATAGGATATTAATAGATAGTAGGCAGGGACCCACTATTTGAATCCTTGCCGATCAACTGATTCCCAGGGCTGCTGTCACTGCAGTCAGCGCAGGAAGCAGAAAGCGCTGACCATAATGTAGCCGTCCGGGTTGGTGTTGCATGCCCAAATAAAAAAAGTCTTGAAATACCCATTTAATAACTTGCAGTGCAGGAAGGGGTTACTGGAGGCTACTTGCAAAGTTACTTCATATCTACTTCTACATGCATTGGAGCAATAACAAAATGGGTACAAATTAGAGATGAGCAAGCACCCAAATGCTCGGGGCCGCGTTATTCGAGTCGAGCTTTTCGTAAAATTCGAGAGCTCTACTCGAGTAACCAACCCCATTAACTACAATGGGAGGCTCGAGCATTTTTTGTATGCGGGACGCCGGGAGCCAAGCTTTTTTTTTTTTCTTGTCTCTCTCTCTCGAAGATGTCTGACCCACAGCCCATCCACAATTGACATCGTGGATAGCCTGCAGGTACCCACAGTGCGGTAAAAAAACTATTTAAAAAAATCTGTACTGCGCATGACTGCGGTGAGCGTCCATGGTCATCCGCAATACAGAAAGCAAAAGTATGCAGGGCCGACAGCCGGTGTCAGAGCTGGATTCCCCTATGGGCTCTTGCATGAAGAATCCAGCTCACCCGTGTGCAGCCGGCCTGAGGCTTTGTATGCATGGGGTGGCTGGGATGTGGTAGAACTGCACGAAAAACGAAAATTTTACCAGGTTTTAATGTGGTTGCAGTTTTTATAAATGAATGTATTTATTCAAATGAGTTCCACATGTATTGCACATCTCCTTACATATCGTGTGCACATTTGCATACCCCCCCATAGACTTCTATGGGGACCCTTGGTGTGCAAATACGCACAATGTAGTGCATGCTGGAGGGTTTTTTTGTGCGTACATTTCAAGTTCTATTCCCTACATATTGCACTCGTAACTTTTGCATGTGCACATATGCCGGTATGGGGCCTTTTCATATGAGCATCATTTAGTTCCGTTATGGGGAATAAAGGGATGAAACGAAACCATTGATTTTCATTAGCCGTATTCTCACCCGTTAATAGTACGGACGAGAAAGGATCGTGCAGGACCTACACAGGCTGTTTTTTTTAAACTTGCGCTCCATGGCATGAGGTTTGAATGGCCTGGGAAGAAAAATAACAGTTCATGTGCAACTACGCTCCATAGCAGCGATCGTAGTTGCGCATATGTCCATGTGGTTTTGCCCTAAATGAGTTCTAACTACGGATTATGAGAAAGTATTGCCAGCAGATTTAAACCATTTTCAATTCCGCATCAAAATCCTCCGGTTTCCCTGCAGATTTTGATGCGGAATTTACCTCGTCTTGCGGTGAGGATTAGGCGCCAATTCCACTTGTGCTGTAGCACCCCGTAAGGTAACCCTCTGGGAGGGACGTACATAACCAAGGCCAGGGCAGTGCTGGGCCTCTTCTGGACACCCCCAGCATGGGGATGCCCAATAAACTGGGGAACATGGGTTGTAGTTGTCACGGGTGACGCCACTGTTCTGGTACCCCCTGGCATGAACTTTGGAGGGGAAATAAAGGAGCCACTGACAGTATGGTAGTAAATTAGGTCCCCTGGAATGGTCAGGGCCTGGAATAACCTTTACTGAATTATTTAACTGTAGCCATACAAGCACAAATGACAGTATTTGAATAGTGCAGGAATTAGAGAGACTAGAGTACCTCCACATGGCAGACCCAGACTTCAGATCGCCTGGGTGTGACTACATAAAGACGCGTACCTCCACTCAGCGGAACTCAGACTTCAGGACGCTTCAGTGTGAACAATGACTATAGAGTACCTCCACTGGCGGTCCCAGACTTCAGGACATGCGAGCGTGAAAAACAGATAATTGAGTACCTCTGTACTAGGCCTTGACAGACTGAACTTGCTCTCTGATCACTCTCTCTCTGGAGCTCACAATTCACGCTGAAGACATCATTCCCCGAAACCTCCCCTCCTCTTCCATCTTCAACATATGAGGGCTGAAGGTGTCCCTATGTGCCTCTGTACTTTCTCTAGCATCTCTAGAAGAACCTCAGATAGAAGACATTTCCCTGCTCTCAAACACTCACATTTATACCTTCTCTCATACCACATGACAGGATAGAATTGTTACATTTGCAGACAATCAGGCTCACTTTTGCAGACATTTAACCCATCACATGCTGCAGCTGTGCAACACACATAACAACAAATAGAATGACAAGACATTTTGCACAGTGCATCTACACAAGACTTTACATGTATGACATTATGGAGGGGGGCAGGAAAGCTTGTACTGGGCCACTACAGTCTGAAATCACTAGAACTGTCTGAGAGATCTGCCTCTGTGTGATCAGATGCAGCAAACTCATTCTGCCCTGGACAGTAGTAGAGCAGACCTGAGCGCCTGCAGCCCAGCGACTGACACATCGCTGCACCCTGCAGATCTGGTCCTGCATGTTGTATGTTACATGTGATTGTTCCCAGCAAGAGAAACCACTAATCTTGTAGATATGATACCTTTTAATGGCTAACAAAAATACATGATGTTATAGCGAGCTTGCAAACCTTTCGGGTTCATTGTCAGGCTAAAAGGGAATAGATCCGAAGAGGCATGCATATTTATACACCCTTATGATACACATACTTATGACACGGCACAGACATGGATGGGATTGGTTTGCACTTGTTACATGTTACATAGAGTGTAGCTGCGGCCTGCAGCCTCCAGAACAGACGCAGCTGCCGCCTCCCCTGGGCCAGGCTTCCTCCTGATCCGCCTGTTAGCCAGCAGTAACCTTATCTGCATCCTTGCTCGCACACACAGACTTGTACAGAGCCGGGAGTCAGACTGCAATGTCGGGTAAGTGCGGAGGGGGCAGCTGCGGGGTGAACTCCGCTCTACAGGGACGGTTGACCTCTTAAACTACACGCATTTCAGGAAGGATTCACAATCTTTTTGCATTTTTTGTACGTATTTGGTGTCTCTGCTCCTTTAAGAGCTTGTGCTGGATTGGGAGCCGTTGTTTGATTCGGTCCGCACAAGTTTCCTCATTCTTCCCCTTTTCCTTCGCATCCTTATGGCTTCTTCTATATTCCAAACAATCCCGCCGGATCAGCCGGTGTCCAAGAGGACAACTGACGTCCGAATAGTCACCCGAAATAGTCGCTACAGCGAGTTGGTAGCCTATGAATGACTATGCATTATGTGCTAAAGTTCGGGGAGAGAGAGAACAACTGGCAAGTCTTAGAAAGACAGACCATTGCATGTTTATGTAAGCGGCTGCGGTTGTGGTGCGACAGGTTCAGGATGGGGCGACGATGGCAGACGGAGACGAAAAATCTGTTTTCTATAAAAATAACTGTACTGAACGGTTGCTTCATAAACAGTATTGCGCTGCGCAGGAGGATTTGTGTGTTTTTACGTAACGTAACCGGTAGCATAAACTCTTAATTCGACAATACTACTGATATCACTTGGCATCTCTTGCCATCCAGATACATCCTCTGTTACTCCTCCTGGCAGTAGTAAGGCACATGACCATAAGGGCTCCTTTACATGATAGCACTCCATTCAGAGGACAATCGCGTCCCGCTCGTGTGAAGGAGCCCTAACTTGACTTTTAGCATTATTTATCTCTTATCTGTAGTGCAGCCGCCATATACTCCATCATTCTCTATGGCCGTAAGCCCCAACCTCAAGTGCCCCGTTGGAGCCGAAAAGGTGATAAAAGTTTGTTTGGCGGTGCTGAGACCCTTACCGACCCCGAGAACAGGTGTCCATGTCCCCCTCTCCTTTTTACTGCAGGCTCTCTGTTCGCACCTACAGTGACGTGGAGATTGAATGGAGTCACGGATGCGCAGTGCCGCGCCATTCATTCCAATGGGACCGCCAGAGATAGCTAGGCGCTTGTACTTGCTTTTTCCATCAGCCCCATTGAAATGAATGGAGCAGCGCCGTGCATGTGCGACCACCACTGCAGTCATTCTGCACATCAGTGCAGGTGGGTACAATGAGATGAAGAGGGGGACACAGGACCCCTATTCTCAGGTCAGCGGGGGTCTCAGCAGCCCACCGATTAGACTTTAATCACCTATGGTATGGGTAGGTCATTAAGGGTCAGTCTTGGGCATAATCCTTTAACTGAAGGTCTCGTCATTCCTGCAGGATTGTATCCCAGCTAGTGCAAATGTAGGAAGGGATATTTTATATAATCTCTCTTCTTCATGTTTTGATCAGACTGCATTTGTGTGATCAAGGCCTTTGGGTTGTACAGGATCAGTAACAGCGCCACACCTATCCGTGGCTTGTATGCAGCATTGCAGATCAGCTCAAATTTAGTCACTAGACATGAGCTGCATTACCACACACAGCCTGTGGACAGGAGTGGTGCTGTTTCAGAAAGGAAGCAAACACATTTGTTTCTACATAACCCATTTAGGCCGGGCTCACACGAGCGTAAGTTTAGCAAGTATTACACACGCATGACATACAAACGGTAATTCGCCGGCACATTACATTGACTTGCGCTGTTTCGCTCACACTTGCGTGTATGCATTGCATATTACGTGAGCGCAAAAAAGAACATGTTCTATTATTGCTGTGGATTACTCATGAGAGAGCTCATTGTTCTGCATGGGTGAGTAATCAACGCTGTGTAGTGGCCCAGTACATCTATTCTGGCCCCCTCCATAAATGTCATACATGTAATGTCTTGTGTGGATGCGCTGTGCAAAAGTGCTTTGTCATTCTGTTACGTGTATTGTACAGCTGCAGCAAGTGAGGAGTTAAGGGTTTGCACGAGACTGGGAGATGTTTACAATGTATCATTTATGTCCTGTCAGGTAATCCATGTTTTCTATAAGCATGAGTGTTTTGGGTGTGGTAGAGTCCATCATGGAGTTAGAGATTCAGTGCCAGCCACATAGGGGTACCTTCAGCTCCTATGTGATGAAGCATGGAGGAGGAAGAGCAGTTCCTGATCTTCTGTGTGCTAGTGACCGTGGAGCAGTGAGAGTCTCAAAAGAGAGAGAGCATGTTCGTGGTGAGTGAAGGCCCTGCCCCTATGCAGTGGTACTCTTGTGCTGTTTTCCTACGGTGCCATCCTGTACTTTGGGATCACTGTGTAGAGGTACTGAAATTCTGTTTACCTACGCGGCCATCCTGTGCCCTGGGATCACCGTGTAGAGGTACAAAAGAAGATTCTTGTTGTCCTGCACATCTGTCCTGTGTAATTTGTGCCTTTCACCCAGTGTTTGACGAGAAATAAAGTTTTGCCAGGCCCTGACCATTCCCAGGGACCTGAGGTAGGTTATACCAGTCTGCGGCTCATTTATTTACCGCCGAGGGTCTTTCCAGTGAGTAACGGAACGGTGGCGTCACCCGTGACAACCCCAAGTTCGCAAGTTTATTGGGCATCCCTATCCTAGGGGTGTCCGGAAGAGGCCCAGCACTGCTGAGGCTATGGGTGTCCCTCTGGGAGGGAGCGTAGTAAGTGCCGCCGTGACAAGCTAGCATCTTGCCCTCCCAGCTCCTCAACGTACGTTCTGTGCCGGGGGTCACCCTATGGGACGCTGCAGCTGTCCATACACAACTACATTGCATTGGGTGTCGTGTATACGTGCCATTGCAAATCGACAGAGCAAGAAATTCCCTTCATCCCCGGGGCTTCCCTTCATCACTCTCTACAGCAGCGCATATTTTCAGTCCCTCACATTCGGCGTGGAAAGACTCAGGACTTCAGCATGGAAAAGTAATCCGTTCATAAGATTTTCAGCAGCTATGGTTGAGTTTTTTTTGTGCAGCTAACGGGTGCGTGAATTCCACGCCCATGTGAACGAGCCCTAGAGGAGCAGGAGTGATAGTCTCTGGACCGGCTGTTGGGTGCTTGATAGTCGTCCACTGTAAAGTTACCTTTACTGTCCGTGAATCCTACAGACAGCATACAGCTTCGTTATGGCCTGTAAGGCTATATACTGCTTGTATGGACAATGTGCAGTGTCCTTGCAGATCGGACCGCTGTGCTGCCACATGGGGGCGCAACTCCTGATACGCCCCTGTGAATCTGGCTTTAATGAGAATGTATCACAGAGTGCGCTCTGGAATAGTCCTGCTCGCTGCACCTCTGTGACCCGGGCTAATTGCAGAAGCCGATGTCTGGAGCGACGCGCTGCGGATTACACTACCAGCCATGTGGATGAGATTTGAACAAATCCCAACCACGTGCTGCAGAGTTCTCCTATACAGAAAATCTTTACTGCAGGTCAATTTCTGCTTTGGAATTTAACCCCTTAAGGGCGCAGAATTATTATTATTTTTTTTTTCTTACCTCCATTTATCAAAAGCTATAACTCCCCCCCCCCCCCCTTCCTCCCCATATACACACCACCCCCATCACAATGGCCATGTATGAGGGCTTGCTGTCTGGTGTGGTGTAGTTTTTATTGGCACATTTATGGGGTGTATATGATGTATTGTATAACTTTTTTTAACCCCTTAAAGACAAAGCCAGTCCACTTTTTTTTTTTTCTTTCTCCTTACGACTTTTTTAAAAATCATCACTTTTTTTTTATTTTTCGGTCCACACAGCCATAGGAAAAAATTGTTTTTGGATCGAGTTGTATTTTTAAGTGGTACATTTAATGCGCCATGTAATGTTAACAATTTTTACAGGCAGATGAAATGGTGGGGGGGGGGGGGGGGGATAATTGCACTTTTTCTAGTCTTTACAGCTCATAAGAAGCAATAAAAATGACTTCACTTCCTCCTTTGATCGGTACAATTGCAGTGATATTAAAATATATTGTTGTACTACTTAGGCTGCCTTCACACTGGCGAGAAAATCGTGCAAGATTTGTGCTTTTGCAGGCCAAATCTTGCACAGATATGAACCCTTTTCTTTTGTGATGCGATGCAGGAAACAAATCGCGGCATGCCCTATCTCTACGCGTGCGCGCGCATCACACCGTCCGTTGCTTTCATCGCGATGCAATGTCTCCCATTGAAAACAGTGGGGGAAACTCCACGAACCACCGAGGATTGCTTCTTCCCTGAAGTGATGCAAGGCTGCTTTGACATAAAAACGCATTGCATCCTCGGGGAATTAACATGGTGGGGATTGCAATATGGGGCCGTGATTTACGGCTCTATATTGCGCTTGCCAGCATTAACCCTTTACAATCCAATTTTGGATTCAGGGTTTCCTAGGGGGTTCTCTCTTTCTGCCATTATACAATGGCGCCATCTGCTGGCTAGAGCCAGTACTGCGGTGTAAGACATGCTGGAGAGGCCCCCTACAACAGAACGGTCAGTAATTTACAGTAACAACACCCTGCCGGACGTCTTCCGGCATCTGAGCTGTACAGCCTTCAATCAGAATGTCTTTAGACGTCAGCCAGTGGATTGGAAAGGGTTAAGTTAGCCTTAAAAGCAATTTTTTTGACCACCATAAGATTATTTTTTATTTTGAAAAATAACTTCATTTTTGGCGCTGATGCATTCCATCAAATGAGCCGTATGAAGGACTTGCTTTTTATGAGACAAGCAAATATATTGTACTTGTACCATTTTGGGGTACATACAACCTTTTGTGATCACTTTTGTGCCTATGTCTCTGCAAGGTACTTGAACATGCAATACTGTCATTGCTCAGTCAATGCACTGCATTATTGCTTCTGTATTGCAGTGCATTACCTCCCATCTTTTAGGGACCTTTTACACTGGCCAGTGTTTTGGGAGGGGTGGCAAACTGGGCAATTGCCCAGGGCCCCCTCTCTTTAGCGCTGCAGCTACTCCTACTTGAAGTGGCCCGTCTCTTCGTCTCTTTAGCACTGTGGTGTGGATTTTAACTAGTTTTTAGATATGGAAATGCTGCGCAATTGGCCACAGAAATTTCAGCTGTGGACATTCTGCAGCGTTTCCGCCACGTGTAAACATACCCTATGTCAGCTTGAGTTATGCTGCCACGTGAAGAGTGGCCTCAGTAATAATAGTGTCCCTTATACTGGCCCCAGTAGTAATAGTGACACCAACAGTGGCCCCAGTAATGGTGTCACCTCTATAGGCATCAGTAGTAATAGTGATTAATAGCGCCGCCCTGAAACCAATATGCTTGCCCCCCCCCCCCCCCCTTGTCTTCAGAGCCCCACCGCTCTTTCACGTGGCGCTGCTGTGGGATGCACACTGAAGAAAGTTTGTGCACTCCGACGCCTCTGCCCTTCTCACTGGCCTCCTGCAGAACCAAGGAGGAGAGGTTAGGGGAGGAGAATCCTGGGTGCACACACTGCTGTCAGTGTATACATCCCGCAGCAGTGCCAGTGAGTGATTACCAGCTGGGGAGCCGTGGCACCCCGGCTGGTAATCACCTTCATGGTGACCCTGCGTGTCCACAGGAACCTGGTGTCCACATCAACTGACCAACTTGCAAACTGTCCCTCAGCCACCCATCTTGTCTCCCACTATAGGTAACCGGTTCTCTTTCTAATTTTCTGCCCGTGAGAAGCATCAGAGCCCATCACGCCCTTCGTCAACTTTAACCAACTTTATTGCATTGTAAACGGCGCATGATGTTTTGCTGGGGTGGCATAATCAGTGGAGCTCAGTTAATCATCACGGCCTCACTATCTGGTAGGCCTTAGGCTTGGCACACACTCCGTAGACTCTCGGACCTGACTCCCTCTCTCACTGCCAAGGGTTTGGCACCAGCATATAATTTCTACCACACCCTGGTTACCAGGGTAATTGCGCCAACCACGGGTTGCCCTTCCCAGCACCCATAGGATACAGTATTAGAACATAGGTTACCAACAAAACAGTTTTTAAAGACACAGTGCACACAATAGGCGCAAAATGTCCATGGACCATGTGATGCCCTCTTAAGGCTAGGAAGGGGTTCATTAGAGGAGGTAAATCTCCAGCCAGTTGTGCGTGTTACACATGAGGACTTTGCTCTGGTTTTACAGCTGATTCATTCTATCATGTTTACGCTACCCGGAGGCCATTTTCAGACGGCGCTATTTTTGCATCAGTATTTATAAATGAAAATCGGGAGCGAATCCAAAACTCAGAAGACGGAAAGAAATATATAATGGAAAGATTTTTGTGTTTGTTTGTTTTTTTCTTAGTTTTTTTCCCTCTGTTGGTTCTATTCCTGAGTTTAACTTAAAGGGGCTGTCTGACAACTCTTGTATACAGTTTTGAATGTTCCATGCCCAAACTATATAAAAACAATATACTCACCGTGGCGCCACGGCGTCTGACAAGTGACGTCACTGGGTCTTCTGGCTTGGTAACACCCTGTAAACTTGTCATGTGGGCTTCTAGTGTAGACGCCTCCCGCGGGTTTGTGAAGTATCACTGATGACGTCCTTGTCAGGCCTCCTATTGGCTGTAGCGGTCATATGGCTAAACAACCACTTGATCGCTGCAGAGTGCGGCAGCAAAGAGGTGAGTATGTATGTTTGGGTATTGTTTTTTTTGCATATGTATCTTCTCCATGGATGAATGGATCCATTCATAACTAAACCAAACTGCGCCGAACAGACCCGATTAACTAGAAGGGGATCCGTTAGGTTGCTACACCTGACCAGCATTTTTACTGGACGAAAGCGTCCGGAGGCTCCGATGCAGATGTGAATGGAGTCTAAACTCTTATTGAAGGGGTTAAAAAAAATGTAAAAGAAGATCTATAAGCAACTACCTTTAAGGCCGGGTTCACATGAACAGATTTGAATTGCGGATTCCGTGATCGCCGTCCGCAGGGAAGATTCACAGTAAAACGTGAATATTGGAAGGCATGTATTTGATAAAGATCTCACCTGAAGGACGTTCTACTTCTTCCTGGTTGTTTCCCTATCTGCGATCGTTTTTCAGCACGGGCAGTACGCTTTGCATACACTTACATCCGCGCGGAAAAATGCGATGTATCGCAGGTCTTCCGCTACGGAAATCTGCATGCGGAATCCGACCCGATCATGTGAGCCCAGCCGAATACTGTTTGTAATTTCTGCAAGGCAGGGAGGATCAGGATTAGAGATGAGCGAGTATACTCTGTAAGGCACATTACTCGAGCGAGTAGTGCCTTAGCCGAGTATCTCCCCGCTCGTCTCTAAAGATTCGGGGATCGGCGGGGGGCGGGGAGCGGCGGGGAGTGGGGGGGAGAGTGGGAGAGAGAGATCTCCCCGCTCTCCCCCGCCGGCCCCCGAATCTTTAGAGACGAGCGGGAAGATACTCGGCTAAGGCACTACTCGCTCGAGTAATGTGCCTTAGTGAGTATACTCGCTCATCTCTAGGTAGGATCTTTCCAATATTTAGTTATTTTAGATCTAGTGGCAATAATTGTGTAATTTATAGCTTTATGCTCCTAGGGCAACATTTCCATATCTATAGATAATAGACATTGTAAATCGGGAAGAACAATTATGGAGCCACACAACTGGGATGAAAAAAATTCAAAATTGCTCCCCAAAGGGTTAAAATCGCTTTGTGGCCCCACCAGTTATGCAGTCATAACACATTTGGGTACACTGTTGCAATGCTTAATGATTTACAGACTTGGGTAATTTGGGGATTAGTAGGAAGGCTTCTAGCTACTGGTTAGCAGATATCGATTTCTCCAAATCATCTACCCGTGGCCTAAGTAATAGAAGTAGAGGATTGGCATTAAATTCCAGCAGAATGTAATGAGCTGCAGATAAACCATCTATTAGAAGGATTGTGTAACAGCTTCGAGAGTTTTGATGATAATGTATAATGCCGGCACGTAACATTATGATATGACATGTCGTATTTGAAGGAAGGCGATGTAAATCGCATATAGAATTGAATGGAGATAAGCCGTCGTTATCACATAAATCTCCTATAGGAGTCAGTCCTGAAAGCAGCCAAGTTTTAATTCGCTTGTGAAGCACCAAAGGAAAAGATCAGGCATGCTGGAGGGAACCAGGAACAAGATGAAAGACAAACGTTATTGATCAAGGGCGACGCGTTTCGGTGCTGGGCTGGCACCTCCATCTGGCTGGGAGATAAATGGGCAGATGAAGGTGCCAGTCTGGCATGGAAGCACATCGCCCTTGATCAATCGTGTTTGTCTTTCATCTTGTTCCTGGTTCCCTCCAGCATGCCTGATATTTTCCTTTGGAGCTTCACAAGTATCCCACACGGAGGTCCAGTGGGTGCAGGCTGTGGTGGAGTGTCCTAATTGCATGCATGTTATGCCAGCGCACAACTGCTGGAGGAACCATTATTCTTTTTCTAGATCTTTCCCGAGCTATTTGAAGTCTCAGCATTTTGGAGCACTTTTCCGTTTCTTTTTTTCAAGTGTGTTTTTTATTTTTTTAACCCTTTCCAATCCGCTGTCTGACGTCTAAAGACATTATGATTTAAGGCTGTACAGCTTCGATGTTGGAAGACGTCTGTCGGGGTTCTCTTACTGTGTATTGCCAGCCTCTCTGCTGTCGGAGCCTATCCAACATGTCACCTCATGCAGTACCGGCTTTAGCCAGCATATAGCGCTGTTGTATAACGGCAGAAAAAGATTAAGCCCCCTAGGAAAAGCAGGATACAAATTGGATTGGAAAGGGTTAATACCTTTTTATAAAGTTAGTCCAAGATGGAGGCTCTATAATATTGCTCTATTGAGGGGCAGCCCAATCCATTCTTTAAGATCCGTTGATCAGCCTGGACACAAGGGTCCTTATCTCTCCGTATACATTTTGATATGGTGGTCTGAAGCTGTATCTGGTATTTCCTGGGTAAAGGGATAGGCAGGTTGCGGAACAAATATAGGATTTGGGGGACAATCATCTTAACTGATGGAATTCGTTCTCGCCGCGAAATTTCGTGTTTCATGTATTGTGGTTCTTTTTTTTTTGCCCCAAGAACGTGGTCGGTATGTAATCTGTAGGCCTATGTAAACTGCGGAGTTATTGTCCCATTTAAAAGGGTCATTGGAATGTAAGATACTGTAGATGGCATCCGGGGTGCCCATGTTTAACACTTGACACTGTCATATTAAGAAACTTTACTGAATAACTCCAAGGCAGTGATGATTGTAGGGGGTCGCTAAGGGCCAGGATGATATAGTCTGCGAAAAGACCGATTTTATGTTCTGCATTTCCAATTTTGACACCCAATATGGATGAATGCATCCAAATAAATTCTGCTGGAGGTTCTATAGACAGTCTAAATATTAAGGGACGCCCGTCTCTTGTGCCGGTATTAATGACAAAGTGACTGGAAAGAAAACCATATGCAGAGGCCCCAATGCAAAACCTGTAACCGGGCCCTCAACTCTAATGCTTTATTCATAGCACTGGACTCCCTATACGGAGAAGAGAGGCCTTATGGGCCCCCTAAGGTTCCTGGGCCCGTGTGTAACTGCATCCTCTGCATCCCCTATACTTATGCCAGTGACCATATGTATATACTCTAGCTGATGGTGACTTATAAAGGGCCATTACAGCTCAGTGAGGATAGAGATATCCCCAATGTACCTGGTGGAAGCCCTCTTCACATCAAGGATAGGAACAGAGAAGGCACCTGATTCACCGCAAGACTGTAGATAAAGTTGCTAAATCTTCTAGTACCGTTTCGAGTTTGTCTATACTTGACGAAGGCTACTTGGCCAGGGCCAACTAGGTCCGGGATAATAGATCTAGGCGGGAAAGTACTAGATGGGTCCTGTGGATTCCCCAATTTAGGGAAGGTAAATAGAATCTAAATTAGTAAAGGAGACAAATGTTGCCAATCAGGACGCTACCAAAGGTTATGTAATATTTGTTAATGAGCCCATCGGGCCAGTAACTACTTATATTTTACAATAAGCTGGAATCTGATTGGTTGATCTGAGAAACTGCCCCACTTTTTCTTTATTTTGCCAGTTTTGATAACTCTTCCACATAAGGAGGCGGCTCCATGGCAATATTACATGCATGAATTACTACACTGTTCAATAGCGCACAACTATATATCTCCCGTAATACTAGTCTACGGGGCGAGTTGATCATAAGATGGCACATCCTATATATGTCATGGATTCTTGTTTCTTCATATTTGTGCATCAAATCCCCCATAGACTGCTGAAGCCCGGAGGCTAAATAAAGACAATGCTGAGAACTTTACAAGCTGTCCGTCTCTTATGTATCTCCTCCAGGAGTAAGACGTCTCTTTAGAAGTAATTATAGGTTCTCCATAAGAAAGCTCAGCATACCCTTGAGTCTTCCTATGAAAACTTGTTTTGTTATTTTAATTGAAGTTTCTTCTGGGTAGAGAACGTCATTGGTGACAGTTGTGTCTAACGCATTAGGTTGAGCAGAGGGAGCGGAAAGTGATATATACCCTGTTTCCCTGAAAATAAGCCCTACCCTGAAAATAAGCCCTAACATTAATTTTCAGGATTTTAAGAGGATGCTTAAAATATATATCCTACTCCAAAAATACACCCAAGTTACAGTTAATAAAAAAGTAAATCTAAATGGTGTCCAGGCAGCTATACATGTAAAAAAAAGTCAAAACTTTTAGAACAAAAATTAATATAAGGCCCTGTCTTATTTTCGGGTTAACAGGTAACACACTGAGCACCAGTCAGGGGGTCTCCAATGATGAGACTCCAAAAAGCAAGTTGAGTGTAAGTTAGAAGAAAAATTCTACTTCAGTATTAGGGCCACTCACACAGGCGTATTTCTGTTGTGTGCTGTCCGTATTTTTTACTGACTGAGTATGGGCGTCACACGGACCTATTAAAGTAAATTGGCGTATTCAGATGTGCGGTTTTTATGTGGACCAATGTTAAGTGTAAGAAAAAAAAAACAAATATCACAGCATGTCTTAATTTGGTTCGTATTAACAGAACACAATAATCCATGAAAGTCTATGGGAGTGTAAAAGGCAAAAACAATGCCGCGAACGCTGTCATTATATGCATGTTGCCAGGAGACAGTGAAAACAAACAAAAAAAACCCTCAGTTGGGCCTTCTCGCCTTTTTTTTTTTTTTTTTAATTATGCGAAAAATGGATGACACGCGGTCGTGGAAAAAAAATCAGGCGTGCACAACAAAAAATGGCAGGAACGGCAATATGCGAGTGAAATCGGTCTATGTTTCACGGACCAAAATTGTATATGACCATGCGAAGGATCCCTACGGCTAACATTGAAGTATTATGCGGGTAGTGAATTGTTGTATTAACCCATTAAGGACCAGGTGCTCTGAATATGCGACACTTGGTCTTGGGCTTCACTCCTGGCTGATAGTAAAACTACGGCGCGGGATTAAAGCTCCTGCAATCTAGCAGAAACAGGTCAGGCATCAGACACAGCCGAGGACCCGGAGGAGACGACAGAAGTGGTTTTTCACTGCTTCTGCCTTCTCTTTTACAGGTTACATGGCACTCAGTGAGCGCCATGTAGAGAATGCAGGAACGGCAGTGCCATTTCCTGCAGGGGACCTGGCAACCACCGGCATGCCAGAGCTGCAGGGTCTTGGCAGACCCCTGAAGGCTCTCCAAGTGACTACTGTCACATTAGGGGGATGTTATTCCCCAGTAAATGGGACTCTCATGGATGCTACAGTGGAAACGTTTGAGGAGGGGGGAATATATACATACAACGTGGATATCTTATATGATGTCATGGGGGACAAAGATATCCAAAACAAATGGTTACAAAAATAAGTTAAAAAAAAGTTGTCATTTAGTGTCTGGTTAGTATGATCATTTTTCCCCATAGGCCAGCCGTATATGTCCTGCTCTTACCCAGGGAGATGTACAGCCTGTCGGGTGCGACCTTATGCTTGCTGAAAAATAAACGCTCAGCTGAGGAAGCGGCATTGACCTATTAATAATAATATAATATTATTATTATTGTCCCTTTAACTCAGCCCAATGAACATTTGAAGAGATCTTCATGTCCAATAATCTGCCATGTAAAATGGTCCTAAATCTATGTCCTTGTGCTTGGCCATATGACGTCTATGGTGCCTTGCACTGAACTGCTGCCTCCACTTGCCTTGACGCTGCCATAACGGCTATCTGCAGCTGCCGCAGGCAGGAGGTGACAGCATATGGGTTAATGCAGCTTCTATCGAGTTGAGTACTAGCTGATACATATGGCAACAGTCCATTGCCTTCAATTAATATTGACTCATTCCATGGCAGGAAGCCACAGCAATGGTAGACCGGTCCGTTCTTAGGTAAGTAAATAAACCCATGCAGGAAGACTGTAGGGTTAATCGCCCATGAATTCTGTAATCACACACCTAATGCGACTTTATCTAAAAACCTAAAGGTTGCAGACTCATTCCCTTTCAATCAGGCATATACTTACCCACTGATAAGGATGTGACATGCTCTATCATAGACTCTCTCAATCTGTCCTTTTTGGGTAAGCGATTGCATCAAGACCCCCCCCCAACCAATGTTTTCTGGTCAGGTCTGATCCTCAAACATGCACCCCCCCCCCCCCCCCCCAGTGGGAACAAACATAAAAAGTCATTTGCAAAGTAATTATAAAATGAACATTTGCATAATCCACACATTTGATGACTGTGTGATATACAGCAGAGAGTAAGGCCGTCTGCACACCAACAGATTTGCATTGCAGCGTCCGCCCCACGGTTCCGCAAGCAAATACAGTTTATAGCATGCTATGGAAAATCGCTTCTTCCTGCACACTCACAGAAACGAATCGCGATTTTTCACGAGTGGAAAAAAAACCCCACAGCATGCTCTATTTTTGTGTGGTGTCCACATGGACGTCTTCTGTTGAAGTCAATGAAGGCTATCCGACCCACAGCCCATCTGCAGTTGACATTGCGGAAAGGTTGCAGATTCCGCACCATCACTTAGCGACGGGGCGAGGAAACAAATCTGTACTGCGCATGTCCAACGGCGAACCGCTGGGTCCATCCGCAGTACAGATAAAGAAAACAGGTACGTGCGATCATAGGGCCGGATTCCGCTGCGAACTCCCACATGCAGAATCCGACCCGTTGGTGTGCAGCCGGCCTAAAGGACTTTTTACAGGACCCAATGATCATTCCAGTATATTCGTACATACATTGATTTTGCTAATCGTTGGGCTGTATGAAGCTGCATCTAATTGAGCATTGGCTGCGATTGGTTCATCAAGCGCTGCAGTGATTGGCTGAGTCGCGACGCTCAAGAACCAATCAGAGCCAGCTCTTCCTGGAGGTGGGATTTTTGAACCCCCTGACCGGGAAGCGCTGGCTGAAGACTACAAGCAAGTGCCAGAGCTGTGGAGGTGAAGTGAGGCGGAGTGGACAGCGCCTGTTGGGTAATGTATTGTGTCGTGTTTTTTACTTATATGCAGCTAGGGTTTATTTTAGGGACAAACAGTAGGACTTCCTCCTGTAAAAGTTGCGTTGGACAAGGACAAATGGCTCATGCCAATACCCTTTATTTTAATTATGCTGATTAGGATGATAGAAAACATTCCAGCCAGGAATAGGTTGGTAAACCAAGGGTATAAAGTTTACTAAGTTCTTCCATACAGTCCATAACAAATTCCAAACGTATTCTTACAGCAGCATTCAACATAATTACTTCTTAGTCAGAGGATCCTACATACTGAGGTCGTTAGTGGTGATAGAAAGTAACTTTGTATTAGTTTCTTCCGTGGCCACCATCCTTTCTGTTTGTTCAGAGGTAGTTACTCACGGTTGTGTTCTGTCTCTTCAGGGTGACTAAGAGGTTTTGTCCTGTCTGGGCATGACTCGTCCAGCGGGAGTGAAATAGACTCTTCCCTGAGGCTCTGTTCTTTCCCCTTTAGGGGGTGCCTCAAGTTCTCCCCTTTGGGTGTTGTTTTTGGACTCCTTCTCTACTCCCCTGCGCTCCTATTTATAAACTCCCCTTTGGGTGAACTACTCTAACCGATCCCAGGACTGCCTTTGGGGGTGACTTGACAAGATACACAGGGGTAACATGTCTCCCAACCAGAGATGTACAAATTGGACATACAAACCCCCAGACATTGATCTGACAGTGACTCTACATGGTACACAAAACCACCAGCTGGCTCCTCCATAAATCACGGATATAATCACACACTCTACAAGAGGTCATTGAAACACTATGTGGACCGAAGTCTGGGACATGACAGTAGCAGCCTACTGTACCATCGCTAATGTGAAGGAACCCATAGGGAAGCATGGGCTCCACATATATGCGATGTCTAGATCATGTGAGGTCAATATCCCTCTCTACTCTTCCTTAGTCAGACCTCATCTGGAATAGTGTGTCCAGTTCTGGACACCCCACTTTAAAAAAGACAGACAAACTGGAGCAAGTTCAGAGAAGAGTTACCAAGATGGTGAGCCGCCTGCAAATCATGTCCTATGAGGAACGGTTAAAGGATTCGGGAATGTTTAGCTTGCAAAAAAGAAGGCTGAGAGGAGACTTAATAGCGTTCTACAAATATCTGAAGGGCTGTCACACTGCAGAGGGATCAGCCCTATTCTCATCTGCACAAGGAAAGACAAGAAGCAATAGGATAAAACTGAAAGGGAGGAGACACAGATTAGATATTAGACAGTGAGGGTGATCAATGAGTGGAACAGGCTGCCATGGGAGATGGGGAGTTCTCATTCAATGGTAGTGCTCAAACAGAGGCTGGACAAACATCTGTCTCGGATGATTTCAGCACCATTTAGACACCGATTATCGCTCAAAATTTGCTCAAAAGCCGTCCTTTTGAGCGATAATCATTGTGTCTAAATCTGCCCATCTTTCAGTTTTCTGCCGAACTACGGTTTTCAGTTCTGCTTGAAAACCATGCTTGAGCAGAACAGCTGATGAGCAAGACTGCAAGCTGTCTGCTGTCCATGGTGCTGCATTCTCCAAGGGGAGCCCGTGGCTGAACAATGGCACGACTTACAAGGCTCAGACCTCCTGCTGAGTTCTGTAACATCTCCCAGAAACTAATTTGCATGCAAATGAGGCTGATAAGTACTAATAGCAATTACCAATTAGTACTTTTATGCAAAACGATCGCTGATCTTTCAATCTTTTGAAAGCTATCTGTGTGTAAATGGACCTTTAGTGAATCCTGCACTGAGCAGGGGGCTGACCCGATCACCCTGGAGGTCCATTCCAACTCTACCAGTCTATGAAGGGTGCTTTCGCAGACCAGAATATTCTACAATCCGCTGCAGAACATTCCACTATCAAAATCTGTATATCTAAGTGTGGATTTTGATGCAGAATTAAGCAATTTTCAAATCTGCATTAAACCCTGCATGTTGAACTTGCGATTTTCCTGCGCTTTTTTCTACATTCTGGAATCTTCCATGGCATATTGTAGAATATTCTGGTGTTTGTGAAAGAGCGTTGGGGGAACGTCTGCACATCCTGAGCCCGGATGTTGGTAAGTTGAACTTCCTTGTGCTATAATAGGCAGTCTGTGTTTTGTCACCAGACATTGTATCAATTTAGAATTACAGAATTGCAACTCAGTGAAGTAATATGTAAACAAACAAACAAAGAGCCTGGAGAACAATGAGAACAATCCACCTATGATGTGAATGCTCCATAACTACATACAGTTTAGGCTGGCTTTAGATGGGCATATGTGCAGTTGTGCATGCCTTGCCTATAAACTCGGCTTTTATGCACGCGTTTCGGTGTTCCTCACCGCACTTTTTCTGCCCAGAGGACCTATTACAATCATTTTTTTTTTTGTACGCCAGACACAAACACACGCTAATTGAAATTCGTCTAATGAGTTACAGATGTGCTCTTTTTTTCCAGCGGAATTAGTGTTTCACGCATCTCCATGCATAATGTACAAAAAAAAGCATGTTCTATCTTTCTGGACATTTGCGCACCAAAGATCCCCATAGAAGTCAATGGGAGCGGAGAAATACACACACAATCCATCTGGAAGTAATTAGCCGTTTGCAGCACACAAACGAACGTGCGCTGCGGGCAGAAAAAATACAGTAAAATACGCCAATAAGCACACAAATAAACCTCGTTCATAGCGCAAAAATGTTGCACTGAGGTGAATATGTCCGTGTGAAGCCAGCCTCAGGGCTCCTTCACACCGGTGATCGCGATATCATTGTGAGGAAATTGTGGCAAAATCGCAATTGCGTTCACGTGATTTTTGAGCGACAGCGATACTTTTTCTTGTGAAAAATTGCGCAACTCATAGTTGCAGCCCGTGATTTTTTTTGCGCAAAAATCTATGGAAGTTTCTAATAATCGCATTGCATGAAAGTCGCAAGTTCGTGCGATGCAATAAAAAGGAGGCTCCATAGGGAAACATGGGCTAGAAAAAAATCCTAAAACGCAGAGATAAGACATGCTGCGATTTTAAATTTTTTTTTTTTTTTTACACCGCATGAATGAAAACATCGCAAATGGGAATGAAACAAGTGAAAATTATTAGCTTCATAAACTGGCAGTGTGAAGGCGCCCAGAGACTAAGAACCGTATCTGCAAAACCATACTGCCACCTGCTGGTGATTTTTAAGAACAGCAAGGAAATTGAGAACAGGATGTAAAGCGTGTAGAATGCATTCATTCCTTGTGAAGACTTATTGCTACAGCGTATTCTGCGTGCGGGTCTTGCACGTGTAATACACTGTACTAATCTTACATAGGCAGCCATGTTTCTGCTCCTTCAACTTACGCAAGATAAATCGCAAGGTGTTCTATCTTGGCATGTACCACGTACGGATACACACCAATATAGTACATGGTGATGGGCGGCACGCAGTCAGTTCGCTATGTCATTGTGTAAGGCCGCTTGTGTATATATCGCAGCCTGCCCGCTACCCGAATACGCTCGGCTGAGCCGGCCTAAGTCTAAGTTCATCGGTACATCACATCAGTTATCTTGGACTGATTTTGAGTTACAGTCAGTTTACACTCCAGAGCTAACTTCACAATTCTGCCGGAAACTAAAAAAAATTAGTTTTAAGTACAGAGGGGTCAAAAAGTTTTTCCATCACACTATTACACAGTGCTTGCTGTAGAAGCTACATTTTTCCTTGAATGGGGGTGAGCTGCAATACCAAACACAGCCTATGGGCAAAAGTGGCGCTGTTTCTGGGGGAAAGAGTATATATAAAGTAACTGTTGCGTAATTTAGCAATCTTAATTGCATGGTTGATGCTTCGCCTCTTTTTGGCATGGCGGACACTCTGTTGCGTTAACGTGTATATTACATGCACCTCGGTCTCTGGGGGCTCTTAGTAAATGTTCCATGTGTTCTGTTGGTCTTCAGGGAAGCGCGCTCTGGTGGTGCTCGCTCATCAGGAGCGCACGTCCTTTAACTATGCCATGAAGGATGCCGCTGTAGAAGCTCTCAAGAAGAACGGATGGGAGGTCACAGTGTCTGATCTATATGCTATGAAGTTCAACCCCCTGGTGTCCAGGGACGATATTACAGGTAATGCAGCCGAAAGGTGAGCCTTCTGTAGGGATGGTGCCGAATTTTTAGATTACCATACAAGGCAGCAAGTAGATAGTTGGAATCAGGGGTGTAACTAAAGGCTCAGGGCCCCTGATGCATAACGTGAGCTGGGGCCCGACCTCTATCTGTATCTGTACCCGTACCCATACCTAAACCATGCTGAACAGAGACATAACTTGAAGCTCCCAGGCCCCAATGCAAAACTTGTAACAGGGCCCCCAACTACAATGATTTATTCATAGAACTGGGCTCCCTATATGGAGAAGAGAGGCCTTATGGGCCCCCTAAGGCTCCTGGGCCCGGGTGCAACCGCATCACCTGCACCCTCTATAGTTACGCCCCTGGTTGGAATTATGTTAGCACCCATAGCTATGTATGGGTGCTAACTCCCAGTCAATTCTTTTTCTCTCCAACACAAAATACTTGTTCCCCATGAAATATCAGTTTTGGAGCATGTTTTCTTAAAGTTTGGTGGTGTTCCTCTGTTGTTCCTCCTGGTAACCTATGAATAAAGTGACAATTGAGTGTTGCCATTGCTCTTGTCGATGAAGTGTGTCTCTCAGGCTGTGCAGGCTTTCCAAACCATGATGTAGGGACACACACTCATGACAAGGTATAGGAACTCCTAGTTGTCAATGTACTTATATAATTACCAGGAGGAATAACAGAGGAACAGCACAATGCATAGAAAATGCAAGAATTTGCAGACATGACTGGTGGGAGAGCTGATTCTCTTCAGGGTAACTCCCGGAAGTTGTCTTGCTCCTCCGTGGATCTCACTGCAAATCTTCTGAAGATTTAGCATTGCTTTCAACCCAATACTGTTAGGGAGTAAATCCCCCTGCGACGGGTATGTGGATGGCACTGTCTAAACTATTCTACCCATAGTGCACCCTGGTACCATCTGGGGAGTGAAGTGCAGGCACCCAGCCATCACAGAAAATGTGATCGGTCAGATCGGGCTGTAGTCCAGTTCTGATGCCCTCATGTGCGGTCCGACTGGGATATGGACGGACTTTGGAGTGGGTTCATGCGCACAAACTTTGGCCGTTCCCTCACCAATTGTTTTCAATGGGTCCGGGAAAACCGGCGCACTGCGTATGAGGTGGACGCAATGCGAGGCTTCCCATTGAAAACAATGAGAAACCCTTTCGTTAACCTCTTGTGCGGCCGAGTGCCGCGCTGGAAGATCGCTACTTCCCTGAAGTGCTGCCGGGAAATCGCACGTTCCCATGAAACTCGGCCCGATATAGTGCTAACCCGTGTGAAAGTGGCCTAAAGAAGCCCTAAAAGTGAACATGTGGCGCAGAGTGTTAAAGCAGCAGAAATTTATTCCTAAACTCTCGCTCATGACCTGAAGGTTGTGAGTTCAATCCCCAATTGGTTCAGGTAGCTGGCTCAAGGTCAACTCGTCCTTCTGAGGTAAAATGAGCAGCCAGCTTGCTGGGGGGTAATAAATAAAAACTACCTAAAAGCGCTGTAGAATACGTTGGCGCTATACAAATAACAAGATTTATTTTTAACAAAAAAGTCACATGTACCCCAAAATATGAGAGAGGAAAAAAAAAAAAGCTTGGCACCCGGCGTCCCACATACAAAAATGATCGAGTCTCTCATTGTAGTCAATGGGGTTCATTACTCGAGTAGAGCTCTCGAATCTTACGAAAAGCTCGACTCGAATAACGCGGACCCGAGCATTTGGGTGCTCACTCATCTCTAGTCGCTAACTGTATACTAAATGGTGAATGCTGTATTTAAAAAAAAGTTCTTTTTTTTCCTCCCTGCACTCCAAAAAAAATTAGTTTTATAATAAACGTACTCCAACTCGCCCCGCAAGCAACGAGGCCTTATAATACGGCCATGTCGCTGGAAAAATAAGTTATAGCATTTGAAAAGTGAAGGTGGTAATCCCAAGAATCCTCATGCCCAGGGGTGTAACTATAGAGGATGCAGGGGATGCAGTTGCACCCGGGCCCAGGAGCCTTAGGGGGCCCATAAGGCCTCTCTTCTCCATATAGGGAGCCCAGTACTATTAATAAAGCATTATAGTTGGGGGCCCTGTTACAGGTTTTGCATTGGGGCCCAGAAGCTTCAAGTCATGTCTCTGTGCAGCATGGTTTAGGTATGGGTACGGGTACAGATACAGATAGAGGGGGGGCCCAGCTCACATTTTGCATCAGCGCCCCTGAGCCCTTAGTTACGCCCCAGCTCATGCCCTAAGGCCACATTATGGTTGGTCACTAATATATACTCTTGTTGCATGCAGGAAAACCTAAGGATCCCGAAAACTTCAAATACGGTCCGGAATCGATGACCGCCTGGAAGGAGGGGCACCTCAGCAAAGACATTGTGGCGGAGCAGAAGAAGCTGGAAGCTGCAGATCTCGTGATATTTCAGGTACGAATGACCGGCTGCCCGCAGCAACTAAAGGTCTGCCAAATAACCCAGACCCTGACTGGTTGCTATGGCAACTCCACCATTTTTCTTCTTTTGTGTGCTATTTTCTGTAAATCTCTCCTAATGTCTCTCTTCCATTTTGGCAGTTCCCGGTCTTCTGGTTCGGACTTCCCGCCATGCTCAAGGGCTGGTTTGATCGAGTTTTAACTCAAGGATTTGCTTACAATATGTCATCCATGTTTGATACCGGACCCTTTAAGGTGAGATAATCAATAAATGATGCTTTTTTTTTAGCATTTGTGTAAAGTGCTTGCAAAAAAACTTATGAGGGCTCCGTCGGATGGGCGTTTTAACATGCAAATTTTTTTTGCGCGCAGAACGCAAACGCACAAAAATTTGCATGACTGAAGTGGGCGGCACAGCGAAAAAAACGCACTTGGCCGCGTTTCTGTGCAGATAAAGTGCGCTGCCCGCTATCTCCTGCTGCGGCTGTGACAGCTGCAGCAGGGGATTCCTTGGATTTGAAACCCCTGGATGCTGTCACATCCAGGGGTTTCACCTGTGGTCAATGGGGCCGGCGGTGGCAGCATTGTCACAGTGTCCAGTGATAATGGAACTCCCCGCGGAGATGAAGAAATCCTCTGCCACTGCTGGCCCCAATGGCATACAGGGGTTTCACCTTTGGTCAATGTGGCAGTGGATTTCTTCATCTACGCGGGGAGTCCCATTGAATTCAATGAAGCCGGCGCCACAAAATCATCCCTAAAAAAAGTAAAAAATATATATACTCTCCTCTATGCAGCTGCCGGGGCTCAAGCACGTCTAGCCGGGTCTTCTCCTGAATTGCTATGAAGAGCTTTCAGCAAGCGGGGATTTAAAAGAGTTGCCTTTGATTGGCTGAGCTATGTGACCAATCAGAGGCAGCCCTTTTAAATCCCCGCTTGCTGAAAGCTCTTCATAGCAATTCAGGAGAAGACCCGGCTAGACGTGCTTGAGCCCCGGCAGCTGCATAGAGGTGTGTGTGTGTGTGTGTGTGTGTGTGTGTGTGTGTGTGTGTGTGTGTGTGTGTGTGTGTGTGTGTGTGTGTGTGTGTGTGTGTGTGTGTGTGTGTGTGTGTGTGGGTGTGGGGGGGTGTGTGTGTGGGGGTGTGGGGGGGTGTGTGTGTGGGGGTGTGGGGGGGTGTGTGTGTGGGGGTGTGGGGGGGTGTGTGTGTGGGGGTGTGGGGGTGTGTGTGTGTGGGGGGGTGTGGGGGTGTGTGGGGGTGGGTGTGTGTGGGTGTGTGTGTTATGTTTTTTTACACATTTTAGGATGATTTTCAGGGAAGGTCTTTTATATTTAATTTTTTATTTATTATTGTGTGTGTTATGTTTTTTTACACATTTTAGGATGATTTTCAGGGAAGGTCTTTTATATTTAATTTTTTATTTATTATTGTGTGTGTGTGTGTGTGATATGTTTTTTTACACATTTTAGGATGATTTTCAGGGAAGGTCTTTTATATTTAAAGCCCTTCCCCGAAAATCACTGCAGGTCTTGCCGGCAGCCCATTGCTTTCAATGGGAGAACATTGCGCTCCTCTGTCCCTGCTGAGCCAGAGGATCGCGATCTTCACCGTATGTTTTCAATGCAGCCGGCCCCATTGAGCACAAGGTGAAACCTCTGGATGTGACAGCATCCAGGGATTTCACATCTAAAAAAGACGGATGCCGCAGTTACCTGCGTTTTAAAATCTGCTGCCCTATATTTACCGCTGCGCATTTTAGTGCGCAGGTAAATATTGGGCATGTGACTGCTGCCATTGAAAAGCATTGGTTCTATACATATTCGGATCACAACCGCAGGTAACATGCGCACATAAAAACACCAGTTTGAGCCCTTAGGCTGTTTTTTAGGTAAATCTGTCTGAGAAACATGGCCGCCTTCACTGCGCCTGTATGGCGAGGCAGAGTTGGGGGAAGTTGGTGGCAAATGTGCGTCTTTATAGCACGTGAAGCTTGTTATCTGACAAAGTTTGTCGCAGTGGTATATGTGGTCCCGATGTTCACAAACCACCAATGTTACTGCAGCCGTACTGCCAACTGATGCTGCGACGTCTATTGTATAGTCCTAATTTTTGGTCGTGGGTATCACATCAGCGGGCGCTATAGATACATCCAGGCACCTCCCAGTTTGGCACTTGTGTGGGCATTTCGGCTGGAGGGGGGGCTTCATAATTTGCATATAGCATTACTACATGCCCCATTAACTTCATAGGGGTAGGCTACAATACCGCCCATGGACATGATTGGCGCTATTTATGAAAGATAGCAGCCATGTTTGTTTCCTTATTAAAGGGATCTTATAAAGTTAGAAAGTCTGTAGATAAATTTCCTTTAAGGAATATGTGCATTGGGTATTTAAGGGCACAGCAGCGATTACGTCCGTATGATACAGGCCTAAATTTGTCCTCCTTTTTTCTTTTTTTTTTTTTTTTTTTACTGGGTTTCGGAAGGCGAATCCATAAGATAAGAGAATTCTAAAATCTTCCTTCTTCCCACAGAATAAAAAAGCAGTTCTGTCCTTCACCACCGGGGGGATAGAGTCCATGTACACCCCCATCGGGATCAATGGTGATATCAACGTCCTCCTGTGGCCCGTACAGGTAATGCGGCTCAGTCTTATCAGTAATACTATTAGAATACATAATGGGAGGATTTATGCTTCCATTTACATGATCCTTTAAGGGATTGTTTTTTGTGTGGAATAAGTTGTATTTTTTAACAGTATCATTTTTTGGTACATATAATGTATTTGAAGAACTTA
The DNA here is from genome assembly GCF_035609145.1 of Eleutherodactylus coqui. Lineage (NCBI taxonomy): Eukaryota > Metazoa > Chordata > Amphibia > Anura > Eleutherodactylidae > Eleutherodactylus > Eleutherodactylus coqui. The sequence continues at coordinate 21,740,384 of NC_089847.1, read as the reverse complement.
TTTTTTCAGGAGGGCGGGGTGAGAAAAGGAAAAAAACAAATGCTGCATCTTTTTTGTTTTTACAGCCCTAACCATGCCGTATAAATATGGTAACCTTATTCTACGGATCGGCACGATTAGAGCGACGCCAAAGTTATAAAGTTTTGTTATGTTTTACTACTTTTTTTAATACTGTTCATCGTGTGGGTTTAAGTCTCCTACAGATTGGGACGAGCGCTGCTCCGTCTGACGGGAAAAGGAGATTACAGTTTTGGATGAACAGAGTTTGTTCTGATTTAAACAGCTGCAACTTTGGTTCTGTCAGGGCTATAAACCAACTAAGATTCTTGACTTTAAAATGACACCAAAAGCACGCCCATAGCCCTTACAGAACTGGAGCTACAGCCGTTTGACATTTAGTCGAATATACTGAATTTATAGCTGTCCGTTAGAGATGAGCGAGTATACTTGCTAAGGCACATTACTCGAGCGAGTAGTGCCTTAGCCGAGTATCTCCTCGCTCATCTTTAAAGATTCAGAGGCCGGCGCGGGTGACAGGTGAGTTGCGGCAGTGAGCAGGGAGGAGCGGGGGGGGGGGGGGGGGGGAGAGAGGAAGAGAGAGATCTCACCTCCGTTCCTCCCCGCCGCTCTCCGCCGGCCCCTGAATCTTTAGAGACGAGCGGGGAGATACTCGGTTAAGGCACTACTCGCTCGAGTAATGTGCCTTAGCGAGTATACTCGCTCATCTCTACTGTCCATTTGTCAGTGTACAGAGCAGAGAAAAGTAGGGGAGACCAGCACAGCAATCTGCGACTACCCTGTATATCTCCCTGTCCCAGGAGGGGGACAACATGAATTTTTGTTTGTTATCAATCAGAGAGCATATTTGCTCTCAGATGATCACATATGGGGGTTTCCCCAGTGAAATGATAAGAACTTGCTTATCTAATCCCCTCCTAAAATTTTTAACACCATAGATGACATGGTCAACAATGCTATAGTCATTGTTGACCATGTCATCTGAATGTTTTCACAGAGAAAAACTTAAACTTTTACCTCTTCCACAAGGCTTTAAATACCAAAAAAAAACAAAAAAAACCCTACACATAATTTTACATCACCACTAGAGATGAGCGAACGTACTCGGATAAGCACTACTCGTCTGAGTAATGTGCTTTATCCGAGTACCTCCCCGCTCGTGCTGAAAGATTCGGGGTGCTCCGCTGCTGACAGGTGAGTTGCGGCGGGGAGCGGGGCAGAGCGGGCGGGAGAGAAGGAGAGAAAGATCTCCCCTCCGTTCCTCCCCGCTCTCCCCTGCAGCTCCCCGCTCCGCAGCGCGTCCCGAATCTTTCAGCACGAGCGGGGAGGTACTCGGATAAAGCACATTACTCAGACGAGTAGTGCTTATCCGAGTACGTTCGCTCATCTCTAATCACCACATCCCTCATAATCCGTACTATAAAATATTACATTCTTTATCCCACAAGGTAAATGCCGTAAATAAAAACTAAAGAAAATGCCCAAATAGCCGTTTTCTGATTTTTATATTACTTCCTGAAAACAGAAATAAAAAATAATTTAAAAAACCATATAGAACTCAAAATGGTACCAATAAAAACTGCAAGTCGTTAGACAAAAACAGGCCTGATACGGATCTGTTGACTGAAAAATAAAAATGTTCTAATCCAGAAATGTGGAGCCGCGCAAAAAGTATTTTTGTAAAAAAAAAAAAAAAAAAAAAGGGTTTATATTGTGCAAAAGTGGTAAAATATAATAAAACCGCCATAAATTAGGTGTTGTCATAAGGACTCCTAGAGCAAAGTAACATATTTATACCAGACTGTGAATGCTGAAAAAATAAATTGCAAAAAGCAATGGTGAAATAATGTTTTGTTTTAATCTTTTAATTAAGATAATGGGCAAAAGGAGAAGGCTGGATTCAGACGACCATATATCGGCTCGGTTTTCACGCCGAGCCGATATACGGTGTCCTTGTCTGCAGGGGGGGGGGGGAGGCTGGAAGAGCCAGGAGCAGGAACTGAGCTCCCGCCCGCTCTCTGCCTCCACTCCAGCCCCCTGCACTATTTTCAATTAGGAGAGGCAGGACGGGGCGGGGCTAATTCACGTAATTTAGCCCCGACCCGGGGGCGGGAGCTCAGTTCCTGCTCCTGGCTCTTCCATTCCCCCCCCCCCCCCCCCGCAGCACAGCGTGGAAACCGAGCCGATATACGGTCGTCTGAATCCAGCCTTAGGGCTCAGTCAGACGAGCGTTTTGTTTTTTTTTTTTTCTCACGTTAGTTGCATTTGCGATTTGCATCTATTGGAACCAATGCTTTCCAATGAAAGCGGTCACATGTCTGTTTTTTACTTACGATAAAAAAAATTAGCATCTGCAAAAAATTAAACCGCAATTTGCAAACACACCTAATATTCAAACATACAGTGCGGCCCTATTGAAAACATACAGAGATGATCGCGATCCTCTGCCACAGCTGTGTCAGAGGATTTCTTCATCCCCACAGGGAGTCCCATCATCCCTGAACACTGTGACAGCACCGTCAGTGTTCAGTGATGAGGGGACTCCCTGTGGGGATGAAGCAATCCTCTGACAGCTGTAGCAGAGGATCGCGATCATCTCTGTATGTTTTCAATGGGGCCGCACCGCTGCCGCCAACCCCATTGACAATAAGGTGAAACCCCTGGTTGTGACAGCGTCCAGGGGTTTCACATCCAAGGAATAGTGATGGGACCGCACTTTATGTGCAAATTTTGCCATTGTGTGACCGCACAAGTGCAAATTTTAAACCGCGTCTGCCGCTTTGGTCACGCAAAGTTTTTTATTTTAGATGCATTTTTTTTTTCATGCACCTACATGAATCATGTGACTGAGCCCTTATGAAACATTTTTTTTCTAAATTTTAATTTAATTAACAAAGTTTATTACATGTTTTTTTCTTATATTCTGGGACTGGAACTTCGTCAGCATTGATATTGTCAATAAAAATCCCTCCCCTAGAAGTTGTTGGAATGGAATGAAACCTCTGTGATTATAAGATTGTTATAGGTAGTGATTGCAATATCAGAGCAAAAGCATCGTTTATTATGGGGAAACTGACCTCTTGAATGGAGGCTCTAGTACCCTGATGTACCGCCTCTAGCTTGGATACAAGATGTGATACAGGCAGGCATGGAGGCTCTAGTGCCCTGATGTACCGCCTCTAGCTTGGATACAAGATGTGATACGGGCAGGCATGGAGGCTCTAGTACCGTGTTGTACCGCCTCTAGCTTGGATACAAGATGTGATACAGGCAGGCATGGAGGCTCTAGTGCCCTGATGTACCGCCTCTAGCTTGGATACAAGATGTGATACGGGCAGGCGTGGAGGCTCTAGTACTCTGTTGTACCACCTCTAGCTTGGATACAAGATGTGATACGGGCGGGCATGGAGGCTCTAGTACCCTGTTGTGCTGCCTCTAGCTTGGATACAAGATGTGATGCGGGCAGGTATGGAGGCTCTAGTTCCCTGTTGTACCACCTCTAGCTTAGATACAAGATGTGATACGGGCAGGCGTGGAGGCATACAGAATTTGTATCCTGCGGAATATTGCTCCAAATTTGCTTTAACCAAGCTATGAGATCGTGCAGACTCAAAAGGCTGTCGAAGCTGGTGTCCCATCCATGTTCTATTGATGATAAATCTGATGACCGGGCAGATATGGCAGTGTGTCAGTGTTGTGGGGGCTCCTGTGACCCCATTGTGTGTGCGACTGAGCATTATCCTGTTAGTGCACCCACATGTGTTTCTCTCATGGTGGCTTCCATGTCCTGAATATATCGCTGAGCTGTCATTGTCCCTTGAACCACTACTAGGGGGGGGACCGACTGTCATATGTGATGTTCCTCAGACTACCACACCAGCAGGGGGCAGTGTGCCACTCCACAGCAAAGGCAGGATTGAGGCCCTTGCACCTGGGATTCCAGGCATGAACACGGCCGTCAGCGCCCAAACTAAACCTGGTTTCACTCTGTAGCAGTTCAATTTTGGTGTTTGTGAAATTGCTGCAAATGGTGGTCAGGCTGTACACTTAATGGGCACTGTGAGACCAAATGTCCTTCAGCCAAGCACCTGGTAATGGTTCTGACAGACACAGGGGTGTAACCATGGTGCCCCCTGTCTCTGGATGGTGAACAATGAAACAGTTGGAGCTACTGGTGCTTGTCGGACAATCAGACACTCCTCTCTACTGGTGGTCTGTAGGGGGGTCCTGAGCCCGGTCACCTTGTGTGCCCTCGCACATCCACTGGTCCCAACACCCCCTAACAATCTGGTCAGAACGGCCCAGGGGGCGGGCAGTTAGGCGATATGACCATCCAGCTTCTTGCATGTCTAGTGGTCAACAAGCTCCACACCAGCGGAAGAAGAGGTCACTACACACAAGGAGCCTCCGAGAGCCTCTTATAGGCCAAGGGGGGAACCACTTTTAGGGCCTCAGATGGCAAGACCATTCCTCTAATCACTACAACTCTCATCATTTACATATCTGATGGAACTACATGCTTTTTCAGCAAAACGACAACTTCTTCTAGGGGCTGGGATTTCTTTTTGACCAAGTGTGTATTTGGCAATACTTAAGCACTGCCATATGTTCTACAAGCCTATAGACTGTCTCTGGCATGACCTAACAGGCCACTGTATTCGGCTACCTGAAAGGATCCCCGTGCCAGCCTATAGAAAAGAACAGCGCTGCGTCTGGGGGGGGAAAACCAGTTATTTCCTACAACCTCTAACTTTTGTGTTCTTTCCCACAGAGAGGAATCTTACACTTTTGTGGCTTCCAAGTACTGGAGCCTCAGATCAATTACAGCATTGCACACACTCCTCCCGAGAAACGCTCCCTCATACTGGAGGCATGGCAGGCTCGCCTGGACAAGATCTGGGGAGAAAAACCCATCTGCTTTGCAACGAATGACAATTTCGACTTATCCTTTGCTGGAGGGTTTGTACTGAAAAAGGAAGTGCTAGAGAAGAACGCCAACAATAAATATGGGTTTACTGTGGGTCAACATGCCGGTAAGGCCTTCCCTCCTGATAATCAAGTGAAAACTGTCTGCACGAGGCTCTGAGCAGTCGATCATGTCCAATAAAAACACCTTGTGTCTTCTAGCACTTGTTCGTTTGTTTTATATATACACAGTCAGTCCAATGGACGCCTTATTGCAACATTGACCGTAAATCTGCACATAATCCAACAGCCCCTGTTGCATGATCAATAAGAGCAGCACCGGAGTTCCTGCAAACGAGGACATAACTAAGGTTAAATTGATTAAAGGGGTTTTCTGGGCTTCTTGAACTGATACAGAGTTCCGTTGCTTGGGACCCCCATCCATTAGCTGATCATCTGGCCTGATGTCCCTGCAGTGGGTCATCAGCGGTCAGTGCAGGAAGTAAAGTCAATGGGGGAGCACCAGCTTCACTCCAGTTATAGTCAATGGGGCAGCGCCACACTTCCAAACTTTCTGCTTCTCTTATAGACAGAACAGGACCTGACATTGTGACCATTAGAGAAGAAGGAAGTGTAAGAAGTCTGGCGCTCCCACATCCTTCGCTGATAACGTCCGGCTAACTGCATTGACAGCACCCCCGATGATCAGCTGATGGACAGGAATGCCTAGCGGTAGACCCCTGTCCATCAACTACTAATGACCTATCCAGAGGATAGGAAATCAGTTCAAAAAGCCTGGCATCCCCCCTTTTCAGAGCTTACAACTTCCTCCCCAAACTCTGCTGTATAGTGTATACTATGCCTGGCATTCAACTGAAAAGGACCTTTGAAAAGAGCATTGTGTGGGCATCTGTTAGTTGCTCAAAGCCAATCTGCATTGCTAAACACTCTGAATAATGCTGATTGGCTGGAAGTAACAGACTACATCTCACAATGCTCCTCCCACATGTCCTTTTCAGCAGGATGAGGTCTATACACATGTACAATGTAACTGGCCCAAATGTTTCATCTAGGAGCAGAGCGGTGGGAGATCCTACTATGAACTAGTTTCTCTTAATGGGATCTGCAACCCGCTTTATAGCACTTGTGTGAATGTCAATCAGATGTAACATTGCAATAAATGGGATTTGAAGCTCCCATTCACAGGCTGCTACTGAGCATTGTGTGTTTAGGGTACTTTGGGAAACGTTTATGGAAGACTGGTGACTAGAGACTAGAGAGGAGCGAGCATACTCGATAAGGCAAACTACTCGAGCGAGTAGTGCCTTATTCGAGTACCTGCCCGCTCGTCTCTAAAGATTCGGCTGCCGGCGCCGGTGACAGGTGAGTTGCGGTGGTGAGCGGGGGGGAGAGAGGGAGAGAGAGATCTCCCCTCCGTTCCTCCCAGCTCTCCCCCGCAGCTCCCCACCCCCTGCCAGCAGCCGAATCTTTAGAGACAAGCGGGCAGGTAGTCGAATAAGGCACTACTCGCTCGAGTGGTTTGCCTTATCGAGTATGCTCGCTCATCTCTACTGGCGACCTTATCCCAGTGTTTGGTAACAGTGCACCGGGGCAAGATGTGCCAAATTTATTATGAGACGCACGCCTCTTAAGTTTTACGTGTCTTTGGTCTGTTTTTGCACCAGAAATGCAAATCTGCGCAACAGTTTATGCCAGCTCCTGCCATAAATGATAGTAAACCTACTACACTATGGTATCCCACATCCCCTCCCATGAAGTACACTACTAAAAAAGAGGCGAGCTCAATACAAAAAGGAACCTGGCACGTAATTTTGCACAAAAGAGCTGCGTATGAAAATCTGCGGCTCTCCCCCACAATTCTACCGTACAGCCCTTTTGCGGTTTTCCTAAACTAGCTGCCCCGTGTCTTGTGGATGTAGTAGGCGCTTTTCCTGCTACATCATAATGGTATATATGAACGTTACAAAGCACAGAAGGGGGGAAAAAAAAGTCTCCATCTAGTGGACGCGGCGCGTACTACACCATGTTTCAAGTTGCGATGTAGGAATAGTTTGAAGGGAATCTGTCACCATCTTTTTTTGCAAGTAGCAATCATAAGGGAAGCAGTGCTGGATACTCATGCTATCCTACCCCGGTCAGGCCAACCTGCAGCCGCTGATCGACAGGTCTCTGTATGCACATGGGCAGAGTCAATCATTAGCTGGAGCGTGGTCTTGGCAGGGATAGCAGCAGCTCATGAATATCGAGGACTAGTTCTGTGCGATAACTACTTGCAAAAAGGGGGTGACAGATTCCCAGCTGATTTTGCCGGGGCAAGCCATGGCCATGCACACTTTTTTGCTCTTTGCACAATCTCTTTTAAGGGCCATTCAGATCTGTCATAGGAAGCCTTTGGCACAGAAATCCTAGACAAAATATAGCAGCATGCTGCACTACTCTGCCTGGTAAGATGCTGGTCAGAATACAGGCAATGGGGTCCGTTCGGCACTGTTGGGCTGTGACGTGTGCCAGATCCAGCGGTTCCAGTATTTCCATTGTTCGGCTCAGAGGATCGAGCTGAAGAATGGGAATGTGCAGGAGCCCTGACGCAGATGTGAAGGGGCCCGAGTCCCTTAGCCAAGTTGTTAAAAGGGCTATGTATTACTTTTCTAGTTGTTCATTTCCGCATATGGTAAGTGTCAACTGTAATAGCCATACCAGATTTTACAAGTGTGGTTGTTCTACTTCCTTAAAAGACCAGATTCCAAGATCTGCCTAACTCTCTGGCACACTAGCGTATTTTGGGGCCATGTGCAGTCTATGTAATTCCACGGACAGCCCCCAGCCCCCCTCTAGCCTATGAGGCAATACAACATGGATGTTTTTTCACATAGACTGATGGTCCATATGAAAACTCATAGCATGCCTCCCATTCCTATACAGTTTCCCAGATGAGAAATAGGACATACAATGAATGTGAACGTGCTGTGTCCATGTATATAAGGAAGATGGAACAATACCTCTGTAGCGCCATCTATTGCAAGGCAGAATTCCTGCAAATCAATGTTAGACTCTTTATACAAGCCTTGTAACAATGACTGGGAAATGAAAACCAAACCAGGATCCTTACACGGACAGCTGTTTCAGGGCTTTTGCCCCTCCTCAAGGTGCAGTGGGTTTCTGACTTGGCTAATGAGAGGCCTATGATGTGGGTCGGGAAGAGTATCATTTCTCCTGAGGGAGAGCACCTAGAAGGTGAGTGAGAAGACTTCTAAAACCACCCATGGGAAATATGCAAATAAGGAAAATGGAACAACACCTCTGCAGCACCACCTATTGGAAGGCAGCATTCCTGCAAGTTAATGTTAGACTCTCTACAATTCCAGTCATTGTTATAAAAAGAGCCTAACATTAACTTGCAGGCATGCTGCCTTCCAATAGGTGGTGCTGCAGAGGTGTAGTTCCATCTTCCATATTTCCCAGAGGAGCATGGATGACCTTATAAGTCTCCTCAAGATGTATATTGGGTATCACATGGTGTGTTTTTTCGTGTGCTGTCTGATGCAAGTTGCCCTGAGTCTCTTGGGTGCAACTCGCACTTAGGACTTCGACTTAGTGAAGTAGTAATATAAGGAGGGAAGCCATCAGGTAGGTCATGCTGGAGCCTGGTAAAGCTGGGTGACCTCTGCTATAATCTCATAGACCCCCCACAAGTACAATATATAACCTCATCTTGATGAATAAACTGGATGCACGCAGACTGAAAACTTTCAATGTTTTATTTATCGATTTGAGCCGTTTACAGAAATATAATTGCAAAGAGTATACAAATGTCCCGATAGAAGCAAAATATCCTTTGTTTAATATTTAACACGTTATTACAAGATTGCTAAAAACAATAAAAATACCTCTGCCCCTCGACAGAACAAACTGTGTGTAGCTGGTATAAAATAAACTGCTGCTCAGGACCCCGGAGCCGTGCCCTGCACTGCTCACTCATACTAGGAGGATGGAGAGGCTCAGCAGGTCTGCCCGATGCCCCCTAGAGTACCACTACGGTATAGGGTGACCCCCCTTCTCACGCATCAAGAAAACCAGTCCATGGGGGCGGTCAGCAGCGTCATCGGCAGAAGTACGGACACTACGGCGGGAGCGTGCGCTCTATGGATCTGCTGCCTGATGGGGTGGAATCTAAGTCGCGTAGTACAGATACAAGGAGGGGGAATGGCTTCACCCAGGACACCAAGCATGTCTTAGTCTGTTGTAGGTGTCCGTGAATGCAATAAATTAGTGTTCTGTCCTTAGTGTTTGATGCACTAGTCGTTCAGCGTTGACCAAGGTGTTCGCTACCTTTGCTGTCAGGTGATGATTTTTAGAATGTCAGTGAAATTTTTCATGTATAAAAGATAGAAATCGGTTACATCTAAAGCAGAAAATATTACTGACCTGTTGTCTACGGAGGTCCTGCACTGAGCAGGGCGCTGGACTCCATGACCCTGGAGGGCCCTTCCAACTCTACCATTCTATGCATGTCGGTCTAAATAATTACAAGCTCTGACCGCTTGAGGTTAGTCTTATAGACACAGAAGAACAGAACTGAGTCTGACAGTCGCATCCCACACTTCAGTCGGATAGCCAAATTGAATGCCCTTCACCACAGAAAATAAGGTCTCCATTGGCTACTTTTGCTATTGCAGCCCAGCCCCATTCAAGTAAATACAGTTGAGCTGCAATACCAGACACAGCCTGTGGATAAAAGTGGTGCCGTTTCTAGGGGAAAAAAGGACAAAAAAAAAACTCATGCAGCCTGTTTAAGCCTAGGAGCCAGGTCTGATACTGATATGAGTGATCGAAACCAGTTCTTATTAGTTATAGCCCTAAAGCTTCTTCCTCTAATTGTAGGAGCAAATCATAGGGTTCGTTAATAGGTCTGTATATAAGGTCAATATTCCTTTATGAATAAGAAGGAATATGGACATCAGATACAGCCATGTCTGTACCAAGTCCATATCTGCTTATAGTCAAATGTGCGGCGCTTGTAGAGAGGAAGGGGCTGGTTTTCCTTGAAGAGATCCAGCAGGTATAGATAGCTTTACCAGCAATGCTCACTGGGAAAAAGTATGCAAATTGGTTCACCTCCAGGAGGAACACTGTCTCTCTAGTGCTACCTACAAAGTAACAGCGCTGCTTTGGCTGATAGCCTTAGACTCATTGGTGGGTCGTGCGTTAAAGTACAGGTTAGTTACCAGCAGATGACACCAGACAGACGGTCTTCTTTCTACTTTGCATCACAGGGAGGAACGACTGCAGACATTACTGAGCTTCCAGCACACAGAACCAACACACTGCCCACATGGTCATAGTATATGTAAGGCCAAAGACAGATAACTGAATCCATGAGCCTGTCGCATCCTGATGATATATATGTGCTGAGAAAGACAACAGGGCGGCTGCTTCATAAAAGGGCTCTCCAGGACTGAGGTTGAACCTGGAGCTCTAAAGTGGAAGCAAAAGTTACTTTCTGGAATTCTGATTTTTTTTTTTTTTGTTGAAGCACAAAGAGTTAATGACAAAGTTTAGTGTTCTGGTCACGTGATTACAACACGGTCATAAATCTGTATTATTACAAAAAATACAAGGTGATAATCTCTTCAAGCTGTCCACCCAGCTAAATACAATGTGTGTACAGTAAGCAGGCCTGCAGGCAGGGGCCACATGTTACATAATAAGACACAATTAGCTCCTTCTATAATTGTGTACCTCCTGTTATGAACACAGCGGCAGGTTATTTACTACCTGTAATATAATGATATGACTTATTTCATATTCTTTCTCTAGATTGTTTAGAGCACTAACCCTAAAAAATTGGTCCCTCCATTTCAAGTACCACAAAACTAAGGAATAAGTCAATGGAGTTTTAAGAAGAAATCTCTCCATAATATGCAGGTAATGGTGCACATCAATGAGGTTCCTTAGCTTATAAAAGGTTGCCAGTGTCTGGAATGACCAGATCTGGAAACCATTACTCTTTCAAGCTACTAAGACTAAGTAACCTTAAGCCACTTGGGTGAAATAGTTTATATTACTAGTAGAAAACTAATTGGATGAACAGCTTTGTAAATGTAAGAATACAGAAAATATATATATAGCTAAAGCGGGTGTTGGAAGGTATAAGTTTTGCTTCTACCGTTGCCTAACTTTCACTGGGATCTGAGGATGACACTTAATAGCAGAATGTACAAGAAACCAGTACCTTTTCTTTGGCCTTTAACATAGCACTATGCCAACAGTACAGTGAGGGCTTATTCACAGCTCTGTATATTTTGCCTGGATGCAGTCTGTGTTTGCAATCTGCTTTTTCATACATGTAAAAAAAAAATGGTGTCATGTTCTGTTCCGCATCACGGACGACAGTGGGACATGCGATATCCATTGCCTACGGGCCTCAGCCAGCACATGGATGGGTGTCCATGTGCCGTCCAGTGTGAATCTCGCACGTAAGTGTGAATTAGTCCTAAAGCCCCATTCACATGTGTATTTCATGGGTAGCAGCTGCATATTGGGAAAGTCTTCAACGTGAAGCTAAAAAGTCAACGCAGCTAGTCAGATAGCAAAATCTGGGTCAATGGAACATGATCAAAACCCATGACCACTCCGTTCTAGGTTTGCAACAGGGCAATACGTGGCAACTACAGGTAAAACAAGTGCGGACTTCAATACGCCGGTGTGATGAGGCCTCGCTCTGTGTAGGAGCTTCAGCACTTGCAGCGGTTTTAACTACGCAGTAAACGGTCATTGTCAGTCTGCAATCTGTATGAAAACTTACAAGGTTATGAATGAAGTTGATCTCGGGCTGTCAGGATGCAGAGAGACCTAGAAGAACTGCCGAAAGGAACAGCAAAAACATCGGCGCCCCCAGACCTACGTGCCTCCCCATACCCCCCCGTCCCTATTCCATATAAGAGCAGCATTTCCAGTTCTTCCCGTCCCCTTCCCAAAAAGGAGCTACGGAGACAAAGACGGACAAAATCTGCCACAAATGTGTGCAAAAAGAATATCTTCTGTATAGTATTTATATATAAACCTTTTCATCTTATATACTTATTATATATACTTCTGCTAACGCACCTTGTTCAGTACATGTAGCAAATACCAGTTTCCTAAATACAAAATAGAGCTTTCAATAAACGAAAAAAAAAACCAAAAAAAACCAAGAATTAAAACACACGTTAGATAAAAACCTCGAACGATTGAAAACCGTATTCAAAAAAATTAAACGGCCGCCGACGGGCCTCGCTCTGAAAAAGTTCCCTTCATATCGGTAAGAACCCTGCACTACTGAAACGGTTAAAAATCAGGGACTGGCCGCTTTTTAGCGCTACAGCTATGATGCTCAGCAAAGCCAAAAAAGTGTCCGATCCCAGATGCGACGCCTCCGAGGAGGAGGAGAGATTACAGAATACACATATGAAGAACACAGGAGGAAGAACGAGCAACTAGAAACAGATTCGATACTAAAATATATCTACATGGCTCAAAGTGAAAAGTTGCTGTATCTGCCCACCCACTAGAGGGCAGCAGAAAACAGGTTTAAGTGCAGCATTGCTTGCCCCTCACACTAGAATGGAAAACCATGTCCAAGTGCCGTAGGGACCCATTGATAGGGCCACGGTAGCATAAGACGTACATTCTAGATCCAGGCCCGTTCTGCAACGAGCGGTATCTCAAGCTGCCTCACTTGCCAACACAGACCGCTCTGCAATACAACAGGTATAGGCAATAAGCATACACTATCACAGCTTCTTGGGAGGGAGATTAAATGGATTCCTTTGGGGGGGCGAAAAATATATAGGAAGAAAAATATATATATTATGTACATATTTATATATACATACATACATACACGCCTACATAAAACACACGGACAAAAGATGAAATAAGAGGTAAACATTACAACCACTGGAGAAAGCCCTAATGGCTGAGTGTCCCTTGCGGGGGCTCAAGGGTTTCGGCTTTCTGGAGTATGACATCATATTAGCTTTGTAGTCTTGGTCGCTAAATACTGAAGAAAGGAGTATTGAGTCGAGGAACACAACACTAATAGCCGTTTCTACTTGGATGACCTATAAACAGAAGAATCCAGTTTTACTCTAACCGCATTGGATAATGCGCTGGCCGCACCTGAAAGACAGAATAGAAAAGTGGTAAATATGTGAAAATAGGACAAACCCCTTTAGCAGATGTTTAACTTCTAACATACAAATGACTTCCCGATATGAAATGCCATGAATGTGTTTGGTCCGTGGCATACCAACTAATAGGAACCCTATGATCACATGGATAAGGGGGCAAGACTACTTTTTGCTAACATCTCATACACTTCAGTTGATATTTCCCTCCATTCGTCCTGCAAATGTCTGGTGAGTTCTCTCAAAGAAGATCTGCTGGCCTGTCTACAATGGTACAAGTAGCATAGTCATTGGACAGTTGAACAATGAAAGAACTTTCTCTAGGAGTGACGAATCATGCTACTCCATCTTCAAATCAGATGGATGTACCTGGGTGCGGAGGATCCTGGGGACCGCCTTCTGCCTAAGTGTGTTGTGTCAACTGTTAGGTATGGCAGAGCTTCCATTATGGTGGGAGGATGCTTTACGTGGTGTGGTCTCAGTCCACTGGTTGTAGTGACAAGAACCATGAACATAAAGAATCACCTTGACATTCTAGACAGTAACGTGCTGCTGACAATGTGCTAATACTCTGGGAATGGTCGGCCATACTTCCAATAAGTCAACGCACCTGGCCACAAATCCAACGCTGTTTTACGCTGGTTTCAGGATATGGATGTCCCACAACTGGACTGGTCTGGACAGAGTCTATTGGACATCTTTGGGCTGAACTTGAATGTCAAGTCATGAAATACATGCAGGGTCAATCTACTTTGAGAGAACTTGCCATCCAGTTGCGGGATGAATGGAGGGAAATACCAGCTGGAGTGTATCAGATGTAAGTAGAAAGTATGCCAAGGAGAAAATCCAATGTCATTAGATCCAAAGGAGGCCCTGCTATGCATTAACATATGGAAATAAATACTACTTTTGATTCTTGCTCAGTTTTCCAATAGTGTCTGTTCTAGGGTCTGATCAATTTAGGTAGTCTGGTCTGGAATCTGATTAATCAGATCCCACAACAAACTACCTTAAATAACTCAGACCCCAGACAAGACCTCTGAACTAGTTTATTTATGAGCTGTGAATTAATTTTGCAGTGTAGTCAGGAAAGTCATCATGGTGGTCTACACCGAATGGAGAAGAAAAGGAAAGAGAGAACGACTCCACCAGTGAGGCATTGGATGTCATTTTTATGTATTGCACCTGTGTCTGGTTGATGTATCCTCTTGTATATTCTGCAGCGCCCCTGACCATTATATGGTCACTGTATAGTGTCTTTATAGTGGTAGTGTATGCCTGTTCCTGACTGTGACTAGGGGTATTTATTTATGTTACACTGGCTGATAGAGGAAGGGGAAACCTCAAACAGGGAACCTAAACTCTTTTACCTATACAATGGTAGATACTCATCTTGTCCACTTACCATTTAGAAAGAACTGGACATATTGTTCCCCTGGTTGTGTAGAGACACCAGTAAGTCGCTGATTTTCTCCATGTTCTGATCTGTTGTCATTGAGGAATTGTCATTCATTTGCTGGGATAGGAGTGTGGTCACTGACTGTCCATCTCCTTGGGACTGGCCTGACTGAGCTAGCGCCATCATCTGATCAGGCAGTGGTCCAGCTCCTGAAGACATCAGCTGACTACAATCTGCATGAGAATGTGGAATTAGATATAAAGGGTCATTTCTTTATAAATGCTACAATAAAGCCTTATTATAAACGTAATTAAACTGTAATTGGTCCCAACTTCCCCGGTAATAAGCAAGGAAAAGGGTAAATGCTACCAAAATATTTCAATCAAGGTCCCCCTGAAAACAGAAGATAAGACCTTGTATTTCCCACATTGCTCCGTGGCCATTTATGCTCTAAAGACACTGAACCAGCAGGGGATGTTGAAAGCTAAGGAGAAGCCCGTAGCATGCAGTTCCGAATATGAGCAACTAATGATAACTATAGTGCTTGCAAATGACTCAGTTATATAGCGTAATTGGTCACAACTCACTGTTCTGGATTCCAAAGAGGAACATCCCACTGGCTTGTGGAGACGACGCTGGTGCACCTTGCATCTGACTCATGGCACCCCCTGCTGAGCTGTGGAATATGGCAGCTTGTTGCTGAGGAGGCGGAGTGGTCCCCTGGATGGACTGAGAGTACATGCTGGTCTGTTGCAGCTCCTGTTGACCCATACTGTTCTGCAAGGCGGACATGGAGGCCGGGGACATATATAATGTCACCTGCTGCTCGGGAGATGTGGGGGAGGCTTGAACGAGCTGGAGTTGCGGGGAGTTATGAAACATGGGTGACTGCTGTTGCTCATGCTGGGAGGTCACTGGGCTCTGAGCCTGGAACTCCATGTTTTGGGCATGAAATAAGGCCTGGTTTTGTTGCTCTTGGGTAGCCATTGGTTCCTGGCTCTGATTGAACAGCATATTTTGCTGCTGCTCTTGTGCAGCCATATTGACCATAGAACTTTGTGCGCTAAAAAGGATATTCTGCGTCTGCTCGTGAGGTGAAGGACTGCCTTGCATGCCGACCATGGAGTGAGTCGTCTGGAAAAGAGAAGTCTGTTGGTTCTGCGCTTGGAACAGGTTCTGCGGCGACTGCTGTTGCTGCTCCTGGGCAATGGCTGAATTCTGTATATGAGACAATTGGGCTTGCTGCTGGAATGCCGCTTGCTGCTCTGGGCTCGTTCCTCCCTGGAGCTGCGGGAGGGAGTTCTGGCTCGAGAAGAATGATAGCGGCTTCTCTTGAGGCACTTGGCTGCTCTGTAAAGAGCTCATAGCGTAAAGGTTTGTGGCCGACTGCTCCGGAGGAGAGGCAATCGATTCCTGTGGATGGAAAAGTGAAGACTGCATCTGCTCTTGGGAAGAAGAGGAACTCTGATGCTGCCCGATGGTGCCCGAAGGGTGAAAGAGACTTCCTTGGGTTTCTTGAGCCAAATTCTGGTTATCAGCTATGGTATTCTGGGAGTGGAAGAGTGGAGCATGCGAGTGTGGAGACTGCTGAAGAAAGTTACCTTGCTGGAGGGCCATCATGTCCCCAGCTTGTTGGTACAGGCCAGTCCCTTGCTGCTGGCTACCGGTTGTTTGCACCCCAAGCATGTCCTCCGCAGGGGAGAAGAGGTTGACTTGGGTTTGTCCTTCTCCACTGTGCTGCATCTGGACAATGGATTGGAAAACGCTGCTCTGCATCTGTTCGGTCTGACCCGGTGAGTTATCGTTATCAGTCGTAGCGGAAGACTGGAAGAGACTGGAGCCGGAGGCAGATACTTGCTGCTGCCCCGTTCCGCCATCATTCCCAGTGACTCCAGGTGTGGAGAACATATCGCACTGCATTTGCATCTCTTCACTGGCAGTGAGGCCGCTCATTAAGTGAGAACTTTGTTGAAACACCGGCGATTGGATGTTTCCTGCACCAGGACTCTGAGTTTGGAATATGTCAGACTGCATTGGTCCCGCAGCTTGGTGGATACTTTGCTGCATCTCCATGACCATGGATGCAGTGGTTTCCATAGCTTGCTGTTGACTTGTCATGGAGTTCTCTGCTTGCTGGAGAAGACTTTCCGGTCTACCAGAGAGGACGTTTTCTGGTCTGCTATGCACAGAATCAGGGGAAGAAAAGATACTTTGATTGGGAGTATTCTGCATTGAGCCAATAAGTTGAAATATCCCAGTCTTTATCTGTTCTTCTACCTGTCCCATTGCAGATTGCTTGTCTTCACTCCCACCTTGACTAGAAAACAAGACGCAGGATAACTGCTGTTGGGCCTCCAGAACTTGCTGGACCAGGTCCACGTCTGTGCTGCTGCCGCTGACCCCGGACTGGAAGCCCCCAGACTGTAGCTGATGAATGGTGTTTTGCATCTGGCTGCTAGATGGGGAGAATAAGCTGGTAGAGATCTGCTGCTGTAAAGTCTGGGCCTGGTCCTGTAATGCCGGTTGCTGAGCCTGTTGGGACGCTTCCGCCATCTGTGAAAGGGCGACCATTGTCCTATCGGATTGCAGAGCATCTCGGGTCTGAGACTCCATGGCCTGAAATGCAGTTGTTTGCTGCATGATGGAATCCTCATTCTGGCTGGGAGGCGACGCTTGGAAGCCACTGGGCTGAGCAATGTCTTGAGGCTGAAGGGTGGACAGCGGCTCCGGGCTGAAAACTTGCACCTGAATTGGGGTCTGCTGGTCATTTTCAGTGTGGAGGTGGGACACAGAAGGTGAAAAAGACCCACTGGCAGGCGAGCTCTCCAGGTTTTGCTGGGCAGATACAACAATCTTTGATGTCTGTGGAAAGCAAAAAAAAAATATGGAGCACTTGGATTATGAAACACAATGTGCAAAACAATATCAAAGTACTGACACAAGACTAGAGCGAAAACGGTGCAGCCACAAAAAGGCCGCTAATACCATGTGCTTTAAAAGGGGTGTGCAGAACTGATGAAGATCTGACTCCCTTCACCCTTGCTGAACCGCGGCCTCTTCATTGTTGACCAGTCACAGCTCCGTCCCTTCTGTAAAGGCTGTACCAGGTACTGCAGCTCAGCCCTGCTCATCACTTGAATGGGACTGGAAGGGTATCATCCCACCTTAAGGAGAGCACCTAGAAGGTGTGTGAGGAGACTTATAAGGCCATTCATGCTCCTCTGGGAAATATATGCAAATAAGGAAGATGGAACAATACCTCTGCAGCGCCACCTATTGAAAGGGACTGAGCTACAAAACCTGTTTACGGCCTCCTGCGCACGACAGGGTGGGAACCTGCATGCGGGGTCCGACCCTGTGCCAGGCCGATGACCCCGCTTACACTGTCCGGGTTCTTCTTCCTCTGTACTGCGAGCCATTGCGCTGGAGTGCATGTGCAAGACAGAGAAAGCCGCACTATAGCTAGGTCACTGCAGAAGGTCCGCGGGATGGAAAACCGCTGTGCAGAAAACTGCACAGAATGAAGCATGCTGCGTTTTTCCTGCCACGAGTGGAAACAGCTAGCAAAAGATTCTTCACAAACAGGCAAGTGGAAATGTTTTACCATTAGAGGGCGCTGCAGCACTGCCAATTCTATGTTAGGCTATTTGATTTTTGTTGGTCTTGGAAATCATATTTTAGCTTCCACCTTTGGGTTTATGCTTCGAGGTGGGCACAGCTACAGTCTGCGAGTTTAGCTGCACTGCCTACTGGAGCCTCATACACTGAAGCGGATGCTCTGGTCTTCCACCATGCTTTAAACTGCATTTTCGCCTGTTCAGATTCACTGGTGTATAGGTAAAAAAAAAACTGCAGGAAGTTATTTCAAAGGTTGTTTATTTACTAGATTAAGAACAGAGTGAATAACCCACTTCATCTGTCAAATGTTAGTCTTTGGGTTTGTTGGGTTTGTGTCAAAAATCAGCATTTCGTTCATTTGAATGGGAATCCACATCATTGTCTTCACAGCGCAAATCTTTCCGCTGAGGATTTGAAATTTGCGTGGCAGAAAAAAAACGAAAACTCGTGCCACTTCTTAACAGGGACTTGTGTTGGAATGTCCGTCTAGTCCAGCCTGTTTATCCTCCTGTGTTGTTGATCCAGAGGAAGGCAAAAAAACCCCAAGAGGCAGAAGCCAATTAGCCCTTTTGGGGGAAAATTCCTTCCCGACTCCCTAATGGCAATCAGACTAATCCCTGGATCAACCCCCAATAGTTCCTACCTGCCTGTAACCCCGGATTAACAATTATGATTAGTCCAATCATCAATTTATTAAAGGCGTAGGGTATTTCGGAGTAAGACTTTTTTCAAGTTTTCACCCATCTGCTAGACACTTTGTACTCAGCTGTCTCTGTCTACCCCATTGAAATGATTGGCGCTGTGGCTGCTGCTTCATTCCTTTTAATGGGGCTGACAAGAAAAGCCTAGCATAGCGGTCAGCCCCACTGAAATGCATGGAGCCGTGGCCATACAAGCTTGACTAGCGGCCCATTCCCTGCAACGTTACAAAAATTGGAAAAAGTGATCCTGTTTTGAAAAATGGGAGGACACGGGTCCCCCATTTTCAGGATCAGTGGGGGTCCGGCCATCAGTTTTTACCCATCCAGTGCATGTGGATTACTGCTGTCTGCATCTGAACCTACCTCATGCAACAATGGCATGTTCAGTTGCAACGCAGCAACGGGTGGTAATCCACTTGTGCTTACGCAGATCAGCTGCAACGTTACGGGAAACCCTTACAGTGAATGGTGCCAGCTATCAGACATTCATCGGGAATGCTAGACGTACCTTGTACAGGGGAGATGATCGCTGGTCTCCGGTTAGCTCCATGGGAGCCACGTCTTCATTTTTGATTATGTTGCTTGACTTGTGCGGAGAGCCTCGGGCAGGGGGAAGCAAAGTCACTTGGTCGATGTTACATCCAGGTGGAGTTGCGGCTGAGGAAAGGAGAAAGAATACGAGCTGCATGAGAAACTTAATAAGCCGGTCACTTGAATAGGCCCTACGTAAAATGTAATGGTTTCAGGATATCGATCATCTATAGAAATAATACAGGTACTAATAATCGGAGTCACGGCCACCAGATACGTAAATGTAACCAGAATTCCGATTTATATATGGTATTATCACATAGTATGAATGACAGAGGGGCATTATTAAAGCGCCCTATGGGCCTGGAAAATAAAGATGGCCGCACCACTTCTCTGACTACCTGGTGTACACTGCGTATCAGTAGGCATCATTAGTCTAAAACACTACAACCGCTTTGATTGACCAGTGCGGTCCTTATGATCAGCACTGACCAGTCAGAGCAACATGTAGGGTCTTAGACTACCAATGCATACTAATACACAGTGTGCATCAGGCAGTCGGAGATGCGGTTCGGCCATTTTTGTTTGTCCAGGACTCTTTAAAGAGGTTGTCCAGTTACCAGACAACATTACTCCTATAGTTCCAACCCCACTTTAAAAAAGACATAGACAAACTGGAGCAAGTTCAAAGAAGAGTCACCAGGATGGTGAGCGGTCTGCAAATCATGTCCTATGAGGAACGGTTAGAGGATCTGGGAATGTTTAGCTTGCAAAAAAGAAGGCTGAGAGGAGACTTAATAGCTGCCTACAAATATCTGAGGGGCTGTCACAGTGCAGAGGGATCAGCTCTATTCTCATCTGCACAAGGAAAGACTAGAAGCAATGGGATGAAACTGAAAGGGAGGAGACACAGATTAGATATTAGACAGTGAGGGTGATCAATGAGTGGAACAGGCTACCACAGGAGGTGGTGAGTTCTCCTTCAATGGGAGTGTTCAAAGGCTGGACAGACATCTGTCTGGGATGATTTTGTGTATCCTGCACTAAATAGAGGGTTGGACCCGAACAACCTGGAGGTCCCTTCCAACTCCAAGAGCAGCACTTACCCCTCCTCTGCTGCGGAGATCCAGCGCTGTAGCCTTGCCATCCTCCCAGCATTGGCTGTTGAAGATTTCATTAACTGGAAGACACCCAGCCGCTGCAGCCAATCAGAGGCTGCAGGGTCACCATTCTGAAGCCCTGGCATCATAGCGCCGAGGATGTGAGTGCAGATGCCAGGAGAATGCGTGGTGAGGATGAAGCCTCCGATTGGTCGCAGAAGTCAGTTGACTTCCGGTGATATCATCTTATACAACAAACACCGGGAGGTTGGCAGGGCTACAGCGCTGGATCCCCACGGCAGAGAACAGGTAAGTATTGCTCTTTTTGATATTTTAACACAGTTGGATCAATAGAGGCAATGCTGTCCAGTAAGCGGACAACCCCTTTAATCTATAAATTCATGATTTAGCCCAGTAAGGGCCAATGGGGACAGCTCAACTTTCCCTCAACAGATGGTTTTGGGGAAAAGTTGGAGTGAGAACATTGAATTTTTAACTCACAATCCTTTTTGGTCATGTGAGCAGTGCTGGCCAATAGGAAAGCAGCATGCAGTCCGACTACCAACGCACAGTGTGCCAGTAGCGGCGTGTCTATCATGGAACACGGTAGAGGGGCGATAGAATGGGTGGCACCAGGCAATAAACTCACACAGCCCCAGTTCCTGGGATGTCATTGTAATCAATCTTTACCTTTTAGAAAACGGCCTCGACAATAAACCGATCACAAACAGCGATCAGCCGAAATCTGTGGGGAAATCGGATATCTATTGTTCCATTTCCCTACAACGCCCCCCACAGGGTAATTTAAGCATTACACTGTGCCTATTCATAAAATTACCATTACAACTCCCACGAGCGGATTTCGGCTGCATATTAAGAGTATATTTTTTACGTGCGTGAGTCGCAGTATGCAGCAAATACGCAGGTAACATTCACTGCGTATTTTATGCACCCACAGACTATAATATGCACCCAAATAGCCCACGCGCACATATGAAGAACGCGGTCTGAACGGCCCAATGTGAATTAATGGGGTTTTGGCACTGTATGTAATGTGTGTTAAAAAAAGAAAAGAAAAAAAAGCACTTAATATGCAGCCCAAATACACGTGTGTGAATGAGCCCTAATGTCGCTTTTTACCATGATTACTGTGGCGTCCCAAGCGCCGCGCTAATCGTGATATAACGCTCACATTGATTTCAATGAGTCCTCGCAGACGTGCCCTCGAACGCGTAGCTTCTAACGACATGATTTTCAAGCACTGTCTGTTCCGTTTTTTTCAGTTTTAACGTACCTCATCACAATGATAGGGTGCGTTAAAAAGCGCTGCACCATGCGTTCAAAAATGCAGCTTGAAATCAGAGTAAAATGCCACGGTTTCGAGTGAAGTTTAACTGAACGCATGTGTGAGAGTGGCCTTAGGGTCCGCCATGTCATTATATGTAACCCATGAGGTCCAGACACAGAGGGATCGGCTCTCCACTGTCTCTGGAAGACACAGCCAGTGCTTGACAAAGGGCGCGACACCAGCACTGGGATCAAGTGCCATCTTGGATTCTGAGGTCCAGCATGTTCCTCCACACCGCTCTGTTCAGTAACTTAAAGACGCTGGCAGAGCTCTGCCAGCCCTACCCAGCCACCCTCCAAGGTAGGAAGTTAGGAGCTGAGGAGGTGGAAGAGGCTGGTGGTTATCTAACCTGGCCCTAAAGGATGGGGGAAAGGTCTTTGAACAAATTATTAAGCAGCATGTATGTAAGTACTTAGATGAGAATGGAGTAATTAACCAGAGCCAGCATGGGTTTGTAACAAACAAGTCATGCCAGACGGATCTAATTTTCTTCTATGATAGAATCACCAACTGGGTTGATCAGGTATATGCGGTGGATATAGTATATATTGACTTTACTAAAGCATTTGTATCTCATACCATACGTATTGAAAAAAATGACCAAATATGGGATTGACAAGAAATCTGTTAGGTGGATTCACAACTGGCTGACTGATCGTACTCAAAGAGTGGTCATAAATGGCTGCACATCCAAGTGGAAGAATGTGTCAAGTGGGGTACCACAAGGCTCTGTCCTAGGCCCAGTGTTGGTCAACAGTTTTATAAATGATCTGGAGGAGGGAATTGTTGGGAAACTGATTAAATTTGCCGATGACACAAAGCTAGCAGGGATAGCTAACACTAGGGAAAGAGAGGGAGAGTATTCAAAAAGATCTAGAAAAGCTTGCACAGTGGGCGGCGACCAACAGAATGGTATTTAACAAGGAAAAATGCAAAGTCCAACATCTGGGCAAGAAAAATGAAAGAAGCACATACAGAATGGGAGGAATTGAGCTAAGCAGCAGCACATGTGTGAAAAAGACTTGGGTATACTAATAGATCACAGACTGAACATGAGTCAACAATGTGATGCAGCAGCCAAAAAGGCAAACCCAATTCTGGGATGTATTAAGAGAAGCATAGAGTCTAGATCACGTGAGGTCATTATCCCCCTCTACTCTTCCTTAGTCAGACCTCATCTGGAATACAGTTTCCAGTTCTGCGCACACCACTTTAAAAAAGACAGACAAACTGGAGCAAGTTCAGAGAAGAGTCACCAGGATGGTGAGCAGTCTGCAAATCATGTCCTGTGAGGAACGGTTAAAGGATCTGGGAATGTTTAGCTTGCAAAAAAGAAGGCTGAGAGAAGACTTAATAGCTGTCTACAAATCTCTGAAGGGCTGTCACAGTGCAGAGGGATCAGCCCTATTCTCATCTGCACAATAAAAGACAAGAAGCAATAGGATAAAACTGAAAGGGAGGAGACACAGATTAGATATTAGACAATCAATGAGTGGAACAGGTTGCCACGGGAGGTGGCGAGTTCTCCTTCAATGGAAGTGTTCAAAAAAAGGCTGGACAGACATCTGTCTAGGATGATTTAGTGATCCTGCACTGAGCAGGGGGTTGGACCCGATGACCCTGAAGGTCCCTTCCAACTCTACCATTCTAGGACACTGGCCTTTTACTGACCAAGTGGCGCACCATAACATCTCTGATGGGGTCTCAGGCTATTTAACAACATTTTAAAGAGTAGTCACATTTATACAATCTTACAATTATAAACAGCCCTTTAAACGCAACCATAATGCTGATGTGGCCTTAAGTGAAAATGAGTTGGACGCTTTGTCTTTTAGGCCTAATTCCCACAGACAGATTCCTGCAGGGTTTCACATGGCGGAAATCCGTGGCGTTCTCCCGCAGCTATTAAGTTCTATTGAACCTTATAGCTTTCTGCCTTTCAATGTTCACGCTGCAGAATTCCGCAGCGTAAAAGATGTCGCGGCATGTTCTAATTGCCGTGGAAAAACACGCAGCCGGCTTCCATGGTAGTCAATGGCAGCCGTCCGTCACGTGATACTTCCGTTGTGATTACGCGTCATGCGCTGCACTGCAGCTCGCCAGACGGGAATCGCGCGGCTGATCCGGAGAGGTGAGTATGAGGTCTTTGGAGGATGCCATGTTGGACTCCGATGCGATATTCCGCTGGCCCTAGGTCTGTGATGGCGAACCTATGACACGCGTGTCAGCACTGACACGCGTAGCCATAGTAGCTGACACGTGGCCGCTTACCCGGTTAGTGAATACTAGCAGGGGCTGCGGCTCCCCTGCTGTTATTCACTAACCAGCACTACTAGCAGCGCTGATCCCGATGCACACTGTAGTGTCAGTGTGCAGCCGGGATCCTCCTCCTCCCCCCGTCCCCCGACGTTTCCTACCTGTTGGTTCCGCGGGAGAATCCGGGGGAGGAGGCATCCGGCAGCACACTGACGTCACAGTGTGCGCCGGAGATTATCTGTGCTAGTGGCGCGCCGGGCACAGGAGAAGCGGAGCTTCTAGGAGGTAAGTATATGGGTCTTGGGGGGCACTGTCACTGCTGGGGGGCCGCTGTGGGGGTCAGTTAATGCTGGAGGGCCGCTGTGGGGGTCAGTTAATGCTGGGGGGGCCGCTGTGGGGGTCAGTTAATGCTGGGGGGCCGCTGTGGGGGGCAGTTACTGCTGGGGGGCCGCTGTGGGGGGCAGTTACTGCTGGGGGGCCGCTGTTGCTGCTGAGGGCCCGCTGTGGGGGTAAGTCACAGCTGGGGGGGGGGGCGCTGTCTCTGCTGGGGGGCGATGTTGCTGCTGGGGGCCACTGTAGGGGGTCAGTCACTGCTGGGGGGCCGCTGTGGGGGGCAGTTAATGCTCGGGGGCCGCTGTTGCTGCTGGGGGCCCTCTGTGAGGGGTAGTTAATGCTGGGGGGACGCTGTGGAGGCAACGAGAGGTGAGGGCCTGTGCTATGGGTGTTTGGGGTTTATTAACTACAGTTATACATTACAATTATAAATTTTTGTTATTTAACCCTTTGCAATCCAATTTGGGATTCAGGGTTTCCTAGGGGGCTTTCTCTTTCTGGCATTTTACAATGGCACCATCTGCTGGCTAGAGCCAGTACTGCGGTATGTGACATGCTGGAGAGGCCCCCGACAACAGAGCGGCCAGTAATATACAGTACGAATACCTTGCTGGACGTCTTCTGACATCAGAAGCTGTACAGCCTTCAATCAAAATGTCTTCAGACGTCAGACAGTGGATTGGAGAGGGTTAAACCATAAATATCACAAATTTATGATTTTTTTCCTCAAAGTGACACAGCACCCGAGTTATGCTCGGTTTTTTGGCGAATTTGGACACACCGAGCTCAAAAAGTTGCCCATCACTGCCCTAGGTTTATCTCTAAGCAGGTAATCTGTCTGGTCTTGCAGCGATTCAGGAGCGAGGGTGGCGTGTCTGCACAAGTAGGGGGACTTGCTAATAAGGAAAGCTGGGTGACGGCTGTAAGAGTAAGTTCACACGCATCAGATGTGTTACATAGCTTTCTGCACCCTTACATGTAATCGGGCTTAGCGTGTGCACGGCTTTCTGCAATTCCCATTTCGATGAATGGGGAAACGTCTGCAACTAATCTGCAGCGTGTGAACGGACCCCAATGGTCGTCAATAGCAACAGCGAATGAGGATTTTTAAAAACTGGAAAGCGTATCGTATATAGCAGCTTATTGCAGACGGCACGGCGGGCCATGCAAGAGGGGAGGACGTTTTTTTGCAAATACCTCCGTGTGAGTTTGGATGGAAGCCGCTCTGTTGCCATAAAAGAATTCCCATATTGTGTTGTCTGCACGACATTGGTGCGTCTCCCTGTAAGCGGCTCGGCGGGCTGGTGAAGAGGATGGCCGGCAGCCAGCAGCGCACACGGAATATTTGCTCAAAGACCAAAAATAGATCTGTTTAATCTGAAAAGACGCTGAGAGACGGTTGTGGCAAAACCTCTCACATTCCCATCTGTTCCCTCACTTAGCAGATACATTCTGCTCTCCCAATCTATGTGGGAACCTTTGAAAAGGCTCCAAAGTGCGGCCAGGAAAGAGCAGAACATGAGTGATCACAAGTGGCCGGGCCCAGGAGCGCCCCTTCCTGTCCAAGGGCTGGCAGGAAAGGGGGTCTGCATCTATCTGGGCGCACTCAGGGCAGGCTTATTCCCATCCCTCCACATCAAAGAATGGACATTGACTCCTCTAATCAAATCCTGGAAGTATTTAGCATCACAAACATGGTCGTTAAAGAGCTATTCCAGTAAGGCCATAAAGCTTCCCGGGTATATGGGGTACAGGATACTGAAATACACAATGTTATATCCACTTGAAGTATAAATCTGCTTTTAATACAGTGGGGCAGACTGACTATTATTGTCTAAATGGTAAAAAGTGCAAACTAAGACTGGACAGTCTTTAAAGGGAACCTGTCACCAGTTCATGTTGCCCAAACCCCGAGCTGTCACTGTCACTTTAAGGCCGGCTGCACACGGGTGGATTTCGGATTCCACAGCAAAAACTCTACTGCGCATGTCCGATGGCTCGCTGTGAGGACCATCCGCAGTACGGCCAGCCAAGAAGAAAAGCAGGTACGTGCGGATGCCGGCTGGGCACAGGGCATGCTCGTCATGCATTATAACTCTCTCCTCAAGATACATGCTTGGCCTTAGCTACATGCGGCTGATGCACTCACACAGGGCACTGACCACCAAGCTTGTAGGAGGGGAGGGCACCAGGCAGATGCAGATTGCCCGCGATCACCACCTTAGGTCCGTCTAACCAGATAATCATCTTCCTATGAGCGACACTGTGCTTGTGGAGCTACGTGAATCATCCTCCTCCTGGCTCCATCTCCTCATTTCGGATGTTCCGAGGCACCACTGTCAGCCCATCAGTGCCCCCCGCAACAATATTACTTAGTTATACTACCGTATTTAGACTAGGAACTTGTTTCTTTGGTTGTATCCATCTTGTGAGCTCGGCCCTGGCGCTGTAGCCGCCTTACGAGCGAGCTCGGCCCTGGCGCTGTAGCCGCCTTACGAGCGAGCTCGGCCCTGGCGCTGTAGCCGCCTTACGAGCGAGCTCGGCCCTGGCGCTGTAGCCGCCTTACGAGCGAGCTCGGCCCTGGCGCTGTAGCCGCCTTACGAGCGAGCTCGGCCCTGGCGCTGTAGCCGCCTTACGAGCGAGCTCGGCCCTGGCGCTGTAGCCGCCTTAGGAATGAGCTCGGCCCTGGCGCTGTAGCCGCCTTAGGAATGAGCTCGGCCCTGGCGCTGTAGCCGCCTTAGGAATGAGCTCGGCCCTGGCGCTGTAGCCGCCTTAGGAATGAGCTCGGCCCTGGCGCTGTAGCCGCCTTACGAGCGAGCTCGGCCCTGGCGCTGTAGCCGCCTTAGGAATGAGCTCGGCACTGGCGCTGTAGCCGCCTTAGGAATGAGCTCGGCCCTGGCGCTGTAGCCGCCTTAGGAATGAGCTCGGCACTGGCGCTGTAGCCGCCTTAGGAATGAGCTCGGCACTGGCGCTGTAGCCGCCTTAGGAATGAGCTCGGCCCTGGCGCTGTAGCCGTCTTAGGAATGAGCTCGGCCCTGGCGCTGTAGCCGTCTTACGAATGAGCTCGGCCCTGGCGCTGTAGCCGTCTTACGAATGAGCTCGGCCCTGGCGCTGTAGCCGTCTTACGAATGAGCTCGGCCC
Organism: Eleutherodactylus coqui; assembly: GCF_035609145.1. Taxonomy (NCBI): domain Eukaryota; kingdom Metazoa; phylum Chordata; class Amphibia; order Anura; family Eleutherodactylidae; genus Eleutherodactylus; species Eleutherodactylus coqui. The sequence goes on along the minus strand of NC_089847.1, from coordinate 21,712,845 downwards.
TGGCGCTGTAGCCGTCTTACGAATGAGCTCGGCCCTGGCGCTGTAGCCGTCTTACGAATGAGCTCGGCCCTGGCGCTGTATCAGCTTACGAGCTCGGCCCTGGCGCTGTATCAGCTTACGAGCTCGGCCCTGGCGCTGTATCAGCTTACGAGCTCGGCCCTGGCGCTGTATCAGCTTACGAGCTCGGCCCTGGCGCTGTATCAGCTTACGAGCTCGGCCCTGGCGCTGTATCAGCTTACGAGCTCGGCCCTGGCGCTGTATCAGCTTACGAGCTCGGCCCTGGCGCTGTATCAGCTTACGAGCTCGGCCCTGGCGCTGTATCAGCTTACGAGCTCGGCCCTGGCGCTGTATCAGCTTACGAGCTCGGCCCTGGCGCTGTATCAGCTTACGAGCGCGGCCCTGGCGCTGTATCTACCTTATGAGCTCGGCCCTGGCGCTGTATCTACCTTATGAGCTCGGTCCTGGTGCTGTATCTACCTTATGAGCTCGGTCCTGGTGCTGTATCTATCTTATGAGCTCGGTCCTGGTGCTGTATCCATCTTATGAGCTCGGCCCTGGTGCTCTATCCATCTTATGAGCTCGGCCCTGGTGCTCTATCCATCTTATGAGCTCGGCCCTGGTGCTCTATCCATCTTATGAGCTCGGCCCTGGTGCTCTATCCATCTTATGAGCTCGGCCCTGGTGCTCTATCCATCTTATGAGCTCGGCCCTGGTGCTCTATCCATCTTATGAGCTCGGCCCTGGTGCTCTATCCATCTTATGAGCTCGGCCCTGGTGCTCTATCCATCTTATGAGCTCGGCCCTGGTGCTCTATCCATCTTATGAGCTCGGCCCTGGTGCTCTATCCATCTTATGAGCTCGGCCCTGGTGCTCTATCCATCTTATGAGCTCGGCCCTGGTGCTCTATCCATCTTATGAGCTCGGCCCTGGTGCTCTATCCATCTTATGAGCTCGGCCCTGGTGCTCTATCCATCTTATGAGCTCGGCCCTGGTGCTCTATCCATCTTATGAGCTCGGCCCTGGTGCTCTATCCATCTTATGAGCTCGGCCCTGGTGCTCTATCCATCTTATGAGCTCGGCCCTGGTGCTCTATCCATCTTATGAGCTCGGCCCTGGTGCTCTATCCATCTTATGAGCTCGGCCCTGGTGCTCTATCCATCTTATGAGCTCGGCCCTGGTGCTCTATCCATCTTATGAGCTCGGCCCTGGTGCTCTATCCATCTTATGAGCTCGGCCCTGGTGCTGTATCCATCTTATGAGCTTGGCCCTGGTGCTGTATCTATCTTATGAGCTTGTTCTTGGTGCTGTTTCCATCTTATGAGCTTGGTCCTGGTGCTGTATCTATCTTATGAGCTGTTCTGGTGTGGGTGTGCGGCTATCAAGCCACTTTCTGCACAAGCAGAATACAGGCAGACTGACCATCAGTAAACTATATATATAGTTTTTTCTTATGACAGGAAAGGGAGCAAAAAAAATTCCACACAGCTGCTATCTATACTAAGGACAGCGCCGTCCAGATATCATGGGGACCACAAGACGAATGAAGCAAGCAATAGCAGGAAGGCTGTATCGTTTAATGTCTCACTCCAACCCTCGGCTAACTAAAATAAAATAGGTTCTACCAGGAAACCCAGTGCAACACAATGTCCGCTCCTCCGGCACGCGAGGACCAGCGGGGTACCAGCAACAGCACTTTTCTTCTATACATTACACAAGACGGAGTCCTCAACCTCCGCCCCCCACCACTGTTCATAAGGTAACGAAAATATTTGTTGCTTAACCTGCAGGTTTTACTTCTAACTCTCTCAAAGCCAAGCAGAAGAAAATTCATAGATGTCAAATATTGCCACCGTTGCCAGACACGGCCAATCTCAACCCCATGGCAACACTCTTCAATAGCAAGCATCAAGGTAAGTATTTATATAGACCACCAGTAGCCGATGGCGGGTCAATCATATGTGATAAAAATTACATATAGAAGTGTTCAATTTATTAGCAGCGCCCCCACAGGGATATACAAGTATTACACATTGCCCAATCACATCGACAGGTTGTCTGGGTATTGGAGGACAGGTCCTCCGTAGAGAGAGACGCTTTCTATTCACCCTCCATTCTGGCCAAGAGATGAGAACCTGAACGGAGGACCCCGCTCTCCTAATTCAGAACCCCCTTAGAGGGTTACTGACAACCCCTGTAAGTCCAACTAGTATTTAAAGGGGTTGGGATCTCCATTATTTCACATCACTACTTATTCCCATAGGTTTAACTATCAATTCCTCCCTTAACCCCTTAGTGACGAAGCCTGTCTGCGCCTTAATGACCAACCAATTTTTCATAGTCCCATTACGGGAGCCGTAACTCTTTCATTTTTCCTTCGACATGAGGGCTTGTTTTCGCAGGACAGGTTGTATTTTTTAATGGCGCCATTTTTGGTTACATATAATGTATTGCAGAACGTTTATGAATTTTGTATAGGGGGATTGGGGGAAAAAAAAAATTCAGAGTTGGCACAATTCCAGCGATACCAAATCTTTCAAGGTTTACAATTACCTTTTTTTTTTATTAAAGATTTCCATTTGTGTCGCGGCGTTCCAAGAGCCACAGCATTTTTATTTTTCCATTGACGGAGCTCTGCGAGGCCGCGACTGAGAGAAGATGACGCGGCGGCGAAGAGAAGAAACGGAGCGGGTGAGTAAAATCTGATTTTTGTCTTCAATAGAAGCCCGCGGGAGCCGTCCCTGCGGGAGACCCACATGAAAATGGAGCATGGTCCAGATTTTTTCATGCTCCATTTTTTCTTAAATCCCTTTTATTGACCATCCGCGGGTATTTATCTACCCGCGGGTGGTCAATGCATCCCTATGGGATGCGGATCCGCGGGCAGGAGAAGAGTCAAAATCTGCTGCGGATTTTAATTCTTCTTTTGCTTGTGGACATGAGCCCTAACAAAATCTGCAATTCTGGCTGATTTTTATTCTTAACGGCCTTCACCATAAATAATACGTTAAATTAATTCTGCAGGCCGGTACGATTGGGTCAATAATACCAAATTTATGTAGGGTTTTTTTTTTCTTGCAACTTTTTCACAATTTTTAAAAAGGAGAAAACTTTTGTTTATCGCTACATTCAAAGACCCCCAACATCCGACAGCCGAGCACCTGCTCTCCCTAGCACGGTAGACTTGCACCAGGCTTCTAATGCAGCGCCATCAAAAGACGTATGGGCGGTGGTTAAGGACCCAATGGGGGGCCAGATAATTCTATGAGCTGTATGGAGGCAGTTCAACCTTTTCCCCGACAGGTGATATCAGGGAGAGAAGAATTAGGGACGTTGAATTGTAACACCTGATCCTTTTGTTCCCCAGGAGATAAGCTGACTGGCTGCGGTTTACTTCCCTAAACACATGAATGTTAACCCATGCCAGATATTCCCATATATGGGGATCGGTGGGGGGGGGGGGGGGGGGGGACTGTTGGAGGAATGATGACAGTTGTTGAAAGTGTACAAGAACTTTTATCCTTCTTTACCCATGATGCTCTCCTTCCTACAGTCATCGCCCTTTCTACGTAACTTTCCCCTTCTCTCTCATCCTTATAATATACCCCTGATCTCGTCTACCGTTATACATGCTGACGAATGACAGTGGTTCCACATCTCATGGCCGTCTGCTTAGGCTTCGTCTAGCGTTAATCCCATCTGCCTTTCTTCAGTTTACGTCGTCTCTTCGGGTCTGATTTTCTATTTGAGGAAATTATGAGACATCTTATTTTCTTGGCCGGCCTCGGACAGGAAAAACAGGAACTGTTTCTAAGCTTCTCTGAGGTTTACAAAGTCATTTTAAAGGAATTTTTCATACAGGAGCTCCTTGGCAAAGACTCCATGTCTGTCTCGCTATTCTGAGCGGGCCACAAACACTACGTTGTTTTATGACTGTCTGGCACAGAGAATACCTCTGCAGCTGGGTAGCGCTGCCCCGCGTCAACATGCCCCCCGTCACCTGGCCTATACACTTTCTATGGGGCTTGGAAGTTCCCACCAGTACTTGTGTGTTTAAGGAATTAGTGGAGGATATTTGCCCTCACCGTTTTCTATCTCCCCTTTATTCGAAGTCACAAGTCAAGTCCATTACATCCACCATTCACAAAACTGCATTCCATAGCTCCGGCGTGCAAGGACGGGAATGCAAATCAGTCTAGCAAAACAGGAGGCACGCTGCAGCCCAGAGGCGACCGGCGGTAAACAGCTTTACTACCCGGTTAATGCACGGCTGTACTGTGCGCGGCAGCGGCGGCGCTCCATGGTCCCAGATGACCCCGCTGAGGAATACCACTCCTCAATCACATGTTTCTTATTTTCCTACGGGGTGACTGAAATCCGTGTTCTTTATGCCAACGATAAACAAATCATGTTACATTTCCATAAAACAAAGCAGTATGGAATAAAAGGAAAAACAACCCAGAAAGGCCGGACGTTAGATCCCGAGTTCTTACTTACGAGAATGACGCTGCCAAGCCTCGCAAAAATGTACGCGATAATGTAAGGCAATGGTCGCCATGCGGTGACTCCACAGCTGCTGGGAGTTGGAGTTGCCCAACAGTTGGAGGCCACTGATGTAGAGTTTCCTAAGTTGTCTAAAGTTGGTGTAATATACCTACTATGGTTCCCATCACACGGCCAGACTATTGTTTGCCGTCGACTATACGGTAAGTTGTTTGGCGCTCGTTGGTTTTGAATTTCACATGCTGAAGTTACCGTGCAGCAGTCCATCCGAACGATCAATTATGCAAACCAGTTTATGGTGTCGTCAGCGACGTATCCCCCGGGGGGAGGTGCAGGTGGCAAAATTTGCATCCTTAGTCATCCATCATTTCTTTATTAAGTGTTTTTGAATGCTCGTTGCCAATCATTGCCCAGTGTAAATGTACCAATGATGAAACAATAAAACACTATCATATGCCCGATCATTGGCTAGTGTAATAGGCTCGGTATCACTTAAAGCAACCCTCCACGTTCAGGACAAAAACAGTCTTGGGACCAGAGGGGTATATTACCTGCAGTTGTTCCTTTCTGCCATTCCTCTGTTTTGGCGGTTCCGGGTCCCATTTTTTGGCTGTCTAACATGGCCGATGCAATTTCGGACTACCTAATTCTTACAGTGCATTGTTAGTGTTAGACTACCAATGCACTATACCGGCTGACTGGCCAAAGCTGCTCACGTGATCAGTGATGGCCAATCAGAGAGCAGTGTACAAGTTCATTAAGCAGTTTGAAAATAGCTGCAGCCATCCTGAAGAGCGAAAAAGGGTCCAGGAACTGGCAGATTGGAGGGACAATAGAGAAGAACAACTACAGCAGGTAATATAATGGCCTTCCTCTCTTGTCCCAAAATCAGAGGGCCACTTTGAAGGATATTCTATTTAGATAAGACAATTCTTGGATTGTCTATGGGGGCAGTATTATAACGGTCACCTACCTATCCCCTTACAAATGTATTACGCAGCTCGGGCAACAATGAGCACAAAATAAATCCCCCCCCCCCCCCCCCCCCCCGGGTTAAAGAGCATTTCCAGGAACACAGTAATGGTCTGTACTTATAATAGGGCATTAATATTAGATTAATGTTGGTCTGACTCCCAACACCTTGCTGATCAGCTGACTGAAAGGGCCTCCAACAAGTGCTGTGTTCCCTTCATTATTTACTAGCCAGAGAGACGGCACCATACTCTTTGTAGTCGTCCTGCTTTGTACTGCAACTGACTAAAGTTCAATTCTATTCAAGTGACTGAGACAGCTAGCACACTAGGCACAGCCGCTTTTAGGAAGTACGGGTGCGACTCTGGGCCTAGTAAACAATGAAGTGGTACTTATTGGAGGACCTTCCAGTCAGCTGATTGCAGGGATGTCAGCAGTCGGACCCACTGATCTACTACTGATGGCCTATCCCAAGTCTAGACCATTAATATTGTATTGGTGTAATAGTAATATTGCGGTCCTGGTACACCCCTAAATGCTTTCCAGGGAGTATACTACTGATGACCTATCCTCAGGATAGGTCATCAATAGTTGATTGGCTGGGGTCCATCGCTCAGGACCCCGACCGATCAGCTGAAGAGTGCCGTAAATACACCGATAATATGAAAGTTGAGCTCCTACCTGAGGCGTGATGGGGACGACATTCAGGTAACGTATTTAGCAAAGCCTATTGGTGAAAAAGTCTAGATCTAAAAATATTGTCAAAGCAGCAATAATTGTTCTGTGCTGAATCATAAAGACCAGACTGGGCCCAAACAATGCAAAATGGTGCTTTCTGTTCACTCAAGAGACCCCGAGACCTTGTGTTATGTCAAAGACACATCTTCATAGAGTGCAAAGCCCCGTCCCGAGTCCGTTCCCTGCCGGACAGGATGCGTCGTTCACTACAGCATGAAAGTAGTCGCCAAAATCTCCAATTAAGTGCAATGAGTGTTGTAGCAAGAAAATGTTTAAAGAGCAAATAAACCCATTATTGCATGCTGGCATATAAGGCGGAGGTATATTACAGAGCTAAATCATCTCCATGAAATATGCATAGCTAAATCAGCTCAGCATGGCCCCCGATGCTTTGTGAGAAGCGGCTGAGGCTGCACGCTTTACACTCAGTCAGAGCTTTCCAATCTTCAAAGCGAACGATTCTAATGGAAATGACCTAGAATTTTCACACAAAGCGGTATAGATCTAATAACCATCAGTCTCACCATGGCTGGTGCAATAGTTCCCAATCACGATGCCCTCATTTACATGCATAAACGGCAATAAGAGATTAGCGGCGGCCAGATAACCTTGGCACTGCTTATCTGCTAGCAAAATAAAAAGGAAAAAGCTATCCTCTTGGATTCGTTTTCCCTTTCACATAGAAGAATCTGTCAGGCCTATAAGCACTAAGTAGACCCCATCAACATTGACAGAGTCCACTGAAAGGGATCCCATGTCTACGGCCAACATGACTCCTGATGGCGATTAGCAGCACATATATGAAATATCACAACTTAAAATATCTGTAGGCCGACAAGGGAAGCCAAAAGTTTAATGCAAAACCGTATCCTCTGTACTCCAGCTATAAGGGGTCCGAAACAACAATAGTGGGAATCCGGTTGCTCAGACCCCACCAATTGCTAAAATGAAGGGGCAGAAGCTATCAGCGGGGTACTGTGCCTCCTTGGCAAGCAATATATCGTACACCCCACCAAGCAAAGTGGAATAAAACCCTTAATTTTAGCAATTGATGGTGGTCTAAACCCCCACTGAACAAAACTTCTGACATGTTACTATGACAGCTTGGAAGTTTTCTAAAAGTTTAGTTACACTTTAAGTTCCAGAAAACTCTTAAAAGGGTTACCTGGGTGGTTGGGCATTTTTTCTATTGATGACTTGTCCTCAAGATAGGTTATGACTGGCAGGAGTCCAACGCTCAGGATCCCAATAAATTAGCTGATTTCTCCCATTGCTGTCAATGTAGTAAGTGCTTGAAGCAGATAACACTCAACACTGCAGCGGCCCGATTTGGTACGGCACACAAGCTCCTATTGAATTTAATGGGAGCCGTGCTTGCCATACCAACCCAGGCTGCTGCACTATGGACAATGCTATCTGTTTTCTGTACTGACATTGGGCGCCTGGAATCAGCTGACTGGTAGGGATTCCAAGCTGCACGCTCCCACAGAGTACCTATTGATGAATCATTCTGAGAATAGGTCATCAATAGAACAAAAGCCCAAAGTCCCAGGAAATCCATTTAAGGTCTGTCTGGGGACATCTAGCACATGTCTATGCTTCCAAACTATAAATGACGAGTTCGCCTTTAATTCTGCAAATCCGAAAAATCTGTAGTTGCCCTTAAAAAAAAATAAATTAATTAAATGTGCAGATGGAATCTAATGAACTTTTGAATCAATATGAAGAAGATGAATACCTTTCATAGAGTCTTCAAAAGTACAGGCCTGTGTTGGACTGGATAGCTCTTTCTTTATGAGAACATTTACTGGAATGGCTGCCAATGGAGGACAAGAGTTAATTACACACGTTAAGAAAATAAAACATTCAAATCTCAGAATCAGAGTGGATCTGTCAGATTAATATGCTGTCCTATATCAAGGGCATAATATTACAGATACAGGTCCATAGCCCTAGGAGTCAAAGAAACTTTTTTTTTTTTTGCTGTTTGGCTAATAGGACTATTCAAAGAATATAGCGGACTCAAAATTATGAGTCCACTGTATTCACGAGGAGAGCGCTCCCAGCGCCTCTCAGGCCAATGTATAACTGCCTGTATATACATCCATAGCCAACAGCCTGTCAATCACATATACAACGGACTCATAACATTCAAGTCCACCGTATTCTTTCAGCCCTCCTATTAGCCAAATGCCATTTTGGCTACTGGGAATATGGTAATGTAGCTGCAAGATTCCGCCGATGTACAGAAGATCATAGTAAATGGACAGATTCTCTTTAATAAGACCATAGAGGTGCATTACTTTTGCTATATCGACTGTCATTTCTATATCTATGTCCCCTTTGTGCTGGATAGTAATAGACATGTTAGCGTCTTCTTCTGTAGAGCATTCAAGAGATCTATGAACAAGTTCAGATGCTGCAGCAAAATTTTCTTGCAAGTTTGCTGCTGCATATCTGTGTACCTTCTGGACAAAGGGGAGTCAATACAGAAAGAACTGTGCGTATGGTACCAAAAGCAAGGAGGATCATGGACTATACACAGAAGACGAGGACACAATCATGCTAGTATTACGTCTGCTCACCAGTCCATCAACATTATAGCAACTTGTCAAATAAAAATGCCATATGACCAATCCGAAGGCTATGCTTTATTTATTATGTAATCCCATCCTGGTTTAACGTGACCAATAACCAAGCATTGTGCAGTATAGGCCGAACGCACACAATGTTATCTGTTCTGCGGATGTGCCAAATGGCGCTCCGGCACACATGCACAGTACAGATAATGCTGCGCCATCGCTAGGTGATTTCACAGCCTTTTTGCAATGCCATTGTGGAAGGTCCGCGGATCGGACGGCTTCCATTGACTTCAATGGAAGCCGTCCGCGCTGGAATAGAACATGCTGCGATTTTTCCTCCACGAGCGGAAAATCGCAATTGATTTCCGCTCGTGGACAGGAAAAAGCGATTTTCCATAGCATGTTTATGGGCAATATTTGCTGCAGAATCAGGAGGCGGATGCTCATTCCGATTACCGCAATGCAAATACGCCCGTGTGCATTTGGCCTAAGGCTGAGAGCCTACACCGCAAATTAAAGTGACCCTTCAATCCTGGACAAACAAAGATGGCTGCCCCGCTTCTCTCACTACCTGTGCATTAGTATTCATTGATTGTCTAAGACACTACATGCCGTTCTGATTGGCCAGTGCCAGAGCAGCGCGTAGAGGCTTAGACTACCAATACATAACAAGGCACAGGTAGTCAAAGGGGAGGTGCGGCGAACTTGGTTTATCAGGGACCAGAGAGTTGCTTTAAGGTCAAGTCATTGGCAATAATACTGTGGGGAGACCATGCCTGCAATGACCGTTGCAGTTGCGATCCCATGATTTTACTGAAAGTCCTGGTTAGCCTGAACCCTCCAAGCAACAAAGATCTAGAAAGCCAGTGGTACTTACATGGATCTGGAGTGTATGTGAATGGCTGAACTTCATGAGATCGTCCTGCGTTTGTCACCACAAACATTACAACAGACACAGGGGAATTGATATGCTGGTCATGGTAAGGAGGCACCTTTACTATAAGATGGTTCTACAGCAGATAAAGAGAGAATGAATTAAAAGTTCAACGAAGCAGGAAAGCTGTTAAGTAATAAAACCTCATGCAGCAAGATCCTACGTCTCCCTACAGCGGGGGTTGCAGGTAGTTGGAATTTTATCATTTAGTTAAAATCTATAGTTTTGGAGCAATGCCAGAAAAATCTGTAAAGATGTAGGATACACTTAACTAGTATAGAACATTGGGCCTTAAACACAACATGGTGTTAAAAGGTAAATATTCACTTTAAAGGGATTATGCCACCAAAATAAGTTATCCCCTATCCACAGGATAACTTACTGATCGGTGGGTGCCAGACCACCGGGATCAACACCAATCACAGGAACAGCTGTCTGCCGTGTCCTTGACTGAATGGAGCGATGGTTGCACATTCACACTGCTGCTCCATGCATCGCAATTGGACTACTGGAGATAGCAAAGTGCTTAAAGGGAATCTGTCACCCATTTTCAGCCCTATAGTTAAACTTGTGGGCTAAAAGTAGGTGACCTGCTGAGTCCGGGGTGGTAAGTATTATATTTACCTTCCCTGTTGTGGGTGCTGGAAACCACCGCCCAATGTATTGGTGGTGCTACTAAGTAGTCCACCCATTCTAATTTTATAATGGGCAGACTACTTAGCAGTATTGCTCGATGCATTGCAGCAGCGCTGACACCGGGAAGGGGAAAGGAACGACAGGGAAGTAGAACACTTACATCCCCGGGCTCAGCAGGTCATCTACTTTCAACCGATAAGCTTAGCTTGTAGGGCTAAAAGTAGGTGACAGAGTCCCTTTAACTATCTTGGGAAGGCTGATTGAAATGAATGGAGCAGCTGCTTGCAGTACGAGGCTCTATTCGTTTGGGATCCTTGAGATTGATGGTGGTCTAAGCAATCGGCCCCCTCTGATCAGATAGTTATAGACAAAAATGAACTTGGTGATCCAGCTACATAAATGACTATGAACAAGATAGATATTCCTTATCTTGTGGAGAAGTGATTAATTAATTTCATAGAGCAACGTCACTGGAAATCATTATCTTGCCCAGCGTCAATGTGGGATAGAGAAATGAAAACCAGGAATCCCAGCACTGCTGATGGAAGAGAAGTAATGGCTGAAGGAGATTGAAAGCATGATCGATTTACGCAGGCAATTCCGTGTTTCAGTGCTGGACAGGCGCATTCATCCCATCTAGTAGTTGCCTGGGATCCCTGGTCTCCATTTCTCTATCTCACTGTATGGAGGTCATCCTGTCTGTCCGTTCCGGAGAGGCGGCAGATGATTTACCTTATTTTCTGGTGTTGTAGCTGGTTTGCACAATCCAGAAAGGTGAGAATTTTTTTTTCTACCGACAATGCTTTATTTGGTGATGCTACGCTATGGAAGTGCTTATTTTCTGTAATACTGGACCATCATAATAGTTTTAGTGTGACTGTGTGGAAAATGAGCTGAGAACGTGGTATACGGTACCTGGTGGAATAACTCCATGTCGATTTCAGCCTCAGCTTTCCACGAATTATCATCTGAAAGAGAAACAGAAATGCGCCATGTTCAAAAATCCACCAAGTATAAACCACATATCCCAATTCCACTACCGACCCCCCCAAAAAAATGACACAATAGCACAAAGAACACAAATTGTAGTGGGGGGTTAAATGCTTAATTCTTTCTCGTTAGGGGCCCTGATCCGGACCAGAGTACATCAGTGATGAGGTGAGGTACAGATGGAGCAATGTTTATTTAGTTTGACTCTTAGGCCTCATGTCCACGGGGAAAATCAGATCCGCTGCAGATTCTACATGTAGAATCTGCAGCGGGTCCCTCCTGCCCCGCGGACATGAGCGCCGAAAATAAGAATTTAAAAGTATTTACCATCCGGCGCGGGCGGAGAAGATCAGCTGTTTCTCACGGCCGGATCTTCATTTTCGGCCGGCGGATGAATTCCTGACGCCGGCGGCACGTCGCCGGCACGTCGCCGACGTGCCGCGCGCATGCGCCGGGCACATCCGCCGAGCCGAAGCAAGGAAGATGCGGCCGTGAGGAACAGCTGATCTTCTCCGCCCGCGCCGGATGGTAAATACTTTAAATTCCTATTTTAGGTCTCCCGCGGATCCGGACGGCTTCCATAGGCTTCAATAGAAGCCCGCGGGAGCCGTCCCCGCGGGAGACCCGCACGAAAATGGAGCATGGTCCGGATTTTTCCATGCTCCATTTTTTTTTAAATCCCTTTTATTGACGATCCGCGGGTATTTATCTACCCGCGGGTGGTCAATGCATCCCTATGGGATGCGGATCCGCATGCGGGAGATCCGCTGCGGATCTTAAATCATATTTTGCCCGTGGACATGAGCCCTTAGGGAGCTTTAAGATGGAATGATTAACGATCAAAAAAAAAATCGTTCAAATGAATGAAAGTGAATGATAATCGTTCAGCCTTACTGCGAGCCAACGACTGAACGATGAATGAGAATCATGCGCTTCATGCTCGTCATTCATTGTATGAATCGTTGGCTTAGTGGTAGAGCTCAGATACCCGCTTCATTAAACTACTAGTTAGCCTGATTCCTTCACCAGCTTGTACTAGTCATCTCTGCTAGTGGGTTTTTGCTCTTGCAAAACTGTAGCACCTTCTAGTCTGCTTTAATTTCGTCTAGCTGTAGATATGCCATATTGATATCTTCTGGGAGGTGGATATTCGGTATCTCAAACTGAAGGCTATCTATATAAAAAAAATGATTCTGTTATCAGTTCTGGTGATGTCTGTCATCTAGTAAACCTCCTCAGCACTTGATTAAGGGGGGGTTATATAGGAGGGACTAGAATAATTCAATGTACCCCCAACTTGTATGGAATATATGACCAACTGGTTCCTGAAGAAGTTGTATGGTGCGACAGAAATGCATTGAACCAAATCTAACCTACTGGATAGAAATTCACATTCGGTGTGACAGAACTGAGTGCATGTAGTTATGCATTGGGGGATTGTGCTCCCTTACATGCGAAAACAGTAAGTGCTCCTTCTCATTTTGCAATAGAACGCCTGCAGGTCAGCATATATAGCTGTATCCAGAAACAGGCACTACTATTTGGTACTATTTCCTGTTTTATGGGTGCAGGTATCATCATATGGTCTAACCCTACCTACTGAGGAAACCCCACTCAATAATACATCTCTAACAATAGGAGGGTGGACATACAGCTAAAAGAGGGTTGATCCCTTCTTTAAGTTACCCACAATCGATCTTTAGGTATATGTTAAAGATCCCTGCTCTCCAACGGGGCACCTTCAGCAGAACCTACAACAATTTGTGGTTTCTTTGTCTTTTTTTTGTTTTTCTGATAGTTTTTTTGCCCAACGATTTTAATAATCTTGTAATAAAATTCTGATTTTAGGCTTCTCTTTCTGTGAATTAACTGGGGACCCGTAGAGCCACCTTTGACTATATGACCCCAAGCACTGCCCAAAGTGTCTGAAAGCTTAATAGGCAAAGGAACCCAAAAAATACGATTTTCTCCTTATCCCATATGCAAGAATATGCTTACAATTTAAAAGAGGTGGTCCCATCCCAGCCAATCACGGCAGCAATGGGGATACTTCTCTGAACATATTGGCAAGGCTGGATGCAAAATGGAAATAGCAAAGAGGGCTGTGCTACACCGTTTCCACAACGCCCATTCACTTCTATGGCAGGCGAAGAGTAGCTGCACTTTTCACAAACTTTTGACAAGTCAGAGAGACATGTCAGAAGTTTTTATCAATGGGAGGTACTGCTACTGAGACCACCTCTGATCTCTAGAATGAGGAGGCTGCCGCGCTCACCTGGGCACTGTGCCCCTTCAGTCGTCTTCGCTGCTTTTTGTCTCCTTTCAGCAGCTGAAAGAAATCTATGGAACTTTTATGCAGCCATTTTAACTGTTGGGAAGAGCCGAAAAGCAGTGAAAATGGGCAAAGGGCTTGGGTGTGCGCTGCAGCCTCCTTGTCTTAGCAATCAGCAGGAGTGCAACCAGCGGGACCCCCACTGAGAGAAGAAACACGCAGCTAATTTTCCCACCACCTTGCTGCGTCTTACGGAAGCAGCCACCTTACACCATTTCCATAACTCCCATTCATTTCAATCGGAGTTACTGCAACAATATTTCCGTAACGTCCAAGTGGTCGGAAAACCAGCCACGGGTTTCTTCTCTCGGCCAGAAGTGCTAAGATGGGACAAAACCCTTTTGGGAAAAACAATACAGCCCACTCAGCAGTTATTACATAATTCGGACTACCTCAGCTACCCCCTACAGCCAGGCCAGGGGTAACCGTTTTGGGAGATAAATGTGGGTCCCAAAGGTGGGATCTGCATTTATCATACTGCTCTTTAAGGGACAGATTTGCCGTGGAAATTCTGTGCGGTAAATCCGCCCACGGCTTCTAATCCCCGGATTAGCCAGCCATGTGGACGAGATTTAGCAAAAATCTCGTCCACACGAAGCGGCGAAGCTTCGCAGAGCCGTCGGTGCGGAATTGACAGCCACAGCATGTCCATTCTTTTTTTTTTCCGTTATGGCCTCTCTCCTCTCTATGGGGAGAGAATGCCACAACGGAATGCTGGCGTCCGAACCGCTTCAAAACCCACGGCAAACTGCCGCAGGTTTTGAAGCAGCGCTTATCCCGCAGAAATCTTACGTTTTTTTGGTGCGGCCAAGCCGCAAGATTTCCGTCCCATGGGAGCCCAGGCTAAGAGCTGATATACAGGTGATTTCTTAAAATTTCAATAGGACAACAAACAAGTACAACTAGTCATATATACCGGCGATGTTTTCCTGGAACACAACCTTCGCTCCTTTCAGGAAGTTTTTGCCTATTAAGAAAACCTCCTCTTCTCCTTTTACAGGGCAGCTATGCAGACTTTTCTTCAGGATTTCTGGCACCCCTGCAGGCTGAGCTAAAGGGGAAAGAATAGGTTAATAGCTAGTTAATATGTCAATCAATGTCTTATCTATTCAGGTACAAAATCTATTTTGGGTAAGTGAATGCATTAGTGTTGGTAAGTGCTGCCCCCTAGAGAATGAGTACTGGAGAAGTGCAGGGCAAATGAGCAGATCTCACATCCCGACGTCAGAATGGCTCTCCAATGTTAAGCCAAACATGACCAAGTTTTTCCGGTGGCACCAGAACTCCCGCTATGCACAAGCTCCCATTTAGTCCAAAATGAAATGGAAATCCTAGACAAGACCAGCGACTGTCACTGTAATGAGTCATGTCGGCTGGTCTGTTATTACGGGTAGTCTTTGGAGTGGCACGGCATCAAATAAGCCCCCGGTGATGTATAAAACATGAACACCGGTCCAAAGCTCATGCTATAAAATAGAACGCTCTCCTCCAGAGCCTGGCCGGGGTTACAGCTGCCTTCGGCCAAGCTGGTCTCCGCAGATAACAAAGGCCATGTATGTTTTGGCAGCTCTAAGAATTAAATAGATTTTGTGTGCACATAGCAGATGGAAAACAAAGTGTGGACAAAGGGCACAAGCCCTGAAAACAGATCCCCGATCTTCACCCCAGAAAACTCACTTTACTATAAATAACAGGTTGTTTAAGGTGGAACTCCGACATGACCAAGGTCAGCATATGCATCCTTTAAAAGGATTGCCTTAAGACAACAACCACCTGTTTCGCCTATTAGGGCAAATTGACATTATAGAGAGAGGGGTTCCCCCTTTATGAGCAATAGAAGACAACTGCTTATGCTCTGGGGGACCCATCCCATCAATGAATTAAATGGTCGGCTAGTCATTTGAATGGCCGCCATTTAAAACTACATTTTGTAGCCAAGCCAGAGACCTACTGCACACTAATTAAGGGCAAAAAACCCGAAACAGCTGTCTGTATGTGGATTCTCGCTTGGATAACAATTCTCAGTCATTGTTACAAGGCTTGTATAAAGAGTCTGACACTGACTTGCAGGAATGCTGCCTTCCAATAGGTGGTACTGCAGAGGTATTCTTCCATCTCCCTTATTTGCATATTACCCAGAGCAGCATGAATGGCCTTATAAGTCTCCTCACTCACGAACCTTCTAGGTGCTCTCCCTAAGAAAAGAAAAGATTTCCTAACCCACATCACAGGGCTCTCACTAGCCAAGCCAGAAACCGACTGCACACTGATGAGGGGCAAATACCCCGAAACAGCTGTCTGCGTATGGATTTGGGCTTGGCTTTCAATTCCCAGTCATTGTTACAAGGCTTGCATAAAAAGTCTAACATTGACTAGCAGGAATGCTGCCTTCTAATAGGTGGCGCTGCAGAGGTATTGTTCCATCTCCATTATTTGCATATTACCCAGAAGAGCATGAATGACCTTATAAGTCTCCTCACTCACGCACCTTGTAGGTGCTCTCCCTAAGGAGAAAAGATAGCGTTCCTGACCCATGTATCATACTAGCATAAAGGGGTTGTCAAGTTAAAAAAAATATAGCGGCTTTCTTCCAGAAATAGTTTCACAGCTTTCTCAGGTTGCGTCTGGTATTACAGCTCAGTCCCATTGAAGTGCACATGGCTAAGCTGCAATACCGCTCCCAACCTGTGAGCAGGAGTGAAGTTCATCCCCAGTGTAATTGAGCTTCCCTTTCCCCTTAAAAGGGTTCTATCAAGATTGCAAGTTAACTTGCTGATCGGTGAGGTGAGACCCCCACCGATCTCCAGAACAGGGCTAGCTGTCACTGCGAAGCCCGCTTCTTTCCTCGCAGTGATGTCAGAACGAATGGAGCGCTGGCTAAGCATGCACAGTTAGCGCTCCATGCATTTCAATGGGACTGGCAGAAATAGGTGAACTGCTCCCACTCAGGTATCTCCGCAATCTCCATAAAAGTGAATGGAATGCTAGTGAGCTTGCACAACCATTTGGTCTCCTCCCCCCAAAAACCCATCTGTGCTGTATAGACTAGGGTGTGGATTCCCATTGAAAGTAAAGGAATGCGGATTCCACTGCAAATCAGGCAGTCTGAACAATCATCTGGTATACGTGTAATCTTGCTCATTGATATCTTTGCATTGACTTGCGCTATAAAGCACATCCTACATGGTGGCAATGCCGGCCGTGACTTACAGTAGTGCCAATACTTACTACAGAGGATCGGAGATGAGGGGGTTTGTAAGGTTAGAACGGAGCCGTCCTTCCGTGGGATGTTGACTCTGAACACAAGCCTCGCTCGCGTGCTCTTCTTCTTGGAACCGGCGATCCCGATACGGGCTTCGACATCAGCGTTCCTGAGTTTCAGGATCCCAACACAATCAACCCTGTGATAAGAGCAGGAAAGGGTCAAGGCCGTTAATGCAACATCTTGGCTGGGTATGGATGCTATGGTAATTATCGTTGAATTGCAATTAACACCAAACTGGGGGGGGGGGGGGGGGGAAGAGAAGGAATACCAAAAACTGCAGTTCAGTGAAACAGCTGCAAAAGCCAATATTATATGTTGTAGAAGGTTATTAAATGGCTCCGGGTACAGGGGGACACAAATAAAAGGCAATGCATGAGGCAATGATGCTACCCCATCTTTGGTTTCTGCCCTCAACCTCAAGGAAACGTCAACCTTATAGTAACGTCAAATAGTGGAAAGTATTAAAAAAGACAAGTTAGTAGGCCTGATCTACACTGAGCGACCACTTTATTAGAGCCCCCAGACTTTGACGACTGGCGCTTCCCTGTATGGAAACCATCCCTGTGACCACAGAGAATTTGGCGCAAGCAGCATGAATCAATGACCCCTTACTATCAGGCTGGTGGAGGTGGAGTAACGGTGGGGGAATGTGTTCTTGGCACATGCTCTGATACCCGTGGATGGACGCCATCACAAACTGCTGCAGACCAAGGGAGGTCAAACGCGATATTACATGGACATCTCTTAATAAAGTGGCCAATCAGTGTACATCAATGATCTCCTGTCCCTTTTAGGAGGATCATAGTCATGCCTGGTAATGGAGTCGCTTTGTTTATTTCTGCATGTCAGTCTACAGTAGGTTATATGTGAGGCCCGCAGAGCTGCAAGGAATGTAGCTGAAGGCAAATCTTCCTATATAAACAAAGTATTAGGCAGATGAATTCCAGTTTAGGTCTAAAAATAAAATCACATCCGCGGCCCCCGTGGGCGATCTACACCTGGGACTGAATACAACACATCCCAGGTATATATCACCCAAGGGGCCGCGGTCCGAGGTGTATATATCTATATCACCCAAGGGGCCGCGGTCCGAGGTGTATATGTATATATCACCCAAGGGGCCGCGGTCCGAGGTGTGTGTGTGTGTGTGTGTGTGTGTGTGTGTGTATGTGTGTATGTATGTATGTATGTATGTATGTATATATCACCCAAGGGGCCGCGGTCCGAGGTGTGTATATATATCACCCAAGGGGCCGCGGTCCGAGGTGTATATACCTATATCTATATCACCCAAGGGGCCGCGGTCCCAAGTATATATATCACCAGGTATCACCAAAATCTGCATGCACTAAACACAGAGAATAGAACCCACTGATTTCAATAGGTTAGTTTTAAAAAGCGCGTTTTGCACTGGCGGGGAAAAAAAAATTAAACCCGCTTTATTTTCCTGCATTTTGTGCAACAGAAGTCACATAGAAGTCTATGAGAAGTGCGAAAATATGCAATGGGAAGGATGTGACTGCGCAAAACGCAGGGAGAAGAACACATCTGGAGCTCATTAGACCTAAATAGCCACTAAATCCATGGAAAGGGTCTGTCATGCTCATGTGAAAGGGGCTTGGGTGAGCAAAAAGCACAGCCCTATGTGCAGACCTGCGTGTAAATGTACCTCTTCAAACCTCACTTATGCGCAAATATGCTGCAACAAATGCTTTTGTGCATAAGGGCAGCTTCACATGAGCCTACGTTGATAAAAATGAATATCCTCAACCGAAATGATAATTTGTTGGGCGCCATTTAGCAATGAATGATCGTTCCAGCTGACCAATGACAGACTATCGTCTAGAAAGAAAGAAAAAATGTTTCCCTTGAAAGAACGCTCCCAGAAAGATCTTTTGTCCATCGCCCAGCATCATTGGAAATGTATGGCCAGTCTAAAAGACTGCGACGGCCAACATGGATTATACGGTGTATGGCTGCGTCTGTTTATTCCAGAGCTGTTCACCCGTCACCCATCCTTCTATCTAATGTGTGAGGCCATCTTTAGCCCGAAATCCCCTTCCTGTCCCATCAGCAGCTCCGGATGCTGCTCTGTGCTCCTTCGCTATATACTACAGCTCTGCTTATTCAGATTGACTGCCATTTGTAATCACTAGCCCACCACATTTTCACCATGGAGATGCCAATTTGGTTTAATTGTAAGCTACAAGCAACTAAAGCACCAATAATCTGGTGAATGCTGTATACACTGACGTGCCAAATGTCATGGGATAGCAGTATGTAAATTGATTCTCAGGTGACACTTGGGGTCGCCCTCCCTTGTATAGATTGTGAGGGGTTATCTTGTGAGGTTGAACACCAGCCAGCGTGCTCATGGCAAGGCGATGTGAATTATCGGAGATCCAATGAAGCATCATAGTGGGTAGCAGACGGGTGAGATACTCCAATTCTGAAGCTGTGCGGGCATTTAACATTCCCCGATCCACAGTGTCACATGTGTAACTGGAATATGCCATAGAAGGCATTACTGGCCTGCCCACCGTTGCTTATTGAATGCGTCCAATAGTCCGCGTGAACAGACAAGCAACTCTGGCACAAATCCCATCCACATTCAATGCAGAAGGCCTCACAAGTCAGTGCAGCGCTCTTTAGCCTCCGTGGGGTATGGTCGCAGAGCACACTTAAGCGTGGGTCATGGTACCAGTTGTTTGGAGCGGATAGTAAGGTTTGTGTATAGGTCAGACCTTATGTAGCAGGGACCCCGGTCATCAACAAGGCACTGTGCATGCTGGGAGTTCCATAACTGGTGTGGCATGTGATCTCTTGGCATGGGTTGGGTTCACCGGGCCATCATTGACCAATACCTGCTATGTTTCACTGCTTGTTGACCCCCCCAGCGATAAGATATTGCAGCAGGATAATGCATTGGGTCATCGGGCCAAAGTTGTCCAGAATTAGTCTGAGGAGCAATCTGGAGAGTTCCTGCGAATGGTGTGGCCTGCATGTGCGCCTGACATCAGCCCAATCAAGCATTTATGGGATGTGGTGGAGAAGATCATTTGCACCCAAAATCCAGCACCTACAAATACCACGGAGCTGTAGGTGACTACCCATACGGCATAGCACAGCATCCCTCAAAACACCTTCTGTGCATTTGTGGAATCGATGCCACGTCGAGTTGTTGCACTGCGCCAGCCTAGAGGGGGTTCTATACGACATTAGTTCCTGTCCCATGACTTTTGGCACATCAGTGTATAGGAGCTTCAAAAGAGCTTTTGTAAGGTGGAAGCTGAAGATCTGCTCTAAAACATGCAGAGAAGTCTTTTTTTTATAATTATTTTGCTTTTAAGTTTTAATTAGAATATAATCCACTAATTTTACTCAATGACAAGAATGGGAAGAAGCCTTGTGCCTCAGTTACATTACTGGTGCATGCATAGAATAGTGAAATCCTCTACTAGGATATAAAACTTGTATCTCCGCCCAATAATAACCTTATAAAAGAAAAGAAAATTACTCATAAAAACCTAATAAAGCTGGAAGTGCTTTTATGGATGATTTCTATATTTCAGCAGTGGTTTTGCAAAGGCCAAAAAAATTATAGGGTCACTATAGGGGTTTTTTTTTTTCTTCTATGCAGGAATTCAGGAAAGTCAGCATTCTTTGTACGGTCCAGCGGTAATAGAATCTGGAATTTCTGCATTTTAGATAAAAATGTCCGATAGGAGCGGCGTGCACGCATGGCCCGGTGACATAAACCTATCACAAGGGGTCCAGCAATTCAGCTCCGGAGGGTGGGAGCTGCTGGTAGATGATTTACTTACGCTAGAGTCATCATGTTGCTGGGGTCAAGCATGACCTCTATGACTGTGGTGCCCTCTATATCCACTTCCTTGCAGGGAGTTGTGTTCCTCCCAGTCACTCTGCAGGCCTGGTAGAATCCGTGCGGCTTCACTCGGCCGGAATCATTGCCTACAAACACTTGAAGCACCACGGGCTCATTATGACCTTCCAGCTGGAAAAAAAAAAGGAAGAAAATCTCATTACGGACTTGGATCCCTTGCTATATGATGCTGGCGTTCTGCATGCACCCCGCACTGGCTGCAAACCATACACCGGTTTTAGAATTCATGTACTTAATATGTGCAATACGCTAACTAATATCTTACCGGGTTCACATTAGGACACTCAGAGGAGTTAGATAATGCATCAACTATATTAAAAGGGTTATCCTACTAAAACACATTATCCTCGATCCACAGGACAAAGGAGAACTGCTGGGAGCCCAACACTGGGACCCCCACTGATCCCAAGAATGGGAGTCTCCAAGGTCTGCGGAAGAATGGGGCAGTGACCACCCATGTGCGCTACAGCTCTATTCATTTCAATGGGACTGCCGGAGATAGTTGAGCGCTTGTATTAGGAAGTGTTACAGGCAATGCTTCATGGGAAAAAGTATGCAAATTAGTTCCCCTTCAGAAAGAAGAAAACTGTTTCTCTAGTCCTCTCCCGTATAGGTAAAGGTCCATTTAGACACAACGTTTATCGCTCAACATTCGCTCAAAGCCGTCTTTTGAGCGATTACCATTGCGTCTAAATGACGGGACATCGTGCAGGTCTCGTGCATGATTTGTTCCTCGCTCAATTCTAGTTTTCTTGAATTGAGCGATAAACTCTTATTAGCGGTGCAGGCTGTTATCACAGTCGTCAGCACTGATAAGATTCTTTCAGCTCATGTCCTGCTGGTAGTTTACAGCGGGACACGAGCTGTAAGCGTGGAGAACAATACAGCTGTTTCTTATGAAGAACAGCTGTATTGTTTGTCGAGTTATAGTGGCGGTGTCCCGCTCTGC
Source organism: Eleutherodactylus coqui (assembly GCF_035609145.1). Classification (NCBI taxonomy): domain Eukaryota; kingdom Metazoa; phylum Chordata; class Amphibia; order Anura; family Eleutherodactylidae; genus Eleutherodactylus; species Eleutherodactylus coqui. The sequence goes on along the minus strand of NC_089847.1, from coordinate 21,691,043 downwards.
CTACATAGCTTTTTAGTAGCTACTTACTATAGACTATGCAAAATGATCACTCAAAACTGTCACTCAAACTGTCGTTTGAGCGACTTTTGAGCGATCATCTGTCAATGTAAATGGAGTACAAGTCAATGAACCTTCCCATTCATTACAATAATGCATGAACATCCAATCTCTCGGTTGGTTGGGGAGTGGACTTAACTGATCCCAAGACAAACCATTTGTGGCCATGATGATGTTTATCAGGAGACTGAATAGTTGCTTTAAAAAGGACCATAGTTCCATTCTAGAGAACGTGATTTCCAACAGGTTCCGCCAGCTACCATGCGGGTCGTTGTATGAGATGCATTCGAATTCTAAGGTCTCCTAATTTTTTTGTATCAAGAATAGGAGCAAATAGAAACATGGGACACGGTTTAGAAGAAGTGGAAGAGACTGCCTGCTAAGTTGGCATTTCCGTAGGAAACTGAAAAGTTTCCTCCAAGTGGGTGCCATGAATCCATCAAGACATAAATTCTGCTTCTGGGACAGCCCTTATTTAGGAGCTTCTTTCTGTCATTAGAAAAAAAAATTATATACTTACCCATTCCTCCCCAGTCAGCCTTCTTATCACATCTTCTCCCCGCCGATCTTCTCCTGGGTCCTGCAGTCCTCCTGAGTCACCTCACCTTCAGCCGGCTGATTCTTCTTCTTCCGGTGACGAAGTGTCCATTCTTGGCAGTCTCCTTCCTGCAGGCCAATGTACGCCAAATCACTAGTGACGTAGCATTCACTACCTAGCAGGGAGTGCCAAGCTATTGCCAAGACTGCGCAAGCGCACTGTCACTCTGCAATAGTATATGAACACTCGAGGCGAGACAGCACGCATGCGCAGTTTCGGCAATAGATCAGCATTCCTTGCTAGGCAGTGAACGTTACATTAGTGACGTAACCTACACTAACCTGCAGGAAGAAGAATGCCAAGAATGGACACTCCATAACAAGAAGAGGTGGAGGATCAGGCCGGCTGGATGTGAGGTGACCCGAGGGACTGGAGAAGATCAGTGATGAGAAGATGCTTGAAGAAGGCTGCCTGGGGAGGAATAGGTGAGTACTGTTTTTTTTTTCTAATGACAAAACCCCTTTAATGACAACAACTATGAAGTGGTTTCTCATTGCTTCCTACTCACCTGGCCTTGGCCAATTTTTGGCTTTTTCCAATGATAAAAGGACGCTCTCTGTGATTTTCCAGTCGTGCGGCACTCCTATCAGCAATTTTCCAGTGGGCAAAACAGACCCTAAAGAAGCGTTCACAGCAGCTATGTAATCAGGACGTCATGAAAAATGTGTATGTCAAGAGGTAGAGAACTACTTTCAAGCTTTCTAGGGTAGCTTTTTTTAGAAAACAAATTAGGAGACCATAGAACTTGAATGCACCTCATAGCCTTACACTAATCGAAGAACCATTCTCTACAGCAGTACATAGTACTGAAACCCCATCCTTGTTTCGCGTGATCATGACACCTACCTTTACTGTAGGAAACCCCTGTTGTGTCCGGTCCTTCACTGAGCCGCGGCTTCCCTCGGTCAGGTATCTAGCACGATGCTGAGTCTCAGGCTGTACCACAATCTTCAGATCTTTCCCTTCGCACTTCGATGGAAACTGCTCACACAGTAATGGACTCCTCTTCCCTCCCTTCGGAGGCTCAGGGGCTCTGAGGTGAACGTCATAAAATAAATTCTGAGTCTTTACAGCTCCACAGATAGAAGACCAAAGAGGGAAAACAAAACTACATCCACTTACTATGCTACACTATGAGGAAAGAAGAGAAAAAGGACAAGTGGAGGGGTTACCAATATCGACCATATTACCTACTCCATATATATGTGGACCCTGACCGCTTGCTACGGCCTCATGACTTTACTTTGGACTATTTGTCAGCATCTAGCTCTGACAGCTACTCCCAATCATTTCAAAGGAAAGCGAGTGCTCACAAGGGACCCGTTTTCCACCAGTGACCAGAGCTAAACCCAACTTATTGGGGGTACTAGCGTCCCATTTCTCAATAGGTCTTCTGTGACATGTATTCATTCATTCATTCCATATATAGATTCCAAATATATATCTATCATGCACTGTATTACTTGACCCCAAAAGGTGGAGATCTTACTAGATGATGGATACTATCGCCCACTCTCCTGCATGCAGTAGTGGTCACCAAAGTAGTCACAAAAAATGTCACAACACTACATAAACTTTTAGGGTTCTCTATTATAAAAGGGTGTAAGGTTTTCTTAAATCATACTTTCTTTATTCCTCTACAAATTAGAGCAGCAGCCTGCATTTAATGACCAGCCATGTTGGACAACCACCGTATTTACTAAGGCTCCTCGCCAGGTTTCTACCCACCAACTAGTCAGCTGTAGCTGCAAGAATGGCTGGCAAGCCCTCAAACCAATGGTGCGTCTGTGTGCTACATAAATGTGCCATTCCTCCAGAATAAAGAGGGTCCGGATTCTGGCTGATAATATGAAGAGGAAGGAAACAGATGGGTAATCCCATCCCTAGAATTCCCCATTGAGGTGTTTCGTAAGAAGCTGCCTAATCCAGGCAAAACCCTTCAAGTGGCTCAAAATCCCAACTTTCAAAAACAAACACACAAATTAACCTTGTAAAATCCTATAGAGATAAAACAGTTTACAAATTTACATACGACACATTAGATGTTTGCATAGATCAACCTACAGGCCTGCGGCAAGGTTTACCAAGGGCTGTTGGCACAAGCCCGGTTTAGGGTCTGTTTACTCCAATAGATTTAGCGTTTGGACGAGTCAACGATGTTCGTCGTTCGATTGTTGGCTGCCTTTATACTCAACGGTTCATTTTCTCTCTCTTGAACGATAATCATTGCATGTAAAAGGGCCTTTAGATGTGAAAAATGGGTAAAGTGGGAAACTTTGAAGAAAACTCTGCCACAAATGACTAATATGGGTCAACTTGTGGAGCTACAATGGACTTATGGAGGATCACCATCAACGCTGCTTTTAAGTGGCCAACGCAGAAGTTTCTGTCGACTCTGGCAATTACTTCTGAAAATACAAACTATGCAAGGACTATGAAATAGTGGCATCCATTAGACGCATGGCACAAGACGGAGAGAACCGAAAGCCTACAGTCCTGTGCATGGCAGCTTCCAGGAGTGCGGGACTTATTTATGGCTGGATTCAATTACAGAGGAACAATGTATTTCGCAGTATTTAGATTTTAGCAGATATCCTATGTGTTAATGAATATTGCCTTAGAACATATCATGACGAGCCGTGCCAAACGATAGAAGAATAAATGTATGTAATCAAATTTAGGAGATGATCATTAATTGAGCCACTTATGTTCATCGGTGCTCGCCAGGTATCAGTACGGGAAGATTTGAAAATTATAATGTAAAGCCACAATCCGAACTACCGTTCAACAATATAGTTATAAAAGGATCATCTACTTTCCAAAACCCATTCTCACAAACCCAGCTTTTGTCTAGAGTAGTTACTAAGCGCACCTCTCACTCTGGAGGACCTGTCCCGTCCTGCATTATAAAGACGGCCCATTGATTTGAATGGACGCTACTCTATGTAATGCTTCATTTTCCCTGTGGTGGCGCTGCAGAGAAACTGAACACTTATTACCAGGTTACCCCACATGAGGGCCGTGGATCTCAGAAGGAAGGGGAACTTCAGGATATGCTTAATTTCGAGGGGCTACAGTGGTCCTTTTAGACGAGCCAATTCTCGTTTGAGCAGTGACATCACCGCTACCTCATTTGCGCTCGTGCAGCCAGCTTAGACAAGGAAATGCATCGTTAGCCCATTCAAACGAGAATCGTTCATTGTCTGCTTAAGCGAATACAGGGACTGAAGACTGCCATTTAAAGCCAACGGTCAGCGAATGAGACAACGATGATTTTTATGCTTGCGTAAAATAAACAACGAATGAAAAGCGAACTATTCTCATTAGTCGTTCAGTCACGTTTAAACCGAACGATTATCTTCACTTTCACTCGTTTGAACGTTAATCGGTAAATCTAAAAGCACCTTAACAAATAGGGACTGTCCAAAACAGAGAACCCCCTCTGAATAAAACACTAAAATGGACTTCTTGCCCATAAACACTTTATACTCTACCTATAGTATAGGCCTAAACAGCTGAGGTTGAAGTCGCCATGTTTTCAGGGCAGAAGTGATCAACTACATGGCTTAGGAAAACAATTAACATTAACGGAGAGCAGTGGGCCACATTATCCAAGTGCCCCCCTCCATGGCAGAGGAATACAGAGAGGGCACCAAAAAAAAAATCAAACACATGAGAAATACCAGGCAGCTGCTCTCCATAGATGTCAACGACCTCCTAGATGGAAGTCCAAATACTTTCTTCTTCTACGATGCAGAACACAGCAGAGCCACCAATAGATATTGCAAGTGTATATGTAATCTACGTTACGTTGTAGTCAAGGAATTGATTCAAACATGGCAGCCTAGAGATCAATTGTTCGGCCACCTAAGAGGTTTCCACAAAGTTATAGGCTTATAATGATTATTTTCAGGTTCTATTCTCAAGAATATTGAAGACCATCACACAATGACTGTTTCATCCAGGGGCGTAGCTAAAGGCTCATGGGCCCAGGTGCAAAAGTTTATCTTTGGGGCCCCCAACTTCTCTTAACCCTTAAGGCGTAACTTGAAGCTCCTGGGCCCCAATGCATAACCTGTAACAAGGCCCCCAACTATAATGCTTTAGTCATAGTACTGGGCTCTCTATATGGAGAAGAGAGGCCTTATGGGTCCCCTAAGTCTCCTGGGCCCGGGTGCAACCGCATTCCCTGTACCCTCTATAGTTACGCCAGTGGCTTCATCCAACTTCAGATGTTTGCAAAGTCTTCTGCATGTTGGCCTTTGGTATATAAAGTGCCTAGAGCAGGGGTGTCCAACCAGCAGCCTGTGGACCACATACGGCCCAGAATGGCTATGAATGTAGCCCAACACAAGATTGTAAACTTATTTAAAACATTCTGAACATTCTATTCTTTTCTTTACACTATCAGACGTGCTCGTGGTGACTTGGCAAGGCAGTTAAGTAACATTATTTGGATTATTAAGGGAAGAGGGGGCCCGTGCAGGCTGAATCTGGATGAGACAAGGCCACATGAGATACCTGGCAAATGCCAGGCTGTGAGCGGCGTGCCCGGGCTTGCACGTAGAAGGTGGCATGGACTCCAGTTTGGAGTCCATATGGCCTGGTGGCGGCGGGGTTTATTTGGAGGACTGTGGAGATTGATGGGGGGGTTGTTTGGGGCTTTCCTAAATACAATGTGAAATATCCCACAAGTTTTATGTTGCTCTCTTTTCTTTTAATTCATAGTGAAAAATATCAATGGCGTAATAACTTTAGTACATGCCATATTAGCGATCGCAAATGTTGGACCTGGTCAACGATTTCAAAAGACTCTCCGAATGGGACGCTCCATAATTAGGATTATTATGCAAGAACTTTTTTGATCATCTGTGGTGGCAGATATCGCATAAATTATGCATGGACCTTAACAGCTTTCGGTAGGGTTTATGTATTTAATGTGTGGCCAAAGACAACTCTTCTTCTATCAAGGTGGCCTAGAGACTCCAAAAGGTTGGACACCCCTGGCCTAGAGTATCAATATGGAATACAGCAACTGTGCAGTCTAAAGTTTCTAACCATTCTATCATCTTCACTAGAGATGAGCGAGCATACTCGCTAAGGACAAGTACTCGATCGAGCATTGTCCTTAGCGAGTATCTCCCCACTCGGAAGAAAAGGTTCGGGTGCCGGCGCGGGTGACAGGTGAGTTGCGGCCATGAGCAGGGGGGAGCAGGGGGAAAAAAGAGGGAGAGACAGATCTCCCCTCCGTTCCTCCCCGCTCTCCCCCGCCGCTCCCTGCCCGCCACCGGCAGCCGAATCTTTGCTCCTGAGCGGGCAGGTACTCGCTAAGGGCAATGCTCGCTCATCTCTAGTCTCCACCTTCCCTGGTTGAACTCAATGGGCACATGTGTTGTTTCAACCACCCCAGCCACGGAGCTACAAGTTACTCTAGTGTTGATTTACATAAGAACAGTGAAAGTAAGAAAGGGAAAATGTGTATTAAAGTCAAATACCAACCCATTTCCAGCCTGGCCGTTCCCTTTGCTGTCCGAGGCGAGCTGGGAGAGAACATAATGTGGAGCTTTGGCGCTGTCTGCATCAAAAACGTCCATGTTGGAATCTCGTCGCTTGGCCCCGGGCCTCTGCTTGGTGTTTCGTTTGCGTGACTTACGTGGGACCTCTGTGTTATCGTTGTAAGAATGGGAACTCATGTTGCTGAAATTAGATGCGGAGTCTTCTGTCCACATGTTGCAGCTCTGCTCAGAATCCAGTCCACCCCCTTCATCTTGGCAGGACATCTGACTGCTATCCAGCAGGTCTTCCGGGGGTGGAGAAATGTTTAGGACTGTCCATCTCAACGGCACGGACTGCTGCCGTCCCGCATTACTGGCTAACAGCTGTTCACTTACCCCTGGCTTACTTACCCCCGCGGTAGAGGATTGCATAGCTTTGGTATCGGTGAGTGAGGTAGAGTAATTAGAAGGGCTGGAAGTGGTGGTAAAGGAACTGCGAGCACCGCCCATGGTGGAAGAGGAGGAAGATGAGGCATCTGCAGTGTATAATCCAACAGTAAATACACACATTTTCACCGGCACTGGCCAGCAGTCCCAATGGATTTAAGTGATTTTTTTTTTTTGCCTTCAAAAATATATCCAATTACTTTTATTCCCACAGAAAAATGTTGAAATTTGGTAAAAATTGAAATCCAAAAAATTGGATCAAATACTACTAGTCAATAAAGGGCACCGATCACTTAAAATGCCCAAAATATATCGGCTCTGCCAATAATGTTCAAGACAAAAAAAGGTATAAAATCTAAAAAAGAAAAAAAGTTACATAATTTGACCTTCCTTAATAGAATTTAGAATTTTCTTTGGCCAATTGGAAAAAAAAAACTGTATGTAAACCCCCCTCACAAAATGTGTTTATAGTAAATATTTAAAAATTGCCAATTAGTACGTGTCATTTTAAATTTTTTTTTTTTTTTTGAGTGGGACTGACTGTAGCCACAAAATATTAAAATAAGTTTCTAACCTATGAAGCAGAGAACTACAGGTCATTTTTAATGCAGACACTCCCTGCTTCAGAGGCAAATCCTGGAATAAAAATATGAGAAAATAAATGAGAAACAGCTGCTAATTATTCCAGTTAATCAACTATTAAAAATAATAAAGAAAAAAAAATAGAGTATAAGACAAACTCATGTATCTGGCAAAATGGAACTGATACGGTGTGTTGGAGACTAAAAGGAGGGTAATTACAAGAGGCCGGGCGTTGACCTTCAATAACTTTCTGGAAAGACTGGTTGGGTGACAGGCGTAAAGTTATCATTATTACCGGTGGGTTTATTATGAAGGCAGCAAAACTTTAGAAGGTGACCTTTTATATGTGTTTATGTTTATTGGGCAAGTGAACCGCAACATAATAATATATTGAACCCACCTTGGCCTTTCCTTTTACTTTAAAACACATGTAGCCGCACGGCAGACAAGTAGGTTGGAGTTCATATATCGGTGCGTTAAATTCTTAGTCTAGTAAAGACTCCTTTATTAACCCTTTCCAATCCAATTTGTATCCTGGTTTTCCTAGGGGGGGCTTACTCTTTTTCTGCCATTATAAAACGGCGCCATCTGCTGGCTAAAGCCAGTACTGCATGAAGTGACATGTTGGATAGGCTCCGACAGCTGGTAATATACAGTAAGAGAACCCCGACGGACGTCTTCCAACATTGGAGCTGTACAGCCTTAAATCATAATGTCTTTAGACGTCAGACAGTGGATTGGAAAGAGTTAATGAAATTCCAAGATAGACGGGCAGGAAATAAAGTAAGCCGGTTAGTAAATGGTCTTAACGAGGACAACCGAATTCTATACCATAAAGATTACTTACCCCTCGAGGGTAAAAAGTTTTTGAATATGGATATTTCTGGGAACACCTGTTCTTTAAAGCAGTTGTATACTTTAACTCTTGGCAATATGGGAACAATTACAAATACAGCAATTGATATTGAAATTCTAATTTTTAGGCAATTAAGGAGAAGTAAATCTCGTGAAATCTCTTATCAGTTCCATTTTACTCTGTGTTTGTGCACATTGCTATATTTTGCAGCTGAAACAAAAAAAAAGAAAAAAAGAAAAAAAAAATATTCAGTGACTTTCCAAAGCATTCACATTTAAAAGAAAATCATAGTACTGTATAGGTGCTGTGCTTGTTTTGGGTCATGCATTAAGAAAATGCTTCAATATTAATGTTACAGAACTTCAGATTTTGGTTGACCAGATTTGAAGACACTTTGCTTTTAGCATACGCTCTGCAGTTATTCCGATTTTTTTTTTGGGATCATTACCATAAAATTTATGATTTTTACATCGTTTCTCCTTCTCCTTCTACACTATTTAGGAAAATAAGGGAAAGAAGGGATTTATTCACAAAGCACTAGTAATATAGGATATGGTTTGAAAAAATGCCTATTTATAAATTGGGTTTTTATGAATTTTTGCACATTTTTTTTTTTTTATTCAAAAAAAAATCCTGCAGTTGTCCAACTGACCACTAGGTCTAACGGTCTGACGTTTCGGCTTCTGCAGAGAAAATCTCTCAACAGTCATCTCATAATCAGGTAGGATTGCAATGAGCGAGAACACCTACATATAAATAACAAAGGATTCACCATTCATAATAGGTGGTTGTCACAGCTCACCTCCTCCACCTTTCTGCAAAAGTTGTAAAGTAAGCTAACACCACTCTCCTATAGAAGTTAATGGCCCAGGGATTCTGCTGTAAACCATCTCTCTAAATGCTGCTAACTGCAGCTCAGGCAGGATGGCTGCCCCCATAATAATGCACAGAACTAAAGAAAAAAAATCCACAATCAAAAAATAAAATAATCACTATAATATCCAACCGCACAAAGAACAGAAATGGTTGGGGGAAAAAAAACTATGTATTTATAAAGATAAATATTGGTTTGATATTTTGTCAACTTAAGTTTTTATTGATTTTGCTAAAAAAAAAAAAAAAAAAATTAAAAATTAAATGGGCTATAAGCTACAAGGCTTTTGCAGAGGAGTAGTCTTTTAACCCTTTGCAATCCAATTTTGGATTCAGGGTTTCCTAGGGGGGTTTTCTCTTTCTGCCATTATACAATGGTGCCATCTGCTGGCTAGAGCCAGTACTACGGTATGTGACATGCTGGAGAGGCCCCCCCGACAACAGAGCGGCCAGTAATAGACAGTAAGAATACCCTGCTGTACGTCTTCCGATATTGGAGCTGTACAGCCTTCCATCAGTATGTCGTCACAGTGGATTGGAAAGGGTAGTGCTAACAGTGTCGCCACATGGGCGTTTTTTGTTTTACCCCTCTAGCATCTCTAAAGCAAGCAAAGTGGCCCCAAATCTGCAGTCAAAATAAATTTGCCAATTTTCCTTTTTACATATTTTTTTTATTATTGTGAGTTAAAAAAAATAAATAAAAACAACATATTCAAATGGACATTTTTACCAACATTCATCATCAATCCACTAATCAAAACTGAAAAAAAATGAATGAAAAAAAAAGAAAAAACAAAGAAAGTAAGAAAAAAAAAAAAGGCTTAGGAAGAAGTCTGAAAACGAGACCGACCTATACCCTGGGTGAGTTTGGATGGGTTTAGTGTCTCTGGCAATATTTGTCTTCACTATTGATAGACAGACATAGTCACACAACCCACCACACGATGCCTGCCTCTGAGTGGAGAAGCTAGAATGCAAGTTAACTGTATTAATAGAGAAAACAGCTAGCATCCCAGCAAATATAAAGAAAAAAAGAAAAAAAAGCAATCCAATTATCACATGGAATTCCAAGGGCAATTTGAGCAATATTTTAGTTCACATTCGCTCATTGTTTGCTTTCTGCATTCACACCCGCCCCCCCCCCCCCCCCCTCCCCCACAGACCCCGCACCCCCCGGCTTTCCAAATCGCACCCCTTCATACACAGGTTAAATACAGATGCTTTACTTCTGCTACATATTTACATTTTTGTAAAGACTGATTAGTCTACCGGGCAGAAAATCAATAGCCGGTTGCCTCAGCGAATGTTTCGACTGATTGCGCCCCCCACCGAGTCTTGCAATTGGCTGCAGTTGTGATGGTAAGAATTACAGTAATTTATGGCCACGTCCGTATTACATGGGCTGGAAATATTCATGCTTTGAAATATAGCAGAGGTTTCCAGTTAGAACGCAGGTGTAGTTGTTTTCTAGATTATACACAGTTACTTATCGGCTGTCCCATCATCTTCCTTATTTGCATATTACCCAGAGGAGCATGCATGGCCTTATAAGTCTCCTCACTCCACTTCTTGGTGCTCTCTCCCTAAGGAGTGATGTTACCCCTCCCGACCCTTATCTGCTATTTGTCAGGTTTTTCACCCATGGTAATGAGCAGCACGACTGAAGGAGTTTGAAATCTAATCTGTAGTAAAAGCTCTGGCTATTATCCTCTCCTCAATACTTTATACTGCAGCTCTGCTTGTGCTATTTTATATCAGAATAACCCAACATTTGGATGTTATAGGACAAGGAAATGTGGCAGAGCCCAATAATCTAAGGTGGTTCAGTGGCATTCCACTCCTCAAACAGCACAAGGCATTAGGATGGAGTGGTTTTCATGGATTGTAATTAATACGGACATCATGGGGTGTCCATATTACACTATTTCCCATGAATTAGAAAAAAAATATGGGTTAAGGGGCGACCAAATCACTATGTATAAATACATGAGGGGACGATACAAGGATCTCTCCCATGATCTGTTTATACCCAGGACTGCGACGGTAAGAAGCGGGCATCCTCTACGTCTAGAGGAAAGAAGGTTTCATCATCAACATAGGAGGGGGTTCTTTACTGTAAGAGCAGCGAGACTGTGGAACTCTCTGCCTGAGGACGTGGTGATGGCAAAATCCATGTAGGAGTTTAAGAAGGGACTAGATGTCTTTCTAGAGTACTATGGCATTACGGGATATAGACATTAAATGGTCAGAAGGGTTGTTGATTCGGGGATCTTCCGACTGCCAAACTTGAAGTCAGGAAGGAACTTTTTGCGGACGAGTGTTGATCCAGGGATTATTCTGACTGCCATTAAGGAGTCAAGAAAGAATTTTTTCCCCCAAAATGGGATAAATTGGTGTCTACCCCTACCCGTTTTTTTTTTTGCCTTCCTCTGGATCAACATGAGTGGAGGAAACAGGCTGAACTGGATGAACATTAGTCTTTTTTCAGCCTAGCATACTATGTTCTCCTGTTTCACTCCAAGACATTCTGGTCCCAGTAGTATGACGAATGCCCCTGCAAAGATGTATGCAGCCAAAGCCATTAGGCTATGCTGTAAGGTCATTGCCCAACTATCAATAATGAAGGAGTTGCAAGGGGTGGGTTGCATGATAGCCATAGTTTTACTGCAGGGCATAATGGGAATTATAGATATTGGGCTCCAGCAGTACAATGGGCTAAAATTTATAGTGAAACATGCGAAAAAATTTTGAAAAAAGTCGTCCATTGACAACGGTCACAGAATTCTCTCTCTTCTTAGTTTTCTATATACTGCAACATTGTAACTCTTAAAGGGGTACTCTAGGAGGTCCTATAGGTGGCAGACATATTTCCAGCTTTACTTACCGACAATAAATGCATGATTTATTGTACAATAGTCATTCGTATTTTTTACGCCCTCCCATAATGCCACCAACTACAGCACTGTAGTGGGAGGGCCTGAAATTCATGACTACAACCCCACAGCTGCCAGAAGTAGGCACACCGAAATGCCATATAATGTAAGTTTATAAGTTGGGTTACAACTACCAGGGGACACTTAAAGCACCACTCTGGTAATTGTTTTTATTCCCTACATAGCCATTTCCCCAGTACATTTCACTCGGCTAGTTACCTTAGCTATTGACTTCTATCAGAGACTCCTGGCCTCTTTCTCCTCCGATGGTCATGTGATCTCAAACTCTGACCAGCTTAGATTTACTTGGTGTCTGAAAAAGTCAATTTCTCAGTCTGTGTAATGCTATTACATGGACCCTACCACAGAAACTGCTAAGAGGGGGGGACACAGAATCTCCTATCACAGTGACTGATCATGATCACACAGTTATAATAGAGGAGATCACAGCTCATCCTCCTGACTGTACACATATGGTCTGCAATTTATTTAGGTGAATATAGAATGAAATGAGAATTAAACAGTCCCCAGCAGGCAGAAATGGTACAGCCTCTAGCTAATGATGTGCTTAAGCATCATGGGGTTGATGTGAAAGTGAACCCAAAAGATCTCCCCATCAAGATAAGCATCAGACAAGGGGCTGCACTGCATGGAAGTGGATGTTATACACACAGGAGACCTCCAGAATGCAACAGGCAATCGGGTGATCGGGGCAGGAATGGAAAAAATGTGTTTTTACCAGAGTGTCCCTTTAAATTCATTATCACCAGCATCAATTACCTTGAAGGAACTAAAAAGCAGCAGAATAAACAGTTCCAAAAGGAGGACAACTTAGGGTCTTTTTTTAATCTAAAATTTTTGTTTTTAGAATTTTTGGAATTATTTTTAATATTAAAGTAGCAGAAATGATCATTAGCAGTTTCATCTAATTTTAGTCCGAGCCTGGAGGCAGGAATTATCCATCCAGGTTCATTGTTCGAGGCGGAGAGAATTTTCCAAAATATTCCGGAATAAAATGTTCCCTGATCTAAACAGCAGGAAGTCCCCCAATATAAAACTATATCCTCCATATATTTAGACAAAAGCGGCTAAGTATACGAGGGACTTTTGTTATTGGAAAACAACAGAGAGGAAAAAAAAAAAAGTTTACATTTCACGAACCTCACAGCCAAGGTCAACATTTCCTTTTGGGTGAACGAAGGTCCGGAGAGCAAAGCTGCAATCATTCTTAGATAAAGTACCTATTTATCCCTCCTATCCCCCTGGAGCAAACTCCACATCCTACTGTACCACCGGCGGGCTGTCAGAACCGATTTAGTAGGTTAATCAACCCGCGCGCATTCTGTGATAACCGCGGCCGATAAGAGTAATCTCTAATTACCAGCGCGAACGGCAGCCAATATAAACAAGAGCCATTATTTTTAGCTTAATCCAAAAGTGGGTTTGATTAGCGGGAAAGCGGTGAGGCAACAGACAGTATATTCCATGTAATGAATTAGGGCTATTTGTATTGCAATACACAAGTAACCAAGCAATTAAAAAAAAAAAGGTAGACACACGGCAATCTGTGGGTATACTGTGCAAATGACAGTGCAAATCGGAAATGGGTAGCATAAAATTGAAAAAAAAATTTTGGCAAGAAAAAATTTTGGTAAGAAAAAAAAAATTTTTGCACTGGCATATCGATCGGTGTGGAAAAACACAATAAAACCACAGATTTGGAGGACGGCTGCTGGCCGAGATAGGACGATGAACAGCGCTGTAAAGTATTACATTTCATGGCATTGCTGAAACGTGGAGATGTGGAGTGAGGCGTATGTATGAGTACGGGTATACCGCATAGAGTGGTGTTTTTTTTTTTGGTTTTTTTTTAATGACACATTATTTGGGACTTCAAACCAGATAAAACGCGGTTTAAGGGGAAGGTTGGGTGTATTTCGATGACTACATCTAAAATGATTCCTAATTGTCTTTATATACAAGGACAAATGGAGGATATTGTGCCCAACTGTATACTAATAATGACAACCAGGGCACAGAAAATCCCGAAATGGTTTGCAGAGATTGAACGGATAAAGCAAAGGGGCGATTAGTCCATCAAAGAGGAGTTAGGATGTAATATAACAGGATTACATAATTATTTATAAACTAAGTACTCCGGCTGCCAACCAATTCCTCCAGCGCAGCAAGAAATGCTCTACATGTGCCGGAATCTGAGAGCGGCCCGGCTCATCGCAGAAAAGATGCCAGAAAACAAAAAAAAATCCATCGCTTGTTAAACTATTAGAATAAATCTATGCCTGGACACAAATGATTTTTTTTAAATGATCCCCTGCTTTTCTATTTCCTTGAAGCAGAGGATCTCCCCAGACAATTCCATGATTGGTTCTGGGGGTTGGTACATATGCCCCGCTCCACTTCACCAGCGCTGTTCATTCGGGCCGGCAAGAAAGTAAAACAAAAAGACAGAAAAGTACAAGAAAGGAACAACGGATGGCGCATGTATTCAATAGGAATAATGAAATTATAAGCGTACCAGCAGCGACTACAGCTGGAGGAGGCGATCCTGCCTCACCTCCGCTCGTCTGACTCATGGGGGCGACAGAGGTTTCACGAGATGTGGGTAATTGCAGCTCCTTTGGGAGAAGGTCATAAACCGATTCTAGAGGAGAGAAGAGGCAGAGATTTTAGAATTCCAGCCGGAAAAGTATCTGGTCTTGGGGATAGAAGACATTACATATAACATGAGGAACACACACGAGTCATATATAAGTATATCAATACAACATATTACATAATGCCATATAATAACTTCCATATAATATACTCCCCTACCAAAAGTAATTTGGCACCTGAGCAAGAAGCAAAAGTAGTATTTATTTCCGTATGTGAATACTTATTGGGGCTCCTTTGGCCCCGATGACATCAGATACTGTCCGTGGTATATTTTCTACTAACGTCCAATACACTTGAGCTGGTATTTCCCTCCAACCATCCTGCAAATATCTGTCGAGTTTTCTCGAAGAAGATCGGTGGCGTTTATATTTCCTGACCAGAGATTCCAGATCATCGCAAAGATATTCAGTAGGGTTCAGGCCAGTGCAATCATGGAACCTCCATATCCTTAAACCAGCATAAAAGAGCGTTTGATTAGTCGCAAGGTGCGTCGTCTTAGTGGAAGTATGGCCGACCATTCCCGGAGTATTGCCACATTGTCGGCAGCACATTACTGTCTAGAACATCAGGGTATACATCAGTGTTCATGGTTCTTGTCACTACAACCAACGGAATGAGACCATGCCATGTAAAACATGGCCAGACCATAACAGAACTTCCTCTGAACTTCACAAGGGTCCTCCACACCCAGGTACATCTATATGATGTGAAGATGGAGTAGCGCAATTCGTCAGTCCATAGAACGTTCTTCCATTGCTCAACCATCTAACGATAAGGCTCCTTGCACCATTGTAGACGGCCGATGCATCTTCTTTGAGAGAACTCACCAATTTTGTAGGATGAACACCGGGAAATAGCAGCTGAAGTGTATCAGATGTTAGTAAAAAGTAAGCCACGGAGGGTTTCTGATGTCATTAGAGCCAAAGAAGCCCCACCAAGTATTAACATATAGAAATAAATACTACTTTTAGGCCCCCTGTCCACGGGCGATGCGAAGTCCCGCAGCAGATCTCCGCCGCGGGAGCCACCGCCGCCGAATCTCCAAAGGTCAGCCCTATCGGCAGGCTGCGAATTGCCCGTCGCGAGCGGAGAATCGCAATGATTCTCCGCTCGTGAACAGGTGCCGGCGCTTTCCATAGCATTGCTATGGAAAGCGTCGTCCGGCACAGTTTGCCAGCGGTTTACTGATCACTGCCGTCGGCAGGGGGCATTAATTTTCTTAGGTGTCCAATTACTTTTGGTAGGATAATGTACATTTTTGAAGGCTATAGAGCTGACAGCAGAAGCCATCAAAACCAATGACCACAATATATGTTCAGCCACATCTACATGGAGGGAGGAGTTGTGACTGCTGGGGGGGAGGAGTTGTGACTGCTGGGGGGGGGGGGGGGAGGCGTAAGGACCAGAAAAAGGAGGCAAGGGTTTTCCCTGGAAAGAGTATGCAAATAAGCTCAGACTCAGGAGGAAGAAAGCTGGTTCTCTAGTGCCACCTATTGAATAGGAAGCAGATAAGTCAATGTCTCACCCTTCAACAGATCTTGCAACATGACTAAAGAAGAAGTTACATTGACTTTTATGGCTGCGGTCCAATAAGTGACGCTGGGAAGTCGTCTCTCCTTCTCCTGGATGGAGCTTATTTGCATACCATTTTTGCATGGAGCTCTGGCTGGCCTATAAGGTCCTATGCTAAATTGGCGGTCTCTACAAGAACAAAAACTTTATTCCTCCTAGATCCCCTGCAAAGACACACGAGTGAGCAGCTCTATAGGACTGAGAGAAACACATAAGCACTGGACCAGGACATTCTAGTTTGCCGTCGAGTGCCTACTAGTTTCTATCGATAGCTGGCACTCCTTCTCCAGGGTATGGTTGACGGTATGGTAAATCGAATACATTTCTCCCCCCTGTATTCTTTTGTATGAAACATATAGTAGCCTTTATGAAAAATGCTATGTAGTAGGGGGATCTGCAGACAAGTCTCTGACTACACAAAACAGTTTCACCGACATCCATAGTAACATAGTTCGTAAGGCCAAATGAAGACAATGTCCATCTAGTCCAGCCTGTTTATCCCCTCCTATGTTGTTGATCCAGAGGAAGGCAAAAAACTCCAAGAGGCAGAAGCCAATTAGCCCTTTTGGGGAAAAAATTCCTTCCCGACTCCCTAATGGCAATCAGACTAATCCCTGGATCAACCCCTAATAGTTCCTACCTGCCTGTATACCCGGATTAACAATTAACCTAAGATTTATAACCTATAATATCCTTCCTCTCCAGAAAGACATCTAGTCCCCTTTTAAACTCCTCTAAGGATTTTGCCATCACCACGTCCTCAGGCAGAGAGTTCCACAGTCTAACTGCTCTTACAGTAAAGAACCCCTTTCTATGTTGGGGTTCTAATCCAATTTCCGGCATTAACATTTTTGGCTCCGAAGGAGATTCAAAAAAGGGAAGGGACTTATTTGTATAGTGCCAACTTATTTCACAGTGCTTTCAAGTTATTGTTTTTTTATTTATTACCCCCCAGCTTATTTTATCGATCTCAGAAGGATGGAAGGCTGAGTCGACCTTGAGTTGGCCACCTGAACCAAGCGGGGATTGAACTCACAACCTTCAGGTTATGAGCAGGAGCTTAGGACAGCCTTAACACTCTGTGCCACACAAGGCGGATTGATATTTTCGAGTCAACAAGGGGAATAAAATAGGGACACTTGGGTTCTCCTTAGTGATGTGAGATCCAAGAAGGTTGACCAGAATTGGCCTTAAAAAAAAATAAAAAATAAAAAAAAAAGGTCAAAACCTGATGAAGTCACAAAGGATCCGAGCACTAAAACCCCCATTGTATTGGCCGCAGTGTTTAGAAACAAATAATCTCCTGCCGAGCGAGAGGGTTAATATTTCTTACGTAAGTAATAATTAAGACATACTAACAAGTCGGAGATAAAAGTCAATTAGAAGGGCAGGGAGTGTCTATGCTCAGAGCAATTATCTGTGGGTTGTTTAACTATATTAACAACTTTACATAACAGTACAGAAGTCCTGGCGCTGCCCGTCACCACAGAGTTATATATGTATGACGACATTGAAGAAGCAGCAGACAATCCCTAGTGTTCTCAATGATGCCGGCGAGTTCACATGGATAGGCTAGAAGTTATTTACCGACTAGGCTTATGCCGAGCGCTAAACGTCTTCTCAGATGCCCGAAACAAAGCCTGCCTGGCAAGGATGACGGTGGAGAAATAAGTTTTCCATCCACTGATATGGCTTGTGTGTTCTTAGGAGGTCCACTAATAAAAACTTTCTAAGATAACAACCCAAAAAAGTTATATGCTGTAGAAGAGCTCTAGCAGGAAATGGGGGGGGGGGGGGGGGGATGTTATCCTACAAGTACTTTTGCAATCCCCTCATGTGGACAAACTTGTAGTACTCTAGCCCAGTGTTCCCCAACTCCAGTCCTCGGGGACCGCCAACAGGTCATGTTTTCAGGATCTCCTCAGTCTTCCACAGGTGATGTAATTATTGTCGGTGCCTCAGACATTGCCACAGGTGTTCTTACTATGGGATATCCTGAAAACATGACCTGTTGGTGGTCCCTGAGGACTGGAGTTGGAGACACCTGCTCTAAAAGAATCAAAAGGGTACTCCAATCCCCCCTATAATTGTCTACGGATGCGGTGCTTATGAGGGTGCGTTTCACACATGTGGATTTTAGTCAAGCAGGTTCTGAAGCCCAAACCAGGAGGGGATACACAAAAAAAAATCTAAGTTGTATCCATCCTTTATTCTCTTACTCTCCTTTTATGATCCTTACCTTGCCTAAACATCCCCCTAGGGTACATCACACGCAGGGGAATTGGCGTGGATTTTGACACGAATCCACAGCCAACTTTACCTCTTTGACTGCGTCCGACACCACACGGAAAATTGCACCAAAATAGCACAAACTATTCAGCAAAGGTCGCTTTACTTGTGTTGATCTCATCCAGATGGCGAGCGCTGATCAAGGAGATTGGCGCTTGTATAACTTGGCTTTCACACAGGCCAATTCAGAACGTATAACAGATGAACAATCAATCATTCATACGATGATTCATCCCCCATAGGCCGGGAGCATACTACTAGATTTCGGCCGCTGTTTTACGTCCCTAATAGTGATCCGGCCTGACTGTGGGTCTCCTGACCCGATCTCCGTGTACCATAGGAATGTATGATGCTTGCATTTGGGGTCAGGAAGCCTCTGGTCCGGCCAGGATGCACTTCTGTAGCACAGACGCAAGATGGTAGCCAAAATACGGTAGTGTGTTCCCGACCATACGGCTTCATGGTTGTTGGTAGCACATCCTCCGGTTACATGTGAAGACTTGCTGCAGACAATGACCATTTTGAGCGACCACCTGACAGATGATCTGTAGGACGCTTTCACAAGGGCAGATGATCAGGTGACCGAACGTTCATTTCTAATCATCTGTCCGTGTACAATGCTTTTTCGTCTTCCTAGGTCTCTACTAGATTATCCCAGATCATAGACCACAATTAAATTAGGAAATGTCCCAATGTAATGTAAAAAAAAATCCCATTTGGCCCAGCTCACATTACTTTCAGTGCCTCCATTTAAAGAGGTGGTCCAGATTCCAGATACAAACCGTTGATGTCCTATCTTTAGGACAAGCCCTCAATAGTACAACCCCGATTCCTAAGCGCCCCTGCCATACTACTGATGGCCTTTCCCAAGGGCAGGATATCAATAGTTTACAACTCAACAACCCCTTTAATGTATACAACCAATTTAGCGTATACAGTACCACCTGCCACTCATAGGGTGACCATTTTTAACTCCAACACACTGTCCTGGCCACCCACAATGCCATGCTGTAGTTCGCTGGACAGTTGGGTTGCTGGGGTGTTGATATGCGGTGATAACTTAGAAGGTGGTGCAGGGCGAAATCAGAGCGGCGCCCCATTCATTCTCAGTCAGATCTCCAATCATACATACATAGTAACTAGAGATGAGCGAACGTACTCGTTAAGGGCGATTTCGCAATCGAGCATCGCTATTTTCGAGAACCTGACTACTCGGGTGAAAAGATTCGGGGGGCACCGGGGGTGAGCGAGGGGTTGCAGAGGGGAGTGCTACCCCCCGCTCCACCACGCCGCCCCCCAAATCTTTTTACCCGAGTAGCCAGGTACTCGAAAATAGCGATGCTCAATTGCGAAAATGGCCCTTAACGAGTACGTTCGCTCATCTCTATTAGTAACATAGTACGTTAGGCTGAATGAAGACAATGTCCATCTAGTCCAGCCTATTTCCAACCCCTAGTTGATCCAGTGGAAGGCAAAAACTACAAGAGGCAGAAGCCAATTAGCCCATTTGGGGGAAAACTCCATCCCGAGTCCATAATGGCAATCAGAATCATCCCTGGATCAACCTTTGATAGTCCCTACCCGTCTTTATACCCGAATCAACAACCCACTGGTCACCTAATGTATATATCCTGTATATAAAGTGATGGTATAGCCTAGTGAAAAGCCATCCCCTTTAAGAGATGTGAATAACCCTTTAACCATATTCAAGGGCTTACCATTGCTAAAAAAAATAATTACTACTATCGATAGCCAATGGTTGTCATCTACCTTTCCAAGACCCCGGAAAGGAAAATCAAACAGGCTATGTCTACCTACACTATTGCGTAAGTAGACATCTCCCATATAGGAGTCAGGAAACAACCCCTATAGAAGAGCAGTAATGGCAGCCATGTTGACCCCCCCCCCCCCCCCAATTTTCCCACAAAGCAATACAAATGACTAAATAGGTTCTACATTCAGAATCTACAAGCCATTCTGTCATCTATCCAAAAATGTAATATGGTTAGCAACAATCACAACTAACAGTCATATCGTCTAGGAGATGGCGCCACTAATTTCCCAATTCCCTGAACAATAAACATATTTGCGTACCGTTAAGATCTTCAGCTACTAAATAATTTCCAAAAGCATCCATAAACATGAGAGATAATGTGCGCGGGGGAGGCGAGAAGGTTGGGAGGTGACCCTAAACTTGGAAACCAAGTCCCCCTGGACGCAAGATCCTGCGAGCATCTGAAGCGGACGGCTCATTGAGACGGAAGTAGTGCCTGCCTCATGCCAGCAGTGCTTGCACTATTTAACCCCCCGGCCTGTTCCTATTAGAGACCAAATTAAAAACCGGTGCTTGTTTTCTACGTTCCAAGTCTTTCTTCCGTCCCTCCATCTAAGACATCTATAAAAGGGATCTTGGGTTGGCCCGATGCCACGCTGGTCCTTTGAGGTCAGCGGCATAAAATGTGACCTATTGTACGAGATTGTATTCAGGAACCTTGAGAATTTTACTGAGAGTCAGCCCCTTGCCAGGGCTGGGATTAATATTAAATCCTACCCAGATCTGGTTGTCCTGTCGCACAGTACACTTTAGGGCCATCTCCACATACGTAGAAGTTTTGCGATCGCACGTTTCCTGTATAATACGCGTTCACATAGTTTCTATTATTATATATCTTTTTTTATAGGTTATAGTTTTACTTACAGACTTTTACAAAAGTTTCCTTACACCGATCCTTTCTTCTTGCCAAAGTTTCCATCGAGAGGATCGACGACCAAAGCCGTGGATGCCAATGTTGAACGGGATACCATTAGTCTTCCATAAGCGGCCATTGTAAACTCATATACTGTAAGGTATCCCTTTCTTCAGCATGGCAATGTGCAAACCTCTGATCTATGCCATGCAGTAACGAACCTTGATGGAACACACCAGAACGGAGGACAAGGTGGCCTTCATCAGGTAGTGGTGGTCTGTGGACCCATGGATTGTATGCACCATAAATGGCAGCTGGGAAGTTTTGCAGACTGTTTCTTAAAGCGCCCCTCCGCCCCTCTGACTCCCTGATGCACATTGTCATCATTAAAGGGGTTGTCCCGAGAAAGCAAGTGGGGTTATACACTTCTGTATGGCCATATTAATGCACTTTGTAATATACATCGTGCATTAAATACGAGCCATACAGAAGTTGTTCACTTACCTGCTCCGTTGCTGGTGTCCCCATCGCCATGGTGCCGTCTAATTTCAGCGACTAATCTCCCGATTAGACGCGCTTGCGCAGAAGGGTCTTCTCCCTTCTCTTGGGTCTCGGCATGAGCTGAGTTCTGGCTCCGCCCCCTTCTACGCGTCATCGCGTAGCTCCGCCCCGTCACGTGTGCCGATTCCAGCCAATCAGGAGGCTGGAATCGGCAATGGACCGCACAGAGCCCACGGTGCACCATGGGAGAATACCCGCGGTGCATTGTGGGTGAAGATCCCGGCGGCCATCTTGGTAAGGTAAGTAAGAAGTCGCCGCAGAGCGGGGATTCGGGTAAGTACTAAACCTTTTTTTTTTTTTAACCCATCCCTTGTGTTTGTCTCGCGCCGAACGGTGGGGCCTATTGAATTTTTAAAAAGCCCGTTATCGTTCAGTTAATCGTTGAATCATGCGAAACTTAACGATAATTCCGTGTAAACATGGCCAACGACTGATCCATAAAAACCTGCCGACATTCGGCCCGTGTAAACAGGTAGTCCATTTATGTGTGACTGACTGCCGGCTTACTCTCAGGTAGCAGTTTGGCCATCTTTGTCTGTACAGGACCAGAGGGTTGCTTTGAAGGCATCGTAACGGATTTGAAGATCCCTACAGTTCTGGAGGCTTATTATCAAATCGTTCCTAATTATTATCAGGACTGTGCCATTTACAATCAAAATACTACTGACGACCTGTCCCTACGTGAGTGAGTGGCTTACATGCTCCGCCCTTAATCACATAACAGAGACTTCATCCCCAGTGAGGGAGTTACATGCTCCGCCCCTGATCACATGATTGTGACATCATAGGTCCTGTACGCACACGGCTGCTGTCCAGCTAGGTGTTCGCTAGTATTCCATAGCAACTGAGGCTGCAGGGGGTTCGTAGTCTGCCTGTAATCTGCACAAAGATGCAGGACCTGTGATGATGTCACCATCATGTGATTAGGGGCAGAGCATGTAACTTCCTCCCTGGGGGCATATATTTATTTTTAGCCCCACTTCAGCACTATTCACCAATCAGGTTGCTGGAATTGTGAATCAGAACCAATCAGGTTGCTGGCTTTGCTGAATAGTGCGGCTGAAAATAAATATATGCTCCCTGGGGATGAAGGAGCTTTGATGGCGTCACCGTCATGTGATCAGAGGTGGAGCATGTAAGTCATTCACTCAGGATGAGTGTCACCATCATGTGATTAGGGGCGGAGCATGACGGTGACATCACCACAGGTCCCTTATCTCCAGTGCTGTGCTGCCTCTGATCCCTGTTGTATGGGATGAACAATGTATGTAGCGGTGCTGTTTGTGTGACGTGCACGTAGCAGAGCTGTGTGGCCTGACCATTAGAATGTCAGGTACGCAATACTACAGCAGTAGCATCTTTACAAAGATCTCAGCAGATGGCCACCATGCGCGGTGGCCATCTGTACGGTTGCATTTATGAGATTTTACGGTTTCTTTTGGGCGAGTTGACAGGTTGTGGTCAGATTTAAAGCAAAATGACCCCGCTTTGCGTTGATATGAGCGCGACCCTGGGGGGGGATCATACTGTAAATGAGCAATGATTTACAGGACTATGCAGGAAAGCAACGCCGTGACAACTTAAACAGTAACCATAATGACAACCTAAAGCACAGAACGAGAAGTAGTTCAAACATTTACATCTTAAAGGACCAATACCTGACTAAGAAACTTCGACAAGTGCATCTTAAGGGTCTATTCACAAGCGAAGTTTAAATGCCACTGAACTCTATCAGAGCTGCGCCCGCAATACTAACCCAGGCTGCTGCGCTATGGTCAGGGCTCCCTGACCACAGAGAGAGCGGCACCGGGAATCAGCTGATAGCAGGGGATCCAAGTAGCGGGTCCCCATCGGTCATCAATAGAAAAAGTTTAAAAAGTTCTGGAATACCCCTTTAATTACGGATGACTTATCCTCGGGATACGCGAAATGTTTATTTTTTTTTTATGGATTTTGAGTGTCCCTTCTGCCCCCCCCCCCCCCCCCTCCCCACTGCCACCAATAACTCTGAAAACCCCTTTAGGTCTCACAAAATCCCTTTAAAGGGGTTTTCCTATCCTATACATGGTATATCACTAGAATCGGACCTCTGAGACCCCCACCAATCCTGAAACAAAGGGGGCAGTTTCCTGCACATCTAGGTAGGTGGGAGATCCACTATGTGGGGAAAACTTTGGGGGGGGTTGAGCGCTAAACCGGCACTATTCCCCTTCACTCTTAGGATCTCTAGGGGTCTCAGATGAAAGATCCTAGCTCTAATCCCTCACTTCATAAGATGGCTAAACGCCTTGAAGAAGCCGAAGCAGGTGAATGGATGCATCAGTGCCGCAGCAGGGTTACACGAAGCTGCAGCGTTTCCTGCAAATAGGCCTCTGCAGCAAAAGTCCAGTTCATAATTCAGGGACTCCAGGGAAATGAAGGAGAATAGGTCATGCAATTTTGCATAGGACTGCAGGTCTTAAAAGTCCACTACTCAGGACCATTAAACAGGGTTTACCCATATCAAACCCCAAGAAGGCATAACAGATGCACACAATTGTAGTTACCCTCTACAGACTGCTGGGTCTAGCGCTAACAGAGCAAATTATGGATCCCAGACCTGGCACACCTACAGCCCCATCAGATAGGCACTTGGCGCCATGGATTACCAGGCGTCTGCATGCTCCATCTAACCTTCGCCTACAACCATTATAACCATACCTCCCAATAGTAAAACTAATAGGGGTCACAAAAAGGCAGAGCTTAGCCATAATTGCCCAGAAGTGGGTATTTCTATGTAACTTTGGTGTATTCTTGGCACAATGGGGTGGAGCTTAAATTGTCCCAGGATTAGCGACCCATGCATACAAGACATACAGAGCGCCCGCTGTCAGATTTTAGGCGGGGGGGGGGGGGGTAAAGGACAAGGAAGGTGTAGGCTTAGGGCAATCGTCTGCCCAACCAGATGATCATGTCCCTCAGTGCAGCAATGTCTAGTGGAGCTATATGACTCCTCCTCCTCCTGGCTCCTCCCCTTTGATGTTACACAGCACCTCTGCAACATAATCAGTTAGTTCTGCTACTAGATTTATATACAGAGCTTGGTTCTGGTATTATATCTATGTATGGAGGTAGGTTCATGCAGCATTTATATTGGTTCTGGTATTATATCTATGTATGGAGGTAGGTTCATGCAGCATTTATATTGGTTCTGGTATTATATCTATGTATGGAGGTAGGTTCATGCAGCATTTATATTGGTTCTGGTATTATATCTATGTACCAAGGTTGGCTTGTGTTGTATTTCTCTTATAGGTTTGGTTCTGGTGCTGTATTTATGTACTGTGCTTGGTTCTGGTGCTGTATTTATGTACTGTGCTTGGTTCTAGGACTGTATTTATATACCAAGCTTAGTTCTAGTACCGCATTTCTTCAATAAGCTGTTTTGGTGCGGTATTCATGTTATGATATTCGTTCTGGTGCCGAATTCACGGAGCCGTTCTGGTGTGGATATGCTGCCATCTTGCTGCTTTCTGCACCAGCAGAATACAGACATGCTGTCTACAAGTGCAATGTATATACACTCGGTCAAAAAAAAAAAATCAAAACACGTAAAAGGAGTATATAGAAGAAAGATATACAAATGATTAGCATTGTGGTGGGATTAGATGGACGGTCTTGTCACTGGAGGCCCTAAAAGTGGTTCCCCCCTTGGCCTATAAGAGGCTCTCGGAGGCTCCTTGTATGTAGTGACCTCTTCTTCTGTTTGTGTAGAGCTTGTTGGCCACTAGACGCCTCTATGACGCAGAGAAGAGATTTCACCCCATTACCAGAGTCTGAGAGGGGCGCATTATTGGGATGTGAGAAGCTGGATGGTCGTATCGATGAATTGTCCCCACTGGGCTGGTCTGACCAGACTGTTAGGGGGTGTTGGGACCAGTGGATGTGTGAGGGCACACAAGGCGACCGGGCTCAGGACCCCCGACAGACCACCAGTAGAGAGGACCATCTGATCGTCCAACCAGCACCAGCAGCTCCAACTGTTTCGTTGTCTGCTATCCAGAGACAGGGGGCGCCATTGTTACACCCGTGTCTGTCGGAACCATTTCCATTCACTTAAGTGAAGGACATTTGGTCTCACAGCGTGCATTACATATTCTACCTTTGACACCCACCGTAGCCTCTGTTTTCAGTGGTGTCGTAAATTAAAAAACTGGACACCACAGAGGGGAACCGGGTTGTCTTCAGCGATGAATCCAGTTTTAGTTTGGGCGCTGACGATGGCCATGTTCGTGTTTGGAGACTTCGGGGTGAGTGCCTCAAGCCTGCCTCTGCTGTGGAGCGACACAGTGCCCCCTGCTGGTGTGATGGTCTAGGGTCGTATACGACAGTCGGTCCCCCCTAGTAGTGGTACGAGGGACAATGACAGCTCAGCGATATGTTCAGGACATCCTGCAGCCACGTGTGTTCCCTCATGGCGGCTTCCAGCAGGATAATGCTCGGCTGCACACACAAGGGGGTCACAGGAGCCCCCACAACATTGTCACACTTCTCTGGCTGCCCGGTGCCCATATTTATCACTAATTGAATATGAGTTTGCACAATTTAGAGACTGAGTTACAGGAAATTGGAACAGATAAGTTGCAGAATACCATACGGAACCTGTATGCCCCCATGCCCACTATATCACATCTTGTACTTAAGCTAGAGGCGGTACAACAAGGCACTAGAGCCTTCATGCCCACCCGTATCACATCTTGGATCCAAGCTAGAGGCGGTACAACAGGGTACTAGAGCCTCCATACCTGCCCTTATGACATCTTGATTCCAAGCTAGAGGCGGTACAACAGGGTACTAGAGCCGACATGTCCCACCTGTATCACATCTTGTATCCAAGCTAGAGGCGGTACAACAGGGTACTAGAGCCTCCATGCCCACCCATATCACATCTTGTATCCAAGCTAGAGGTGGTACAACATGGTACTAGAGCCTCCATGCCTGCCCGTATTACATCTTGTATCCAAGCTAGAGGTGGTACAACAGGGTACTAGAGTCTCCATGCCCCCCGTATCACATCTTGTATCCAAGCTAGAGGCAGTACAACAGGGTACTAGAGCCTCCATGCCCGCCGGTATCACATCTTGTATCCAAGCTAGAGGCGGTACAACAGGGTACTAGAGCCTCCATGCCCGCCGGTATCACATCTTGTATCCAAGCTAGAGGCGGTACAACAGGGTACTAGTACCTCAAATGGCCACCATTAGCAATACTTGTGTAAAAACTTCCAAACACAGACGATAAAAGAACAACTATTTGGGGGTACGGTTTTATTTTAGGGCCTTGTTCACACACACACGGGTCAGACGTGACTCTGATTTCAGCATGCATCTATGCTGAAAACCGCATCAGATTGGACAACAATCGACGTCCCATGCAGCTGAATGAGATTTGTACAACCCATTCAGGAGGCACTGAAAAATAAAAAAAGTTTCCCTGTGAATTTTTTGTTTGCGTAATTCAGTGAAAATTCCCAGCAAAGAACCCGATAACCCCAAGAGCTGACAATCCAACTCAGAGTAACCCGTGGGATATGTTTAGCCAGAAGTCTCCACAAAAGCAGCGCAGCTCCTCTCTGGACAGAGTAGGTGGATTATTCACAAGGCTACAAACACTTCTATAAACTCCCAATGACCCATAATAATCGAAAAAACACAACAGAAGGAGATACCAAAGAAAATATTTGGGGGCCCCGCGACGCTCCGCAGAGCTCTACGGTGAGAAAACGAAGTGGTGGAAAGGCACGAGGTTATTTCAGAGGGTTGCAGCGACGTCACGGCCGAGTCAGCCGTGTTATGGAGGTTTAGCTTGGCAGGGGACGGTGTGCACTTTGGCGCGATGATCCCCCTCCACACAGGAATACAAAAATAAGGCAAGAAGTTGGGGACTTGGAAAGAAAGAGAAAAGTTTCCAAGTAAACCAGCCCAGCGTGGGACCGTTCCCTCTCCCAGCCCTCGACCCCCAACACATCCAACTACTAGAGACTATATAGAAGGGGTTAAACGGGAGTAGAAAAACATGGCTGCCATTGCAGCGCAGCAGTGCAGTAAATGGAGCTGAGCAGCAAGACCAAACACACAACTGGTGGACAGGTGGGGCGCCATTTTTAACCAATTCAGGACCACCGAATGTATATAGTGCAGGCCAGGGAGCCAGGCCCACTCCTCACTCGGCGGCTCTAATCCGCTGTCTGACGTCTGAAGACATTATGATTTAAGGCTGTACAGCTCCGATGTTGGAAGACGTCCATCGGGGTTCTCTTACTGTATATTACCAGCCTCTCTGCTGTCGGAGCCTATCCAACGTGTCACCTTATGCAGTACTGGCTTTAGCCAGCATATAGCGCCGTTGTATAACAGCAGAAAAAGAGTAAGCCCCCTAGGAAAACCAGGATACAAATTGGATTGGAAAGGGTTAAGCGGTTTATGACAGCTGCCAGCAGTCAGTAACTGGTGCGATCGCAGCAGGTGACTATTTAGATTTGGCGGTTAAAGCTGACTGTGCATTTAAACAGTCAGCAGGACGAGGTGGGAGGGAGGGGGGGGGGGGGGGTGTACCCCTTCCAGTGTCCCATCGTTTACCCATCCCGCAGAACAATCAGGCTGTTCCAATGTGCTAGCATGGCAGCCAGGAACCAACTGAAGGCTCCCAGGCAGGGCTTGAAAGGCAATGTAAAAATCGGTACATACTGCAATACTTTAGTATTGCAGTATAGAGTACAAGCAATCAAATGCTTTCAAGTTCAAGTTCCATTTGGGGCCTAAATAAAAGAGCAAGGAAAAAAAAAAGGTTTAATAAAGTAAAAAAAAAAAAAAAAATTTAAATTCCAGAAAACTCCTTTTCCCATAAAAAATTAAAAAGGCCCATATATTTTGTGTCGCTGTCTTCGTAAAAGTCTGAACTGTTAGAATATCTCACACAGCGAAGGCCGTTAAATATTTAAAAAAAAGAAAAGAAGACAGAATCCCAGAATTGTGATTTTTTTTTTGGGGGGGGGGGGGGGGGGTATCCTGGATGCCCAAAAATTTTGAATTAAAAAAATGATCAAAAAGATGCATGTTTCCAACATGGTGGTGATAAAAACTACAGCTGACCCTGCAAAAAAACAACCCTCACAAAGCCCAATTGGCGTTAAAATGAAGAAGGTCTCAGAATATGGAGACGGAAAGCAATCTTTGTCTTAGAATATTTTTTAAAAATTATATAAAATTTGATAATCCTACTGACCCCTAGAACAAAGTCCATATATCATTTCTACTGCACTGTGAAAACTAAACCCACCAAAAATGGCGCAATTGTATTTTTTTTTATTTTTCCCCACTTAACTTTTAACGTTTTTTCCATACATTATGCGGTACATTAAATGGTACAATTAAAAATCACAACTCATCTAGCAAAAAACAAGCCCTCATACGGCTAGGTCAATGGAAAAATTAAAAAGAGCTATGGCTCTTGGGATGCGGGGACATGAAAGCGAAAAGAAAAGAAAAAAAAAAGAAAATCTCTGGTCCTAAAGTGGTTAAAAGATGGCAGCGAGAGAATCTGAACTCCATTCTGCAGTCATACACGGGCGATGCTGCGAGGAAAGAAATCGTGGCACGTTCTATTAGCGTTGCTCAGACCGCATCGCCCATTGGTTTTAATAGGACTTTAAATACATCACTTGGCGCTGTAGATCCCGCACAGACGGCTTTCATCAAAGTCAATGGAAGACATCCGATCCGCAGCCTGTCCACAATTGAATTGCGGACAGGCCGCAGATTCCGTGGAAGGCAGAAGAGTTTAAAAAAAAACCAAAAACTTTACTGCACATGTGCGGTGGCGCACCAGCCAGCGCTTCTGCACACATCCGCAGTGAAGACCGGGACAGGTAAGCACGGTCCTCGGCCACGGGCAGGGTTGGATTCTACTGCGGAATGCAGAATTCATCCCACCCGTGGACATTACTGTATTTTTTGCGCACGCATGCCCTGCGCATTTGTCTGCGCAAAAAAACACCCGAGCGTGCGGCCATTGATTTCAACGTGCAATAAAGTTTAATTAGTGCTATTTTCGTGTGCAATATGAATGAAAAGTAGGACATGCGGGGATTTTTTTATTTTTTTTTTAAGTGCGTAAAAAGCGCACATCTGAATACCCCAATGCCAATCAACGGAGTTCATGCTGACTGTATTACCTCCGCAAAAGATAGGGACCCAATACAGAGAGAAAATACGCCCATGTGAATGCGCCCTAAAGCTTCTTGGGGAAATTGAGTACTTCTCTGGATGGCAACTATATATAAATTCTTAACCCATTCCAATCCAAATTTTTATCATAGTTTTCCTAGGGAGCTTACTCTTTTTCTGCCGTTATACAACGGCGCTATCTGCTGGCTAAAGCCAGTACTGCAAGAGGTGACACGTTGGATAGGCTCCGACAGCAGAGAGGCTGGCAATATACAGTAAGAGAACCTCGACGGGCGTCTACCAACATCGGAGCTGTACAGCCTTAAATCATAATGTCTTCACAGGTCAGACAGTGGATTGGAAAGGGTTAATAGATATTAAAATGTCTTGTAAGCCTACAATCTTGCGCCCCTCCTGGCCCCGAGCAGTGCCCACATCCATGATAGTCACCGCAGTGCAGGTTGACATGAGGCCGTGCTAGAAGGCCTATATTTATAGCACATTAATATTTGTCCTCGTCACACAAGGCTTTATTAATGACGCTGGCAGAAGCGGGTTTAGTAGCTATAAACAGAAGCGTGGCACCATGCTGAAGCAGCCGTCACCACATAACCCCGGAGCTATGCAGAAGCCAACAGTGCGGTGCCAGACCTGTGCCCGTGGGGAATCGCACCCGCTCGGAGAAATCCTCAGGTTTTGGACACGAGTACTTCATACCTGGTTTAAAAATACACAGGTTACTACAAAACCCGTCTCATCGGCCCGTACCTGTAGTCACATCAGCCAAAAAAGAAGGGTTATATAGACATGTGCTCCCCTCTTCCTATCGCCCAACGTGGTGGGCACGCATGGACCTTTAAAAAGTGTCATGATGTCCTTTTTGAATTAGGATACCAAGGAGGTCCATGAGTGGGGAATCCCCGAACCACACATCGTGCCCACTAGACTTTCAGCTCAGAGATTTTCTTGCTACCGTGTTTCCCCAAAAATAAGACGGTTTTATATTAATTTTTGCCCTAAAGAAGCACTAGGTCTTATTTCGGGGAATGTCTTACTTTACTTACCTGGCAGGCTCAGTCCAGGTTCCTCCCGCTGCTCTCCGTAGCTCCGCCGCACTTCTTGCAGTCCTCGGCCGTCGATAGAGGATCACTTCCTGGTTGTGGCATTCGTAAATCCCGCATCCAAGAAGCGATGGCTCCGATTGGTTCAGCGAGCGCAGCTCAGCCAATCAATGCAGCAGCTGTAATTGGTTCTTCGACCTCTGCATTTATTGGTTCTTTGACCGCTGCTCAGCCAATCATAGCATTGGCTGAGCCGCGGCATTGATTGGCCAATTCATAAATGCCGCCTGCCCAACGTGACAGCTGACATTGGTTCTTCGACCGGTGCTCAGCTAATCAATGCAGACGTCGAAGAACCAATCACATCTGTTGCATTGGTTCAGCAAGCACTGCATCGATTGGCCGAGTTACGCTCACTGAACCAATCAGAGCCATCGCTACCTGGAAGCGAGATTTATGAATGCTACTGCTTACATAGCATCAAGTCCCAAAACTCCCGTAACCAAAAAAATTGTACGACTTTTTTTTTTAGAGCTGTAGTTTGGCTGCCGAGTCTCAGATACATGAGACTTACATTGTAGTCTCTGATGGCAAAGTTGTGTGCGAATTGCGACGTACTACCAAAAATCCAATGGTTGTGCGCGGTATGTTGGGGGTACGTCAAGTCACAACATGACATTGAGATCTTTATGATGTGTCGCTGGGTAATCTTAGTCACTGCGAGTACATATAACATATATATATATATTGGGGTACAAGAGCCTAAAACGATATTAAAAAAAAAAAAATTAAAAAAACTTTAAAAACCCCATAACCAAGGTTGGCCATATACTTCCCATAGCATTCCATAGAGCTTATTCAAATCAATGGGTGACCATATAATACGTGGCTGCCTCGAGTCCAACAGAGCAGGTGACACTCTGTCTCGCTAATAGAGGGGATCTCAAGCAGGAGACACTTAATGAAAGTCGGAGGACTTGTTAGAGTAGTTTTCCTAAAATAGCCGCACGGTATGAAGCAGCCCCCCGGATGATGCAGAAGCGCTCCGTAGTGTTTATTGATATATTTATCCTGTAAATATTTACAGTACGAGTGACACAGTTCTATCAGCGTTACGGCCGCCCACACGCTCCATCTGCGGCGCCGGCAGACTCACTCGCCCCATCTCCTCTCCGCTGCACAATACACTATTGCTGCCGTCTCCCGATGGCAGCTCTGGAGGAAGGAGACTTATGAAAAGCTGTTAGAGTACACATTGCCCTGAACGATTACCGGATGGTGGGGAGGTGTCCGGGTAGGAGGTAACACATGAAGACCACAGAGAAGTTAGAGGAGCACTTTATGGCAACAACAAGACAAAAAACATGCCTCCCTCCCTGTATAGGCTATGTGTTAAGGCCCATTCGGACGATTATCGCTCAGAAGCCACATTTTGAGTGATATAATCGTTGTGTCTAAATAGGCGCATCTTTCAGTTTTCTGCCGAGCGACAGTTTTCAGTTCTGCTTAAAAACCAGAGTTCGGCAGAACAGCTGATAAGCATGACCGCAGGCTGTGCTCTGCAGGGGAAGAGCCGATTACAGCTGATAACATTGTTACAGCTGTTCTCAGTTCTCAGCTCCACCTGCAGAACAGCTGGTAAGCAGGACAGCAC
Organism: Eleutherodactylus coqui; assembly: GCF_035609145.1. Classification (NCBI taxonomy): domain Eukaryota; kingdom Metazoa; phylum Chordata; class Amphibia; order Anura; family Eleutherodactylidae; genus Eleutherodactylus; species Eleutherodactylus coqui. The sequence continues at coordinate 21,658,498 of NC_089847.1, read as the reverse complement.
AATATGTCTGCTGTCCATTGTGCTGAATTCTCCACGGGGAGCTAGAGATTACATTGTTTTCTCTTAGCAACCTGCATCTGAACAATGGAACTAATTACAGAGCTCAGACCTCCTGTTGAGTTCTGTAACAGCTGCCAGAAGCTCATTTGCATGCAAATGAAGCTGATAAAGTACTAATAGCAATTAGTGCCTATTAGTACTTTATGCAAAACGATCACTGATCTTTGAATCATTTGAAAAACTGTGTGTGAAACTGGGCCTTTAGTCCAGAGATGCAATCACAAGTCTGCTGGCATTGGAAACAGTTGGCAAGCTTGATCTAAAACACTACCTTAAAGGGGTTATGTAGGAGTGAACTAATGATGACCTATGCTCAGTATTGGTCATCAATAGTTGATTGATATGGATCCCACACACCGGACCCTTGAGTCGGAAGCTGTCAGCACCATGCACATTGCAGTAGCCTGGGTTAGTATTGAGTTCAATGGGAACTGTGCCTGCATTACCAACCGGGCCTGAAGCAATGTATATGAGGCCGTCTGCTTTTGGCTCCGTTCACACTGACAGCGGGCCGGATACCAGCTGATCGTTGGGCTCCCAATTGTAGACCCCCGTCAATCAACTTATCTTCTATAACTTCTCGAGGATGGGTCATACGTAGTTCAGACCCTGACAATCCCTTTAACAGCCTGAGTGAGTGAAGATAAAATACAGCTTTTCCTACAATGTAAGTTCCCAAATCAATCCCAAGCTCTATGCAGACACTGGGTCAGCAAGTATGCATGCAGAGTTCTGCTCTGAAGGGAGCAGAACTGTAAATGCAGCTCTGTAACTCAGGATCAAAGGATAAAGCCCCTTTTACACGGGATGGTTGTTGTGCAAATCGCTTGTTAGACCGAGTGATTTGCACGATAACTGTGCAGTGTGAACGCATGGAGTGACAGACCAATCAGCAATAAATTGGTGATCACATCTTTCCTGCAGACCATAAAATAATCGTCGGTCTGCTGATGCATCGTTCAGTTGAGACAGGCAGTCGTTCATTCATCTATGAATAACTGCTGGTTTACTGTGAATGGAGGCAGGCAGGAATGATCTCCAGTGTGCGCAGCCTCCATTCACTAAGTGATGATCTACAGAGTGACTCCACCAGCAAAATAGTGAGTGCAGCTCTGAAGGATAATACAGGATGTAACTCAGGATCAGTACAGGATAAGTAATGTATGTACACAGTGACTCCACCAGCAGAATAGTGAGTGCAGCTCTGGAGTATAATACAAGATGCAACTCAGGAGCAGTACATGATAAGTAATGTATGTACACAGTGACTCCACCAGCAGAATAGTGAGTGCAGCTCTGGGGTATAATACAGGATGTAACTCAGGATCAGTGCAGGATATGTAATGTATGTACACAGTGACTCCACCAGCAGACGAGTGAGTGCAGCTCTGGGGTATAATACAGGATGTAACCAGGAGCAGTACAAGATAAGTAATGTATGGACACAGTGACTCCACCAGCAGAATAGTGAGTGCAGCTCTGAAGTATAATACAGGATGTAACTGTGGATCAGTACAGGATAAGTAATGTATGGACACAGTGACTCCACCAGCAGAATAGTGAGTGCAGCTCTGGAGTATAATACAGGATGTAACTCAGGAGCAGTACAGGATAAGTAATGTATGGACACAGTGACTCCACCAGCAGAATAGTGAGTGCAGCTCTGGAGTATAATACAGGATGTAACTCAGGAGCAGTACAGGATAAGTAATGTATGTACACAGTGACTCCACCAGCAGAATAGTGAGTGCAGCTCTGGAGTATAATACAGGATGTAACTGTGGATCAGTACAGGATAAGTAATGTATGTACACAGTGACTCCACCAGCAGAATAGTGAGTGCAGCTCTGGAGTATAATACAGGATGTAACTCAGGAGCAGTACAGGATAAGTAATGTATGTACACAGTGACTCCACCAGCAGAATAGTGAGTGCAGCTCTGGAGTATAATACAGGATAAGTAATGTATGTACACAGTGACTCCACCAGCAGAATAGTGAGTGCAGCTCTGGAGTATAACACAGGATATAACTCAGGATCAGTACAGGATAAGTAATGTATTTTTAATGTTATTTAAAATGTTATTTTATTTCCTATATGTAAATGGAAATATTATTCTCAATGGCGGACATATATTTTGTTGCAGCTTACAACACACAGTTCCATTACTACCAGTAAGAGGACTGCAAGCTGCTGCCCTGAGTTGAGAGGTGCTGCTGATTCACTGAGACAGAAAATTCAGGTATCTGTGAAATGCCCCACGGCCAAGATGAATGCCCTACTTCAAAAACGCATGATAAGGATGTCTTAAGACATAATTCTTTCTACTTGGTCAAGACTGATCAAGTGAGAAGTTCCGTGGGAAGTAACACCCCAAGTGAAAGAGGTCTATCTAAGGGGCTCTAGGGACGGACAAGATATTGTATGGACCAATCTGCTACCACCTTAGGAAATAAAAAGATTCATCAGAAGCAGTAGCACAGGAGGTTTTTAGACACTCTGACTACCTCGACGCTGGCAGTTGTCCAGTCCTGGCAAATCAGCAGCACTTCTTCCTTTACCTCTGGTAGGTGATAAGAGGATTATGGAGAAGAAGCCAAGGAAACAGCGTGCTACTAAATTACAAATAACGACGATGTAACTGCATTCAGCTGAGCAGATATATAGCTACATGATATATAATGGCCTTGTGTGCTATAAGGTGGCTCGGGGTCCCTTCACACTGGCAGACCTTTACACACAGGAGCAATAGTCGCTCAGAGAACGGAGGAGTCCATGCCGGAGATCTCCCTTGGTCACCCACCTCCATTCGCTGCAAACAGGCAGTTCATGGATGAAAACTGCCTGTTTACACTGGCCAATACCCTGTGTCCCCGAAACCTTGAAAATAAGCCCTACCGAAATTTTAGGGGAGACTTGAAATATAAGCCATACCCTGAAAATAAGCCCTAGCTGAATTACATAAGAAAAAAAAAAAGGATTACCTAAGAGGCTCAGTTCAGGTCCCTCCCGCTGCTCTCCGGAGCCCCGATACGCTTCCTGCAGTCTTTGGCCGCCCACAGAAAATCACTTCCCAGTTACGGGATTCATAAATCCCACCTCCAGGAAATGCTGGCTCTGATTGGTTCATCGTGCGCTGCAGTGATTGGTTTTCGAGAGATGCTCAGCCAATCACTGCAGCGCTCGATGAACCAATCAGAGCCAGCACTTCCTGGAGCTGGGATGTATGAATTCCATAACCAGGAAGTGATCTTCTATGGGCGGCCGAGGACTGCAAGAAGCGCAACGGAGCTCCAGAGAGCAGCAGGAGGGACCTGGACTAAGCTTGTTAGGCAAGTATAATAAGGCATTCCCCAAAAATAAGACCTAGTACCTCTTTTGGTGCACAACAGGGTCTTATTTTCAGGGAAGCATGATAGTAACTCGGTTTTTAGGTGAGACATTCAATGTGACGTCATTGTGAATGGGAGGAGCACCCCGCAGTGACGAGAAGAAAGGGACACAAGACCCCCACCGATCATAACGTTATTCCCTGTCCTGCAGATAGGGGATAACTTTAGATTTTGTGAATACCCCTTTAATTAAGTATCAAAAATACTGTGATGAGGACTAAAAACGCGTGAAGGAATCTATAGCATCAAAACTAAGAACGTGAGGAAAAAAAATGAGATTTTATTGCTGCGGTCCCCCTGATATACATACCTCGCCGTAACCCCTTGTAGAGCGGCAGCTTAGCACTAATGGGTTAAAATACCCCATGAAGAGCCAAGCCACTTCCAAAGCCAACAAAGTATTTAAGGAATGCAGGGGATGACGGTCCGCCAGCAAAACGCTAAAGATTAACAGCGCAGCATCCCCTCCCTTACAGCTCCTTCCCATCTATACACCGAGGACAGAAGGAACGATGTTACATAGTAACCAAGGGGAGAAGAGCGCAACAATGTGACACTGATAAAGTTACTGAGTGTCACCAAAGGCTAATCTTCCCATTACGGTATTTTTAAATGTCGCCAATCGTGCGGCGATATTAGCGTACGCACGAGCCTCAAGCAAGATCAGGTTCCACCGGGCATATTCAGGAGGAATGCTCGCACCCCGACCGATGGCACAGATGCCAGCCTTGTCGGCACGGTAATAGACACCAGCGTCATCAATAGGAAACTCGCAGACCTCATGTCTATGTCACCGGTGTGAAACTATTTCCAAAACATGTGAAGTCTCGGTTACAAAACAACACGGTGGAGAAGTGGCTCGCAGGAGATTTTAACCCTTTCCCCACGTAACCTCTTGAGGTCAGCTTTAAAAATATCCTTAAATTTGCACAAGGGGTTAGTTGGAATGGCTCGGTTGAGTAGTTCCCAAGCTGTTTTCAAAGGAAGCCATGAAGATGTGACAAGTTGGAAGTTTTGGAGGAAACTCTGCTCTAGTCAGCTTCATACGGGATTTCTTATAAGTGTCCTTAAAGGGTTTTCCATGGGGAATACTTCTGATGACCTAGCCTCAGGATAGGTCATCAATAGTTGATCGGCTGGGGTCTCATTGAAATCAATGCGAGTTGTGCCTGCAGTTACAAGCGCTGGCCACTACACAGAGGTCGGCGCCGAGACTTCAGCTCCAACCTCTGTGTATTTGTGGCGCTGACAGCATGCGCCCGCTCAGCTGATCGGTCAGGGTCTTGCGCGATGGACCCCAGCCGATCAACTATTGATAACCTATCCTGAGGATAGATCATCAATAGTATTCTCCCTGGAAAACCCCTTTAATGCAGCGATTAGTGATCGGCAAACGTTTAGCTTCCAAGGCCCCCGCCAGGCAGCTAGATTTGCCCAGCAGCTGTCGTGGCGTTCGAGTTGCAGTTTTGGCATACATAATACACTAGTCAATACTACTTAGGCTGCTATTAGACGAGCGCTAGCGGTTTCCCGACAATTACCGAGCTGAACCTGCAAGCACGGTGACGGCACCCGCGTAATAGCAACCTAAGGCTGCTAGTATAGGAGCACTAACATGGTTTCCTGGTAACTGATGGACTGCACCTGGCAATTAGCACTACAAAGCAGGTGTTAAGGGGGTGTAATAGCGCCAACTGCCAGGCTGCACCTTGCAGCCCTGCAATTGTCAGGAAAAACACTAAAGCTAGCATTCATCTAATAACACTCGTAGGAATTTTTAACCAATTTCACCTTTTTCGGTGCAAATGAAAGTGATAACAAGTGCACAGGAGAGGCAACAGCAAGACACCCCAAAAGGGGACTGGAGAAATTCCTCTCTTCTTCCTGATTCTTCTCTGGTTTTGCGGGGGTCCTTGTCACTACTGCTAGCATGAAGAGGTACCTGTAGTCCTGCTCCTCCAGGGAATCACATCCATACGTACCGTCATAAGGAGGTTCGCCATGTCTTCAAGTCTCAAGAGCATGGATCAGATAGCAGGACACGTGCCATTACACAGGAGCTGGGCACGGCCGGAAAAGGGCATCAACCCTGCATCAGGATTGGACAAACAGGGGGAGTGTTGCCAGGCCCTAACAAAATGGCATGAGGGTCCAACGTCCTCAGGACTCACAGCCCAGCACAGTGTGGCTCGACTGCCATTTCCCAGAATTGGCAAGGCGGCCATTGACATCCCGTTCTTTTCACGGATGAGCGGTTTACACTGAGCACATGTGATGCACCGTGAGTCTGGAGAGGTTGTCGTCAACGGTACGTACGCAGCCTGTATCATCATCCAGAATGAAAGTGTATATATGGTGACTTCCTGGGTATATATTGAGATAGGACATAATTAATGAGCAATTACCCCGATCTGTCCCTCCCGAGGCCATGCTCTGGTTACTGTAAAAACACATGTAGTGGCATAAGATTGCAGAGCTATTATGTATTCCTCCCACACATCTTGTACGGTATTACGGCTTTCCCCGTTTTTCCCCATTTTAGTCTTTCTTGTAATATATATATATATATATATATATATATATATATATAAAAGCCTAAATGATTAATGGCTTCCCGTATTATATGACCCGTTATTTACCACTAATACCAGACCTAGAGCTTTGGCTTCCACCATCTTACTAGACACTTAAAAATCCTACTTCCAACTCCTTCAAAACACCTTCCTGTTTTTTTTTAACCCCTTAAGCTACATTTATGTCCTGAAGGCTTGGGGTTTGTATGGAGCAGGGTTGGGGTCGGGGTTCCTTTCCGCTGCATACAATACCCACCTACCCACAACAGCTGCCCGCTGATCGGAGCGGTTACCCCTTTAAATGCTGTCAATTCTGTCAGTGGCATTTGAATGCCGCGTTTGATGTTCAGGGATCCCGATTTGCCCACCATGATGCGATTGCAGGGTGCCATGCAGCTGCCATGGCAGTCGGGGGCCTGCTGAAAGCCAATTGCAGATTGCCTATCAAGGTGCGTCATAAGTAGCATAACATTATACAGAGATCTGACAGGTATTGGTATTATATCACACTGCAGGAGCGATCGAACCATCGCACGTTCATGTCTCTTATAGGGACTAAAAAAAGGAAGATGTAAAAATGAGTTTTAAAAAGTTTTAGTAAATTAGCGCATGGTTGAGAGCGGCCTTATGAAAGCCCCCGCTAGAGGCTTCCCCATAAAGAGATAGTTTCTAAGCATCAGCCATTCCCATACTAGCGGAGTGGGATAATCCTTGCAATACGTGGAGACTAGCAGCCTCAAACGAGCATGCTCGCTCATCTCTACTCGATTGAGTATCAGTCTTATTGAGTAACTTTGTACTCGCCCAAGCAGCATGCGGGAAGAGGGGTGGGGGTGGAGGGCAGGGGGAGAGTGAGAGATCTCTCTCCCTCCCGCTCCCCCCCCCCTCTCCCCGCATGCTACTCAATCGAGTAGCAGCCTTAAACGAGCGTGCTCGCTCATCTCTAGTGGAGACCACCATATAATACTGCAATGGTGGAAATTGAAAGTCTTGCACAAAGAAGGAAATTTGATGAAACGCGATAGATGTGTACAGAGTCGTAGCCAGAAGGAATGAAAGCAAATTGGATTGAAACAAAGTTTATTACAGTTTTTTTTTGGGGGGGGAAGTGGGGGGCGACTCTGCCTTCAACCCCTGCTGAGATCTGTGCTGCTGTCGCCCGTTTATCAGCAGCTTCCATCCGCACAATTCGGAGGCCTTTACTTGGCGTTGTCCTTCTACGTGAACCTGTGCCAGGTCTGCGAGTACTGCAGCCTTCTTGTGCCCACTCCGGGCACTGACGTTACACCACGGCCAGTCCTGCGGGAGGCGTCACCATATGACACCCCCATTGTAAACATGCTAATTATCGGACCTCTCTCAGACATTTGGGTCTACAGAGTTTGAAGTCTACGATTTGGCATTTCCCGTTTCCCGACAACCTGTGGACAAAAAGGGACTTTCTTCCATAACTAAAACAATGGAGCGTGCCACATAAAAAGGGGCTGGAAACCATGAGGAAGGATCAGCGATGGAGGACCCCAACGAAACGTCCCATGCAAACATGAAAGAGGCCTCCAATGAAAGTTGTCGGAGCCCACCAGAAGGGGCGACATACCCTTTAAAGCAACCCTTCAATTTCAGGACTTTAGTAGACTTTAGAAACCAACTACCCCACTCCGAGGGTCAATCCAACATTTTTAGTGGTCTGACACAATCCAAAAAAGTTTGGGTTCAACGAAAGTTTCTAGGACCATAGCCACCTGTCGCTGTTACAATAAGACTGGTTGATCATCGATCAGATCGGCAGATCAGGTTCCCGAAACTCCCTTCTACTGTCCAAAAGTCTATGGCGATCTGTAAATTTGCGTAATTCTGTATCCCGCCATTCGAGGCCGCGAACAAGAAGCAGCATATGAAATCACAGTGCAGTTAATGACTGAGTCAACACGGCGCCCATCACATGAATCCTGCTTATTCAAACAGACAATTTTCTTACAAAACATCAGTATTTTCAGGGCTGAAACTTGGGTAAACTTGTGAAGGTGGACCGCGGCCAGTAATAAGCCCTGCGCGAAATGTGAATGGCCGCTTTCATCTTGTAGAAAACATCTCTCTACGGCACGGATCTCATCCAGAACAAGCCTGCCTCCTGGCATTTAAAGGTCCCTTCCTGACAGCTCCATGCATCCCTGCAGTTAATAGATGATTGAGCGGGGCCTCCGGAGCCCCGGTGATCTCCTCTACCCGGCCATCTACTACAATGGTCCGCTGGACGGGGTCACAGCTCAGTATGCGGAACCCAGTGCCAAGGCGAAACTACTTCAAGAGCTCATCTTTCACACTGAGGGATCAGTTCACAGAGCCCTGGAAGGAGCGGAGTACCTGGCAAGGGAGGACGATTCAGTTAACCCTTACAGGGACTAGCTTAAAAGGAAAACTCCACTACACAAACGCCTTAAGGATCAAGTTAATTCAAAAATCCTAATGTTACGATTTGAGGTTTTTTTATTTTACTTTTTTTTTTTTTTTTTTTTTTTTTTTTTTCTCAATTTGATCTTTATTGGTTTTCCTTTTAAAGCAATTACAAATATAACATGGAATGATTGTCTGTGTAAACTTACATAATACATAGCTTATAGATATGTTAACAGGACAGACAGATATAAACAACTTCCCTTTATCCAGAGGCACAGTAACGTCCGAAGTTGTAGTTTATGGGAAGAGAATATCACTTATATAACAGAGCATGAGATAGGTCTGCTGAGACAAATAGAATGCAGAAAACATTATAAATTTCCTCTAAATGTTTAAACTACTAACAAGTATCCAGGTAGACGGGGATTAAGGAGGGAAAGTGGGGGGGGGGTGTGAGGAGGGGGAAAGGGAAAAGCAACAAAACAGTTAGTCACTAGTCGAGTATCTAGTATTTAAATCAAGCTATTTTGTACCCATGGGTTCCACTTTTTACAATATTTAGCATACTCCCCATTCTTTAGGGCGAACATTTTCTCATATACGTTATGCTCAGATATTGTTTGTTTTAGATCTGAGATAGTAGGAGATCCAGCCGCTCTCCACCTCCTTGAAATCAGGAGCTTGGCAGTGAGAAGGATATGTCCCACCAAACCCCTTATCGAGTGTGGCAACCGGCTGTTATCAATTAATAGAATAGCCAACTCAGGAGACCCAGGGATGTATACTCCCGTAATCGTTCTCAGAAAGGAAAAGACATCGTCCCAGAACTGTGAGAGCTTTGGGCAGCTCCAAAATAAGTGGAGAATATTGCCCTTGTGGCCGCATTGTCTCCAGCAGCTATCGCTCGAGTCAGGGAAAGCTCTCGCCAGTGTGACTGGGGTGAGGTACCACCTTGTCAGTACTTTTGTATGTACTTCCAATATGTTTGCGTTGATGGTTGCTCTGTTGGCCCATGTAAAAGCCGCGATCCATCTATCTGGTGGGAACCCTTTCCCCAGGTCCCTCTCCCAATTAAGGATATGTATCCGCTTCGAATCTCTCATGTCGCCTGAGAAAGAGTCATAGCAGACCCTGACTAGGGAGCGAGACGGTGGGCCGGGGTGATTAAAGACTCTCAGGAGGTCAGCCGCCAGTCTCACCTTGACTATGTTTGTGGTTTGAAGTAGAGATCTGATTTGGAGGTATCTAAAAAATTCTCTCGTGGGGAGGTCAAACCTTTCTCTCAAATCTTGAAACGAAGCCATATCCTGACCCGTGAGAATATCGCTTATATTTGAGACTCCCCTCTCCATCCAACTCTCCAAGTGCATGTTGGGGACAAAGTATTCTAGAGTGGAGATAGGTATGTGGTCCAACGTTTTCCCTCCCCGATTATTAGGTCTCTGAGCCCACCACACCCATGAGTTTAATGAGGCTTGCATAGTGGGGGAAATTCTCTGAGAGCCACATATTGGGGGAACAAATGGAGAAGACGAGGTCAGCAGGGACGCCAGGAGAAGAGAGCGGAGAGGTCTACCACCGTTCAGGTGAGTCTCAATTTGTAACCAACTTGGCCCCGGTACCGGTTGTAGCCAGAGTTTGGATTGATTAATATTGGATGCTTGCAGATAGGACCACAAATTTGGCACCCCCAGGCCTCCTTGCTTTCTATTTAGATGCAGAATAGAGGCAGCCACTCTTGGCCTCCTACCTCTCCACACGAATATTGACAATTGTTTTTGGAATTTTTGTATTTCCGACTTAGGGATCGGGAGGTTAATTGTGCGAAATATATACAAAATTTTAGGGAGAATCAGCATCTTATAAAGCGTGACTCTACCCATCCATGACGGTTCACTTTTTTCCAGAGACGCAAGTTCTCCTTGGAGGCTGGATAGTAAGGGAGAGAGGTTAGCTTGGACAGTGTTGGATATGGGAGTACAAATTTTTATCCCCAGGAACGGGAGGTCGCTGTCTCTCCACTGGAAAGGAAATTCCTCTTGGATGTTTAATTTTAGGGAGTTATCTATGTTGATAGGGAGTATCTGAGATTTGTCTATGTTTAGTTTATAATAAGAAACCTTGCTAAATTCCTGGATTGTGTGGGACACCATCCTTAGGGAGACGATGGGATCTGTGAGGAGAAGCAGGACGTCATCTGCAAATAAGCTAATTTTGTGTTGCCTCTCGCCAGCGGGGATCCCTCTAATGTTTGCGTTGAGTCTGATCGCCTCCGCCAGGGGTTCCATGACCAGTGTGAAAAGTAAAGGGGATAGTGGACACCCCTGGCGGGTACCATTTGTTATTGCAAAGGGTTTTGAAACAACCCCGTCAACCAGGACTCCAGCGGAGGGATCGCCATAGAGGGCGCGGATGGCCCCAAGAATGTTTCCCCGGAATCCGAATTTCTCTAGGGTGGCGAAGGCGAACCCCCAATGGAGCCTATCAAAGGCTTTCTCAGCATCCAAAGCCAGTAGAATAGTTGGGGTACGACTCGCCTCCGCCAATGTGACTAGGTTGAGGACCCTTCTGGTGCCATCCGACGCCTGTCTCCCCTTGGTAAAGCCCACCTGATCTCCATGGATTATCTGTGGCAGGATTTTTAACAGGCGTTGGGCAAGCAATTTAGAGTAGATCTTAGTGTCGCAATTGAGAAGGGAAATAGGCCGAAAATTTGCAGGGGAGAGTGGTGGCTTCCCCTGTTTGGGGATTGTCACTATAGTGGCATTTAGCATTTCTTTCGGAAGAGACCCCGAGGAAATTGCTCTATTAAATGTGTCCACCATACAAGGCGCCAGGTCCGGGGCAAAGTCCTTATAATATTCGTTGGAAAAACCGTCCGGACCCGGGGCCTTGTGCGTTTTCAGAGTTTTAATTGTATCTAGTACCTCCAGGAGGGAGACCGGGGAGTTCAATAGTTTCAAGTGATCCTCTCCAATGGTGGGTAAACTAATCCCCTCCAGGAATTTGTTGATCTGTTGAGTATCCGGTTGGTGGGTGGAGCCGTCCTTGTTCAAGTTGTATAGTTTAGAATAAAAAAGACTAAACTCATCCGCAATGGCCTGGGGGTGGGATATTTTGGTGTTTGATCCATCTTGTTTGATCAGGAATGGGATTTTGGTTGGAGCCTGCCGTTGCTTAATTATCCTGGCCATCAGTCTGGAGGGTTTATTAAAGGCCGTGTAGTAATTCATCTTGGAGGAATTTAGGGTTTTAACATAATCTCCGATCAATTCCTGACGGAGACTATGGCGAAGGGACATGAGTTCTCTATGAAGCTCGATAGAGGGGGAGGTTTGAATATTGTGCTCTGCTTTTGTGATTTGCTCCAGGACGTTATTAATGTGGAGTTGTTTCTTTTTCTTATAGTGGGAGCTGATTTTGATTAATATCCCCCTCATGTACGCCTTGTGAGCGCACCACGTGGAGAATATATCCACATCTGGACTAACATTAAGTGCGAAGTACTCGCTTAATGCTTCTTTGATGGATTTTTTATGTTCAGGGAGTCTCATCAGGGGAATATTGATTCTCCAGGAGCCCAAAGTCGGGGGCGAGCTTGCTATCACTAGTGAAAGGAATACAGGGGCGTGGTCTGACCACGTGGTTTTACCAATATCTACACTTTTAACGCTCGGGAGGGTCCATTTATCTGTCAAGAATAAATCGATTCTTGAAAAGGATCTGTGGCGAGGGGAATAGAAAGTGAATTCTTTAGATGTTGAGTTAAGACACCTATAGGAATCCAAGAGTGCCTGTTTTTGGAGCCAGTTTGAAAGCGTGGGGGAAGTTCTATTAGATGTGCTGGTGGAGTCAAGTTTCCTATCGGGAACCGCATTGAAGTCACCGCATATTATGATTTTACCTTTTTGAATTTTACGTATTTTTTTAGCAATCTTATTTAGGAAGGAGATTTGTGAGGAGTTTGGAGCATAGAGGTTAACTAGAGTTAGTGGGGCACCATTAAAAAGGCCCACCAAGATTATAAATCTACCTCTCGGGTCGATTATTTGTTCGGAAATTGAGATATCAATTGAGTCTTTAATTGCGATTATAGTCCCCGCTCTCTTCTCCCGGGCGCAAGAAAGAAAGATCTTTGGAAATTTTTTATGTGTGAAGAGATGGCGCGACTCGAGAGTGAGATGCGACTCCTGTATGCACATAATGTCAACTTTCTCTCGAAGCGCGTCCCTCCAGGCCGCAGACCTCTTAAAAGGGGAGTTCAGCCCTTTTACATTCAAAGAGCAAATTTTTATCGCCATATTACAGGGGAGAATAATGCAGTTGTTTTGTGGAGACCCAAATTCTTTTCGACTAGTGACCTATCACAAAAGGGAGTGAAAACACAAACATTTATGTCAAGAAAATCTGGCACATAACACCGGAACAAATGGCCAGAAAACATTCTTTTAGCATTAAGATTAGGCATACGTTGATACACCTTAAGAAAGGTAGCCAAAAAGAAACGAAAAAAAAAAAAAAGAACAGCAAGATGGTAATAGCTGTTTTTGTACAGGGATGTGGTCCTGTAGAGAATTGGGGGGAATAAGAGTTCACCCGACTTGAAAGGGACTTCAACCTCCAGGTTTAAGGTAAGGAACAATTAAGTTCAGCGGGGTGGATGGGGGTGCAGGTTTTCCTCAGATGGCCCATGTGAGCGTTGGTTAGGGGTTTTGTCGTGGGTATCTTCATTAATTTGGAAACCCCAAGAAGTTAGGGCTCTCTCACCTTCCTCCGGTTTATTGAATAAATGTGTGGCTCCTTCTCTATGAAGGATGAGCTTTGTGGGGAAACCCCATCTATATGGGATTTTCTCCCTTCTGAGGGTGGTAGTAACACGAGAAAAGGCTTTTCTTGATTGTATGGTGGCCGCGGACAAGTCCACAAATAGCTTAATATTCGAAAATTGTGGAGGGAGATCCGGCATTTTGCGGGATGCGAACATCAGCGCCTCTTTAACGTGAAAAAAATGAATTCGCGCGATCACATCGCGAGGGATATTTTCGTGAAGAAATTTCGGTCTCTGCAAGCGGTGTGCCCTGTCAATGATTAACTCTTGAACAGGAGTTGAGGGAAGGAGTTTTTGCATTAATTGTATGAGAAAGTCCTTCAAATCTGCTGGATTGATTTTTTCGGGGATGCCCCTGAATTTAACATTGTTACGGCGGTTACGGTCTTCCAGATCCGCCATTTTAACTTTAATCTGCTCTACTTCTTCCTCCAAAGTGTAGTGGGCATCAATAAGAGTGTTGTGGGACTTGGTCAGCTCTCCCACTTTGTTCTCTACATGGGATGTCCTCTCTTCTATTTCCACTATAGCAGAGTTAAAGGATGCTGAGTACGTGTGTAGGTCCTCCCTCATGGTGTTTCTAAGGGCAAGCATCATCTCTTTAATAAAAGCCTGTGTTGCAGGCTGTTCTGAGGTGAGAACCATATCAAGAATCTCTGCATTGTTGGACGGAGGCAGAGAGGTGTTGATTGCCTCCTCCATTCTCTGCCTTCTTTTTTCTGGGCTTGCAGATGGGGAGAGATTGTCCCCAGGGGCTGACATGTGGCCGGGCGCCATTTTAGCTGGGGGGGAGGTGTTATATGTAGTGCCCGTAGGTTTGTCACTCACCTCTCCCAGGCTTAAGGATCGGCGTGCATCGCCTCGGCATGAGCTGGAGCTCCCTGACGGTGACTCTCGGTGAGGAGCCGGATCGTCCGCAGAGTCCTGTGGAGCGCTTATAGAGGGGAAGCGCGCCGCTGCCGGAGTCTTCCTGCCGCTCCGAGCGGAGAAAAAGTCTGCCACCGGGACCGGGGATGCCTTCGCCGTTCTGCGCCGGGTCATAGCTGGTTACTAAGGTAAGCAGCGCGTCTCCGGGGAGGTAAAGGGACCCGCTGAAGCTTTTAAAAGTCGCTTTGGAGGTGTCGGACGGAGCGGAGCTCAGAAGCTAGCGACTGCCACCGTCCTCAGTCAGGCCACGCCCCCTTTATTTTACTTTTTGAGCAGGTCATACATTTTTTAAAGGGGTTATATATTTAAAAGGGTTGTCCTTGGAATAGCCTAGCAATAGTATACCAATCAAGGATCTGCACTTCTGCTAAACAGATGATCGCCAGGCCACTGCACTTGTGCATAGACTTGATTCCTACAGGAAGCAGATAGCTCTGTTCCTACTGCAGTGGTCAGGTTTGGTATTACACCCATTCACTTCAGTGAAAACTTTGCCTGCAATACCACGCCTCGCCACTGTGGTGGAAATGTTGCTGTCTGCTTCCTGCAGAAATCAGCACAGTGAACAAGTGCCCTTGCCCAGCTGCTAAAAATCCCAGCAGGGGCACCCCATGTGACTAGCTTATTATCAAGGGACATGTCTATCAAGTGGGAAATGTCCAAGGCGGAGAACCCCTTTTTTCCCCAAAGACATATACAAGTGCCCGCACAACCCTCGTGACATACATGGATCAAATCACGAGGGCATTACCTCCCTGCAATTCTGCAAGCGTTAGGTTATGGTAAGTGGTGAAATGTTGAATATAAATGTATTTTTTTTTACATGTTTTTATTAGTTTTTCAACAAACAAAACATTAACTACAACAAAACGGCTCATACGGTTACAAAGTTCCAAGTGGGTCGAAGTTTAACAAATCCGGCTATAACAGTCCATGACCTCTAATGTTTTGTCAGAGTATGATGAAAATACAAACACTTCTGATACGGATCTTAAAGTATATTTCCACCTCCGCGAGCTATCAGATATTCACAAGATACCTTGCTGATCGGTGGAGGTCTGACCGCTGGGACTCGCCAATCATCAGATTTCGTCCCCTGTGCATCTCGAAGTTTTGGTAGCAGTGGCTGCGCACTACCACTCCATTCACTTCAAGGGGACAGCTGTTGATAGAGTTCAAGCACTCTGCATTCTCCGGCAGTCCCGCTTAAGTGGATGGAGGAGTGGTGCGCATGCGCAACCACCAACACATCAGTATGTACTGAGGACAAAATCTCAGTATCTGTGAGGATCCAAGCGGGCATACCCCCACGATCCCTAGCTGTACCCTATCCTGTAGAAAGGGGATAGCTTGCTAAACGGGAACGCCGTACTACTTTATGTTATCTCGTCTTCTTCTCCATTTACACCCAAACCTATTATATTCAGCATTCTGCTAATTCACTTTTCACTGGTGCATTGTGGGAGCTCAAACCGGCGGCATGCTGCTATTTACTCCTCTTTTTTAGCGACAATCAGCGATGGAGGTTCTGACTCGGATGTGATTGAGCCCTAGATCAGCTCTTGTAATGGCCAAAGTGTAACCTTACTGAGGATCCCGCTTTCCCGATTACACTGAAGCTCGGCTTGCCCAGGTCGGCTGCTGTGTTCCTGCACAAGCCCTGCGAAGGTTCAGCAGCTGGTCAGTGCCTGGAGAGCCCATTTCTATTAGTGTATAATGATTATAATCTACAAGCATGTGAACCAGCCGTGCAAAACAGAAGATTACCAAGTCACATACTTGGAGAACAATGAGGCTCAGTAAGGGAGAACCCTAGAGATATGCCGTAATGACAAACATTCCGATAGGGAAAGAATGGTGCAAGGGTTAATCTCTGTGTGCAAGGCCATAATATCACTGAAAAGGGTTTAAGAGGCCCTCATGTCAGGATTAGCGGATGGTAAAAGAGTGCCTATAAAGCTTATCAGCGGCATTGTGTGAAAGAGGAAGCCACTCATGCCGGCTCTGGTGACAGCGGGTGACTTCATCGGGTCACCCAGGAGGTGGACCGGTTTGTAAAAGTTTGGCTAGTTAGAAAAACTCTGCTGGCAAAATAAGTTAACTCTTTCTAAGCTTACGTTGGCACTGCCAGGGGTTTTGCACTTGATTTGTCAGTAGATTTGCTGTAACTACCCATCTGATACCAAAGGACATATGAGCCACAGTACAAGGTCCACAGTGTCCAACATGGCTTTACCATGGGGCTAAGAGAGGGACAGCACTGCTCCGAGTCTGTTTCCATTTCCTGACACTAGAGGGCACTTTAATGAACTATAAGTGGTGCAAATGAATTCAAGGGGTCTTTTTTCTTGAATTGACCCCAATGATAAACTTGTGGAGATTCTTGGTGCATCTGTGTGCTACTATATTCTACAGGAAACTGCTTTTACAATTGTGCTGAATGGTCCAACTGGATAACAAGTATACTTTCTGTTCTACCCTTATATTAATACCAGCATGATGGTATCTACATAAGAAACATAACCCTCAAGAGAAGTCAAAGCGAAATACTTAAAAAAAAATCTTCAAACAGCAAATCAGTGTACATGTAAGAACTCTACACAAAACGTACTGATCCTGAGTTATATCCTGTATTATACTCCAGAGCTGCACTCACTATTCTGCTGGTGCAGTCACTGTGTACATACATTACTTATCCTGTACTGATGCAGAGTTACATCCTGTATTATACTCCAGAGCTGCACTCACTATTCTGCTGGTGCAGGCACTGTGTACATACATTACCTATCCTGCACTGATCCTGAGTTACATCCTGTATTATACTCCAGAGCTGCACTCACTATTCTGCTGGTGGAGTCACTGTGTACATACATTACTTATCCTGTACTGACCCTGAGTTACATCCTGTATTATCCTCCAGAGCTGCACTCACTATTCTTCTGGTGGAGTCACTGTGTACATACATTACTTATCCTGTACTGATCCTGAGTTACATCCTGTATTATACTGCAGAGCTGCACTCACTATTCTGCTGGTGGAGTCACTGTGTACATACATTACTTATCCTGTACTGATGCAGAGTTACATCCTGTATTATACTCCAGAGCTGCACTCACTATTCTGCTGGTGGAGTCACTGTGTACATACATTACTTATCCTGTACTGATCCTGAGTTACATCCTGTATTATACTGCAGAGCTGCACTCACTATTCTGCTGGTAGAGTCACTGTGTATATACATTACTTATCCTGTACTGATCCTCATTACATCCTGTATTATACTGCAGAACTGAACTCACTATTCTGCTGGTGGAGTCACTGTGTACATACATTACTTATCCTGTATTATACTCCAGAGCTGCACTCACTATTCTGCTGGTGGAGTCACTGTGTACATACATTACTTATCCTGTACTGCTCCTGAGTTACATCCTGTATTATACTCCAGAGCTACACTCACTATTCTGCTGGTGGAGTCACTGTGTATATACATTACTTATCCTGTACTGCTCCTGAGTTACATCCTGTATTATGCTCCAGAGCTGCACTCACTATTCTGCTGGTGGAGTCACTGTGTACATACATTACTTATCCTGCACTGATCCTGAGTTACATCCTGTATTATACTCCAGAGCTGCACTCACTATTCTTCTGGTGGAGTCACTGTGTACATACATTACTTATCCTGTACTGCTCCTGGTTACATCCTGTATTGTACTCCAGAGCTGCACTCACTATTCTGCTGGTGGAGTCACTATGTACATACATTACTTATCCTGTACTGATTCTGAGTTACATCCTGTTTTATACTCCACAGCTGCACTCACTATTCTGCTGGTGGAGTCACTGTGTACATACATAACTTATCTTGTACTGCTCCTGGTTACATCCTGTAATTTACTCCAGAGCTGCACTCACAATTCTGCTGGTGGAGTCACTGTGTACATACACTACTTATCTTGCACTGATCCTGAGTTACATCCTGTATTATACTCCAGAGCTAAACTCACATTTTGCAAGTTTTCATGCTTATTCAGCATCAGTAGAATGTGCTCTAAAGCAGCGCATTTTGGGAAGTAAAGGAGAAATTAACTGTCCCTCCGCATTATAGGAGCTCCAATAAGTCGTTAGGGTTAGGTTGACAAATCTGTCCACTACTTCCATTGACAACCAGCAGAATTATGAATACAGCTCTGGAGTATAATACAGGTTGCAAGTCAGACCCAGGGATGCACTGCACCCCCAAAGTTACGGAAGCTTTTCTGTAGAACATATAAGGCTATACCTAGATATAAAACCTGTAACATTGTGTCCACAGGCAGACGTATCGTAATGTAACGGTGACAGCTTCAGGATCCATAGTGAATATATATATATTATGGCAGATCCCTACGCTTCTTGTACATGGTTGTCAGAGCGGTGTGTTTACGGGGGGAAGGACAGGTAGGGGCCTATATACTAGTGATCTCCGTATGCCATCCCTCTGGTAATAAACAGGTTAAGGCGCCCGCGGTGCGCTCCTCCGGCGCTCTCATTTTCCGCCGTCTCCAGAGCTTTGTGGGACTCGGCGCTCAGTAATAACCTCCATGCTGGAGACTGCATTTTTCTAGGCTGCTAAGATACTTTGGAGTTTAAACCTACGTCAGTCCGGCTTATAACGGAGTTTGTGATCTGCGAGGGAAGCCTGCGGCCGGATTAATGCCATGCACGTACTAATGCATTTTTCGACTGCGACGCTAAAATGGCAGCGCGACTTCGCTTTTTTTTTCCCCCCCTTGTAGTGTTGACAGGACGAGCGTACACAACGCATCTGTACCCAAAAATAACTTTGACCATAGTTTTGGCATCCCCGTGAACGGACCTGCCAAGGCTTTTCAAGGAGCTGGCACGGATTCTGCAATCAAATTCTGTCACTTCCAAGGGAAACCACTAGATCCAGTCCTTTCCGTGACCTCACATGCCGGAGTCGCGTTACGGCGAGATCAAAAAAAAAAACGCTCTGAACTTTCTATGCCTCACGCAAAGCGGAGGCCGCAGGATCCGAGTCCTGGGCAGGAGGGCTGGCGGGTGTTGGGCATTGTTAGGAGGAAGTAGTGAGCCCTCCAGAGCTGCGACTCCTCCTCGTGCAAAATCAAGGACAGGCGTGCGGAGCGGATGACCTTGACGAGGCAGGTCCCATGGTAACGGATATGCATGCGTGTGCGCCGTACCCCGGTCACCTGTAACACCTGTTTATCTGATGGGGTAGAAGGAAAACTGCGAGCGAGAAGAAAAGCAACATCTGATTGCAGCGAGATCTGGAGAGTGTAAGGGATACAGCGTTTACATTACAATCACGGGAATCTACGGAGATCTGGAGGCGAGCGAAATACAAAGCAGATGCGTGAAAAAGCACAAGCGGAGCGAGGAGAATTGCATGGATGGCAACTCCCTATTAGAGCATCACACGAGCGTATGCGCATTCGCGACGTGTTTTTACGCATTGGGCGTTGCGTATTTGCAACTGCAGTTTTTACCGTACTTTTTGCACGTGCAAGTCGAGATGGAAATTCCGCGAGGATTCCATTTGGCGCGGGTTTGAAGTGGCTTTTCCTCCTGTGGAAATCTCTCCCTGTAGAGAAAGGAGAGAGTCCGCAGCGGAAACGGCGATACAATTGAGATTTCACAGATTTGAGTTCCCGCGCCGCACGTCAGTTTTTGCGCGGCTTGTTGGCAGCGTGTGAACGAGATTTTTGCAAATTTCATCCGCTTTGCTGCTTAGTCTCGGGGTTAAACATGCATGCGGAAAGTCTGCCCCGTGTGAACACAGCCTTACCCTGGCGCTTTTTACCGCTGCGTTTCAAATGCCGCAATAATCGTGGTAAACTGCTCCCGTTGATTTCCTCGCAGACCTGAGCTCGATTTTTGAGCGCTGTCTGTGCTATTTTCGTTCGCGGTCAACGCACCCATCAAAAATCGGACATTCCGCGATCTTTAAATCGCGCACTCTTGGTGCAAGCGGAAAAAAAAAAAATCACTCCAGTAAATTAACCCATTAACCCTTTCCAATCCACTGTCTGACCTCTGAAGACATTATGATTTAAGGCTGTACAGCTCCGATGTTGGAAGACATCAGTCGGGGTTCTCTTACTGTATATTGCCAGCCTTTTGCTGTCGGAGCCTATCCAACGTGTCACCTCATGCAGTACTGGCTTTAGCCAGCAGATAGCGACATTGTATAACGGCAGAAAAAGAGTAAGCCCCCTAGGAAAGCCAGGATACAAAGTGGATTGGAAAGGGTTAAAAATAATGGGTTTTATTTGTGTCCGAGTTCCATGCATCTCGCTATACAGAATTCTTGCGTGTAAATAGGGTTGATACACATGAGCGATTCTTCTCTTGGACCGAGAGTCCGGGATCGAAAAAAACACATCCTATTCTGTCCAAGGGTCCCCTATTATTTCCTACGGGGCTCGGTGTCAGACTGGCATCACATTTGACGGACACTGAGAGGCTGAGACCGCCCACTTGACAGAAGCCTAGTGCCGACTCCATATGTCACCGAACTCAGCGCAGACAAACGAAGGAATCCAGAAGAAAAAGGAAGCTGGCGTGGAGAACGCGGCTCGCCCCGCTGATCAGACGAGCGATAGGTGCCCATCAATGGCGCTGATAGCTGCTGGATGATAAGATGTTGGGGATTCTTGGATATACATAGAAAAATGCTATAAAACCCACTTAGACCATGTTGACATCTGCTTTTGCAGAAAGTGAAAAAACAGAACAACAGCCGGAAACAGATCTGTCCTATGATGGAGAGAGCCCATTGCCTACACCAGCCTGCCAAATGGAACTGGACACCTTTCAAAAGTAGGATTTATTTCCATATGTTAATACTTAATGGGGCTACTTTGGCCCCAATGACACTGGATGTTGTCCGTGGCATACATCAGCTGGTATTTCCCTCCATTCACCCTGCAAATGTCTGGTGATTTCTCTCAAAGATAGACTGTGCTCATATTTCCTGACCCGATGTTCCAGTTCATCCCAAAGCTGTTCAGTAGGGTTCAGGTCAGGACTCGAGGGACATCCACACCCTCAAACCAACGTAAAACAGCGTTGATTTGTGACTAGGCACGTTGTCTTGTTGGAGGTATGGCCGACCATTCCTGGAGTATTGCCACATTGTCGGCAGCATATTATTGTCTAATATATCAGGGTATACCTCCGTGGTCATGGTTCTTGTCACTACAACCAACGGACCGAGGCCATGCCACGCAACACATCCCCAACCATAATGAAACATCTGCCGCACTTATCTGTTGGCACAACACACTCGGACAAAAGACGTTACCCAGGATCCTCCACACGCAAGGATGTGAAGATGGAGTCACTATCGAATAACAATGCTCCCCACACCATTGTAGACCAGTAGATGCATCTTCTTTGTGAAAACTCACATTTGCAGGATGGATAGAGGGAAATACCAGCTAAAGTGTATCAGACGTTAGTAGAAAATATGCTACAGAGAGTATCTGCTGTCATTAGGGCCAAAGGAGCCCCACTAAGTATTTACATAGGGAAATGAACACTACTTTGGGGTCTTGCTCAGAAGTCCACTTACTTTTGGCACATAAAGTATTCTAGGGTCTGTCCGGCTTCCATCATGCCCGCCGGCATTCTCCTGGCCGCACTATTTCATCTGGGATTCTTACACTGAAGGCTTCGAATAAAGCTTCCAATACAATTGTGAACACGGCCTTAAAGGGGAAACGATCTTCACGACGGAAGCCCAAAAATACGTCCAGATCGGTTGTTTCTGCTCGGTCCTCAACTTCCGGTCTTGCCAAAGTTCCCATTATATTCCGTGGTGGAAAAAGGGACCAAATTATCGACCCGGATTACTGAACATATGTCATTTATGCAAAATACAATACCAGCAAAGCTTCATCCAACATTGGCGCAGGTGGCGGGGATAAACCTCGCCCCTTTGAATTCTACCCCTATCCATACAGTGCCTGCACAGTGAAAAACTATGCCCGTACCCGGGCAGAGGGGGCCACGAATCGTTCTAAGTGAAGTCAAATTAGACACGGTTGATGAATACTTTTTGGGGGGGGGGGGGGGGGGGGATTTTCTTCTATTGGTCTTCTAAGTAAACCCAACTTTTTCACAGCAGTCTACCAAACTGCTACAAAAGAACGTGAGTGATGCCAGTGCTTCCGAGTGAACGGGCTGGCATCATGCCCCTGGCACATTTATTAGCTGTATTGTGAAATATTACTTCAACCCAAAACATGCCAGCCTCTATTCTAAGTAGGTGACAGTGCCAGTCTGGTGCCATCATTAGGAAATGACGTGTAAGTACCCGTCCCATTCATTCTTCCCTCCTGAGGGTTATGACATGAGCATTTGCATAATGGGGGGGGGGGGGGGCAGGTTTGAACATGCGAAGGGAAAAGGCGCAGGTAGCGTAATAGACATTCATGAACCCTGATAAGTAGTGCGATAAGAGGCGAGAAAACATGAAAACAGCCAGAAAGGAAACAATCAGCACTGTCAAAATACAAACCAAACCAGAGAGATACATTTTAATACTGATCCAATGACAAGGAGCTGATAAAGCAGCACCAACCATACGTTCCCAACTTGTGCAGCCCAGTTTACAGAGCCCCATTCATCCTACTCCTGAACAGAATGCGAACTGCAGTGAAGACTGGCACTTTACACAGAACATGGAAAATGTAACAACAGAGCAAGATAAGGGATATCCCAGTCCTATAAAGTGGTGGCATGTCACTAAGATGATTAGTGGGGTGTCCGACCTCTGACCCTAAGAACAAAGGGGTTCCAGGCTAATTTCATGCCGTAACCCCTTCACAGCAGAATTGAGCGATTGCAACCACATCACTCCAACCCTTCATTCTCAGGATGGGTGGGGGGCCCAAAGGTCGGCCCCAACCGATCATAAAGGCACATTGGATGGTACATGGATGGAGCGCCCGTGTGTTGTGCCATGCGAGTTGCACTTGCATTGCCTAACAAGACCAGACAATAAAGGCTTCCATAGACCTCAATAGAAACTTTTGCAACTTTCTAGGTACTTTGACTACAGAGTTCCTCCCCCAGATTGGCTCTACGGCGCCATCCTGGCAGCTGCTGGCGGTCACCCGTCATCCCCAACATGGCATCTCATTGTCACTATCACGTAGCATCTAGTCGGTTAATTAGTCCTCGATCAGCAGGGTGGGGGCGAGGACGCAACAAGTCTCCTTCTGCGCTTCTAATTATATCTCCTTTTTGCAGAACAAACTTTGGCGATTTCATCAGCATCTGCGATTACACGGAGAGACCGCCCGACCCGTCGCCACTCGTCTTATCAGGACGGGCACACGTGATCACCAGGCGCAGCACCGCTACCACCCCAGATGTCCCAGGAATGCGGGGATACATCTGATGAAGTGGTCGTCCCACGAAAACAAGTTACCCCTACCCACAAGATAGAGGAGAACTTGTTGATCAGCGGTTCCCCCCTCCCCCCCCTCTACCCCCATAGATATCAAGAACAGGGGTCAAACATCCGCAATGGCAGTGATTACACAATTCAATGGGACCCCTGGAGATGACCGACTACTTGATCTCTGCCATCTCCAGCAGTCCCATTGAAATGAATGACACGGTGATGTGCGGCTGCTGCTTCATTCATTGTGGGACACTCCGGACCCCTCTCCTCGGGGTCAGTGGGGCCCCTAATGATCTGGAGATGACAATTATGTGTGCCAACTCATCTCATCATGTACTTCAATGAAGTACACATACAGCTCATCAAGTTCAATAACAGCTGTGTAATGCTTTATTTGACCTGTGGGGGTGCTGCAGAGAAACAGAGCACTTGCTGTCCAGCTCCCTCTGATAGTGTGGGACATCTGTACATTGCCAAGGATAGGCCATCAATAGCTAAAAGTGGGATAACCCCTTTAAAAAGGTATGGTCGGTCATCAATAGTTTACAACCGATCTGTAGGATAGGCCACCAATAGAATATCGCTGTGGGTCCACCGCCTGGGATCCCCTCTGGGTCAGTGTGCTCATTCACTGAGCTGATTTCTGCAGGAAGTTGACAGCTCCGTTCTCACTGCAGTGGACCAGCTTGGTATTACATGCAAAGCTTCGATTCACTCAACGGGAACTTTGCACGTAATACCAAGCCTGCCCACTGCAGTGACAACGGAGCAGAAATCAGCTCGGTGTAGAAGCACACTGACCCAGCGATCAGCTGATCAGAGGAGGTCCCAGGGGGCAGACCCTATTCAATCTACTATTAGTGGCCTAATCTGCAGATAGGCCATCAATAGTTTACAACTGTACAACCCCTTTAAAAATTCTTGCCCCGTACAGAAACACGAGGGGCATCACATTTAGCGCTGACCATTGTGATCTTCAGTTGACAACCATCAGGAACTCCAGAACCCCCCCCCCCCCTAACCCCCATGGGTCACAACTTTTTCGGGAACTTTTCTAGGACTCCCTACAAGCTCCTGACTTCAGGCGTCGTGCCCACAGCTAATCTCATATTATACTCTTACAGCTATAATACATCAACTGCCTACAGAGGACTGATCCGCTCTGCTCACTCTCCTATAGCTAGACATAAGAAGGCAAAGCTAGCAGAGCGCCTATAGAGGCATGATCCTATAGAGAAGAGCGCCAGCGGCTGATCTCCAGGCTCCTGCAACTTGGGGTTCCCCGACTGATGTCTGCCGGTAACTCCCAGCAGCCGGGGCTCAGCATCCCGGTCACTTCCTGGCCTGTCGGGAAGCAGCTCAGGCTGGGAAATCTGGGGGAGGATTCCTGCGGCACCACGTAGGACGTGACCACCATGATGGCCGTCACCCAGCTTTCCCAGTAACAGATCCAACTAAGGGATTCTTACAGGTATATACTATATACTGCAGGGTGACCCGGCCTCAGGAGGTAAAACGTCTTCTAGGTGACAGGTGAGAAGAAGATATTTTATGTACGCCTAAGTTAATGTAGTACTACCCAAAACTAGCCGAGCAAGTCGCCCGTCACGTGAAAACGAGCGGGCAAACACCTCGGGGGCAAAGCCTGGGGGGTGAAGACTTTAGCAATGATCCGGGGTCAGATGTGATCAGGTTGTACGTTCTCCAAGGCTGCTGGGACTTGTAGTTCCGCAGCCACCGCAGAGCTGCACAGCCTGCTGGGACTTGTAGTTCGGCAGAGCCGCACAGCCCGCTGGGACTTGTAGTTCGGCAGAGCCGCACAGCCCGCTG
Source organism: Eleutherodactylus coqui (assembly GCF_035609145.1). Classification (NCBI taxonomy): domain Eukaryota; kingdom Metazoa; phylum Chordata; class Amphibia; order Anura; family Eleutherodactylidae; genus Eleutherodactylus; species Eleutherodactylus coqui. The sequence continues at coordinate 21,633,049 of NC_089847.1, read as the reverse complement.
GGACTTGTAGTTCGGCAGAGCCGCACAGCCCGCTGGGACTTGTAGTTCGGCAGAGCCGCACAGCCCGCTGGGACTTGTAGTTCGGCAGAGCCGCACAGCCCGCTGGGACTTGTAGTTCGGCAGAGCCGCCGGCGAGCACCGATCGTGCTAGAATATTAAGATGCTTTCACACTTAACGGTTTTTCGTGCACAGTCAGCGTTCGCTCGCGCAGCCCGTTTATTCGCTCCTTCATTTTGCGCAACGACTGACCGATCGCTATTTCAACCGAACGATTAGCGATCGCGCCGATGTAGAATATTATGCTTGTATGAAATAAACGATAAGCGGACGAATCATCTTCCGCCGTTCGATCATTCGCCTTGTTTACGTTTTGCGTCCGTTGCCGTTCGTTTAAACGAGTTTTGAACGATAATCGTTCCGTATAAAATGCCTTTCGTTCCTATTGGCCCTCCGATACAGGAATTAGATTGTGAGCTCTTGGGAACAGACAATGATGAGTCGTTACAACGCAAACAAAAACGCCCCAAGTATGCGACGCACGCAAAACACAAACGCCTGACGGGAATATCAAGCGGCGCCTCTTCACTCTTGTACCAGACTCTAACCTACAGCATCCCGGCGGCTGCAGAACTACAACTCCCAGCATGCCTGCAAGTTGTAACGGGTATTGCCAGGATGCTGGGAGTTGTAGTCTTTCATCCATCACTGCGGCTGTCACGTCTGAAAGCAGTTTTTTGCGGCGGCATCACAGTGAAGTGGCACACAGGCTTCGCTGCAAGTCCACAGGCGCTTCTTAAAGGGACAGTAACAACGGCCCGATCCCGTGCGGCGCACAAACAGCAAGCCTATCCAGTCTAAGGGGCAACGATGCAGTTTCCGGACACTGACGGTACCAGGAACCAGGCAGAAATCTTCTCTGGAGCTGAGACTTGTGGTTCTACAGGGAGCCCTGCTCAGTAACGCCCCCCGCTGGCAGGAGGCATCATTGTGACACATGACAATCATGGCAAACCAGACGCGACTTCGATAAACGCTTCACAGAAGTCGCCGCAAAGTCGGACAAAAACGACAACATGTGACCAGAATGGCGGCTGCAATCCGAGGCGACCCTTAAAAGTTGCCAATTCAAGAAGGCAAAAAGAGTGCAAGCCTTGGAGACAAGGAGGAAGCGCCCCCTGCAGGTCACCAGAAAACACCCCCCTCAGAGGTTTACAAGCAGCTTTGTTATGTTCCCAGAATCCTTCGCGGCAACCAAAGTCAGGAGCAACAAAACAAGAGCCACAAGTGAGCACAATGGCGCCCGGTCACCGCGGGACCCCCAACCACCACCGCGGCCCCAGCTCACCTCTAGAGTACAAGGATTTCGGGGACTCAAGGTCAAGGTCGGCGCTGAGCAGCGATATGAAGTCGGAGGGCATGGCCGCCCGGGCCAGCAGGAGATGCGCGGATGAGTCGGTAAGTCCCGGTGTCCGCTCCGGTCTCTAAACACACTGACAGGAACCGACGGCACGCCCCCCTACTGACAGGCTACTACGCAGGCGCGGGGCGGGGCTTCTCCGCTGAGAGACCGTTCCAAGGAGTAGGCGGGGTGAGCGTTTCTAGGGGGCGTGAAACCAGAGCCAACACGGTAGTGACGGTAACTAAGGGCGGGGCTGAACGTGACGTGCTCTGACGTATTTACGGAGGATGACGTAGGTAAAGGCTAGAATGTATTGGCTCTGGGGAAGTCTAATGACGCAACAGTCACGTGGTGTTGAGCACACGTGACAGCGCTGGAAAGGAGGAGCTTATTGTTAATGCAGTTCTATGGAAGGGGAGGAAGATGCTGCTGCTGGAGTTACTACTGGGGAGAAGGGACAGAGGAGAAGGGGGCAGTGGTACAGTCAGGTGTCCTGTTTGGGGGGCAGTGGTACAGTCAGGTGTCCTGTTTGGGGGGCAGTGGTACAGTCAGGTGTCCTGTTTGGGGTCTGTCCCATGGGTGCAAAACCTATTTGTAGGCTCCTGGTGGAGAGAAGACATGTGACTCCACTCAAATAGATTTTCTTTCTTCCTGTGTTTACATTTAATTATGGCTGCCTGCACAGAAATGGATTTGTGCTGCGGAATTCGGGGCCGCCGTTCGCGCCAAATACCGTTCGCAGCGTGCTATGGGAGATCTATTCTTCCTGCACGCGAGCGGAAAACAACCCGGGTTTCCATGAGCAGAGGGAAAAAAAAAATCGCAGCGTGCGCCATTTTTATGTGGATTCCGCACAGACGGCTTCCATTGAAGTCAACAGAAGCCATCCGACGTGCGGCTAATCGGCAATCAACATTGCGGACAGTTCGCGGATTGCGCGTCATAACTGTGCATGTCCGACGGCTCGCCCTCCGGACCATCTGCAGTACGGCAGACCCAGATTGCGCTTGCGGGTTCTCGGAGGGTCACGGCGAGCCCTGTCGGACATGTGCAGTACAGATTTGGGGCATGCTGCGATTTGTTTTTTATTACCTTCCTCGCAAGCAGAAATCGCAATTGATTTCTGCTCGTGTGCAGGAAGAAGGATGTTACTTGCTACAGATCAGTGGTGCGGACGCCCACCGCAGATTCCGCAGCAAGAATCTACCCGTGTGCAGGTGGCAGAAGACGATAAAAGACAGGTGCGCGGGGTCAGAGCCGGGATCCACTGTGGGCTCCCACATGAAGAATCCGACCCTGCTGTGTGCAGGCGGCCTATCCGTTGTATTCGTTTAACCCTTTAAAGATGCAGATACATAGAGTATACCGCAATACTATAGTACTACATTATACTGTGTGTTCACAGGCGATCTATTAAAGCGACACTCCAATCCTGGACAAACAAAGATGGCGGCAGCGCTCCTCTAATGCACCTTTTGTATCGTTTGCATCCGTAGTTTAAAGGGGTTGTCCCGCGAAAGCAAGTGGGGTTCAGCACTTCTGTATGGCCATATTAATGCACTTTGTAATGTACATCGTGCATTAAATATGAGCCATACAGAAGTTATTCACTTACCTGTTCCGTTGCTGGCGTCCCCGTTGTCATGGTGCCGTCTAATTTCAGCGTCTAATCGCCCGATTAGACGCGCTTGCGCAGTCCGGTCTTCTCCCTGGTGAATGGGGCCGCTCGTGCTGGAGAGCTGCTCCTCGTAGCTCCGCCCCGTCACGTGTGCCGATTCCAGCCAATCAGGAGGCTGGAATCGGCAATGGAACGCACAGAGCCCACGGTGCACCATGGGAGAAGACCTGCGGTCCACCGTGGGTGAAGATCCCGGCGGCCATCTTAGCAAGGTAAGGAAGAAGTCGCCGGAGCGCGGGGATTCCGGTAAGTACTATCCGGGTTTTTTTTTTAACACATGCATCGGGTTTGTCTCGCGCCGAACGGGGGGGCTATTGAAAAAAAAAAAACCCGTTTATGCACGGGACAACCCCTTTAAGGCCGGATTCACACGGGTGTATCTGCGCATGCAAAATATAAGTGTGCAATACGCAGTGAATAGAACCCACTGATTTCACATGCGCGTATTTTACTAGCATAAGTCTGTCATGCAAAAAATAGCATTAATAAAAATAGGCTAATCAGCCATTTCAATGTACGGACTATGGCTGCAGTCTTTTTTTTTTTTGCGCATGCAAAAAATACAGTCGAAACCACAGTAGCGTGCGCAAAAATGCAACCTCCGATGTGCAAAAACGCGGGGCAAATGCGCACACACTGGTGGTAATATGGCCTAAGATGTTACTTGCTGATCACATGGGCAGCAATAGCCAATCAAAGCAGGTGTTGTGTCCTACTAATAAATACTAATACACAGTGTGCATCAGGTAGTCAAAGAAGCTGGAGTGGCCATCTTTGTTTGTCCAAGAGCGGAGGGTCACTTTAAGACCTGCCATGGGCATGTTTTAATAGGCAAACATTCATGACTCCCCCGGCTCCCATGACACTCAAAGACAACAGACGACCGCCATGTGTGGAACCGGTCTTAAGTCCACGCAATTTCTGATTTGTCCAGATTGCATCGCCACATGATCGTTTCTGCGCACAGATTGAGAAGGACTGGTGATGGAATGCAGCCTTGCCGCACGCCATTCTCAATTCCAAACCAATCTGTTGCTCCTTGGTTGTTGTAAAGCGACTAGAGATGAGCGAGCGTACTCGGAAAAGCACTACTCACTCGAGTAATTTGCTTTATCCGAGTATCGCTGTGCTCGTCCCTGAAGATTCGGGTGCCGGCACGGAGCGGGGAGCTGCAGGGGAGAGCGGGGAGGAACGGAGGGGAGATCTTTCTCTCCCGCCCGCTCTCCCCTGCTCCCCGCTGCGACTCACCTGTCAGCCGCAGCGGCACCCGAATCTTCAGGGACGAGCACAGCGATACTCGGATAAAGCAAATTACTCGAGTGAGTAGTGCTTTTCCGAGTACGCTCGCTCATCTCTAAAAGCGCCCTTATAAGCTGTTCAGTATGTTCTGGGACGCCCCTTTGCTTCAGACACTTCCAAAGCTTGTCATGTTGGACGCGGTTAAACGCCTTGCTGTAGTCGATGGACACATGTACACGTCCTTCTGATACTCCCGGGTCTTCTCCATGATCCAGCGCAGGTTCGCCATTTGGCCTCTGGTGCGACATCCTTTGCAGAAGCCAGCTTGAACGTCCAGCAGTTCCGCAATGCGCTTTAGTCTGATTTTGCTCACGTGAGGTATGAGGGCGATGGGGCGGTAATTAGAACATTCTCCAGCATCACCTTTTTCTGGAAGTGTGACGGAGACGGATCTGGTCCAGTCTTTGGGCCATGATTTGGAGCTCCAGATCTTTTGACATGGGCCGGTTAGACCGTGACTGACACTGGTATGAACAGTTCGGCCGGTATGTCATCAACGCCCGGACCTTTCCTGTTTGGTAGTTGTCTCAGGGCCCATGTGACCTCTTGCTCCAGAATGCCCGGTTCTTGTTCTACTTGATACTTGATTGACCCGATGTTCGCTACGCGGACATAAAACTTTACACAAGTGGTTGTTGTGAACTCCTAAATCTGCTTGGTTCGGTGATTATTTAGAGCGTCACTTTGTATTTAGAGCAGATATCCAATATAAAAAAGCCTACAGGTCTCTCTCTTTGTTTGTTTTTTTTCTGTCTGTCTCTTTCTCTGTTTGTCTCTCTCATTGTTTGCCTCTGTTTGTTTGTCTCTCTCTCTCTATCTGTCTTTCGTTGTTTGTCTCTCTCTGTTTCTGTCTGTCTCTCTCACTTTCTGTCTCGGTATCGCTGTTTCTTTCTGTCACTCTCTCTATCGCTTTCTCTGGGTCTCTGTATCACTCACCCTCTGTCTGTCACTCTTGTTCTGTCTGTCACTCTCGTTCTGTCTATCTCTGTCTCTCTATTGCTATCTGTCGCTCTACGCTCTCTCTGTTTCTGTCTGTCTATCGCTCTCTGTCTGTTTCTCTCTGTCGCTATCTGTCTCTCTATCGTTCTCTCTTTCTATTGCTCTCTCTCTCTCTCTGTTTCTTTATCATTCTTCCTCTGTTTCCCTATTGCTCTCTTTCTGTCTGTTTCTCTGTTGCTCTCTTTCTGTCTGTTTCTCTATTGCTCTCTTTCTGTCTGTTTCTCTATTGCTCTCTCTGTCTGTCTCACTATCCATCTCTCTCTATCGCTCTCTCTCTATCATTTTCTTTCTGTGTTTCTATAGCTCTTTCTCTCACTGTCTGTCTCTACCGCTCTCTCTAACGCTCTCACTGTGTTTCCCTATTGCTGTCTCTCTCTCTGTGTCTCTATCTCTCTTTCTCTCACTGTCTCTCTATCACTCTCTCTGTCTCTCTCGCTCTCTCACTCTGTCTCTCTCTTGCCCTTGGTTGGGCAGTTTATGGTGCAGCTTAGCAGTGGATGTTGTGTTGTTTAGCAAGGCTTCACTCATTGCAGCACATGCCCTTAAGCTCAGCAGCGCCGCCCATAGACGTAACATTGTAACTTTCACCCCACCTTGCAGTCCCTGAATGTATTAAACTCGCATGTGATGATTTTCCGGCGGCGGTGAGCGTGTGTGTCATCTAATGACCCGAACATCATCCACCAAAGTTACAGCAAAGGGGGCAAAGTGTGGTGCAAGAAAAGCATGTAGGCTTATCTATATTAGATATGTGATCCAACGGGTTGTCCGCCCGATTGTCTACAAACATCTCTGCTGTTTCTTGTCACCACCTATGCTTCATAATAAACTTGTTTTATTATGATAAACATAAAAAATACTGAACGTAAGAAAAAACTTTATTATTCATCATTAAAAAACATCAAGACAAAACCCCCCAAACATAGTTGGTATCGCCGAGTCCATAAAGACCAGTCAAAATAATGTATTATTTATCCACATGATGAACGTCGGCAGGAAAAAAAAATACCCAACACCAGCATTGCACTTTTTTGCTTACCCTGACGCCAAAAAAAAATTTCCTATGAACACCAAAGTAATCCAAGTAGAAACAGCCCTCACATAACCCCATTGGCAAAAATATGGCGGTAAAATTAAGGTGACTAGATTTTCCCAGGGTCCAAGTGGGAGTAAGGGGTGTGGTCAGGGGCAGGGCTTATCATAACATATCATTTTTCTTTTATCGTTCTAAAAAGTACAGGGACGGTTCAAAACAAGACAGGCAGCAAATTCCGCAGCATTTCTGCATCCAAAAACAGTCAAAATACATATCATTGCTGCAAATTTTGGCTGGAAATCAGCCGCGTATCCACAGCTGATTTCATACTATGTGGCGCTGCCCCTCACCTCCGCTGAAGGCTTCCAGCGTTCCCTGGCTTCCGGTTCCCAACAGCCTATAGTGACGTCACCTGACCAGAGGCGCCGCACCTGACTAGCTGGGGAGCGCTGACAGCGGGAAGCCTTCAGAGGAGGTGAAGGGGAGCACCACTGCCTATCTATAGCTGATTTCAGTCAAAATCTGCACCAATGGTACAGATTTTGACAGGTTTTCTACATGCGAAATTTGTACCAGCAATAATAGTGAATCTCCACAGTAGCCAGTGCAATAATAGTGACCCCCCACAGTTGCCCCAGCAATAATAGTGACCCTCCACAGTTGCCCCAGCAATAATAGTGACCCTCCACAGTTGCCCCAGCAATAATAGTGACCCTCCACAGTTGCCCCAGCAATAATAGTGACCCCCCACAGTAGTCCCAGCAATAATAGTGCCCCTCCACAGTAGCCCCAGCAATAATAGTGACCCTCCACAGTAGCCCCAGCAATAATAGTGACCCTCCACAGTAGCCCCAGCAATAATAGTGCCCCTCCACAGTAGCCCCAGCAATAATAGTGACCCTCCACAGTAGCCCCCAGCAATAATTGTGACCCCCCCCCCCCCACAGTAGCCCCAGCAATAATTGTGACCCCCCACCACCACCACCAGTAGTCCCAGCAATAATGGTGACCCCCCCCCCCCACAGTAATCCCAGCAATAATAATGACCCCCCCCCCCCACAGTAGCCCCAGCAATAATAGTGACCGCCCCACAGTAGCCCCAGCAATAATAGTGACGCCCCCACAGTAGCTCCAGCAGTAATAGTGAGGCCCCCACAGTAGCTCCAGCAATAATAGTGACGCCCCCACAGTAGCTCCAGCAATAATAGTGACGCCCCCACAGTTGCCCCAGCAATAATAGTGACCCCCCCCCCCGCCCCCACAGTAGCCGCAGCAATAATAGTGATGCCCCCACAGTAGCTCCAGCAATAATAGTGACCCCCCACAATAGCTCCAGCAGTAATAGTCACCCCCCACAGTAGCCCCAGCAGTAATAGTGACACCCCACAGTAGTCTTAACAATAATAGTGACACCCCACAGAAGCCCTATAGTATTAGTGCTCCCCCTAAGACCCATATACTTATCCCTTCCTGGTCTTCACAGCGCTGCTTCTCCTCTCAGCGCTACTGCCAATGTTGTGTGCACCTGCACCATGCCTCCTCCCCCTCCTCTCCTCTTGCGGAACCAAAGAGGAAAGGTGAGGTAGGAAGGGACGAAGATCCCGGATGCACACAATGCCATCAGTGTGTGCAGCTGGCCCGTGGCACTGCAGAGTGATTACCAGCACTGTATCCAGCATCTCGCCGTGGTATGACAGTAGCACAAAATTCCCCGGACACTGTCATGTTATAAAAATTCCTTTTTCACCTTAAAACACCTTTTTCCTTCAGTCATATTGTAGTTAAAGGGGTCAAATAAACTTGAAAATCTGCTCAGCCTGTTGCAAGAAGTCATCCCTTACCTGATCCTCCTCCATTCCTGATCCCCACTGATTCTGTATTTGGTTTTCTGCTACTTCCTGCTGTAAGAGCGATCACATCCTGACAACCGGACATGTAACTGCTGCAGCCGAAAAGCAGGCGCTGCTTGACTGCAGCTGTCACTTGTCCCTGCTGTCAGTGACATCATCACTGCAGCAGGGAGTAGAGAGCAGTAGGGGACCTGGCACCAGAGGGACAGGAGCCACAGTAGATCGGGGTGAGGTGATTAAGACTTATTTTATGTTTTTGCAACAAAGTGGGCAGATTTTCAAAAAATGTACTTTGCCTCTCTCTTTCTGCAGATTTCCTTTGTAAGTAATGTCCCCACTTGCAGAGGTGATCAGACGTGCCAACCAGGGCGGCTTTAACCATAGGGCCAATGGTGCATCTGCATCAGACCCTTGGCAGAGGCAAAACTTTCAATTATATCTGCATCCTCCAAAAGTAATAAAAAAACAAAGGATGGTTTCACACCTGCGCTCGGGGTTCCGCTTTAGGAACTGAACAGCGCCAAACGGACCCCATTGACTATAATGGCGACTATTCACTTTCTGCTCAGCTGCCCGGCTTTTGGAGGTTCCAACGCAGATGTGAAACTGTCAAATGGTCACCTCTTAATTCCCCTACAACTCCAGCCCCCGCGGTGTCTGCTCACTTCCAGGTCCGGTGGTCACATGCCCATCTAAGCGCTTGACTGCTGTAACACTTAGACCAGTGATTGGCACTGCAGTCTTGTGCTTAGACGGGCACGTGACCGCTGGACCCAGAAGTGAGCGGAGACCGAGGGGGAGGGCAGTCTGCAGGATACGGCGGGTATATCTTTTCATTATTATATTCTTAGTTTGCGATTCCCTTCCCCTAGGGTTTTCGCCTCCCTGTGCCCTTTAAAAGGTGCAGCTACCAATAAATTACCGTAAATAGCTCTAATTTGTGTCTATTTAACAGACCTATCACTTATCACTATTAAGATCACAACCTGTAATTACACATGCCATTAGTCTGATAGGAGAGCCGGCATGTGCAGCTCCCGCCCCTGATGATTGCACGCCATATCCACTCTGACCTTCAGGCGTTGGGACTGTTGGCGAGCGCACCCCTTGGCATTTACTATTGTCAGTTTCTGAAATGATTTAATACATCCTGATTGCAGGTTTGTGTTCATGCAGACTGCTACTAGAATCGGCTAGAAGTTCGGTGATGTTTTATGTCCTCATGCCTATGTGGCTTGCCGGCATCGGTGTGGTGCAAGGAAGGATCGTTCACTGAAGAATAAGGTCAAGTGTAAAAAATGATATGCCAGAAAGAAGAGTACTCGGAAATATAAGGCCCTGGGGTGTCGGCTTCTGCAGGGGCGGATCAGGATCTGTGGACACCCCCGAGCAAAACACCGTATGGTGATCAAGAAATCATAACTTACTTATCCACCAAAGTCGCTGTCTGAGGGATACCTTGTATTGTTAATGGTACTTTTTGATCTACTGAAAAACTTTTAAAAAATTCTAAGTGGAGTGAAATGGAGAAAAACGCATTTCCACCATCTTTGGGTGGGTCTTCTGTTTATGGCGTATGCACTGTAGCAAAAAATGACACAATAACTTTGTGACAGTGCTACAAATTGCATGTATGTGAAGCTCATGCTTTCCTATGGGTTCCTTCACATTTGTGATGTTTTGTAGCATGCGACATTGGGAGTGAAAAACCTCGCGGATTTCGCGATATGCACATGACTCATGGGGTTTTGTAGCCCATGTTTCCCTATGAAGCCTTTCTTTCTGTTGCATCGCATGAAAACACGATTTTCGTGCAGTGTGATGCAAGTTTGACAGTAGGAAATCCTACTGTAAGAGCCCTAAACTAAGCCCTAGCTGCAGGAAAAAAAAATACATCACCTAGAAGCGCTGTCCTGCAGCTTCCTCCCAGTCCCCGACACTGGTCCTTATCCTCTCTTCTGGTCGGGGATGGAAAAATCCCTGCCTCCTGGAAGCGCTGCCTCTGATTGGCTGAGCGCTGTGATGCTTAGCCAATCAGAGCCAGCTGTCAATGAATGGCTGTGATTGGTTCATCGAGCGCTGGCTCTGAGCTTGAGCACCACCGCCACTTCGTACAACTAATTGGCGGGGGTCCCGCGAGTCGTCCTCCACTAATCTGGTATAGATGACCTATACAAAGGATAGACCATCAATATTTAAGTTTCTGAAAACCCCTTTTAGGAAAAGAAAAAATGGGTTTAAAAAAAGCTACATGTAAAACAAGAGCATTGTATATCGGCCGTAAACTATACACCAATATTTCTTCAGAAAGCGCCAGATGGGGCAAAGATAATAAAAGCATGCTGGTGTCCAAATAATACTATATACAATGCCAAATAATGGAACCATACAGTGCCTAAAGCATACCACCATGCAGTGCACAAATATTACATCACTCAGTGCACAAATAATGGAACTCGGCCTTTTTTAAATAATACTTTACAATTCCAAAATAATAAGACCATGCAGTGGCAAAACAATGCCACCATATAGAGCTCAGATACTATATCATACATCGTACAGATAATAGAACGAGGCCAATTCTCAATAATACTCCCTGCAGTGCCAAAATCATGGGACCGTGCAGTGGCCAAAACAATATGACTGTAAAGGGCCCAAACATTACATTAAACTGTCCTGAGGGGATTGTTGAGAGGCCCTGCCTGATCGTTGTCATTGGCTACTGGCCTTTTGCCACCCTATGGCTCTTCCACATGGGCGCTGTGACTTTCATCCGCCCACATTGCGACCGATAATCGCATGAACGAGAGGCAGCCGCGACTTCACGCTTTCTCATGGAATATTGTCGTCTGGGGGAGGGAGTTCAGCTCTGCTAAACTCCCTCCCCATCTCCGCCCCTTGCCGGCTGCTGGCAAAGGGTGGGGGCGGGAGCTTAGCAGAGTTAGTGCGGTAAACTCCCTCCCCCTCTCTACCCCAACCTATGGGGGCTGACAGCAAAGGGAGGGGGAGGGACTTTAGCAACGCGAGCCACTGAAAAACTCCCTTTCCCTTCCCTTTTCTGATGACTCTCATAGGCTCTTATAGGAGTCTATGAGAACGGCCGCGTGTTCTCGCAAAGAATAGGATGACTTCTATCTTTTCCGTGGCGTAAAAGTGGCCAGAATCCGCACCATATGTGATATCCTTCCTGGCCTTCCGATTTTACGTGCCAGAAAATTGCCCATCTGAACGGATGCATTGGCATCCAATGCCTTAGATGGGATTTTCTGGCGGCATTTTATTGCGGCTCATGTGAAACTAGCCTGAGGTGAAACATTGGCCTCCATTGGTGCATCTGGCATGCCCATGCATTAAGTGAATTAATTAGTGTGACTACCTATGGCTTCTTTCCCTGTTGATAACCTCTAATTGTCAAGGGAGTAGAGAAGCCAGATTAGTAGTGATCAGCTGACTTTTTAGAAAAAGGTTGTCAGAAGAAAGAAAGGGCTTGATAATAAAAGCTTATTTAAGGGGTTGTCCAAAATTACAATAACATTGCTGTTTTTTTTTTACAAAAACAGCGCCACACGTGTCCATGGGTTGTGTCTGGTATTGCGGCTTAGCTCCATTGAAGTGAATGGGGCCAGATTGTAATACTACACAAAACCTGTGGACAGCTGTGGTGCTGTTTTTAGATTTTGGAAACAGACATATACCTGGACAATCCATTTAAGGAAGTGATGGTCATTTACATTCCTAATATACAATTTAACCCTTTGCAATCCAATTTTGGATTCAGCATTTCCTAGGGGGTTTTCTCTTTCTGCCATTATACAATGGCGCCATCTGCTGGCTAGAGCCAGTACTGCAGTATGGGAAATGCTGGAGAGGCCCCCGACAACAGAGTGGCTAGTAATATACAGTAAGAATACCCTGCCGGATGTCTTTAGACATCAGAGCTGTACAGCCTTCAATCAGAATGTCTTCAGACGTCAGACAGTGGATTGGAAAGGGTTAAAGGTGTTATGAAAAAAAATGTAAAAAATGTTAAATAAAAGATAAAACAAAACATTACTTGCCTCTTTCTTAGTTTATCCAGTATTGACGTTTCAGCGGCTCTCCCAGTTTCTGTTTACAAGGGGGCAGCATGTGACTTCTGCAGCCAATCAGTGCTCACAACGGTCATGTGACATACTGCTAGCATCACTGCCCAGCGATGGAAGCCAGCAGTGTTCCCATACTACCCAGGAGGACCGCTGGAGCGTCAATACTACATTGTTGGGGGAAGGGAGAGCTGAGTACGGTTTCTTTTACTTTTTCTAATACTTGCACTCGTTTTAACATTTGTTTCACTTATTGGATAAACTTTTACGCTTCCCCTTTGGTCTCATTAAATGAGAATATTGTAAAAAACACGAAAAAGCATTATACACATGTATTAGAAAAGCAAGCGAGCTCGATAAAGCTGGCTGTTACCAGGTACTATGGAGGAACATGCGCTTTCAGCTCCGGCATGTATAATTCAGCTGCTTCTTGCATGAGATGCAAATTTAATGAATGACTGTGTGATCTGGACACTAGCCGGTAAGTGATACGCCAAAAGTCTCCCTCTCACTTCCTTCTCTTTACCCAGAAGCTCTTGCAGCATCCTCAACCAGATTTATTGAGAGTGAGAATGGTGATACAATGTAGCTAGTTTTTACTAATTTCTTATTATATCAGATCCTGTAACATTAGGTAGATACATTACATACGTAGCGGCATATGTGATAAGATTTGTACGCCAGATTTGTGGCATACAAAGTCAAAGCTTTGGCTCGTTAAAACGTCGTCCAAAAATAGCGACCATGTGATGCACTGGATCCCAATGCAGTCATTCACATGGGCGATTTTCGGTTGCGTGCAAAAAATCGTGCCGTCAAATCGGCAACCGTTTTCAGTCGACGATTTTTCTCTCGCTGCATCAAACGATAAGTTTTGACCTATCTTTTGACGAAAAATGCAGGGAGCTCCCATAGACTCCTGTGGGAGCTGAAAAAAAAGGGAGGTGCAAGGAGTTTACTGCGTCCGGCGCTCGGGAAAGAAGACAGCTAGCTCTATTCAAGCTATTAGAAGGATTTCTGCCGACCGACGGAATTCCACGCTGCAGTATTTTTTTCATGCGGTACTCCTGCGTGAATGGCAAAGAAAACGCTAATTAATCTTAGGACTTGATCGCGATTATCCTTCATTGATGTCATTTTCGGCTGCGATTCGGCTGGCGCAAGAACGCATCATCTCTTTGTGCATGAGCCCTTAGGGTCCTTTTAAATGAGCCGATTCTTATTGGAACGAGGGAGTGATGTCGCCACTAACTGGTTCGCACTCATGCTGCCTGTTTAGGCCTCATGTCCACGGGGAAAATCCGGCTCGCCGCGGATCCCTCCTTTCCCGCGGAGATGAGGCCTAAAAATAAGCATTACTTACCTGTCCAGATGCTGCAGATCTGCCCTCCATCGCAGCCGGATCTTCTTTCTTCGGCCCGGCGGATGTGCCTGGCACGCTGGCAGCGTGCCGCGTGCATGCGCCGTGCACTCCCTTTTTTTTTTTTTTAACTCCTGCGCTCCCGCGCCGGAGAGCAGGAATTCAGCTGCGGGTGTGCCGCGAATCCGGGCGGCTTCCATAGTCTTCAATAGAAGCCTGCGGGAGCCGCCCCCACGGGAGACCCGCACTAAAATGGAGCATGCTGCGGGTGTTTTCCCGCACACGCAATCCGCGCCTCAAGGGAAAATGACATCCGCAGGTATTTAATTACCTGCATGTGTCCAATGCATCCCTATGGGGCGCGAATCACACGTGCAGGTGACCCGCTGCGGATCTGTCCCCGTGGACATGAGGCCTTAGACAGGTAGATACATCGTTTGCTCATTCAACAAGAATCATTCAGTCCCTTTATAAGCAAATACAGGGACTGAATGAGCAACATTTAAACTGAATGATAAGCGAAGGAGCCAACAATGATTTCTACGCCTGCCTAAAATGAATGATGAACGAAAAGCGAAGAATTCTCGTTCGTTGTCAAGTCATTGGCTCACGTTTAGCCCGAACGATTATCGTTCACTTTCGCTTGTTTGAACCGTTTTTTGAACCCTGTTACGCCTACAAGCGCCCTTTGTGAACGCCCATCTACCAGTGACAAATGTGTTAACGAACGCAAGACTCTTAAAATATTTACTTCATCTGGTGGCATCCCCTTGCGCCAGATTAAAAACCTACTCAGGCTAGGTACGTTCTCAGTATAATCTATGCCAGTGTCTGTCATATTTTATAGTAGAAGTGATTGCATGCAGCCACATCCCCCGAAATTGGTCCCCGTCCACTTTTTGAATGAGTGGTGGGGTGCAGCGTAATTGTCAGAAAAGTTGCAATTTTAACACTTGCCCCAAAATTGCAACTTTTGACCTTCACAATTCTGGCGTAGGTATGAACCTATTAAAGTGGAAGTGTGATTTAAAAAAAAAAACATTTTCAAGTACCCTGTTAGGAAATTCTGAATTTATAGGGGAAGTTCCCTAGTCAAGACTCTCATCTATTAGTCAGCATGACAATTGACTACAAAGAGCTGTACTAGCTCTAGTGGACCTGGAACATCCGTACATCATATATACATCCCAATGATCTCAGTGAGAACTGTGTAATGCCTCACTTGTCCTGCGGAGGCACTGCAGAGGAACTAAATACCTGCTGCTGAATTTTTCAGATCACAGCTGATTGCCAGGGAGAGAAACATTTTGATCAACTTGTGACGTATGGTAGGAGCTTTGCACACGGCGAATTGGTCGCTTAAGCACAGCATCAAGGGAGTCTAATCTTCAGGGGACCCTTCTAATAAATTGTGATATATTGGGGGAATTCCTTTGACATGGCTCTTTCTTGACCAATGAAAGAAAGAATACTTTATGAGATAGTAGTTGTCAAACTGATGGTTGTTACACATGGGAGGCCAATTATTAATTTTGGGTGTACTTACAAAATCCAGGGCAGTGACAACCGCCAATATAACCCTGCCCTGCCCAGTTCACCTATAGGTTCCCATCAATAATATAGTAAAGAGTTGGCAACCATATAAAATGCAATTGTGTAAACCCAATACAAGTCACGTAAAAACATTGATGTCATATACAGTGTGTGATAACCATATCAGATTCAGACATTGGAGATCAGTAGCGGAAACATGTCGGCTTCTAGTGGGATTTATCTCCTGACATCGCATCATAGTGTTGAGTTTCGGCTTGGAACGCGTCAGCAGACTGAATCACTGACATAGCCCTGCACAGATTTTATCTATGGTCTGAACATTTCATGGGTAGACTTGGGAGGGGGTAGAAGACATTATATGAATGAGGTCTCCAAGCCATAGGTCAGGCTTGCTTTGAAAATATGGGTTGTTTTTATATAAAGCTAATTGATAGATAATTAATTACGTCTTCACCAAGACTAACAAGCTGCCGGTCCGTTTTTTACATTCTGGCATCAGCCTATATCCCTGTCCTTGGGATTACAGTTGGGATTCTGGATTTGACTTTGGGTCAGTGACTGCCAGCATTTTATCCACATTCATGGCGAGGGTCAGGGGGAAAGCCTTAATTTGTCTGACCTTAGCTATGTGCAACCCATGTGGTTGCACGGGATGCCGGCCACCAGCTTGTAGGGAGGGCACCAGGCATATGTAGGCTGGGGGTAAACACCCCCTTAGATCTGCCCAGCTAGATGGCCTTCTTGCTCCATGTGGCAGCGCCTTGTAGAGGTACATGAATCATTCTCCCCTGTGATGTTCCGAGGTGCAGCTGTTAGCCCGTCGGCGCCCCTGCAACACAATCGCTGAGTTCTGGTGCTGTATTTATGTTACAAGCTTGGTTCTGCTGTTTTTGGTTTGTGCTGCATATAGGTTATGAGCTTGATTCTGGTGCTGTATTTACATTGTCAGTTTGGTTCTGGTCCTTTATTTATGTCATGAGTATAAGGGTGCTAGAGCCTCCATGCCCACTCTTATTACATCTTGTATCCAAGCTAGAGGCAGTCCAACCGGGTACTGGAGCCTCAATGCCCGTCTTTATTACATCTTGTATCTAAGCTAGAGGTGGTACAATAGGGTACTAAAGCCTCCATGCCCGCCCATATCTCATCTTGTATCCAAGCCAGAGGCGGTATAACAGGGTACTAGAGCCACCATGCTTGCCCGTATCACATCTGATTTCCAAGCTAGAGGAGGTATAGCGGGGTACTAGAGCCTCTATGCCCACCCATAAAACATCTTGTATCCAAGCTAGTGGCCATACAACAGAATACTAGAGCCCCCATGCCCACTCAGATCACATCTTGCATCCAAGCTAGAGGAAGTACAACAGGGTACTAGAGCCTCCATGCCCGCCCGTATCACATCTTGTATCCAAGCTAGAGGCAGTACAACAGGGTACTAGAGCCTTCCTTCAAATGTTCACTTTTCTACGATAAATTCTCCTTTTGCTCTGATATCACTTATATCAACGTTACAATCACAGAGAAAGTTTCATTCCATTCCGACAACTTTGCAGTTGCACAACCAAAAGGTCTCTAACATCCTGTACTGACCCTTGTTTGTAAAAAACTGAGCTTGCCTAGATGCGCCCTGCCTGGTGTCAGCTCCTCCGATGGCGCATAGAGGAACCTTACAGACATTTTATGTGATTAACTCATTATAAGTCTATGAAAGTTAGAGCATTAGGCCCCCTGTCCACGGGAGAGGCGGAATATCGCTAGCGATATTCCGCCGTGGGGGAGAGAACTGTCAGATCTCTACGGTGAGCCTATCTGACGAATAGGCTGACCGTGGAGAATCGCGGTAAATCGCAGCATGCTGCGATTTGAGTCCCGCGAGCGGAGAATCGCTATGGTTCTCCGCTCGTGGACAGGATATGGAAAATGTGCACTGCGTCATCCGTGGGCGGATTATCGCTGCGGGTAACGCAATGCACAATCGCCCGTGGACAGGAGCCCTTATAAATGGATGTTATGAATTGGGATTCTCTATTTTTAAGCAATTTTGGTCTTCGAGATGAGATCCTGTGAGCACATACTAAGGCTGCCTCGCCACGAGCGTTGCGTTTTAATGCCGTGGATTTCCGCCGCGGGAGAACACTAAAGTCACTGTGATTTTCTGTGATGAAGCTATCATCATGATAGGTTCATTGCGGCAAACTGCGGTGAATCGCAGCATTCCACGATTTTTATACTCGAGCAGAAAAACGCAGCGGATTTCCGCTTGTGTACATTGGGCTGCGCTTTCCATAGCTATCTATGGCAATTGTTCATTGCCTTACCCATTTCCAGATTATCGCCGTGGATAACGCAATGCAGAATCGCCGCAGACCGGAGGCCTAAAAATCCCCTTGGATATTACGCAGCACTTTACAGCACTTGGTATTGGGCTCTGTCCCCATTGGGGTTCACAATCTATATTCACCTATCTGTATGTTTTTGGAGTCTGGATTTGAGCCCAGGACCTCAGCGCTGCAAGGTAACAGTCCTAAGCCAATCTGCTGCCCAGATTTCGTCCATGGTTATGTGGCTTTATGCATGCTCAATACATCCTTTCACACCTTTGAATAAGCTCTTGAAAACCAAATTGCTAAGGGCTTATTCACATGGGCGATTTTCACGTCCATGTACCTGCCGAGAGTGTTTGCAATTGACTGTACACAGACAGCACAGTGGCCCATTGCAGTCAATGGCGCTATGCAGGTATGCTTTCGATGGTCCATGTAAAAAAATCAAATAAAAAATTGCAACATGTACTTTTTTCCTATTTTCTCAGATATTAGTTATCCATTCAGGTCAATTGGTGCCAAAAAAAACGAGCTACATGGATGCCATTCATTTTTCACTAATCATTGCTTAGCTATGCTAGAAAATTTTTTGCCCTTTTCCACTTTTTCTCAATGCAAGAAAAAAGAGGACGACCCACGGATGGAACATGTAAGTTAAAAACAGAAGCACGCAACGTATACAGAGGCAACACAGACATACACATGGGTTAAAATCGGTCTGGCTAAGCCTTAAAAAAAAGTTTGAGTAATTGATGCACTTCAGACACACTTTAAATGTCCTCTAATGCGCCAATCTCAACTCTTGCAATCAGCAGTAAGTAGATGAGATTAGCAAAAACTTTGCATCCATTACTACACGGCTGATGGGTTTTTGGGGTTTTTTTTTGCTTCATTCCAAGAAATTCAGCATAAATCGCGCATTTAATTTGCGGTCTCTTACCTCTCCTCCTCACTCCAGGAATAAGAACACCGTGTCGCCATCGACTTGACAGCCGTGGAGCAGAAAAGATGTCCTCAGAGAGAGAGCGCATAACGCTGCTGACTGCCGGACTGCCTGACGCTTGTCAGCCTCTCTAGTTGGAGCAATGGTTCGAGGAATCAATAAGACTCTTTATGTTGTCTCTAAAATCCAGGAACAGCAGCCCCTTCAGCTTGTCACGAAGAGTCCTGATCGGTTCGGCTATTCTGGCATGGGCACAGTAGCGCTGTGTTAGACCTGGGCTTCTATATGTGCAGGGTCAGATCTCTGTCCCCATAGGTCACACGGCAGCACTGACTCTGAAGCCCGCACGCCGCAGCTTATCAGAGCCAGGAGCTGTGCTTCATTAAAGAGAATTCCTCTCTGCTACTCTGCCTAAACCTGTCTGGCAGCTCTTAGGTTGCGCCTTTCCAAGTTAAACACGTTGGTCCTTCTCCCTTTTGTCTTTGCTAAAAATTAACCCCTTGCACCATACCATCTTGGCCAAGAGCTGTCAAGCTCTGGATAGCTGGTTCCATGTCGGGCACCTCGTCCATCACGGTCCAGGGTGGGTTGATAGTAAGAGGTGCAAAATGCATATGGTTAAGGCCTCATTCGGACGAGAGTGTCTGAGTTTGGTCCAGGCAAAACTGACCAACTTGAATCTGCTCGTCTGTGTTGCATCCGTATGCGCCAAAAGTGTCTGTTTTTTATTCAGTTTGTCATCTTTGGGCAAAAAAAAGAGACAGGTGTCCCAATTTTTTTCTAGCAGTGATTAAAGGGAACCTGTCATTATATTAAAGCTCCTTAAACTACATTATGGGCTGAAAAGTAATGGAATGTGGAGTCCAGGGAGTTGTTTTTCATACTCAACCCTTTCGTGGACTATATCCCTGCGAAGTCTGTACGTTCGCCATCAGCTTGACTCTTTCTGTGCGCACTCACCTCTATGGGAGATAGCATGCAGAAAGAGTCAAGCGGCTGGCATGCACAAACTTCATGGGTGCACAGAGCATTAATGAGGCACCCGTTGGGTATGAAACACAGCTCCTCGGACTCCCCGTTCCATCACCTTTCAGTGCCATAACTTAGTTTCTGGGGCTCAAACGTGATAACAGGTTCCCATTAACAATGATCAGTGAAAAACAGAGTGCACATAGATGTCCTCCATGAGTGCTCAGCAGGCTTGAACTGCCCCACAGGGGTACAGATGAGTCCCCTAGTAGGCCCTAAACCAGAAATTGGCATCTAGATCTTCACATGAGTGGCGCATGGTGTAGTAAACCCTCTTCAGTACCATCTCAGCTACTCTATACATTCACATGGTAGACCAGCTAGTTTATATATAGATGCATAGGAGGTTGTGATGACATCTAGGCATATTGGGAGGGGGGCCAGTATTCCCCCCTCCCTGGGCCAGCAGAATTAAATTTACTGATTGGCCCTAAGCACCCCAGTTCAACACTGGCACTCTGCTTTTTTTTGCACACCCATTGACTTGATTGGGCAACTATTGTCCATGAGGTTAGACCAGAATAGCACATGCTGCGATTTTTGTTTTCCATTGATGTAAAGAAATGCCTGTCTGTATAGCCCTACTGACTACAATGGTAAAAAAAAAATCGACTTATTCTGGTCTAACTTCATGGACAACAGTTGCCCAATCAAGTCGGTGGGTGTCCAGGTGGTATCAGACAACATGAACATCACTGGTGTGTATAAGCCATTATAGTCATTTAGGGATAGAATTGTGGCCATATATTCAGAGATTAGGTCCAAGACAATATTGCCCTATTCAACACTGATGACTGAGACAATAGTTCTAGCTTATTCCTAGATATGGGTGTAATGTGCAGAATATTTTTTTTTTATTATTGTGATTTTATTCGAGATCTTCAGATTTTACAGCAGTGTAATAAACATTCAACTGGAAAGCATTACAGTCGGATTAATATGTAATAAGCGCAATTTGTAGTGACATGGATTGGGGGGGAGAGAAGAGAAAACACATCTGGTAGGCAACTTTTGAAGTAGTCATCTCTTATTATACCGTGGCCCAATCTTGAAACTTGACTGTTAAATAAGAGTAACAGAATACGAATGGCGTGGCCAGGGCCTAACCTGGATTTAGGGGGAAATAGGGAGGAATTAGGAAAGATAGGTAAGGGGGGGTTCTGAGACAAGTTAGGTTTTTCCCATGGGGTGGACGCTGCCGAGGACAGTCTTGGGCTATAGAATGGTAATAAGGTAGGCATTTATTAATATTATTATTCTCCTCTTTTACAGGGAGGTCAGGAATCTATTATTTTGCGAGGGGCAGGAGTAATCTAGCCATGAGGACCATATTTTTAAGAATTTCTCGTGCTTATCGGCTACAATAGAGGTCAGCTTTTCATTTATTAGATGCCAATCCATCGTGGGTTTGACCTCAGTAAAGTCCAGGGAAGCTTTGCGCCACCAATGGGCAATAACTTGCCTTGTGGCCAGAAAAAAGAAAGAGATTATTTTCCTAGAGTCAGCAGGTATATAATTTATACGTTTATTTAAAAGTGCCTCCCAAGGGTCTTTATGGATGTTGTGGCCTGTGACTGAGTATATTAAGGAGTAGACTCCAATCCATA
Organism: Eleutherodactylus coqui; assembly: GCF_035609145.1. NCBI lineage: Eukaryota > Metazoa > Chordata > Amphibia > Anura > Eleutherodactylidae > Eleutherodactylus > Eleutherodactylus coqui. Next base: position 21,611,885 of record NC_089847.1, on the reverse strand, counting down.
GCCTCTTAGCCCGAGGATAGGACCACCAGATATGGAGCATATCTCCCGAAGCTGAACATCCACGGAAACAGTTGGCAGATCGCCCGGGTATAGCATGGGCTACTCGATCTGGGGTTAAGTACCAGCGGAGCAAAACTTTAAATGAGGTTTCTAACATTAGTATATTTCTGGCGCTACTGTTGGTAGACTCCCATATCTGGGTAATGTGCAGTATATTATAATTAGGATGGGACATGAGCCACAGGGCTGGCGTAGACAGATAATATGACTGACACTACTGATTTTTACCAACAACCCTTGCAACAGTAGAACAGAATGAAGAATGGATCTTCTTTCTTGTACATATGTGGTTTGGTAGCTTGTGGCTTCGTTCTGATGAATTTCTCTTCATACATTCAATGGGTCTGCTCTAGTGTCCCCTATATAGAGATTGTCCTGATATGGTATTAAAGTGGTTCCTCATTAATGGGGTTGTCCAGTTGTAAACTATTAATGGCCTATACTCAGTATAACTCATCAATGGTAGATCAGTGGGGGTCCATCGCCTAGGATTCCTGATCATGGGGCCAGTACATTGAGCTGATTTCTACAGGATGCAGACAGCTCTCTTTCCATTGCAGTGGCCAGGTTTGGTATTACAGCCTCACCCATTTATTTCAATTGCAAATTTGCCTGAAATGCTAAGCCTGTTATTGAAATGAATGGGAATTTTGCCTGCAATACCAAGCCTAGCCACTACAGGTAGAACAGAGCTGTCTGCTTCCTGAAGAAATCAGCTTAGCGCACCAAGACACTGACTTGGCAAAGAATTGATCAGCAGGTAATGGGCCCACGTCAATCAACTATTGATTACCTATCCCAGGGATAGGCAGTCAACATTTTACAACCAGACAACCCCTTAAAAGTCAAGCACACACCATCAGCTTTCCCTTTCCCAGCCAATCCTGGCCCTACTTGGGTTATTTAAGATACCTTCTCCACTAGAAGGTGCCAGAGTAATAAGTTCCTAGTGCTCCAGTGAAGGTGTTTCTGTATCCTGCTTGCTTCCCAGTTTTGATCCTCTGTCTGAATATCCAGCTTCCCGTCCTCTGACCGTCCCGACATGAGTCTGTTTACTGACTGTGTCTTGCCTGACGCCACTTGTCTTGACCTCCTGCCTGTCTACCATATTACATAAATGCCGCCTGTCCTAACCTTGACCTGTTATCTGAGCCCGTCCTAGCCTTATCCTCTGGTACCACGCATCGGTGTCTACTGACCGGTCCAGATCAGCTGTCACTGAACTGAGGCTGCTCCTGCAGTAATGTACAAGAGTGCTGGTTTTAATGAAGCTGAGTGCTAGAATTTTTTGTTGAACCTGGTTTTTACATGGATTGTCTTCAACTAGCATGGAAGGCTTCTCCCTTGCCCCATCAAGGATGAAGTGAAGATCCAAGGCTTTAAAATTTTCAAGCTGAACTTGAACTTACATTTTTGTGAACGTACAGGAAGTTCCCTACAGCAAAAAACAACCAGATTTCTCAAAAAAAGAGGTTAAAGGGTGAAAACTAGGGACCTTCTGGAGCTGCCCTCAGGAGTAGACCAAAGTCAAATCAGTCTGTGACACAGTGAGGTTAGGTGTGACTGTTCTCAGTAAGAGAAACCAAGTAATCTTGTAGATATGATACCTTTTAATGGCTAACAAAAATAAATGGTGTTATTGTGAGCTTTCGAACCTCTCAGAATTCTTCCTCAGGCACAATAGAACAAATCTAACGACATATTTAATATATACACATGATCAAATGGGAGGGCACAAACATGGTGTACTTAATTTGCACTAGATAAATACCAGAGACAGGATAAGAGGGCACATGCATGTGATTAATAGCACTTAGCTAAATACCAGGGAGGGATGAGCATAACAGTAAATAATTATTTACTATTGAATATTCAACTGTTCTCTGACACAAATTGCACCAGAAAACTCCCAATCAGCTTTGAGCCACATTTATTGTGTGTTTTAAACACTTTTGGACACTTTTTTTGTTGTGTCTGACAAATGGGCATTCGTTCAGAAAAAAGGGCATGGCATGGCCTAAATTTCGCCAAAAGTTGTGCCAAATTGCAACAAAATTTTAGCACAATTTTTTGTGTAAACTAAACCACCTGAAAGGTGGTCTAACCTAGACTAGACAGTATTACATTTTTTACAAATTTATCATTCAGCAGAGCTACTGTGATAAATCTGGTACAGATGCTGGAGATCACTTTCGTCGATCCACCTCCATTCATAAGTAAATAGGCAGTCGTTCATAGATGGACAGTCGCCCATAATCACTCTTTTAAGCAATTAGTTGGGCGACTATTGGCCCATGTAAAAGTATCATGAGTCCAAATGTTGGAAATATTTTATCTGAGAATAAAAATTTTAAAAATTGGCACATATTTACTTATGTACGTTGATAAGATGCACAATATATAAAAATCTCTAATATTTCTATCAAAACTATAAGAAGGTCATTTACATATAGGGTATCTGTTTCTGATACAGCCTTCCAGATCCCCTACAAAGACATAAAAATCAAATGATAAAATTCTAGCTGCTTACAGCCACCACTAGAGGGCGCTTTGTAGCTTACTGCATTTGATTTATTCATTTAACTCAATATTTAAAAAAAAAACATGATGCAGTAATATGGATCTTTATATGTTTCTTTTTGCCTGAGACGGAGGGGCCCGTGTATTATGGAAAAGCAGTCTGTTGTATAGTAGGTAGAACTTCCTGTAATCATTTTGACTCATCCAGCAACAGGTAGAGGTTGTGTAGCAGCTGCCGAATTGTAAGGCAATATTGTCTTGGACCTAATCTCTGAAAATACGGACACAATTCTATCCCTAAATGACTATAATGTCTTATGGCTTATACACACCAGTGATGTTCATGTTGTCTGTTGTTCGTATTTGCAACTGATACCACCTGGACACCCACTGACTTGATTAGTCATGAAGTTAGACCAGAATAAGGCCGCCTGCAGACAGCTGGGTCGGATCCAGCAGCGAGAATTCTTGCCGCGAGACCCGACCCGAGCACCTGCAGAGAGCAGCGCGTACTCACCCGCGCCCCGCAGCTCTGGATCTTTCATGTGCCGGCAGCCGGCGCATGCGCAGACCGGAGCCGGTGGCGGGGGAGTGACGTTTTCTGAGTGACGAAATAGAACATGCTGCGGTTTGTTTGCCGCGTGAGATTTTGTGGGGCCAAACCGTGGCCGTCTACGCAATCCTATGCAGGCTTCCAGCGTCGGAAATCCCGCCACGGAATTTCTGCCCATCTGCGTGCGGCCTAAAGGGGGTATGTTCGGGGTTGTGATAATTTGCAACGATTTCTTGAGTGTGATGTCACTTAAATGGTTAGCACTGGTTTAAGAATACCAGTATGTGGAGGACTGGAAGCACAGCGGAGGTCGCTTTGTGTAGGGGCTCTGCCTACTTGTTCCTGAGCTCTCTGGAGGCCGGAGTGAGCTTAGCGGTCAGCTAGTGAGGACGCAGACTGGAAGTCTGCCACCGTTGCCAGGCCCCTGCGGGACACCAGAGCTTCAGGCATGTGTGCTCTTGCTTATGGCGAGATGTTTCAAGTGGCGCCCATATGCACAATCTCGACTCCTCTCCCGAATATTCGGTATCCGATTCTTGAGAACCTCCCTTCTCCTCTAGATTCGACTGCGAACTGTACTGTAGAAAGAGAGAGCTCCAACTGGGATGTCCTTTGCGAAACCTATGAAGGTAGCAATGGAACTTAGTTCTGTCTGCGGGTACTGCAGTGGTATGGCCTAAATATTATCTTCGTACTCTACCTTAGCACAGGAGCGCTTTTGTTTACAGTTATCCACTTACTGTGGACTCATCTGTTATTGGAAAGCCAGAACGGCCCTGTTACTGTAAGTTGAATAAAATTTCCAAGCATCGGAGATGAGTCATGAGTAGAGATGAGCGAGTATACTCACTAAGGCACATTACTTGAGCGAGTAGTGCCTTAGCCGAGTATCTCCCCGCTCGTCTCTAAAGATTCGGGGGCCGGCGGGGGGGGAGCAGGGAGGAACGGAGGGGAGATCTCTCTCTCCCTCTCTCCCCCCTGCTCCCTGCCGCAACTGACCTGTCACCCGCGCCGACCCCCGAATCTTTAGAGACGAGCGGGGAGATACTCGGCTAAGGCACTACTCGCTCGAGTAATGTGCCTTAGCGAGTATACTCGCTCATCTCTAGTCATGAGTCTCAATTTACAGCACATTCCCATAGCTACGTCGGCTATTCTATCCCAGGCCCAATACCAGGCCCACTATAGGCCTCCAGTGGACTTGAAATGGCTGGAAACCAGCCACAATGCTCTGATTTTATACTTCCCTCTCACAGCGGAGAAGGCAACCATGACACCCAGAAAATTGGTCTGGGCTTGTCAGACCGAAGGCTGCTCTGCCAGCTCCCACTTCGGTACAACCAATAGCACCAGTCCCATTGGTCCCCCTGGGTATGCCTCAATCACCACCTCTGCCATTTTCATTGAGAACACATGCACGCTCAACTGTGCGTCCATGTGTATGGGGTGGGGGTCAGGACAAATCCAAGAGCTATAGTTATGCAGTTGTACCATGATGGAACCAGACGGACTCCATTATAAGGCAATAGGGTCTGTTGAGTGCAGTTGGTGTCTATCATCTGATGGATGTTTCACATTTTTCATTACCGCCTACTCCTGTGATGGAACAAAAAAACGGAATTCACAATGCAGATGTGATTAGAGCTTTAACCCTTTCCAATCCAATTTGTATCCTGGTTTTCCTACGGGGCTTACTCTTTTTCTGCCATTACACAACAGCACTATCTGCTGGCTAAAGCCAGTACTGCATGAGGTGACACGTTGGATACGCTCCAACAGCAGAGAGGCTGGCAATATACAGTAAGAGAACCCCGACGGATGACTTCCAACATTGTAGCTCTACAGCCTTAAATCATAATGTCTTTAGACGTCGGACAGTGGATTGGAAAGGGTTGAGGTACTTTCACACGGGCCGATAGTTGCCCAAGTAATGACTCAAAGGAGTGATTATGGGTGACTATTGTCCTGCGTAAACTCATCACCGAACAGGACAAGTGAGCAGAAATCTCTCACTTATTGGATTTGCTTAGGTTTTAGCCCACGTGAAAACGTAGCGACCGTCATGGAGACGGGCAATCGCAAGCGATCGCCAGTGCCCTCTGCCCCCATTTAGTGAGCGGAAAACACACAAACGTTGATGGTTGGGACGACCATCTGGTACTCAAGTGCCCGACCGTCCTCCTGTATAAAAGCACTCTTAAAGGGAACCTGTTACGTTTTGACGTAAACTCACAGCGGACTTCACCCCTTCAATTGAAAAGGTGAAATCTGCGGTGAATCCATGTCACAATCTGCACCAAACGGTACGGATTTCGATGCAGATCTGCACTAAGATCCACCATGTGTGAGCCCACCCTTCGGATATATTCATATGACGAATTTTGGCACGGATTCCATGTTAACATCTGTGCCAAAATCCACACCAAGTCCACAGCCCATTCATTTGAAGTTTTCCTGTTGCGGAAAAAAAATATAGTGACGCATCACTTCTTAACATAAATCTGCGCCAGAAATTCCGCATGACGGATTTTGCCCATTTACAAAGGCTAAATCTGAACGCAGATCGCTGCAAAATCCCCATTGGATTCCGCCATATTATACTTCATATTTCCAAGCATTGCATAAACAGATCCCTCTTACTCTTCTTGTATTTTCACATCACGGATCCTACAAAGACCACAAACGGAGGACAAAGTATTCTAATTCCTAGACCTCGGGTCAAATGGCATTCAGTCGTTTGCAATACGTGTGGATTGTATTGCGCCCATTGTAATGATCCGTATCTCTGCATGAATAGCATCTAATAAGCGTTCTTATCTTCATCTAAGCCTTAATAGTAAATGGAGGTATTATTACTCGACAAGCTGCATACATTTCACAATGCCAATTTTTTTTTCTTTATTGACAGAATGGCTTAAACAATCAAGGTCATTGATGAAAAAAGTTTGTGAACCCTTATATTTAGCAACTACAGTTTTATTTAATTGCCAATATCCTGAACCTACTGTTTTCAGTGGCTGGTGATGTGACTTCCACTTACCTGGGGCTATCCTGACTTGAACTCTTCTATTGTATCAGGATGTACTTTGACTTTGTCACTTGAAACATAGAGTTTCCTCTGCATGAGCCATTGTCTTGTACGTTTGCAGGACCCCGTTCTCATGAGGCCAGCATTGACTTTATGCTGTAGAATATATTGATACAACCTACATATAGGCCTAAGATCCATCCAGACTCTTCTACTTCTTCCATTGTCACAATGACATGGTGTCCTTTTTTTCCCAACATATGACTATAAAAAATAAATAAAAACACCCGTGTGAATAGACCCTTATAAACATTAAGTCTACTTCACACTAGTGGAAGCATGATTACTCTTGCATCTGTGCTGCGTATTTGCCCTCTAGGCGCTACATTTTTGCGTGCATATTTTACTGCATTTTTGCGCATGCCCTGCGTATTTACGTACTCAAAAAAGCATGCTCTCATTGATTTCAATGGGCAATTAAGTTTAACTCGTTTAATATGTGCTATTTTGTGCAGAAATGTCCAACAACGTTGGGAAATATTGCCAATTGAGATTCTCAAAGCACAATCGTTAACAATCCCTAAAAGAAGGAAGATTGGGAAGCATTTAAAGAGACCAGGATGGATGAACACTGATTTTGCACACATGTTAAAAATGAAGAAAAATATGTTTATCAAATGGAAAGAGGGGGAAATATCTAAGGAATAATATAATGCGGTCTGCAGAAACTGTAGGGCAAGAGTCAGAAAAGCTAAAGCTAATAATGAATTGAGGCTTGCAATAGAGGCCAAAAGCAATAAAAAGGATTTTCTGGGTATGTCAAAAGCAAAAGAAAAGTCAAAGATGCTATTGGATGCTTACAAGATGAAAATGGTGAATTGGTTAAGAATGATGTTAAGAAGGCTGAACTTTTAAATTCCTATTTTGTATCTGTTTTCTCTCAGAAAGTAGATGTAATATCAACTTATCTTTCCTGTGCCATTGGGGAAATAAAAGAAGGCAGGCTATCTGTAAGCAGAGAGATGGTGAGGGAACACTTAGCTAACTTAAATTAATTCAAGTCTCAAGGTCCAGATGAATTACATCCTAGGATAATAAAGGAAGCAGCGGAGGTAATTGTTGAACCACTCGCCATAATCTTTGAAAATGTTCACAACATATTTTCCCAACAATATCTTTAAAAATTTGGGCGAATCCCAGAAGATTGGAAAAGGGCAAATGCTGTCCCTATCTTCAAAAAAGGGAAGAAGGTGGATCTAGGAAACTACAAGCCTGTGAGCCTGACTTCTATACCGGGAAAGATCTTTGAACAAATTATGTATGCAAGTACTTGGATGAGAATGGAGTAATTAACCAGAGCCAGCATGGGTTTGTAACAAACAAGTCATGCCAGATGAATCTAATTTCCTTCTATGACAGTATCACTGACTGGGTTGATCAGGGAAATACGGTGGATATAGTTTATCTTGACTTTAGTAAAGCATTTGACAAAGTATCTCATACCATACTTATTGAAAAAATGACCAAATATGGGATTGACAAGGCAACTGTTAGGTGGATTCACAACTGGCTTAGTGATTGTACTCAAAGAGTGGTCATAAATGGTTGCACATCCAAGTGGAAGAATGTATCAAGTGGGGTACCACAAGGCTCTGTCCTAGGCCCAGTGTTGTTCAACATTTTTATAAATGATCGGGAGGAGAGAATTGATGTGAAACTGATCAAATTTGCTGATAACACAAAGCTGGGAGGATTAGCTAACACTAGGGAAAACAGAGAGAGTAATCAAAAAGATCTAGAAAAGCTTGCACAGTGGGCAGCGACTAACAGAATGGTATTTAACAAGGAGAAATGCAATATCCCACATTTGGGCAAGAAAAATGAAAAAAGCACATACAGAATGAGAGGAATTGGGCTAAGCAGCATCACATGTGAGTTAGACTAGGGTATACTCATAGATCACAGACTGAACATGAGTCAACAATGTGATGCAGCAGCCAAAAAGGCAAACACAATTCTGGGATGTATTAAAAGAAGCATAGAGACTAGATCACGTGAGGTCATTATCCCCCTCTACTCTTCCTTAATCAGACCTTATCAGAAATACTGTGTCCAGTTTTGGGCACCCCACTTTAAAAAAGATATAGACAAACTGGAGCAAGTTCAGAGAAGTGTTACCAAGATGGTGAGCGGTCTGCAAATCATGTGCTATGAGGAACGGTTAAAGGATCTGGGAATGTTTAGCTGTCTACAAATATCTGAAGGGTTGTCACAGTGCAGAGGGATCAGCCCTATTCTCATCTGCACAAGGAAAGACTAGAACCAATGGGATGAAACTGAAAGGGAGGAGACACAGATTAGATATTAGACAGTGAGGCGGATCAATGAGTGGAACTGCTAAATCTCTCCCAGCATTGTTTTTATATAGTAAAGTCAAAAATCACAGAAAAAGGCCATACTGAGGGCTCATGGGCTCACACACATGAACGTATTTGCTGCATGTATTACTGTGTGCAATTAATATGCAGTGAATAGAATCCATTGATTTTAATAGTTTTTTTCACATGACTGTTTTTTTTTGTGATGTTCGGTTACGAGGAAAAATATACAGCATGTCCTATTTTGCTGCATATTACGCACTGCAATAGGCCGTTGATATTAATCGGCGTGCGTAAATATGCAGGAATCCTGCATATTTGGGCAGCAAATACATGGGCTGTTCTGTGTACTGTTTTGTGTGCGCTAATGCTCACTAGATTTGTGCACACAAAAACCCACAGGACCGTTGTAACACACCGACGTAAGTATTGCAAAAATGCGCAGCGTATTCACGTGACCGAAATATGTTTATGCCCGTGGGAACAAGCCCTTACTGATACGGAGGCTCAAGGGCAGCAACAAACACCAGTTCCCAGCAAAGACAAATAGGAGACAGAACAATGCCTCTACAGCGCCACCTACTAGAAGACAGCATTCCTGCAAGTCAATGTCTGACCTTGTAACAACGACTGCAAATGGAAACCAAAGCCAGTCTTCCCCAGAAGGAACAGATCACCATGTACAACAGAGTATTTGGGGTTGTCCCCCTCGTCAGTGTGCAGTAGGTTGCTGGTGACGGTCCTATGGGCCTATGAGGTGGTTGGGCCGGGAATAGTCTTTCCTTGCGCAGAGCATGTAGTAAGGGCTCACACATCGGTGTATTTTCTCCTTGCGCAGTCCGTGTTTGCAGCGGGCTGCACACGGTCCCATTGACTTTACGCAATTTTTTTCATGCACCTGCAGTCTGTGCAAAAAATTCACATTGTGTCCTATTTTCATCCATATGACGGACAAGAACAGAACATGCAATGTCCAATGCTTGCGGGGCGTAAACAGTACAAGGACTTGTACTTTCTGTCTGATGCAAGCTGCGCACAAACACCTCAGGTGCAATGTGCATAACTAAAAAAAAACCTGAGGGTGCGTTCACATGGTCAACACGAGTCAACTGGAGCATGCATAGCCTTATAAGCCTCTTCACACCTACTGGGTGCTTTAACATGAAGCTGGCCATATGTTGGAAGAGAATGACTGTGGAAGAAGTAGAATAGTGTGGTGCATGGGTGTAACTAAAAGCTCATGGGCCCAGGTGCAAAAGTTTATCTTGGGGCCCTCCAACTTCTCTTCACCCCTTAACGCAGAGGCGTAACTTGAAGCTCCTGGGCCCAAATGCAAAACCTGTAACAGGGCCCCAACTATAATGCTTTATTCATAGTACTGGGCTCTCTATATGGAGAAGAGAGGCCTTATGGGCCCCCTAAGGCTTCCGGGCCGGGGTGCAACCACATCCCCTATAGCTACGCCAGTGGTGCCAGTCGCACAGTTACATGTAGTGCAGTATGTATACCCGCAGCCTGTTAGCTACCACCGCACTTTAGTAAACTCCTACGAACATGAATTCACTTAATGAAATTTCCTTTTACTAAATTGGTTGCTAAATTGTCCGTGTAACAGTCTCTGCAGAGGGCACGGCCCCCGGCCTCCCACCACATTCCTGATGAATTCCGGCTTTCGCCCATGACTGGTGGCATGAACAGGAGCGGCAGAAACCATCTCAGTGACTTGTTTGTTTGTGGCTTCTCATTTATAATGACCGTTTGGATGATTGTGTTTCTATCTAATATACATTGTAGGCCTGAGGGGACGAATCTGGGTAATATATCTGCATAGTGCGTCATTTTTGAAATGTGCCGCTGCAACAAGTAGATATCACATCCCATGCCGATCACCTGCTACTAGAGATGAGCGAACCTACTCGGCCACGCCCCTTTTTCGCCCGAGCGCCGCGATTTTCGAGTACTTCCGTACTCGGGCAAAAAGATTCGGGGGGGGCGCCGTGGATGAGTGGGGGGTTGCAGCGGGGAGTGGGGGGGGGGAGGGAGAAAGAGAGGGCTCCCCCCTGTTCCCTGCTGCTACCCCCCGCTCCACCACGCCTCCCCCCGCCCCCCGGCGCCCCCCGAATCTTTTCACCCAAGTACGGAAGTACTCGAAAATCGCGGTGCTCTATTGAGTAATTACTCGAAACAAGTAGGTTCGCTCATCTCTACCCGCTACGTTTACTCTAAGAAGATCCAATATGTTTTGCTCCTAAGCATCTTAAAGGGGTTGGAATATCTTATTACTACCCCATTCCCATGCATTAATAACAAACCTGCATATTCTCACCTATCCCCACTGTGTCCCGTGCCGGTGCACCGCCCCCCACTCTGGTCTGCAGTCCCGCCCAGTTTATGGGACGTTACAGGGGCTGCAGCCAAGAACAGAGCTCAGCGACCGATTGGGTTTGTTATGTTAGTGCATGGGGAAGGCGTTGCACTGACATATTACAAATCGGACAACCAATTTAAATTATAAGAAAATAAGCAACTTTGCAAAAAGTCCTAATTGCCCCCATGATGTACATGTATGTCATAGGAGGGAAGTAGTTCATGAGAAATGGCATGCGCTCATGACAAACATAGCCAAGAGCAGCCTGTAACTAACAGCCACTACAACAGCAGGGTTCAGAGAGGGCTCCGATCCCTGCCGTTAGCTCTGGGTCTGCATGGCTTATGAATGGCAACAAAAGAATAGTGCATAATATAATGTATTATCTGAGAGACCATATGTACGGAAAAATTGTACTGATAAAAACTATAGCTCATCACGCGATAAACAAGTCTTTTTAGAACTCCGTCCGTGGGAAAATAAAAAAAAATCAGGGTCTATAAATGCAGTGATTCAAAAAACAAATAATCTTCCAAAAAAAGTGTTTTTATTTTTGCAAAAGTGGGAAAACTAAAAAAAAATATACGTATAATTTTGGTATCATCATAATCGTACCGACCCACAGAAAAAACATTTGTCTGCCTTCACACTGGCGTGAAAATTGTGCGAGATTTGTGCACAGAAGGTAAGTACAAGTGTCGCATCCCTGCACTCAGTTCTTCTGTACTTCTTTCTGTACGCCCTGCAGCGCATCTTTGGCGACATCAGCTGCAGGAGAGGCAGACGGAGTAGAGATAGCTGTAAGGAAGCGAGGATGCTGGCCATATACGCAAAGGAATGGAGATTCCCCAGTGGAGGAACAGGTATGGTTGCTTAGTGCAAACTCTGCCAGCGGCAGGAATTCTGCCCACTAATGAGCCTTTTCGCTAGCAAGCAACCGCAAATATTGCACTAAATCTTGGTTCTTCCGCTCAGTCTGACCATTAGTTTGCGGGTGTAATGTTGACAAGAAGGAAAGCGACGTTCCCAGGTTTCTACAGAATGCTCGCCAAAATTGCGCAACAAACTGAACACCGCGATCAGATACAATGTTCTCGGGAACCCCATGTAGGCAATTGATTTCTTTTACAAAAATCTTGGACAATTCTATCGCAGAAGGTAGCTTCTTTAACGCCACGAAATGTGCCATCTTTGAGAACCGGTCTACAAAAACTAGTATAGTGGTGAACTTCTGAGACTAGATTGTAGATTTGTGATAAAATCTACCAATAAATGTGACCACGGATGAGAAGGCACTGGTAACGGCCTCAGAGGCCCCTCCGGACGACGCCAACAACTTTTACTGCGTGCACAGACAGAGCATCCCTTAACAAAGTCGCGAGAACAGATGAGTGAGACTCTTCAATGACTCTAAGACGCAAGGTCTCTGGCACAAACCATCTGCCACCACCACCCCAGGTGCCAAGATATTCTCAGGAGCCACTGTCTCACTGTCCGGCGAACCGAAACTCTGTGAGAGAGCGTCTGCCTTCACGTTTTTCTCCCCTGGAATATATGTAACAACGAGGTTAAACTTGGCAAAAAACAATGCCCACCTGGCCTGACAAGCTGTGAGTCTCTTAGCATTGGCGAGATATGCCAAGTTTTTATGATCAGTATACACGGTGATGGGATGCCTTGCCCCCTCAAGATGGTGACACCACTCTTCTAGAGACCACTCAATCACCAATAACTCATGATTACCCACGTCGTAGTTACGTTCCGCCGAACTGAACTTCCGCGAGAAGAACAGACATGGACTATACCCAGATCTCCCGCTGACTTCCTGAGACAATACAGCCCCCACCCCCACCTCAGACGCATCGACCTCAATGAAGAACGGTCGCCGCACGTCAGGCTGTACTAGCAGCAGGGGCAGCAGTAAACGCCCTTTTGAGATGACTAAAAGCCTGTAGGGCCTCTGGCGATCATTTTAACAAATCGGCACCCTTCTTGTTAAGATCGATCAGGGGTTGAGCAATAACAGAATAATTCGTAAGGAATTTACAGTAAAAATTTGCAAAACCTAAAAAACGCTGGAGAGCTTTCAGGTTATCTGATCTGACCCATTGGGAGATTGCTGCCACTTTATCAGACTCCATTTGAATCTCCGTGGGTGAAATCACATAACCGAGGAAAGACACTTGTTTAGTACCAAAAATGCATTTCTCCAACTTGACAAAAAGGTGGTACTCACGCAAACAGGTCAGAACCATCCTCAGGTGCCGCACATGTGAATCCCAGTCTGGGGAGTACACCAGAATGTCATCAAGATATATGACCAAAAATTCTCCCAGGAAGTTGTGAAAGACCGCGTTCATAAATCCCTGGAACACCGCGGGGGCGCTACAGAGTCCGAAGGGCATGACTAGACATTCAAAATGTCCGAAACGAGGTGTTGAACGCGGTCTTCCACTCATCTCCCTTTCGGATGCAAATTAAATTTTAAGCCTCCCTTAAGCCCAATTTGGAAAACCAGTGGGCCCCAACCACCTGACTCAATAAAACAGGAATCTGGTTCTTCACTGTAATTTTATTCAGAGCCTGATAATCCACACAAGGCCTCAATGTCCCATCCTTCTTCTCTACAAACAAGAGACCTGCCCCGGCAGGGGACCTGGACGGCCTGATATGATGTTTGGCCAGAGACTGAGATGTAGGACTTAAAGGAGATGTCTCGAGGAAGCAGTTAATTTTTTTTTTTGCCCAGTCCCCCTAATTAAACATACATTACTAATTACCCCTGTAAATGACTTTCCTAGCTGGTTTCTACTTACTGTTCCAGCGTTTCAGCAACTTATAAAACTTTTTCCCAAGATGGCCGCCAGCTCTTTTCGCATCGCTTGCTGTAGCCCGACGTGCGCGCTCCCGAGACGCTACCAGCTGTGTCTCCATGGCAACCAGACGCCCCGCAGCCACCGACCGGACCCCTGGAGTGAACACGGCCGACCTGTCACCCACCGCCAGGCAGAAGGTAACCGGCGCAGCCCCCCCCCCATCACAGCGGCAGCCCCCCCGGCCCAGCGACAGCCCCCCCCCGGCCCAGCTCTAGTTCCCCCGGCCTAGCGACAGCCCCCCCCGGCCCAGCGACAGCCCCCCCCGGCCCAGCGCTAGTTCCTCCGGCGCAGCGACAGCCCCCCCCGGCCCAGCGACAGCCCCCCCCCCGGCCCAGCGCTAGTTCCCCCGGCGCAGCGACAGTCCCCCCCGGCCCAGCGACAGCCCCCCCCCGGCCCAGCGCTAGTTCCCCCGGCGCAGCGACAGCCCCCCCCATCGCAGCGGCAGCCCCCCCGGCGCAGCGGCAGCCCCCCCGGCCCATCACTTACCAGGACAGCTGGACGGCGGGACAGCTGGGCGGCTTCTCCGGACAGCTTGGCAGCTCTGCACCTTCCTCTAACAGAGGAAGGTACAGAATGGCCGCTCCAGCGCGCTCCCGAGCAGTGACAGCTCGTCTGCGCATGCGCAGAAGAGCTGTAGCGGGGAGCACACTGAAGCGGCTCGTGCTGAAAGGAGAAGACCGGACTGCGCAAGCGCGTCTAAAACAGCAAGCTGCCAGCGAATTTAGACGGAACCATGGAGACGAGGACGCTAGCAACGGAGCAGGTAAGTGGAATAACTTCTGTATGGCTCATATTTAATGCACGATGTATATTACAAAGTGCATTAATATGGCCATACGGAAGTGTATAACCCCACTTGGTTTCGCGAGACCACCCCTTTAAGGGCTTCGTGCTCACGCCCAGACAAATTGAAAATGGCTCCCTTAGGGATGGGACCGTCGGGGATCACATCAATACCACAGTCCCACTCCCTATTTCTTGGAAAATATGTCAGGAAAATCAGACAAATACTCAGGAATAAGTATGGTATCTGCTGAACACACGGATATAGTAGCTAAGTAACTATGACAGGACAATCCCCAATGTGTCAATTCCTGGGTGGACTAATCAAATCGGGGATTGTGCAGTGCAAACCAGGGCATGCCAAGCACTACATCAACGGCCATCCTTTCCATTACGAGGAATGACAGATCCTCTGAATGGAGAACACCCACAGTGAACTGTAACATGGGAGTCCTCCATTGTACAACCCCTGCAGACAGAGGGGTAGAATCAATACTAGAGAAGCGTATAGCACCAAGAATTCAGTCATCAGAGGTCTGACAAAACTTAAACTAATCAAATTGGCAGCGGCACCCGAATTAATAAAGGCTTGATTAGACCGAGTGAAATTCCGGAAGCCAATCTGACAAGGCAGCAACAATTTAGGGAGTACCTGTGATCCTGGCAATCCTCCCAAAAATCAGACTAGGATCTGAAGTTTTCCGCCGGTTCAGACTGATGTTGTAGACGCTTCTGAGGAGAGGTCGCTACACAATGTCCGGCTTTCCCACAATAGAGTCAGAGAAGATGAGTCATCCGGAACCATCGCATCCGAAAATACAATCTACATGCCTGCTGAAAAACAAAAAACTTGCTCCTCTCCATTGAAAATATCTCAGGAAGAGGACATTTGGGCTCAGGAATAGAAGGGGCGGTAGTAACATCCACTAACTCCAGCTGCCCCTGGGCCACCATACGGTGGTTTTTAATGTGAGATTGCCATTTTTTATTAAACTTTGATCAGCTGTTTCTCAAGATTGCGTGTGCCATCGTGACACCCTTTTGGGGAATGTAGGCATGTGATTTCCATGGCAATATGTCGGTGTTGACTGCATTGACAGAGCGACCAGAGATTCTCGCGAGACATCGCCCACATTTGCTGAGGTAAAATCATATGTCGTGATAAGCCCCGCCCCCTGACTTGTTGGCACCTTGCAATAAATAAATGGGTTTTGGGTGACACTTTGGGCACTCAGTATCTAAAAGGTCCGCCATCACTGGTATAGGGTGTCTGGGGGGCCCCGGGTCTGACTTCGCTGCAATATTTCACAAGCGGAATCCAACCCAGCTGTGGGCATGAGGCCCACTGCATTTGATGCGGTGAACGCATATGTAATGACATCTACAAGACACTGACAGGTGCAGCAGTCCTGCAGGTTTGGGAGGTGCTTACTTCATTTTGATGCAGAGTATTTTTTACTACACTGCTTTTGCTTTACCACAATTGCGCAAGACAAACACATTCATCCTTATGGAGGGGTCTCGTTAACTCTGGGCCACAACACATACTTGTTCAGTGTTTTTCTAATTGTGGACACATGAACAGAAGGTTTTTACAGTTTGTAGTCTTTGCAGATATTTGCTTTACTCTTGGATTCTTCCTTGCCTCTTTCAGGATTGCCCGTTGTGCTCTTAGAATGATCTTCTCACGACACCCGCTGCTGGGGAGAGTAGAGCAGTCCTGATTTTTCTCTTAGTGTAAATAATTTAACTTACCGTGAATGGGTGTACACCCAGGACTTTGGATTTCGTAGTCTTTTCCAGCTTCCTTCTTCTCTATAACATGTCTTCTGATATCTGGTGAAAGTTGTTTGCATCGAGGCAAGGTTCACACTAACCAGTGTTTCTTGAGAGGAACAGATTTATCAGTAACCAGGCTTTGTGTGTCTTTTTTAATGGGCAAAGCATCTGAATTTTCAATCTCATCGCCTTAACTGAAATACCTTTTGCCGAATAGGTTTTGGAGTAGTCAGCAACACAGATGTTCCCTTTTTCTCTGTGTGCTGTGGATGGTTACTCAATGTGCTTAATAAAAGACCTGAAGTGTGTGTTATTCCTTTAGTCAGATAGCTTGTTTATAGTTGCGACTTAAAGGGAACCTCTCAAGTTCCTACAGTACCATAAACAAAGTTCTGATGCTGTTATGGGACATGCCAGAGAGCCGGGTGATGTATTTTTTATACGCTCCCACCATCCAACGGTGTCCCACGCTGAAGTCTGTACTTGCCATGAAAATCTGACTCTTTTCAGAGTCCCGTGCACTTTGCCGTAGATGGGACTTTGAGTCAGATTTTCGTGCCATGCACTGACTTTCAAAGGGGAACATAGTTGGATCGCGGGAGCAGATGAGTAGAAAATTACATCACCGGCTTCCTGTCATAAATTAGTTTATGGTGCTTTGGGGATGTGGCAGGTTCCCTTTAAAAATCAGATTACATTTTATTAGTAGTCAATGCAAAATTCTGAGTGGTTCCAAAGGGTTCACTTACTTTTTCTTTTAACTGTTCATAAGAGGCATCAGCTTCATACATTATCTTAAAAGTGGGTCCGACTTTGTGCATATGACTATATTGCAAACTGTAAACTCAGAGCATAAGAAGCAATAGCTGTGTCATTAAACAAACCAATGATCTCTGTGCTAATGACACACCAAACTCCACCACAAAACGGGAGAGGAAGAGGTCCAAGGAAAACAGCTTCACCGCTGCGGCTGGTGGGTTTGTGTCCTCAGTGTTTTCCATTAGACTGGATATAAATAGAGAAGAGAGCATGAAATATTCCACCAACTTCATAGCCTTTACGAAGCGCCCTTTGGCTAAGCTGCTGGTCCGCCCAGCCGGTGTGGCACATGGCGTCGCCACCACTTGTACACGCTTTGTCATTTGTAGATGCGCATCTCATTTTTCAATAAAAATTACAAGTAGTTTAAAATTTACCAAATTGGAATGTGACAAATTTGAAAAAGCGCTGAAAACTAAACTTTATTACCTAAAGGATAGTTACATAAAACAACTGTCGTCTGAATAGTCACTTGAAATAGTTGCTAAAGCGTACGAATGAGTGTTGTTCAATTGTTCCATTTTGTGATCGCTGAGTCAAGTGTTGGGAGCGTATGTGCTGCAACCGAGAACCAGGCCTTCAGCCTAGGAGACAGCGGGGTACAAGATGGCAGTGGTTCACGATGGCTCTAACATCTCCTTTCCCGAAGACTGAAGTATAGCCCAGCTCGGTCACTAGCAAGGGGGATAAGATTTTAGTAGACTTGATAACTACAGCTCACTCCTAGATTATTGTCGTGACGCCAGTGTCCCTAAATAAGCCATACATTACTCGCGATAAATAAATGAGTACACAGGCAAAAAGTACTTTTCAAAAACGGGGACACACGGTTTTTCTTTTACTCATGATCCAACTTTGATTTTCCAACATAGGCAAATTACTTGTAGTTCTCAACATGAAGATACATGCTTCGGGACCAACTGCTGAGCTCTACCTTTCTGAACAGATTTGACTATAGAAAGCTCTTCTTCCAAGGCACACATCCTCAGTCGCTGTTATCTGATGGACACTTCTCGCCCCCTCCTATTGCAAATAGTGGCAAGGGGCGGAGAGGAAGCGGGAGCTCAGTTCCTGCTCCTGGCTCTTCCATCCTCCCCCCCTACAGACAAGGATACCGTATATTGGCTCGACGTGAAAACCGAGCTGATATACGGTCGTCTAAATAAGCCCTAAGGATGTACAAGAACCCATAGAGATTGTATACATAGGTATATAATATATGCAATATACATACCCCAAGTAGGAAACTCCGATGTCAGATAACAAACATAATTCTATACAGAGTATCACAGGATCAGATCTATAACGTATATATAAGTTTCAATATGGTGTTTGTAAATCTATATTGTAAATTATTGGCATTATTTTTCAATTTGCAAAATAGTTTATTGTGCAAAAGTGGAAAAACCTAAAAAAATTATGTTTTTGGTATCACTGTAATCATACCAACCTGCAAGAAAAAATTGTATTGTGTCATTCATGCTGTAAAAAAAATAAATTTATTTTCTCTGTCAAAAAGAAAATAATGAAAGTTTTACAATATGTTACATGCACCCAAAAGTGGTACCAATAAAAATATAGTTCGCCACGCCACAGAAAAATAAAAAAGTTATGGTTCTTGAAAAATGGAAATAAAAATCCCCCAAAAATCATTGTGTCATCAACGCCAAAATAAGCCATTTCCTTAAGGGGTTAAAAAAAAAATCAGATTGTGCTCGCATGCCATGTGATTTACATGGAGTACGATTTTTACCATTGAAGCTATTGGAAGCACTTGTGATTTTTTTTACGTGCGGGAAAATCGAAGGTACATAGGCGAGATGCGTTATTTTAAGCTAAAATGCGTGGTGCTCGCATCCAGAATCGCAAATTTAAGGGTACGCTATCGGTCAGAGTTTCTCGGATGGATTACGTACTTGCCTGTTTGAGCGCACCCTGTAAGAGCTCGCTGTGCCGCCATATGGTTCCTGCATGATATTGCATGTGATGGAAAGCGGGCGTATGAAGTTGCGGTCATGGTGAAGGTACGAAGGATGGCGGCATAGCAGTACAATTTCTCTTTCGAGATAGGAATACTACCTTAAATAAACTCCTTTTTTTTTTTTTCTAGTGGCGGTCCAGAGCGTTAATGCAAAATATCGAGAAGGTTAATAAGTCCAGGATACAGACTGTATATCCTGCGACTCAGGAAAGGATTAAATCCTTGATGAGCATGAATTCTGCTGGGAATTTCAGAAATCTTTTATTTAATATCTCCTTAATTCCTTGTGTTCACCTGAGGTTACAGAGCTGTGTCTCCACGCCCCGGCCACCTTCTAGGGTGAACTCACCTGGAGGTTACTGATGCAATCGCCTGATGATACCTATGATAATTGGCATTATTGCCATAGTCTGGGTTGTCAGTGGAGACTTACATTATTTAAAAGGTCATTGGCTTTAACCAAGCCAGTCTAGAACTATCACCTCTATGGCTCCTTACAAATCCATACCTGAGGAATCACTGTGCTAAACCAAGCAAGGCCAGAATTATCACCTACATCTGTTTAGCAAACTTATTTTGCCACAGCTCTCCATAAATCCATATCTGAAGAATCAATGTTTAAAAAGTTCTTGCGCAGTATGTAACTAAGGCCTTTCACATGGGCATTGCGATTTTCATCCGCCCGCGTTGCAGCCTAAGTCACGGCTAAATCTCCTGCTTTCTTGCCCACTCACTTGGTGTGGCGTATATATGCCGCAGCCCAGAATTCCATCAGGTAGAGAGAGATACTTTAGCAATACTAAACTCTCTCCCACTCCCTTTGCCAGATGATCGTGGCAATAGGAGCTCCCATAGAAGCCTATCGGAGCTGCCATCAAGGGAAGAGGGAGAAACGTGGGAGGGAGTTTAGCAGCACGAGACGCTGTTAAACTCCCTTCCTCATAGGCTTCTACGGGAGCTGGCAGCTGATCGCAGCCAAAACAAAATGCAAGACCTATCTTTTCCAGCCGCGTGTGAAAGTGGCCAGCTGGAATCCTCAGAGTATGCGCTATCTTTTCTGCCCAGCCAATTTTACTCACCGGAAAATCATCCATCTGTGTGTCATGTGAAATTGGCCTTAGGCAGAGCGGTCTAAGGAGCAGGATGGATGGTCTCTGTTGTCTACAGGTTATATGTCCACCCCTCTCTCCTCCTCTGACGTGGATGATGTCCTAGACTAACTCTCACGCCACCCCAAGTTCACTGACCTGCTCGAGCACAAAAGGGACAGATGATCTGCGCATGTGCTGGTGCAAAAGTTTGCCGTGAAGCATGGATAACGTGTTATGATAAGAAAAGAAAGAGGCGAACATACGGGTAAAGCCTACAGACAAGAGAGACAATCCGACCTGCCCACTGGACCCTCTGCCTAATTTACATACCGCACCAGAACTTTTTAAACATTGATTTTTGGAGGTATGGATTTATAAAGAGCTATGACAAAATAAATTTGCTAAACAGATGGAGGTGATAATTCTAGCCTGGCTTGGTTATGTATGGTGAAAACTGTTAAGTGGCATTAGAATATCTAATGCTTTGGGGTCTACATCTACAGGGGGTTCCCATATTGATGAGGTCTGATCTTTTGTCTTCCTTTTTAACTACCGCTAGTTAATCGGTGCTTATTACTGAAGTTCACATATGGCAGAAGATCGCCAGTGTAAAGAAGAACACTCATTAATACAAGCCTTCATTGATGGTACATCACCATTACAAAGGCAATTTGCTGCCTCTGAGTAAAATCCAGTCAGCCAACAAACATGTACTCGTTCATCGGCGTATTCGGAATGTGCGAGACTTTCACCATTGATCAGTGGAACTCTGCCAATCACCTGGCCAGCTGTCAGTGCAGAGCAGATAACACTGTCCATATTGCAGAGGGCTGGGTTAGTACTACAAGCCCAGCTGCCATTGCATACAGTGGGTGTCTGTAGAGATCCCAAGTAGCAGACCCCTATCACTCAACTATTGATGACCTATCCTGTGGTTAGACAGAAAACACATGTGGCAGCATAGGTGGTGTGATAAAACAGCAAAATTCCTCTTGCGACGTTTCGACCTATATGGGTCTTTCTCAAGCCTTGAGAGGGACCCATAAGAGGCGAAATGTCGCTGCGTGCACTGTGGAGGAATAAAGAGGAATTTTGCTGTTTTCTCACACCACCTATGCTGCCCGTGTGTTTTCTGTTAACCTGATTTGGAGCCTTGATTTAGGGTCCATGGTGGCTATGCATTAATATCGCCTTGCCATATCTTCTTCTTTGACTATCCTGTGGGCAGGTCATCAATAGGCAATGTCCCGGGTGACCCCTTTAAACCACTGCCGCCATTTGCATATCTTGTGCATATAGAACATGTACATTAGTTTGGTTCAGGAATTTCTTTACCCAGGGCAAATATTTAATTTAGTGTCATAGCCCTGTATCTGCCGTAGGCATAGCAAAATGTGCCGGCTGGTACTCCTCTTCCCAGTGATCAACTGGAAGCTGTGGAAAATACAACAGCGAGTGTTCAAGATCCTGGCAGTGCATAGAAAATGAAGTACATGCCAATCCTCTTAATAGGCTCTACTAGTTCAGATAGCAAAACAGTATTTCATTTCTTCCGTATGTAGATAATTTATGTCACCATGTACTGACGTACACCCAAGTCTTTCCCAACCTCATGCGTCTCTATCGCGCATCTTCTGAGGTCTTCTGAAGTTCTTGGGATCAAGCCATGGTTCACACTAACCAACGTGTCTTAAGAAGAACAGATTTGGCAGTAAGGCTGTGTTTCCACACCAGAAAAATTGCTTGCGGCTTGAACTTTGCCCAGCCGCACAGTCTTGCTGACATTGTCTGTAAGATCATGTGACCATTGGCTGCTGCGGGGAGGCAGTGTTAGCCGCAAGGGATTTTTGGCTGTCCAGCCAAACTTTGTGTGCAACCTATGAAACCCCCACGTCCAATCTCATCTCCTGCAAGCAGCCTTGCAGTTTTAGGGTTAAATTCTGTCCCACGACTGAAGCAGGAGGAGGAGGGTATATAACCAGCAGCTGTTTGGCTTCTCTGCCATCCTCTAATCTGCCGTTATGCAATCTTCAGACTACCTAATCTGCCCAGTGCATTGGTAGACTCAAACTAGGAATGCACTATACCTGCTTTCCGATTGGCCACAACTACTCATGTGATCAGCAATGAGCAATTAGAGAGCCGTGCAGAGTCTGTTTGAGGCTTCTTTCACATGAGCGCATATTGGCCGTCGATTTCACGGCGAGCCGATATGCGCTGTGATCTGAAGCATTGGATTCCAATGCATCAGATCACATGGATGTATTTCTGAGACATAAAAACGCCCGGCCAAGCCAATATAGCGCCGGGCGTTTTTACGTCGGACCCAAAACATAGTTCTGGAACTATGGTTTGAGCCGAAATACGTTGGCCACTGCATGGGCTCCTACGGATGCCCCTGGCAGTGGCTGAAGGTGAGAGTTTAGCAGCATGGCTGCTATACTCCCTCCCTCCATGCAGGCTCACCTCTCTTCCTCCCCGCTCGTTTGGTGCAATTGGAGGGGGCGGAGCCAAGCGCCGCTCCACCACACCTCCTCCCATTGATGCTATGGACAAGGGGTGGGATGGGGGCGGTGCTTAGTGCCCACCCTCTCCCTGCCCCTTGTACATAGCGCCAATGGGAGAAGGCGGGGCGGACTTGGCTCCAACCCCCCTTCTCCCATTGCACAGAATGAGTGGGGAGCAAGAGAGGTGAGCCTGCGATAGTGAGGGAGGGGAAATGGGCGATGGCCTGGTGAGCTTGGCCCATTTGTGCGCCCGTTCACCAAATTTTTGTCTCCTGACGTAGTGTATATTGGCTGTCCGATATCCGCTCATGTGAAAGAAGCCTAAGGTAGAGACTTGCACAGCCATCTTGAACAGCCAAAAACAGGGCCTAGAACCGGTGGAGCAGAGGGGCAGTAGAGAACAACCGCAGATAATATAGCCTCTTCCCCTTGACATAATTTTGGCTAGCAACTGGAGGGTTGCGTTAACACTTTAACCGGCTTCACACGGGTGAGTTTTGTGATTTGCGAGACCACGATGCAGGAAAGAAAAAAAATAGTGGCGCATTCTATCTTTGGGCGTGCCCTCACATCACCCATTGTCTTCAGTAGGGCCGGCGGCAGCATCGCACCACGTGCGATGTGCACACGAGTGGAATGGGTTGTCTCCCCATTGAAAACAATGGGAGACTCTTCGCGATCCTCCGTGGTGTCAGTCACGGTGGAAGGATTGTTACTTCACCCGAGTGATGTGAGGCATCCCTGGGGGGAATTTGTTTAATGGGACATCACATAAACAGAAAGAACAAAACCCCGCCAGCCTTCCGGAGCCCTCGCTGCAATTCCTTTCAGCCATTGGCTCTTGCAGAAGTCAACAACAGAGGTTCACTAACTTTTTCTCCCTGCACAGTGTCTGGTTACTCATGGAGCTTAATAAGACATGAACGGTACATACAATATGTGTAGATTGTGTTTATCTAGAATTGTGACTTAGATAACCATTAAAGGGGTTGTCCCGCGCCGAAACGTTTATTTTTTTTCAATAGGCCCCCCCGTTCGGCGCGAGACAAACCCAATGCATGTGTTAAAAAAACCAAAAACCGTTTAGTACTTACCCGAATCCCCGCGCTGCGGCGACTTCTTCCTTACCTTACTAAGATGGCCGCCGGGATCTTCACCCACGATGCACCGTGGGCTCTGTGCGGTCGGTCCATTGCCGATTCCAGCCTCCTGATTGGCTGGAATCGGCACACGTGACGGGGCGGAGCTACGAGGACCAGCTCTCCGGCACGAGCGGCCCCATTCACCAGGGAGAAGACCGGACTGCGCAAGTGCGTCTAATCGGGCGATTAGACGCTGAAATTAGACGGCACCATGGAGACGGGGACGCTAGCAACGGAACAGGTAAGTGAATAACTTCTATATGGCTCATAATTAATGCACGATGTACATTACAAAGTGCATTAATATGGCCATACAGAAGTGCTGAACCCCACTTGCTTTCGCGGGACAACCCCTTTAAACCACATTTTATTAGTAATCAATACCCAAAATCCCGGTAATTCCAAGGGGTTCATTTACTTTTTCTTGCAACTGTATCTACATAGATTTTACTAATAGTTTGTATTCTGGATCTTGCTCATATGGATGCAAATACTGGCATGATCATAAGAGCGCTGGTCCCGATAGGTAGGACCGATGTGTTAGTGCTGGTCACCTCGCCATTGGACTTGGCCCACCACCCTGAGAAGACCGGCCCTTTAAGAAGAAAGCAGCATGGATGGTGTGATGAATACTTTATATGTAGGCATCGCTGGTGAGCGTTCCGCACACGTCCCATCATTGTCACTTGGATGGCAGAGACACAATTAGATTGACAAATGACACACTTTACAGAGCCCCATTGTGTGCGCTGCGACCAACCAAACAAACATTTACTGTGTGAGACTTCACGAGACACAAGGAGCTCTGTCTCCCCGCAGAAAGTAACGGGAGGGGGGGAAAAACGCTCAAAAATGGTAAACAAACTTCTCCTGAATGAGTGGGAGGGTCCGCGGAGGAACAGTGACAGCTAGCAACCTCGAGAAGAACTAACGCAACCAGCAGTTTGCCAAGTGCACAACCACAAGTTACCAGCAGGCACCACATATCATAATAAATATTAGCCATATCCACCGTCAGGAACAATGCTGGAATGGACAGAGTAAAATACTTTAAAGGGGTTGTCCAGTTGTAAAGTATTGCGGGCCTATCAGCAGGATAGGTCATTGATAGTAGATCAACAGGGGCCGCCGCCAATTAGCTGTTATCTTGGCCAGTGCAAGAAGCAGACAGCTCTGTTCTCTCTACAGTGGCTAGGTTTGGTATTGCAGGCCCAGCTTGCATTGAATGGGAACTTGGCCTACAAAATCAAGTCTGACCACTGCAGTGAGAACAGAGCTGGATGCGTCCTGCAGAAGCCAGCTCATTGTATGAGCAGACCAACATCTAAATCGGCAGGGGTTCCAGGTGGCTGACCACTACTGATCTATTGTTGATATAAGGTGACCAGATTTTCCCAGAGACAATGGGGTGTGGTCAGGGGACGGGGCTTATCACGACTTATGATTTTACCTCCGCCATTATAAAAAGTACAGGGCCGGTTCAAAAAAAGATAGGGAGCAAATTCCACAGCGTTTCTGCATCCAAAAACTGTCAACATCTGTACCATTTGTGTGGATTTTAACTGAAAAATCAGCTGCGTATCCGCTGCTGATTCCATACTATACGGCGCTCCCCCCTCACCTGCGCCGTCGATTTCCCGCCATCAGCGCTCCCCGTCATCTGGTTCCCAGTGGCCTGTAGTGGCCTCACTTGACCAGCAGCGGCGCACCTGACCGGGCCACTGGGGAGCGCCGCTGCATATCTGCAGCAGATTTCTAGTCAAAATCTGCACCAACGCTACAGACTGACTGTTCTTTTAGATGCTGAATTTGCCGCAGACATTCTGCAACATTTCCAACATGTGTAAACATACCCTAAGTCAGCTTGAGGTTTGCTGCCACATACAGTTACCTCACTAGTAATAGTGTCCCCTATACAAGCCCCAGCAATAATAGTGTTTCCCTGAAAAAACACTGTAGTATATTAATTTTTGCCCCCAAAAGAGGCAGTGTCCTATTTTCGGGGGATGTCTTATATTCAACTAGCCGGCGGCGTCTTGGTCCCTCGCTCCAGCTAATCACAGCCATTTATTGATGTCATTCATTTTATAGCTTTCAATGATCGAGCGCCGGCTGTGATTGGCTGTCGCTCGATCCCATCACAGCGCCCACTTGCTGGAAGCGGGGTATTCAAAGCCCAGTTACCAAGAAGAGACTCCTCCGTCAGCAGGGAGGACAAAGGAGCCTGCTGCAGTGCCACGGAGACCAGCACGAGGGACCAAGACGCTGGCACCTAGGTGAGTAATGCTGTTTTATTTTATTTTTTTTTGGGGGGGGGTGTCACATAGTGCAGCCCTGAAAATCAAAGTAGGGCTCATTATCAGGGTAGGTCTCATTTTCAGGGAAACACTGTGGTGACAAACACACACACAAGCCTCAGCAATAGTAGTGAGCCTTCACAGAATTACCATATTATTATTGCTCCCTTCTACTAGCCCCAGCAATAATAATGACCCCCACAGTGACCCCTCACAGTATTAGTGCTCCCCTATATCAGCCTAGTGACCACCACAGTCACCCAAATACTTACCCTCCTCCTGGTCTTCACAGAGCCCTGATCCTGGAGTTGGGCAGAAGTGCGTTTGCACCTGCAGCAGCGCTTCCTCCCCTCTCCTCTCTAGCGGAACCAAAGAGGAGAAATGAGGGGAGGAGGATCCCAGATGTCGCACCTTGCCCGGTAATCACTTAAAGGTTAGGTTCACACGGGGCGTATTTTACGCAGAGTTTCCATGCGGAAATTCGCTGCGGCAAATCTGCCTGTGGCCGCTAATTCCGGGATTTGCCAAAAATCTCATCCACATGGGGTGGCGAATCCGTCGTGGCAAAGCCAGCGCGGAATCTCGGGATGCAGGGTGTTCTTTTTTTTTTTTTTTTTTCCTGCTGCGGCCCCGCTCTCCTCTATGGGAGAGCCGCCACTCCAAAACCAGCGGCTAAGTGCTGCGGGTTTTGAAGATGTGATTTCCAAGCGGAACTCTCGCGGTTTTACGCTGCGGCAAAACCGCAAGAGTTCCACCGTGAATACGCCTAATGGTGACTAAATGTCAACAGAAAGCGGGACAAATGCCTGTCCCGCTGGTGTCCCGGCAGAAGGTGGGACACAGGGTCCCAAAGCAGGACTGTCCTGCCTAAATTGGGACATCTGGTCACCTTAGTTGATGGCTTGTCCTGCTGATAGGCCAGCAGTAGTTTACAACTGGACAATCCCTTTAAACTCAAGCTTGTGCGTGAATGGAAAAAGGCGGATTGGAGAGCAAATATGTGATGCAGTATACTCTGCCAACCTACTAAGTATAACAGGGCACCGACAGGTTTGTAAAGCACCTTTGCCAATTGTGCACCAAGTGACTCACAGATAGGACACCGTAGAAGAAGTTTATTGAAATTAATGACGTTTGACGATCTTTTCTTATGGCTTTTAGTGTTAATGACATTAATGACAACCGTTTGTTACTGAAAATAGTAGCGACTCATTCACACACAGGCATTAACGGGTTGTGCCAGGATCTGAAAGGGGTGCTCCCATCTCAGAAAGAGATTTCCTATCAACAGTATAAGGTAGAACGTGTTGCTCTTGGGGGGGGGGGGGGGGGGGCGCGGGTCTTAAACCTGTGACCCCTCCCACCCCACCAATTCTGATATTTTGCTCCCGACATGTTCGGAAGTTCTAGCAGAGGTGGAAGGAATTTTCCCCCAATTGGGCTAATTGGCTTCTGCCTCTTGGGGTTTTTGCCTTCTTCTGGATCAACTAGAGGGTGGAAATAGGCTGAACTAGATGGACATTGCCTTCATTCAGCCTAACATACTATGTTACTATGTGGTTGCACATGCACAACCCCTGCTCCATTCATGTCAATGGGATAGTAAGAGATAGCCGAGGGCTTGACTTGGCAATTTCTGGCAGCCGTAGTGAAGTGAATGGAACAGTGATACACATGCGTGGCCACTGCTGCCATAACTTCTTGACAAGCCAGGGATGAGATCCCGAGATGGGAAAACCCTTTTAAAGGGGGTTGTACTAGAATTGCAAGTTATACCTTGTCCACGGGATAGGTGATAACTTGCTGATTGTTGAGCTCCTTACCGCTGAGACCCCGAGGATCTTTAGAAAAGATGTCCCATGTCCTCCATCCTTCTCACTGTTGGTTTACTGCATCCCCCCCCAGTGAGGAGGAGACTGAATGGAGTGCACTAGTACTCCATTCCCTTTTAATAGGACTGCAGAGGTACACAGACATGTCCCACTTGGCTATAGCCACCCAATGCATTGAAATGAATGGAGGGGCTCGGCCGGTGCTCCATTCACAGGGACGGGACTGCGGGAAAGAATCGACCCTTGCACCGACAGTCAGAACGGGACATGGGAGTCCCGGTCTCAAGACCGTTGGGGAGTCCCCAGCAGTAAGACCGCTACTGATCAGCAATAACGTCAAATTCTTGCACAACTCCTTTAACTTATCACCTATCCACATGATAGGGGACAGGTGTCTGACTGGCAGCAACCCAGAGCTCAGACCCCCCTCCCAATCATAAAAACAGGGGTCTATGTCCACCCCACCATGCTTGACCGCCACTCCATTCACATAGCAGCCCCGTTCTCGTGATTGTGAAAATGCTAGCTATTGGGCCCCCACTGATCAGACACCCATTCCCTATCCTGTGAATAGGAGATAGTGAAACTCTTGCCATAACCTTTTTAAAGGGTCTGAAACACTAAACATTATGCTGTCCCAACATGCATCCACAGAACAAGGCTGCCTTCCAGCAGCACAGTAGAAAAATAAGACCATAGATACCCCAGAAGTGGAGATAATAAAAGGAGAGTTCCACATCCCAGCAACAACTTATAGTCAGAGAGAGAATCTATATAAAACTTTGCGGAACTTTGTAAATACTTTGCTTTACGCTTCTTGCAGAATTACATGACGTTCTCCTCTTTGGTATTAGTGCAATATGTCTCCGCCACCGGAAGAATGGGTGGAGACATGGATGGGCCGGCCTGGCTTAGAGGGAATGCCCCGGTGGTGCCCTTGTATTTGGATTGGCTAACAGATGTCTCTGATGGGAAAGTAACCCCCAGGCGTCCGGGGGCTGCAGATGATGTACCGGCCGCACTTCTAAAACGGCCGGGTCCCCATGTTCATGCCGACTCAAGCTGCGGCCGCCATAGTAAAGATGACTGTGGCAGTGAACTCCGGCTCCCGGTCACAGCGCCGAGTGCCCCACTGCAGGAGCCAGAGGATAGAGGTTTGCTGCCGTGAAGTCTTCCACTCTGGCTTCTTGGTGCCACCGTGCGAGCCAATCCTAAGCTGACAAAGGGGGAGAAAATGCTGTCAGAGCTTGCAGGTGGGCGTGGCTGTGAGTAGGTGTGTTCCTGGCAGCCAATGGGAACTTTTTGGGCATGCCATTAGCTCAGGCAACTCAAGGTTTTCTTCCGGTGTCGACATATTACACGAATACCCTCCTCTTTATCCTGGTGTGAATTCAGAATTCTGCTGGCTTCCCACTACTAAACAGCAGGGCATTCAAAAGACAATGACACTGTACAATTGTTAGGCCACATCTGGCAGTGTGGTGGAGAATAACTGCTGACTGTTTCCAAGGGCAACCAGCAGAGTTTTGAAGTAGGTGCAAAAACAGCAAAGTCAAAAATGATCTGCAAAGTTACTAAACTTTTTATACAGAAACTTTGTTGAAAGTGGAATAATACTTAGATAGAAAGTATGAGGCATGCTCTGTGACACAACATTCTGATAGAAAGTCCTGTAAGAATATCCAGAGTTTAGATAGGGCGAAAACCACAACACAGGCACACGGTATGGACGAGAGGTCTTGGTCGCTGACACAAAATGAGGAGGTTCCGTTCAAGTTTAATTCTGGATCTGGCAGAGATGTGGGACATTTCTTCTCTGTGCTTCGGATCCTGCTCATTTTCTTGTGCGTGAAGACACCGGCAGATTATGGTTAAGGTTACTGTAATGCTCAGGATGAGCGGCTGTCCACCGAATAAAAGCGATACATCAGGCCCAAAATCAGCACCGCCACGGCGGGGATCAGCCAGTTGCTCCATGAACTGTATAGTGAATAGAAAAAAAACCAAAACAAGATATAATCATAGCATCTTAAAAGTTATGTATACTTTTGCACTTTTTTTTTGATTCAATGTGTTTTTGGAAAAGAAGACTTCTTAGAATTTTTTTTAATTAAAACCATTTCTGATGGTTTGGTTTCTACGCTTGTATTGTTTTCCAAGGCACTGCAGACTGAAGGACTGAAATATTAGTAAACGGACAGCTTCCCTGCTCTTCACTTGCATTCATTACCATTACACTGAGCTAGTAGGAGGCTGAATGACAATGCCAGTGGATTGTGGAGATCAGGAGGACTCGGGTACTTTTGACTGAGGTCAGAGGGTTGTAATTCATTCCAAATTCATTTTCTGCTCTTATAAGCAGTGAGGGTGAATGGACCACCAGCTACTCCCTCAGAAGATGAGAGATAGCTGTGTAGTATTGAGTGGGTGTGGTTATGCTACACAGCCCTCTGCAAGAGTAGAGGGTAAGGGGAGTTGAGCTTGTGTACGTTCATGAAAGAAACCTAATGCTGGGAATTCCCCACAGCTAGAAATTTGAATGTAGGAAAGCCTGCAAACCATGTACGTGGCTTTCTAAATGCATAATAAGAAAAACTCAATGCAAAAAAACAGATAAGTGCATAATTTATTTCTGCAGGGACTTGGCAAGATACGTGTAAATAGATTTTTCATGCACAGATGTTTTCATGGCCTATAACCCGTTAAAGACCAGGCGTCGTAAATATAGCGCACTTAGTCCTAGACTTTAATCCCGGCCTAAAGAAGAAATATGACGCAGGATTGAAGCTCCTGCAATCCAGTAGTAGCAGGTTGTGTGCTCAGCTGTCAGACCCAGGTGAGAACCCAAGAGAAAAGACAGAAGCAGGTTTTATATGCTTCTGCCTTCTCTTTTACAGACTACATATCGCTCACTGAGTGCTGTATGCAGGATGTAAGAAGTGGCAGTGCCATTTCATGCATGTGACCCAGCGATCACGTGATTGCCGGCGACCTCCTGGCATATCAGAGTTTTAGCAGATACCAGACCAGCTCTGACAGATATTACTGTCACTATCGGGTGATGAGGTTTTCCCCTGTAACTGGGGCTCCTACAGATGCTGCTCCTATGAATGTCCCAGTTAGGCCTCTTGTCCACGACACGCATGAATTTCATGCAGGGGAATCCCACATGGAATCCGGCTGTGCCCGCGGCCAGTGAGCCCTGCTTACCCCGGCAGCTCGCCGTTGGACATGCGCAGTACAGTTTTGTTTTTTTTTTACATCTCCTGCTTTCCTGTGGATCTGCAGCACGTCCGTTTTTTGTTTTTTTTTAGTTTTTGTACACATTACCCCTAATGGGGAAAAAAAAGAAAAAATTTCAATGAAAAAAAAAAGGCATAAAAAAATAGCCATATAGGTCACTCACACAAAAATCGATGCAAGAGCGTCTGGTCCTTTAGAACCAAAACACTGATTTTTAAAGGGGTTGAAAGGAACCTTCCAGCCAAAGCTCATACACCGTGCTATGCCATGTGCAAGGCTTGAGGATGCCAGGCATGGCACAGACACCTCCTCAGGCCCCGCACCATGTATAACACAGTGTTCCCTTAAAGCCCTATGGTGGCTTATGGACGTCATGAAGTGGGTTCCCAACTTGGGACCACCGTAAGAGCCAGAGCAGCTCCAACCATGTACGACTGACCACAGGAGGGGCTTCAGTGGTCTTCATGAAACAACCCTTTTACTTGAACCCTTTTATAAGGGTTGTGCAAATTATAGCTTTATGGTTAGTGAGAGTCCAACCCCCGTTGGTTCCAGGGTGAATGGATAGGAGGTTGCACAGACTCTCTGCTGCTCCATTCACTTCAATGACACTGCCAGAGAGTTCAAGCGTTTCGGCAACCTCTGGTGCCTACGTGACCTCCGCTCCATTCACTTGGGGACCGACTTGCCCCCCTGTTCTCGGGATTGGTGAATAGGGGATAACGTTATAACTTGGCACAACTAGTTTACAGCACAATGTAGGTCAGTGAAAATCTAACCTACATCGTACTTGTTTTTTTCTGCAACTTTCTGGTTTGCGTAAAAATATGCAATTCATATGGATCTACATGTGTTTTTCACACACGAGGGGACAGAAATTGCATGGAGTTCCATTACCTAAAATAGAAAAAACCGCATTGCACTCCAATGCAAATTGACTATATGATATTTATCACGCTCAAATAGGGAAAAAAAGTATCGCCCAAAAATAGGATATGCTGTAATTTTTCCATCTTGGATTCTGTTCAAGAGGAAAAAAAAAAAAAAAAGCAGCTTGCGTATATTAACCCATTGAAAATAATGGTGCTTTTCACGTGCGAGTTCTGTCCATCTCGCAATCGGTCAAAACCCCTGGATGAAAATCAGTGGTGTAAATACATCTTACAGTTGAAGAAAAGAGTTACCCGTTACCTGGATGAATTAGATGAGTTTGTAATCGAATCATCCTGGAATAAAGAAAAAAAAAGGTTAATTAATCAGCGCGAAATAAGGGTTACCAAACAATATGTGAGAGTTTAAGAGGGTAGGTCGCCCTTTAATAAGCACTGCATGCAACGTATTTCTATGGTGCATGAATGTTGTCGCCTGGTCCCCCCCTGTGAACCCTTGCCAGCATGTGATCAGTCATGAAGAAACCGTTCAAAAACCCTAAGCCGATCCATTCTAGAGCCTTAGGCCTCCTTCCCACGAGCGTGACGGGGTCCGCCGCGTAATATTACGCAGTGAAGCCCGTCACGGCGCCCCCCAGAGCCCCTATACTTACCTGCGGGAGATAGCGTGAAATCGCTTCCCCGCCCACCAGCGCCGCGTCACCGCCCGTCACCGCCCACCACCGCCGCGTCACCGAGCGTGTCACGTGACGCGGCCGGCCGTGTCACGTGACGCGGCCGGCCGTGTCACGTGACGCGGCCGGCCGCGTCATTTGGCGTCAGATGACGCGCGGCGGTGGGCGGGAAAGCGTTTTTTCACGCTATCTCCCGCTGGTTACAGCGGGAGATAGCGTGAACGGACGGCTTCCATTGACTGCAATGGAAGCCGTCAGTGCGTACAGCCCGTCCTCACCCGCAGAAAATAGAGCATGCTGCAAGTGAGGACGGGAGAAATCGCGGTGCGTAATTCCGCGGTGGAATTACGCATCGTGAGCATTGTGCTATTAGGTTCAATAGAACCTAATAGCTGCGGGCAACGCAGCGGATTTTCGCCGCGAATTACGCGGCGGAAATCCGTTCGTGGGAAGGAGGCCTTAGTCCTGCATCAATTAGATCTGAAGAGTCCAGAGGGCGTACCCGCACCATGCCAGCCGCCAGATAATGTCCCCTACCTCATCCAAGGGCTGATGACCATGCCAGAGTCCCGGAAGTCGGAGCGGGGCGAGCGCATGCGTAGAAAAGTCTGAGGAGTCTGCACAGAAAAGGGCAAAGCCAACAACCCATGTGCCGATCCTGCTCAGAGGCGTTGGCGCCTTCATCAGCCTATGGATGATGATCAACAATCAGCAGCAGAGGGGCTGGGGTTACAAATAGACACCGGGGCGGATTCACACAGGGCGGATTAGGTGTGGAAAGTCTGCAGCATTTACAGCAGCAGCAAAGTGAGGGAGATTTACTAAAATCAGATTCACACTACAGGGAAAAAAATCTGCCCGAAATCCGGGCAGAAATCAGCCTAAAGACCCGCAGCAAGTCAATGATGCACCGGATACAATGTGGATGTTGGTCACTTCAGAGCCGAAATACTCATTAAATCTGCGCCAACCATGCGATAGCAGCTGCGGATTTGTGACAGCAGATTGCTGCAAAATCTACAATAAATTGGCAACAGTAGCCGCAGATCCGAAAAGCGGATTTTATGCCCGGAAGTGCTGCAGATTTTCTGGGCAGAAAAACTACACACAATCCGCCCTGTTTTACATAAACAGCGCCCTGCAGGGCTATGCGTCTCCATGGTTACAGACTACAAACATGGTGCGCTCTTTTATTTATTTTTTAAATTAGATTTTTTGCAACTTTTTTTTCCCGTGGCAAAGACGATCACTGTGGTACCTGTGGGACTACAAAGTGTCACCAAAAAAAGGAAAAAAAAGCAAGTCTGTATAAAAAAAAACAAAAAAAAAAAAACACACCACCAAAAAGAAACCTTCTGAATAAAGAGAGCATGAAAAGAAAGAAAAAAATAAAAATAAAAATACATCACCTCTCCGGGGCATCTACCCTGAAGCTTCCCGGCAGTTGCTTGAAGTTCTCCTGCAGAGCTTCCTGATTGGAACTTTGAAAATCCCCGCCTCCAGGAAGCTCTGTCTCTGATTTGCTAAGTCGCGCACTCGGGAACCAATCAGAGACAGAGCTTCCGGGAGGCAGGGATTTTCAAAGTTCGAACTAGGAAGGACTGTAGGAGAACTTCAACCAATGCTGGGGAGCTTCAGGGGAGATGCGCCTGCAGAGAACAGTGCTGAAGAGGTGATGTATTTTAATTTTTTTTTAACATTTTTTATGCAGCTACGGCTTACTTTAGGGTTTTATAGTAGGATTTCCTTTTGTGAAAGTTGCATGGCATTGGTTTTTGTGCGATGCCACACATGGGAAGACTCTATAGAGAAACATGGGCTACAAAAAATAAATTGCGGCTGTATAGAGCATGCTGCAATGTTGCGGGCTACAAAACATCACTCGTGTGGAAGAGCCCATAGGTAAGCATGAGCTCTACATACATGCGATTTGTAGCACTCTCGCTTTGCACATGAAATTCCACGTGAATTTTGGCTCTAAAATCCACGTCTTTTTGGTGCTGTTTTTTGTGAGGATTTGCATGCAGAATTTGCCCGGTCAAATTTTGGAATTTTGATGCAGAAAATTTAGTTTGTGCATTTCTACATTGCGACGGGACAGGTCAACTCTTCAGCCACCCAAATTTCAAAATCCACATCCAGAAATAATCCGCGCCGTAATAAACTATGGCATGGACATTTAAAGCATTCAACAGAAGTGATGCGGATTTCGCTGTGGATTTGGGAAGTATGCCCACGACTGCTTTCATGCCTGGCAGAATATTCCATCCCTGAAAGATCCACATGCATGTCCAATATGCATATTTGGGTCAAAATTGCTGCTTTTTGTAAATCCACAGAAATCCTCACGTTAGACATGAAGACTTTGCTGTGGATTTTTCCGCCACATGTTTAAGCACGTTTAACAAAAAATCCCTTCGTCCTCTTGGCGCCATTCTAACTGCATCAGAGTGTTAACACAGACGTTTCCCAGGTGTATACGTGACGCATATAAGAGGTCTTTATGTACAGGAGCATTTAGCTTCTTGGATGCAATGCCTGCGACATACGTGGCATCGAATAGTGAGCCTTATTGTGATAATTATCTATAGTGCAGCCCCGAGCGTATACACAGCCGGGGAGGAAATAACCAGCCCAGGGCAGATACAAGGCGCGGGGGAAGGAGGAAGAGGCACAAAACACCATTGAGAAAACAAACAATTACAAGGAGTTGTAATTAGAAAAATCGGAAATTATATTTAATCTGGGTAGGGCAGGCTGCCAGCAATGTGGAGAGATACGAGCAGATGGGCCAAGAACAGCGTCACTGCAGCTCCTTACCGGAATCACTGCCAAGTCAAGACGCGGAGAGTCTTAAAGGACAAGAAACCATGTTGTGGGCATCACTACCCCCTGGTATCAAAGCAGCTTTAGAGATATATGATGGGGGCCGAATAAGGGTTGTACAACCATAACTGCCAGCGAAAGGTATGCCATTAGGTCAAAAATAATTGCTATTGTGTACAGAGGGGGAGAAGTAAAAACAATTCCAGTTTTATACATGTTGTCAGTTTGATAATATAGTCTGCAATTGGGCAGCATATTGGCTCAGTGGTTAGCAGCACGGGGGTTGTGGGTGTGAAGCTAACCCAGGATAACATCACTATGGAGTTTGTTTATTATCCCACATGTTCAGGTAGACTTTCCCTCAATTCATCCTGCAAATGTCTGGCAAGTTCTCTCAAAGAAGATACATCAACCTGTCTGCATTGGTGCAAGGAGAATAGTCATTGGACAGTTGATCAATGGAAGAATGTTGTATGGAGTGATGGATCATGCTACTCCATCTTCAAATCAAATGGATGTACCTGGGTGTGGAGGATCCTGGGGGAACGCCCTTGTGTGTTGTGCCAGCAGTTAGATACGACGTAGGTTCTGTTGGGGTCTGGAGATGTGTTACGTGGCATGGTCTCAGTCCGTTGGAGGTAGTGACAAAAACCATGAACACGGAGGTGACCCTGACATTCTAGACAATAATGTGCTGCCGACAATGTAGGAATAGTCGGCCATACTTTTTTCAGATTTGTGGTTTATTTTGTGGTCCGTTTCCTGTGGTGAATTTTAGCCTTTCGAATATCTATTGGGATTCTTTTCATATCTGTCTTCTTCCCTTGTATATTAGTTTCCTAATTCATAGGGGGAAGATAGGGGTTAATAGGGGCAGGTTGGTCGCCCTGTTAGGGGTGGGCGCCTCGTTCAGTTAGGGTGGTACCAGCGCTCATTAGGGTCATCCTACGAAGGATGGGTTTACAAAGAACAACTGTTGCCTGAATAGCCACTGGAAATGACGGCTGAAGCATATAAACGACTGTTTGCGCTCTTTTACGCAGAATGATTGTTCGCTTGTTCAATTTCGCGATCGCTGAACGAACTGTTGGAAGCATTTACTGGGGCCGAAATATTGTTCGGAGACTAATTAGGGAGGTTCTTTGGTGGTTGTGAACATGAAATTTCGACCCCTCCCCATCGCACACTCATTGGTG
This sequence comes from Eleutherodactylus coqui, assembly GCF_035609145.1. Classification (NCBI taxonomy): domain Eukaryota; kingdom Metazoa; phylum Chordata; class Amphibia; order Anura; family Eleutherodactylidae; genus Eleutherodactylus; species Eleutherodactylus coqui. Next base: position 21,575,042 of record NC_089847.1, on the reverse strand, counting down.
GCCGAGTCCACTGAACGCACGTAAATACGTATGAGTGGTCTTTGAGTCTTCCAGCCAGACACTGTAGCAGAGGGTGTTCTTTCCAAGACCAGCTGGGACTGTTCAGGCGAGGATCACTCACACGTATTTATGCGCTTTTGGGAACCAATGAGCGTTAAGTGGGAGGGCAAAATGTAAAAAAAAAAAAGTAGGAACCAATCAGCCTTTAGTGGAGGGCGCACGTAAACAAGCGCACAGAGTTGTTGGCAGAGAACGATTACTTGTTCCCACCAGACAATAATTAATCAACCAGCGACTACTTTTAGGTAAGCTGAAAATGAAGCAACGAGTGGACACATTCTCACTAGTCACCCGATTGGTGGCTGTGTTTTTACAGAACTATTGCCCACATTCAGTATATTGCGTGACTATCTGGACATGTTATCCCATGTAAACCTCTATCATCCGCTATGGCTTTCAGTCTCAGTTTTATGACGGATATACTAAAGGTCATCTGGTAACTTTTAGAGTACTTGCAAACGGACTGATCAATCCGAGTTACGCCTGAGAATTTCGGGCGTACCTTTTTACCAGCGCACAGACCTCCTGTCCGTGTGCTATCCGACGTGCGGGACACCACACAGCGACACGTAGATTTTCATCTGAGAATCGGACAAGACTAGAACATGCTGCCATTATTTTATAAGTAAAAAAATTGGCGCCATTTCTGTCCGATTTTCGGAAGGATTATTTAGCCCCGAAAATCAGACAGAAAAAAAAAAAAAGTCTGTGTGCACGGATCCTTACTCAGCTTTTAGTTCAGTCAGACAGTAACAGCGCCCCTAGTGGCCAAATTATTTTTAAAGAATGTTGCAGAATTGAGGAGCTCTTACCTTTTTACTGTTGTTTTTGCAATCATCCTGTTCAAGAAAAGGAAAAAAAGAGAAAAGTAAATTCACCAAAAATTACATACGCAGCACCCTGCCCGGCCGATACAGTATATAGCAGGTTAATACGGGGGTCAACTGGAGACTAAAAGAGGTTAAAGGGGCTGTCCCTCTGCAAGATAGCTGATAAGTGTCTGATCACTGGGGTCCAACTGCTGGGATCCCAATGGGGGTCTAAAATCTCCTATGAATGGAGTAGCCGTCAAGCATGTGCGTCGCCGCTCCATTAATCCCTATTGTACTCCGCCATCTCTGGCGGTCCAATGCTCATCCATCCCCAGAAGTCCCATAGAAATAAAGGGAGCAGCAGTGCAGGAGACTTGGGGAGCCGGTGCCGGTGATTGGTGGGGCCCCGGCAGTTGGATCCATCCTGAGGATTCGGGATCGTGACGGTGGGACAGCCCCTTTAATGCATGGAATAGAGTTGCGGCAGGATATTGTATATTGGTACGTGCTAGGACAGAGTTATGTTAGTCACCTCTAAGGTTTGTGTATAGACACAGCGGCCGCCTGGAGGAAAACAAGCCGTACCCCAACGGCTGTATTTATGTGTACATAGCGGCAGAATACGCACCCACTTCTAGGCACCTTAGTTGACCTATACAACATATCATCCTTAGCATGACACCCATAGGTGCGGACACAGTCGTCTGCAGGTAAATAATGCAGGTGGGTTGCCCAGTACTAGGGATATAAGTGAAGAACCTATTTTATTAACACCATAGGACGTACGTTTACGTCCCGGCAGGGTAATAGTTAACGCAGCAGGACGTAAACTTATGTCCCGTGAATGGCGCAGCTTCAGATGTGACTGATCGACTACAACAGTGGGGATTGATGAGAACACCGGATCCCCGCTCAGGTCTGGACACCAGTGTAGGGACATGGCAAAGTACATTGATCACGGCATGCAAGGGGTTAAGAGCGAGGATCGGCATGCTCATCAATCCCTGCTCTTAACCCCTTACATGCCGTGATCAATGTACATTCCGATGTCTATACACTGGTGTCTGGACCGGCCATGGCCTACAGAAGTACTGCAATGCATTATCATAGCGATCAGAGTGTTTATCATTCAAGTACCACACAGGGACATAAAAAAAAACCGTAAAAACCTTTTTTGCGCACTTTCCTGTTTGTATATAAAAACAATAAAAAACAAAACACACACTTGGTATGATGGCATCTGTAATGACCTGTACAATACACTGAACACACCATCTATCCTGCATGGCAAAAAACAAGGTAAAATGTTTATTTTGGTCATTTTGACTACCAAAAAAAACCACAAAAAATGTAGTCAAAAAAGCCTTTTGTATCCCAAAATGGTACCAATAAGAACTAGAGCTCGTCATGCAAAAAGCAAGCCCTCACAGAGCTCCGTCAATGGGAAAAAAATGTTATGGGATTTTGAATGCAAGGATGTAAAAGGAAAAAAAAACAATCAATAAATAGTAATTTCCAAGAAAAGAGGGTTTTTTTGTGCAAAAGTGAAAAAAACTAAAAAAGAAAATAAATAATAATTTTGGTTATTGTCCTAAGTGTGCCAGCTTGAGAAAAAAAATGTATCATGCCCTTAATGCTGCACGTCCGTGTTTTCATACGTGTGCGTTGCACGGACGCGTGATATGCGGTGAATGGAGCGAGGGAAAGGCAATGGAGTATGTTAGGCCAAAACTAGACATATGTCCATGCATCGGAGATGCGTCCACGTCACCCTCCCTCCACACATGGTTTACCCCAGCTTATGGCATATGACTAGGACCCCCACTCAGCCACTGAACGAAGGCGCCGCAGTACAGCTCCATTCAAGTCAATGGCGCCTGCTGCAATTTGTGGCGCAGCTGGGTGGTCTGGAGGGATGCAACAGCATTAAATCAGCACTACAGGATCCATGGGGGGCTCAGAGGTCAGACCACCACCGATCATTAAGTGATGTTCAAGCGATATGCCATCACCCTATAACATGAGAATACCCCTTTAAATCTACAGACCCCTGAACATCTACAAGATCTGGGAACGTCTGTGACTAAACCTACGCAGTCAGCGACCGGCCTCAGAGTTCACTAATAAGAGACGCCTGCATTAACCCTTTCCAATCCACTGTCTGACGTCTGAAGACCTTATGATTTAAGGCTGTACAGCTCCGATGTTGGTAGACATCCGTCGGGGTTCTCTTACTGTATATTGCCAGCCTCTCTGCTGTCAGAGCCAATCCAACGTGTCACCCCATGCAGTACTGGCTTTAGCCAGCAGATAGCGCTGTTGTATAATGGCAGAAAAAGAGTAAGCCCTCTAGGAAAACCAGGATACAAATTGGATTAGAAAGGGTTAATGGAGTAGCAGGGGCTATCATCATACTAGGAAGTGCCTATGCCATAAATGGTGCAAACATGATATATAATAGGCTATAATGATCTTACCGGATGCAGATCTCCTACGTAGTACTGCTTCAGCATCTCCCGTGCGTCCACAGAATGTCCGACATCTTCAAAGCTCTCTGTAGCATCGGCTCCGGCCTGTTCAAACAGGACCTCCTCTCCTCCGGGGTGCTGCGGAAAGAAGGTGAAGAACCAGAATGAAGTATCTGGTGGACTTACAGCGTTAGGGCTCCTGCAAATGGGAGGATTTGATTTACGGAATCCAGGGCCGGTGGCTGTCCACGGATTCTGCAGCAAATCCTGCCCATAGCCTCCTATGGAAAACGGCAGAAAAAAAAAAATTAATGATCGCAGCATGCTCTATTCTGTGTGGTTTTCCGCACCAACAGCTTCCATTGAAGTCAATGGAAGCCGTCTGTCCCCCAGCCCTTCCACAGTGAGCACTGCAGAAGGATTGTAGGATCTGTGTCATCACCTAGTAATGGTACGGCTTTATCTGTACTGCGCATGCGCTCCGGCGCGACGACTGACGCTCCCGCAGTACAGAAAAAGAAGAATCCGGATGGTCACCCAAGCATAGGGTCGGATCCTGCTGCGGGATCCCGCATGCCGGATCAGATCCGGTCGTGTGCAAGAGGCATGATGAGGTAGTTTCGATTTTTTGGCAATGTCCATCTTAGGTGGGCGCGCGCTCCGGAATCTGCAGCAAAAATCCCCTCGTGTGTATGAGGCCTTAGGCGGTGGGCAGACCTGCATTCGGGGCTTCGGTTTCCTTCTCATTTATGGCTGAACGGAACAGAATAGACCACATTGACTAATTTTCCTGGATGAAAAAGGTCCTTCACTCAGGACTTTCTTGTCCGGCATTTTGTGTTGGATCTTCGATGGAATGGAGGTTCCAGATGCGGATATGTACAGAACCTTAGGATTATTGGTATTGGGATGCATCTTCTAGGACCCACAACTTCCAGGAAGCTGGAACAAGTTGAGATCAGTAAACTTAAAGAAGTCCTCTGGTACTTTAATCATTGAGGACTTAGGCTCAGGATAGGTCATCAATAGTTGATCAGCTGGGGGTCTGTCACCTGGGATCCCGCCGAGTCTACTGTCAGTATGGACAGCTCTGACGGTATTGCAGCAGCCACAGTGCCCTTTGATGACCTTAGCCTCAGGATAGGTCATCGGTAGTTGATCGGTAGGGGTTTGCCGCTCGTGATATCCGCTGATCGCCGGGCCTTCTGTCAGTGTGGTCAGAGCTGGAAGCAGATAGTTCTGCCTGGGCTGCTGTAATATGTATAAAGCGGTCCGCACTGACAGTGGGCCTCGCAGTCAGCTGAAGGATTCAAAGCTGATCGGTGACCTATCCTGAGGATGGATCATCAATAGTAAAGGTCCTGAGCGACCGCTTTAAAGGGCGTTTTCTATATTTCCAGCAATGTTATGGTCTGTGCCTGATATAACCGTTCTTCCCTCATTCAAATGTGACAATATGAACCAATACAGCCCTTACATACAATACATGGAAAATAAAAGGAGATGAGGACCTATTCTTAAATAGAATTAGAAAAAACATGGCTGCTTTCATTCAAACACAGCGCCACCCTTGTACCTAGAGTTGTGTGTGGTATGGCAGCTTGGCTCCACTGAAGTGAATGGAAGCTGAGCTGGAAGACCAAAACACAACCCACTGCCAAGAGTGACGCTCCGTTTAACAAAAGCAACCCTTTAACAAAAAAAAAAAAAAAGGCACCCGTTTAGACAGGTCCCTTTAAGAAAAGAAGCCTGGATGCCAACATGGTATGATGCAGAAGCCTTCGTACACGTATGAGATGGGAGCCGATGCCTTTTCGTTTGACCTTTTTGACAAGGTTATTTAATCACAGGGTTGTGACCTTCTAATTATAGGGTTAATCACAGTGAAGAAATAAAAGCAGTGAGTGGATGATTACAAGGCGCTCCTGACAACCTGGAAGCAGCTGATATTTCAACACCCCACAGGATACGCATGTCTGGCAGCGCCAAGAGCAGAAGGCAGTCTATGTGCTCCCTTAGGCTCCGAGGAGCCAGTTCTACCAGTTCCCCCCCCCAATTCCATTCCCAAGTTTGTTTGTTTTTGGAGGTAGGAAAGTGGGGGCTCCGGATCACCAGTCACGTCCCGTGGCTCATAAATAGTAGACTATGATGGGCATCAATTGATTGCCTTGTGCCAATGTAGTCCGAGTCATAGGGCAGCAGGAAACTATATGGCGGGACTGAATACCTGCTGTCCTAAAGGCCCTTTTACATGAAACGATTATTGTTTAAACGAGACCGATAACACTGACCAGCAAAACAAAAAAACATTTAATGGGGATTCTAGTAATATTTCACCTCCTGAATTCAGATCTGTTCTTAGAGTTTTTCCATCATCAGGATTTTTTGGAGCGCACATTTCAAGTTTTATAAAATTAGTACTTTTGTAAGCCAACGTTACCGGAAATCCAGTTTACCTAGAAATTGTCTGATGATGATTGACGGAAATACTTTACATCTGGGACGTTTCCCTTCACGGTCCAGCAATAGTCGGCCAGCATACTGGGCCTCGGTACCACGGTTCCATCGCAGAGATCTGCTGGTGGAAACACTCGCCATGCCGGTCACGGACAGCCGCAAGATTTCCTGGATAGACGTCCAGGTGGGAGTCCAAGAAGTGAAGTTTTAGGGCTTATTTACATGAGCGTATATTGGCCGCCGTTTTCACGGCCGGCCGATATACGCTTCCATCTAAGCAGTCCCTCCCCTTTCCTTCCCTCCCCCCCTCACCGCTTCTCTGCTTCTCCCCTTCCCTCCCCCCCTCACCGCTTCTCTGCTTCTCCCCTTCCCTCCCCCCCTCACCGCTTCTCTGCTTCTCCCCTTCCCTCCCCCCCTCACCGCTTCTCTGCTTCTCCCCTTCCCTCCCCCCCTCACCGCTTCTCCCCTTCCCTCCCCCCCTCACCGCTTCTCCCCTTCCCTCCCCCCCTCACCGCTTCTCCCCTTCCCTCCCCCCCTCACCGCTTCTCTGCTTCTCCCCTTCCCTCCCCCCCTCACCGCTTCTCCCCTTCCCTCCCCCCCTCACCGCTTCTCCCCTTCCCTCCCCCCCCTCACCGCTTCTCCCCTTCCCTCCCCCCCCTCACCGCTTCTCCCCTTCCCTCCCCCCCCTCACCGCTTCTCCCCTTCCCTCCCCCCCTCACCGCTTCTCCCCTTCCCTCCCCCCCTCACCGCTTCTCTGCTTCTCCCCTTCCCTCCCCCCCTCACCGCTTCTCTGCTTCTCCCCTTCCCTCCCCCCCTCACCGCTTCTCTGCTTCTCCCCTTCCCTCCCCCCCTCACCGCTTCTGCTTCTCCCCTTCCCTCCCCCCCTCACCGCTTCTCTGCTTCTCCCCTTCCCTCCCCCCCTCACCGCTTCTCTGCTTCTCCCCTTCCCTCCCCCCCTCACCGCTTCTCTGCTTCTCCCCTTCCCTCCCCCCCTCACCGCTTCTCTGCTTCTCCCCTTCCCTCCCCCCCTCACCGCTTCTCTGCTTCTCCCCTTCCCTCCCCCCCTCACCGCTTCTCCCCTTCCCTCCCCCCCTCACCGCTTCTCTGCTTCTCCCCTTCCCTCCCCCCCTCACCGCTTCTCTGCTTCTCCCCTTCCCTCCCCCCCTCACCGCTTCTCTGCTTCTCCCCTTCCCTCCCCCCCTCACCGCTTCTCTGCTTCTCCCCTTCTCCCCTTCCCTCCCCCCCTCACCGCTTCTCTGCTTCTCCCCTTCCCTCCCCCCTCACCGCTTCTCTGCTTCTCCCCTTCCCTCCCCCCTCACCGCTTCTCTGCTTCTCCCCTTCCCTCCCCCCTCACCGCTTCTCTGCTTCTCCCCTTCCCTCCCCCCCTCACCGCTTCTCTGCTTCTCCCCTTCCCTCCCCCCCTCACCGCTTCTCTGCTTCTCCCCTTCCCTCCCCCCCCCACCGCTTCTCTGCTTCTCCCCTTCCCTCCCCCCCTCACCGCTTCTCTGCTTCTCCCCTTCCCTCCCCCCCTCACCGCTTCTCTGCTTCTCCCCTTCCCTCCCCCCCTCACCGCTTCTCTGCTTCTCCCCTTCCCTCCCCCCCTCACCGCTTCTCTGCTTCTCCCCTTCCCTCCCCCCCTCACCGCTTCTCTGCTTCTCCCCTTCCCTCCCCCCCTCACCGCTTCTCTGCTTCTCCCCTTCCCTCCCCCTCACCGCTTCTCTGCTTCTCCCCTTCCCACCCCCTCCCCCTCACCGCTTCTCTGCTTCTCCCCTTCCCACCCCCACCCCCTCACCGCTTCTCTGCTTCTCCCCTTCCCTCCCCCTCACCGCTTCTCTGCTTCTCCCCTTCCCTCCCCCTCACCGCTTCTCTGCTTCTCCCCTTCCCTCCCCCTCACCGCTTCTCTGCTTCTCCCCTTCCCTCCCCCTCACCGCTTCTCTGCTTCTCCCCTTCCCTCCCCCTCACCGCTTCTCTGCTTCTCCCCTTCCCTCCCCCTCACCGCTTCTCTGCTTCTCCCCTCCGGCTGTTTGCAATGGGAGTAGGCGGGATGGGAGTAGAGCTAAGCTCCCTCCCCTTGTCTGCAGCCAACAATGGGAGTAAGAGGGGCAAAGTGGAGCTTAGGCCATGGTTTTGGAATCTAATGAGACTTCCTGTCCCTGCGGTTTCATCCACATAAGAAACTGCAGAATTTCGTGAAGCAAGTTGCCTTCCAAACAATTAAGCAAAGACGGTCAAATCTCCACCGATATCCCAATTATATTTTTGATACTGGATTTTTTCATATTTTCGTATGTCTTTTCTATCAGCGGCGGACGCTACAGATATTGACGGGAATCGGTTACCATTATGCCTTCACACTAACTAAGTCTATGAAGAATTGCCGCTCATCCGCACGGTGCTGACTTCTAAGGGTCTCCATAGGAGAAAAAAACATTACAAAAAAACGACACCTTTTTCTTAAAAAATAAAATAAAAAAATCCAGTTTAAAACTCCCGCTTGCGGCTACGATATCCGCATATTTGTACGCGTTTGCTGAGTAGATTCCATCCTTTGAGCCTGGAACTTAGAAGTTCTGATTGTTGTTTAGACAAGTTTAAATCCCAGATTAGATCATTAAGATCTTCTTGAAATAAGATGTGAGGTTTTGATGAACAACGCAAGCGCCATTTACACGGGCTGATTATCGCGCAAAATTCGTTCAAACGAATGTAAACGTTCGCTTATTGCTTACTATTCCTTAACTTCTCGTTTGACGATGACTTTCAAACAGCATGAAAATCATTGCTGTATCGCTGACTTCTGAGCGAGAAGCCAATGGTGATGCTCTGCACAAGCACTAACAACTTAGCAGCGACGTCACCTGCTCGTGCAGTCCTTTAGCCGTCAGTCGCGCCGAGTAAATGAAGCATTACTTCAAATATAGGATCAGTTCTCAGAAAGATAATCGTTGGCCCATTCACTAATCATTCGGTTTAAATATCAATCAGTCCTTCTTATTCACTTATACAGTCATGCAAGTGGGCACGAACGAACAACTGTATCATGTGGTTTCACCTTCAAGCCTGGTTTACATTGGTAAAGTAAACAGTTGGGTAGGCAGGCAGGATGGTAGAAGCATGACCACTCGACCAGTGAACAGGCAAGCACTGGGGAGAGTCAAGTGGTAGAGCAGTTGCTCCCTCCCTCTTACTACTACTAACTCTAGTGGCCACCCGCCTGGCACTCTTCCTGTGTAAACTAACAGGAAAGTGCACCGATCAGTGCAGAGGCGAGTGGAGTAGCAGTAGAAGGAGGGATTGTATTTTTTCTGGGCCCAGCTCACTAAGGCCAGTTAATTAACTAATGTAAACACAAGCACGAAAGTGTGAGGGCAAGTCAAGAATTGAGCCCACTTACTTGACCAATGTAAACAAGGTCTTACGGAGCAACCTGGGTAGTAGATGTATATTAGAGAACTGTTAGCAATGCTATTCCCCAGCTATACAGGCAAAGGGATATAGCAAATGTATTATTCTTCAGTAGGTTTTGGGGGGAGGGGAGAATATCCGTTCCCACGTCGGATTAACTGTACACGTGACCATGAAACAATATATCTTTTCAGAGGCATTTCCTCGTATATTACTAGTAATTCTAGTAAATTAATAGTGAATGGCCGCCCTGTGATTGGTCATGTGATCTCCCATCCAGAACGCCTTTTACAGCTTCCAACTCTTGTTGAAATTTCTCTTGCAACATTCCTTCTCTCCTCCAGGCATCGAAACTCCTTCCAGAGCTTCATGAGCTCTTCTGTAACTGCACCTGTGGAACGGATCTTATATCCCCGGCGTGCGACCGCAAATTACGGATCCCTCTGTAACCCGCATGTGAGGGGGAGTGATAGATATACTGTATACCTGCAATTCATAGGGGACGTCCCTTATGTATCACTGCACACACGCGCAAATCTTTCTGCTAATGAGGCTACTTTCATCGTGCGAGAATGGCGCGCTGCGAGACGCACAGATATGAACGGGATCATACACGTGAGCGATGTTTCCTGCATGGCACCGCGATGCGATATAGGAAGCAAATCGTGGCATGTGTTATGGGGGCGCGGTAGGCAAACTTCACACAGGCGAGGGAGATAAGTGAGCAAGAGCTGAAAACTGCATCAGAAAAAGTTCCTCTTTGCTACAATGTATCAATCTAGAATCCAAGCTGTAGACTGGATAGATTTGTAGTTAGGCCCAATGTCCCCGGGCGGATTTGATTTGCGGAATCTGCACAGGTCACCCGCAATTCAAAGTGCCCATAGGGAAGCACTGGCATCGCCAACTTAAGCATGCGGATGTGATCTGCAGACCGTTTGGTGCGGAAAACAAATCGCACACGCTCCATTTCAGCGCGGATTCCGTGCGGACGGGCTCAATAGAAATCAATGGGTGCGGACGATCCGCAAATACAATTGCGGATGCACTGCGGATTTGAAGGTTAAAATTAATTAGTGAGGTAGGGGGAAAAAAAAATGAAATAAAATTGAATTTGCGATTGCTGGCATGCATTTAACCCTTTCCAATCCACTGTCTGATGTCTTTAGACATTCTGATTGAAGGCTGTATAGCTCCGATGTCGGAAGATGTCCGGCAGGGTATTCTTACTGTAGATTACTGGCCGCTCTGTTGTCGGGGGGCCTCTCCAGCATGTCCCATACCGTAGTACTGGCTCTAGCCAGCAGATGGCGCCATAGTATAATGGCAGAAAGAGAAAGCTCCCTAGGAAACCCTGAATCCAAAATTAGATTGCAAAAGATTAATGATTTCCGCACTGGCACGCAGGTCTTCTGTGCGTGCCGTGGACATGAGGCCAAAATCTTCAGCTGTGACATACATCCCCACATTATAGGTTTTTAGCCCCAGGAATGTTCCCATTCGCTTACAGCAAGCAGAGGTCTTGAAACACGGGAGCAATTGAAACACAAAGTATATTTAGTTAAATAATATTTAGCATAGGCCATCAGTGGTTTATGGGTGGCGGGTGACCTCCTGGGACCCCACAGACATGGTTAGCTGCAGGAGAGGCTCGTTCACACAGTCTTTGGGAAAAAAAACGCAACCTTTTTACTGCTTACGTTTTTTTACGTCCACCTTACATCTATATTCACTGTGTTTTTCTTATGCAAAAAACGGCAAGAAGGCCCAACGGATTTTCTCTTCCCCCCCCACTGCCTCTTAACAACATATGTAAAAAGTCCCTGCAACGGCGTATTTCCTGCGTTTGTATCCAATCCAATAGACTTTAATGGACCATTTATGTTTAATGGTCGATTTAGGCTTGCTGCGCATTTTTTTTTTCCTCGAATGATCAGTCCAAAATCAAACACACCCCGTAAATACACCAACGCAAATCAATGGTGTTGTATCCTGTCAGTAAAAAAAATAAAAACACCCCCGATCACAACAGCCCCCTTTTCCCGGATAGCCTACAGATAGACAGTCAATATTTAATGGCTAATTAGCGAGTGTGATAACTAGCTATTTACTTGAAATCGCAGACCGCTTTTGAATTACCAACAATGGCCTCCAGACCTGCTAAATCTATAGTAGCAGGGAAAATACACTGCAATACACAAGTATTGAAGTATATTATATTATTAGATGAGTGATGACCGTATCGCAAGTTCAAATCCCCTGGAAAAAAAACCTAAAAATAAGAGGACTAAATTATAGAATTATTACATGACTTGTCACTGCATCAGGATAGGGGAAATCAGAAAGCCAAAATGCTGTTTTTGTATCCATTCTGCCTCGCATTGAAAAGTGCTCAAGAAGTGCAATTTGTACCCAAAATGACACCAAATCGCCCCACAAAAGTAAAAAAAATGAACAAAAAAAAGCCCTCACACAGCTCCGAGGATTGAACAGTAAGGCCAAGTTCACTGTTAATATTTTCCATTTTTCCCGACTGAGCAGCCCCACAAAAGGCTATACTGCAGAGACTTCATCATTAAAGGGGTTGTACTAGGATTATCCGCTATCCACAGGGGTGCTGGTCCCGTGTCCCCCTCTTCTAGTCACTGTGAGGTCACTTAACCTCCCGCTGTAACATCAGAATGAATGGAGCACTGACCCAGCAAGAGCGCCAACTACCCCATTTATTTCAATGGGGCCGACAGAAATACCCGATCGCTTGCCACTACTCTGCTATCTCCAGCAGTCCCATTGAAAGTGAGTGGAGCCATAGCACACTTGTGCAACCAGCACCCCACTGATCAGCAGGTTATCCACACTACCCTGCGGATACAGCGGATGTGATCCTGGTGCAACCACTTTAAACGGCCACTCCAGCAAGATCACATTGTTTCATGCCTATCCCCCTCACCAGATTGCCTGTCACACTTTGGTGGTCTCCTCTGTGTAATTCAAGCCACTTTCCTGCAGTGCAGCCCCATGTCTGATGCTTATCAGTTACCATCTTGTTGTTGCTTTCACATCAATCCCATGATACATCAGCACAAAATTAGTTAAGGCTATACCATTTCTTCCTGCTGGCATGACAGTTTAACATCATGCTGCGGTCCATAAGTATACAGTCAGTAGGATGAGCTGTGATCTCCTCTATTATACCTGTGTGATCACCATCAGTAACTGTGATAGGAGTGCCTGTGTCCTCCCCTAAGCAGTTTCTCTGGCAGGATTCATGCAGCAGCATCACACGAACTGAGAATCGGACTAGAAAATGATTTTTTTTTAATGGCCGCTATTGAACCGCATCTAACTCAGTAGAGGAAATAAAACCGTCACACAGATGTAGAATCACTTGCTGCACCGCGCCCCAATAATAGGCTGATAGAAGGTCTGAAGCGATGAACCGACCTCAGTGTGTGCGGATTGGTTTCATCACGTCATCTCAGTAATTAGTGTCACAAGAGGTCTGTTGCGCACACACACATATTACGGCGGTGTGGACGCTCCGTGTGGGGCACGGCATGACAAACTTTTCACCCTTTCAAAAAGTAGTCGTCCGCCCTCCCTTTAGGCAGTTTACTATGCAACAGGTGAAAAAACGTGCTGTGCAGGATAGTGGCATAGGAGAATGCTGACAGATACACAGCACCCTCATGTGGTGAGCGCTGGTAACTGCAAGCCACAAGTCATATAAATAGAACTAAAGGCCAGCGCTGCAATGACATTCGGTGACATTGGCACTTTCACCCACCCAATATTCAATCCTCACCTGTTCTGTTAAGATATTATCGAATATTTTGGGGCACCCAGAGGTGCAACTTCAAGTGCCTCCGACTGCTGCACAATCCTGTCCAGAGAGGGTTGCGCAGCTCAGGATCCCCAATTAACTGATCAATGGGCCACCTATCAGTGCAAACAGCACTGGAACCAGACAGTGCTGTCAGTACTGCAGTGGCCCAATTTGGTATTACAAGTAGAGAGACCATTGAATTCAATGAGAGCTATACTTGCAGAACCAAACTGGGCCGCTTAAATGCTGACGCTATCCATTACCAGCACTGTCCGCACGGTCAGCGGGCTTGGTAATAAGCAGACCTCCGCCAATCAATAGTAAAGGTATTGGACAACCCCTTTAAAGTGATTATTGTACACCATTTTCCACCCCCCACCCCCCTTCCAAAAAAAAAAAACCTTTTTTCTCCCCTCTATGTCTCCTCTGCTTCATTACTAGCCTGTGCCATTATAGGTGGACTGCTGGGTAGTGTCACATCACCCATTTTGCAGCTTTCCACCTGCAACTTCCCAAATCCTTTGCATGCAGTCTATACTTCTTTCAGTCTTCCTTGTTCCACACCACTAGTCAGTCTCCTTCTCCCTCTGGCAGCTGTAAATATAGTCCCTTGTAAGCTTCCAGTCAGTCTCCTTCCCCCTCTGGCAGGCATGAATTTTGTTTCCAGTAAATTCTCCTGCAGATAGATAATTGTAGCGTGGAGTCTGAAGCAGTGAAATAAATAGCAGATGCTTGCCCACAAGTCAGTCCTCCGAAGCATTCTTCTCAACTTTGCTGCGCACCGGCTCTGGTCCATCCCTGACAAGCAGCGTAAACACGATTTGTATAGAGTGCTGTTCAGTGACCAAAGGATCGCTATGCAGAGAGCTGGCTGTGGGGAGAGAGAACTGAGCATATGCGTCCTCCGCCACTCAGATCTTAGGAGTGGACGTGTACACGGATATACACTCTGAACACTAGGTGGTGCCAAAAAACGGAGCCGAGTGAAGGAAACCCTGCATGACCTGAACGCAGGTGTGAAAGCAACCTAAGCCAGCTATTGCACAAGTAATTATATACGGTACTTGTGGCTTACTTGTTGTATACCAGCACTTTCTAAGGGGTACTGGTACAGGTTTATATTATACTACACCCCAATGTTCCCTAGTATTGCCCTGTGTGCGTTTTAGGTATTTCTATCCCAATAGGTCATCGGTAGTTAAAGGTTAACCAGGAACATACGGTGTTTCACCCAAAATAAGACCCTCTCATATTAATTTTTGCCCCAAAAGAGGCACTGGGTCTTATTTTCAGGGGATGTCTTATCATACTCACCTAGCAGGCACCGCCCGGGTCCCTCCCGCCAGTCTCCACAGTTCCGGCAGGCTTCCTTGCAGTTCTCAGCGCTGACAGAAGATCGCTTGCTGGTAACGGGGTTTGTAAAACCCCACCTCCAGCAAGTTATTACTTTGATTGGCTGAGCCGCAGTGCTCGAGAACCAATCACTGCGGCGCTTGATGAACCAATCACAGCCATTCAACGTGATCATTCGGGGGATGACAACAGCCTTCTTTCCAGTTTCCAATAGTTCTGTCTAGTAAGTGGTTGTCCCGGACTGCCCAGTTACCAGCATGACCCAATAGTCTATACTCTAGCTGGAAACACTAACTGCATTCTGACCCCAACCCTCCCCTTTAAGAACATATTGATTGGCAGACACTGTGTACCCTCCATTGGGAAAATCAATAATGAGCAAAATGCCTTTGATCATTCAGTGCCGGGCATCGAACAGCAGCGAGCGGCCGCCGGCCAGCAACTTATCATATGCCAAGAGACCAGAAACTGGCAGCAGCACACAGCAGTTATAACGCCGGGGGCAGCAACCTCTGACCCTACAAAAGTACTGACAAGAATTAGATGTTTTTGTTTTTTTTCTAAACTGGCCAACCCCTTTAAAAAAAAAAACAAAACGATTTATCGTTCGTCCGAGCTATTGATGAAAAGTTTGCTCATGCAGCCCGTTTATACAGACAGATAAATCGTTCACGATTAGCGAACGAGCCAGCGACGATTTTCATGCTTGCATGAAATGAAAGATGAACAGGAAGATTTGCAAGGTACCATTGCTCGCCAGGGACCACCACCGATTAGCTGTTTGCTGGCCCACTGCACTTGTGTAATGAGCTGATTTCTGCAGCAAACACAGCTCTGTTTCCACCCCAGTGGCTAGGCTTGGTATTGCAGGTAAAATTCAAATTCATTTCAATGGGAACTTAGCCGGTAATACCAAGCCTGGCCACTGGAGTGAGAACGGAACTGTCTGCTTCCTGTTGAAATCAGCTCAGTGCAGAAGCACAGTGGCTTATGGAACAGCTGATTGACAGAAGTTCCTCTTGATGGACCCCTGCTGATCTACTACTGAGGACCTATCTTGAGGATAGGCCATCATTGTTTACAATTGGACAACCCCTTTAAAAGAAATTGGTATAATACAAAGTTTAGAGTAGGAGTGAACAAAATGATTTAGGGGCGTCTGGCACAGAGGCGAAGGGGACTATGGATGGCAAAATGACAACTGAGTAATTTGCTACCCTATGTGCAGCCATTCTGCTTTTTCCGCTGCAGAAGTAAAGTGATGTTGGTAACAATAGGGCACAATGGTACCAACTAAAATGCCCAAACCAGTGCCCTTCTATGAACCCTACCCACCAACTATTTAATCCGAGATGGGGGTCACATGACAGTTTCTACAGCTGACTTCTCATACTGGACTGGTAGGTTAAAGCCACTTGTCTACCACCTGCCTTTGGATAAGTAATCTACACCAATGAGACGGCCATTGTATGCCAGCACCTGCACAGAGGAATGATCCTCATCCCGGGCCGTAGGGGGCAGAAGGAGCCAAAATGCTACAGGAGAAGACAACAGTGCTGTGTACTGAGCAAACATTTACACTGGGAACCTCCTGCCAACAGTAGTCGCCCAATGCCACGTAGCCCTGGGCAGGCAATCTCCGGCACTGAAGTGAACGGAGCGGCCGCATGCCTGCGTGATCTCTGTTCCATTCATTTAGGGGCTGACCGGACCACTTGTCTAGGAATCCAGGTGGACCCCCACCAATTTTATAAGATGGCGCAATCCCTACAGCACTGTATATTTAGTAGTGGCTGTACTTAGTATTGCAGCTCTGACCTATTCACTGTAGTGAATTGTAATACCAGACACAGCCATCATTTCGTGTACGGTGCTGTGCATGGTGAACAATGAAGAAGAGCCGATGCGTGCTGCAGCATTTTCAAGCAGCGGATCAGTGGGGTTGCTGAGGGTAGGACCCTCACTGATCTATTAGCAATGGGCTATCCAATACTGTATTCCCAGAAAACCCCTTAAAGGGGTTTTCTAGCATATGAAGAAGAAAAAAAAAATTCTACCAGCTGTGAGACACTGAAGGGGTTAATTGTGGATGGTCGCTTTTGCCAAGGTTCAGGTATTACGCGCATTAGGTATGAAGGGAGTTCGTGTCTACATGGGAAAAACCAGGGTGTGACGTGATCTCCAGCAAAGGTAATTGCTGGAGATGTTTTTGTAAAACTTGTTTGGGTCTAGTTTTTTTTTGGAATGGATGGCAGGCTTGGTAGTGGGGCTGTCCATTCCACTCCCTCCACTCCAGGTCTTGTTAGGGGGAGGCAAGCAGTGCGGAGCCGTCGGCTGGGGAGTGACATTTCTGTGCGGGGCTCTGGTGCAGGTCAGTCTGCATCAACAGGAAACCAATCGCCTACTGCTGGAACAAATGGCTGCACTGCGAGAGGCGGTGTCTATAAAGCGGACTGCGACTGCTGAGGGGCCAAATGCAAACCTGCAAGGGGCCCGTGCTGTGCAACCGTCCATGTAGGGCATCAGTGCAAGCCTCGCTGCAAAAGATAGCTCCTTCGGACGACATGAAAGCCTATCTCAGCATCTTTGAGAGAGTAGCAGAGCGGGAAAGACTGCCTATGGACCAGTGAGCGGATGTCGTGGCGCCTTTCCTGACAAGTGAACCCCAAAAGGCCTATTATGACCTGAGCGAGGTGAACTCCCGTGACTACGCCAAATTAAAGGCATAGATCCTGGCTCGTCTGGAGGTTACCATGCAGGTGCGTGCAGGCCGGGTTCATGCCTGGACTTTCTTGGAGAGCCTACCACCTCGGTCCCAGATGCATGACCTGGTCCACCTGGTAACAAAGTGGCTACAGCCCGAGAAGTGCACTCCAGCGCAAAATGGTGGAGAGGGTCGTCCTGAACAAGTACAACCGCTCCTTGCTGTCTAGGATACAGCGCTGGGTTGGACAAGCAGGACCTACCGACGCAGACCAGCTGGTGAATTTGATGGAGAGGTATCGTGCCACAGAGGAACTGCTACAGACGTCTACCAGCCGGGGCATTGCCAAGGAGGCCAAGTCGGCCAAAGGAGCCGGAAGGACTGCTCCGTTTTCTTCTGGCGGGAGGCGTGATGTGAGGGGAGTTGGTACAGAGGGGAAACCAGCGACTGAACCTCGCTGGGGGTCTCGAGACAGATATCCAGGCCGCATACAGTGTTGGCGGTGCCATGAGTGGGGTCACATAGCTGCCCACCGTCCCCTTACCACCGAGCCCATGGTTTGCAGCTGTACAGGAGATGTTTTTGTAAAACGTGCTTGTGCCTGGTTTTTTTTGGAATGGATGGCAGGCTTGGTAGTGGGGCTGTCCATTCCACTCCCTCCACTCCAGGTCTTATTATGGGGAGGCAAGCTCCTCAGGTGTGGAGGCTGGGTAATTACCTAGTCCATAAAGTCTGCAAAGCTGCAGACAGAGTTGAGGCCGGGTGCAGCTAGATGCTGGAAGCTGCTGGTCTCAAGAGGCGCTGTGTTTCTGATCAAGGTCACAAGAAAATGGACTTTTGTACAAAAGCGCTTTATGTCCGTGCGGCTGCAGCGAGCCGTGTCGTATAGTCAGGGAAAGGACTCTGTTTAGTTAGTGCTGGAGAAGGAGGATTGTTGTTTATGCCTGAAAGCTAAGGGCGCCTGTCCAAGGGCGTGATTTCGCTATGGAAAGCGCTGGCACCTGTGCACGAGTGTAGATTCATTGCAATTCTCCGCTCGCGGCGGGCAATTCGCAGCCAGATAGGGCTGACCGGCGGAGAATCGGCGGCGGAGATCTGCCGCGGGACTTTGCATCGCCTGTGGACAAAGGGCTTTAGGCTGTGTTTTGTTTATTTTAGACTTTTTAATAAACGCAGGCCCAGCCTGTATGGACTACATACCTGCACCCTGGTCTCTGACTGCCGTGTACACTGCGATCCCGCGCTCTACCTGAGCTGACTCTCCCACAAAGCTTAAAAAAAATCACATTAATCAAATTAAGAAAAAATAAATGAAAACACTGTCCTATTTTGACGGCTCCCCGTCCAGCACTGCAGCCCCAATGCCCGCGGCACGGAAGCTAGAAGAAGTAGCGGGCGGTCACGCGCCATTCATTATGTACCTGACCGCTCAACGAGTGACAGGCTTCAGCAGCGATTTCTCAATGGGCCCCTGAAGCCGGTGGCTGGCTCAGCAGTCATGTATATAACGACCGGCATGTGATTGCCCACCGCTTCTCCTGGCCTCAGTGCGGCGAGCCGCTGAAATAGGCGAGTATGCAACTTTATTTTATTTCACGTGATTTTAAGTCTTTTTTTCTTCTTTTTTTTTTTGAGGGCACCACGATGCAGGAAACAAATCGCGGCATGTTCCATCTTGTGCGTAATCTCTCATCGCTGCCCCACTATTTTCATTGGGAGAAACTCGCCGCGACAGAGGATCACTGCCTCCCCGAAGTGATACGAGTCCCCCTTTAAGCCAATACAGCTGGGAAAAAAATCCTACCCACCGCTGCCAACACTGCAACAGTGCCACTCCTGTCGAAAAACTTTTGTCTGGTACTGCAGCTCAGCCCCATTCAGATGAAGGAGTCTCAGCTGTAATACTGCACACAGGCTAAGGGCAAGAGTGGCGCTGTTTTTGTATGATAACAGCCAAGTCTTTCTATTCAGACACAACCTCTTTAAAGGGGTTATCCCAAAATCTCAATTGTTATCCCCTATCTACAGGATAGGGGATAACTTTATGATGCGTGGGGGTCTCAGCAGGGTCCCGTTTGCCCCTCTTCTCCCACCCTGTGGAGATACCTGAGTGGACCCGTTTTGGTATTTTCATCCGCACCACAACCTGCTCCACCAGCGCTCCCTTCATGCTGATGTCACTGCGGGGGGGAAGGGGACCCCATAGTGACAGCCAGAATGGGACACAAGAGTATCTAACTTGTCATTTTGGCAGAACCCTTTTAACTAAGGACTGGTGTCTGATTTGGGTGAACACTTCTACCTTACCCCCAGGTGGCGCCCTAACAGGCCAATAAATGGTAAAATTCGTATCGATCATCCAATATTTAAATATCAGGGAAGGGAAACTTTAGGCCGCCTGCCGACGACCGGGTCGGATCCGGCTGCGAGAATTCTCACAGCGGGACCCGACCCGAGTGTCTGCAGAGAGCAGCGTGTCACTGACCTCTCCCGCAGCCCCGGCTCTTTCACGTGCCGGCTGATGCGCAGAGCGGGGCCGGCGAGCGACGAGATTTCGCACGGCCGTCTGCCTAGGATTGCGTTTGTTAACGCAATCCTATGGCAGCTTCCAGGGGTGGAAATTCCGAGGGAAATCCCGCCGCGGAATTTCCGCCCGTGTGCAGGGGGCCTAAAGCGGATGCCAGAAATCTGTTGCCGCTTATCTTGATTGATTTTAACAGGGCTATGGCCGGCTTTACAGGACCGTGGAATCTGCGATCGGCGTCCGCAGCAAATCGCACTCATTGAAAGACATGTAAAATCTTTTTTTTTTTCCTGCCAACACTCGCGGATACGCATTGCGTACTCCGCCGCGAGCGGAGGAAATATTGCAGATGGCTCTATTTTGCTGTTGGCGGTCTCCAGTGAAGGTTATTCGACCCGCAGCCCATTCGCAATTAACCCTTTGCAATCCAAGTTTGGATTCAGAGTTTCTTTTTTTGCCATTATACAATGGTGCCATCTGTTGGCTAGAGCCAGTACTACAGTATGTGACATGCCGGAGAGGCCCCCCTCCCCGCGCTAAGCACTGTAAAAAGCGAGCTGCACGAGAACAGGGCGGATTTGTCGCGGAAGTCAGTCCGGAATTTCGCTGTGGCAAATCAGTCTATGGCTGCTCATCCTGGGTTTAGTAAGCCATGTGGACGGGATTTGTAAAAAGTCCCACCGTCACGGGACGGCCAATCCGTCACGGCCAAGCCGGTGCTGCGGCGCGGATTCCCCAGCTGCAGCATGTCTTTTTTTTTTCGTTGCGGCTGCGCACTCCTCTATGGGGGAGCCGACCGCAGCGGTAAAGCATTCGGCTGAGTGCCGCGCGTTTTGAAGCAGCGCTTTCCCGGCGGAAGTCTCGCGGTTTTCCGCTGCGGCCAAACCGCAAGATTTCCGGCGGGATTCCGCCCTGTGGGAACCCAGCCTTAGGCTAACGTCCCGCGGCTCGCCAACATGCGATATCCCCGTGGATGCGAGGCGCTTTTATATCAGCTCTGCATCACTCCAGGGAAACAGCGAAACTCTGCGCGGCGAAGGGTCGCAGTTACCGCCATTGTTCTTAATAGGTAAACCTTGCGATGCTGCCGCCAGCACTACTGACAGCAGCGGGCGATGTGCGGGCACGCCAAAGACAGGATGTGACGCAATTTGTTTCCTGTATCGCAATGTGGGGCAAAAAAATTGCTCATATTCATGCGAGATTTGTCTCATCACATAAGACAAGCCCAGCTTATACCTCCAGCGCTCTCTTCATCGGGGTGTAGTCAGACGATCAGTTGATCAGCCGTGGCCACCACTCAGGACCCCGGAGGATCAGTTGATGGGGCACTTACTGGCAGCACTGCAATACAACGGAGTTAGAGCAGATGCTGTTGCTCCGACCCTGGTGTAGTGGTCGGCACTTGTAATTGCAGGTCCTATTGATTTTAATGAGAGCTGTGCCTGCAGCTACACAGGGGTTGCAGCAGTGTCTGCGCCAATCTCCATACACTGTGGTGCTGAAAGCGGGCACCCGATCAGCCGACCCCCCGAAGGCGGACCCCCAGCTGATCCACTATCAATGACCCGAAACACACGCTCAAAATACGCTCACGTGAAGGAACCCATTGAAATCAATGGGTTCTATTGGCTGTGTGCTGCGTGTGCAATAAGCTGTGCAGATGCATTTGTGTCAATAAGCCCTTTGTTGGCATCGGGTGGCAGTTCAGTGTTTAGCGTGTGAACACGAGGCGGGTTTTCTTAGTAAGCGGTTTACGTCTTCCTCGTCAGGGCGGGCAGCGCTTATTCGCTGGTGCGCAATAACAGCTGTCACAACCAATATGTTGTTCAGTGATCGTTACCTCCCGGCGCAGATCTTCCATCCAAGTTAGGGCTCACACCCACTTGCCATTTTTCTTCTATCCGATGCGACAGCGGTGATTTTCAATGGCTTCATACTCATTTGCGATGTTTCACTCCAGCTTCGCAACGCAGAGAAGAAATCTGCCAAATCGCTCAGTGTTATCAATGGGGCCAGCGGCAGCAGCGCCAACCCCACTGAAAACGTAGGGAGAATATCATAGACTTCTGCCGCAGCTGTCACATGTAGAAATGCCATGTGACCGATAAACCCATCATCGCAGGCAAAGGAAAAGCCTGCAGCCCCCTCAGGTAGGTGACGGGAGTCAGGACCTCCACTGAGCTGATACTGATGACCTACCCTGACGACAAGTCCCCTTTAACCCTTTGCAATCCAATTTTGGATTCAGGATTTTCTAGGGGGCTTTCGCTTTCTGCCATTATACATTGGCGCCATCTGCTGGCTAGAGCCAGTACTGCGGTATGGGACATACTTGAGAGGCCCCTGACAACAGAGCGGCCAGTAATCTACAGTAAGAATACCCTGCCGGACGTCTTCCGACATCGGAGCTATACAGCCTTCAATCAGAATGTCTTTAGATGTCAGACAGTAGATTGGAAAGGGTTAAAGGGGTTGTCTGGGTGTGGAGGGTTTTTTTAATTTTTAAACACAAGTGCAACTGCGTTAAAACAATAGAAGCAGCCATAATCCCATGATCGTGCCGCCGGCGATCCAGCGCTGCGGTCCTTTGTTTGAGAACTGTATCACCTGACTGCTGCAGCGGGCACCGTTCTCCTGGCATCGTGGCTCCTAGTATCTGAATGGTGATGCCAGGACAATGGCGCATGGGGAAAAAAAAAAAAAGGTCACTAGCCCCGGCGAATCGTCAGGTACCTCTTTTAAAGGTGTTGTCTGAGTTAATTAAAGGGCATCTCAGCGGGTCCCCCGTGGGGTAGAATAAAGCAGCTGATCCCCACTGGTTACGGTCTCTGCAGCCAGTGACAGCGCTCAGCGATCATCACCACCGTTGGCTGCAGCAGCTTGTTTGGAGATGGCTCAGGCTGACCGCAGAAGAGAGACGGCAGCAGGGGGCGAGCGGCGGGTGATCAGTTGCTTTGTTATTCTACACCCGGGGGACCCGCTGAGGTGCCCTTTAAATCTGTTCCCTGCATTCCTCCAACAGGATCCGTCCGCTTTGCAGTCCTCGTGAATTGACATCTCCGGAGCATCTACTTTGCATGGTGCCATTCCTCTGTTACTCCTCCTGGAAACGTATTAATAAATGACAACTGCGCCCCTACATACTCCCACACCGTTCGGCAGGATCTGAGAGTGTAGGGACTCTCCGCCGCAAAGCGAATGGTAACATCCAGTTGTTAGTTTTGTCCATGTATTTCCAGGAGGAACAACAGAGGAACAGCACCATAAAGAATTACAAGAAAATGCGTCCGGAATTCCAATTCCGTGCGGAATGCAAGACTAGAACAGCCCGCTGCGGTCGGAGCGCGAAGTGCTGGCAGCCTGTGATTGCAGGTAACCTTTGTAACAATATTACCGTCCAACAATTGCGCAATTTCCAGCACTTTCTACGATCGGTTTTCCTTTCTACTAGGAAAAGCTATTTCTGCATGCATTTAAATTGCACGGAAGCTGCAACAGAACCCCCATGCAACGAGGAAGTAAGCTCCATGCTGCTCACCTCCTCCACAAAGCTGGTGATGTCGTACACCCGGCCGTGGATCACCAGCCAGAGCTCCTTTGGGCTGTTCTTTTTCCTCACATCCTCCAGGGTGTAGTAGGTGGCCGGAGACTCCTCGCCGGAGCTGCCTTCACTGTTCGCCATTGCCAAGGTGCAGAACGCGTTACGTAACCCGACGTGGTATGACTGCACCCGGCTTCCGTAAAGCGACGCCTTACACTCGGCTCATGGACACAGGTGAGGTCTCCTAGGTAACAACCAATCACCTCCGAGAAGGCGGGACACATGGGAAACAACCGACCAATCACGAACGCCACTGCCTTCAGCCCACTGACGAATAGCATTTACGTCAAACAGCGTGAAGCTCCCAGTCGCCATCTTTAATCCGGTCATGGCCATGAATCAAAGGCCAGGTCAAAGATCACTATTGTATAACATGAAGAAATGACGTCAAGTGTTTTGTTCTTTTTAATAAAACTGCCTAAAAATGATGTTTTTTACCAGGTGCTGTTAGCTGAGGCAGGAAATATGGCACATGTACAGTTACAGCCAGTGTATATGGATTTACTCTGCAATCTCTGCTCATTATTTAGAAACACCTACCACCTGACCAATCAGAGGCCGCAGCGGTCAGGTGCCATTCTCCTGGCATCATAGCGCCAATCAGTTTGGCTGTAATGCCAGGAGAATGGCACAAGACCGCTTAGGTCTCTGATTGGCGGCGCCAGTCAGGTAGAAGCCATTGCTAAACAAAGACCGCAGGAGCTGCAGCGCTGAATGTCTGATTGAACGAATGGGTGCTTTTATCGTTTCAACACATTCGCACCCATATTTAAAAAATTATCCGCCCCGGTGGAAAAAATAATAATCTTTATTTATATAGCGCCAACATATTCCGCAGCGCTTACAATACAGGGGAAATAAAACAAGACCACGGTCGCATGAAGTAAACAATTAATGGAAACAGTGGGGGTGAGGGTCCTGCTCCAACGAGCTTACATGCTACAAGTAATGGGGTGAGGGTCCTGCTCCAACGAGCTTACATACTACAAGTAATGGGGTGAGGGTCCTGCTCCAACGAGCTTACATACTACAAGTAATGGGGTGAGGGTCCTGCTCCAACGAGCTTACATACTACAAGTAATGGGGTGAGGGTCCTGCTGCAACGAGCTTACATACTACA
Organism: Eleutherodactylus coqui; assembly: GCF_035609145.1. NCBI lineage: Eukaryota > Metazoa > Chordata > Amphibia > Anura > Eleutherodactylidae > Eleutherodactylus > Eleutherodactylus coqui. Next base: position 21,550,709 of record NC_089847.1, on the reverse strand, counting down.
GATAATGGGGTGAGGGTCCTGCTCCAACGAGCTTACATACTACCGATAATGGGGTGAGGGTCCTGCTCCAACGAGCTTACATACTACAGATAATGGGGTGAGGGTCCTGCTCCAACGAGCTTACATACTACAGCTAATGGGGTGAGGGTCCTGCTCCAACGAGCTTACATACTACAAGTAATGGGGTGAGGGTCCTGCTCCAACGAGCTTACATACTACAGGTAATGGGGTGAGGGTCCTGCTCCAACGAGCTTACATACTACAGATAATGGGGTGAGGGTCCTGCTCCAACGAGCTTACATACTACAGATAATGGGGTGATACAGAAGATAAAGGGGTTGGAGATGTGCATGGTATGGCAAGGTGGAGAGTGAGGGATGCTATACACTGACAATGGTCAGGGCGTATAGTGGCAGAGTCGGTATGACTGCAGGGGGCGGTTGATTACGGCTATCAGGCATTGCAGTCAGTAGGTCAGGGAGCATGTTATCAGGCGGCGTACAGAGGGGTTGGGTTTGGTTTAGGCTGTATTCCAACGAACGTATATCGGCTCGGTTTTCACGATATACGTCGTCCTCATGTGCAGGGGGGGGGGAGGATGGAAGAGCCAGGAGCAGGAACTGAGCTCCTGTCCCCTCTCTGCCTCCTCTCCGCCCCTCTGCACGATTTGCAATGAAAGGAGGCGGGAAAGGGGTGGGGCTAAGTTCCGCGAATTAGCCCCGCCCCCGTTCCGCCTCTCCCCATTGCAAATAGTGCAGAGGGGCGGAGAGGAGGCAGAGAGGGGGCGGGAGCTCAGTTCCTGCTCCTGGCTCTTCCATCCTCCCCCCTGCACATGAGGACGACGTATATCGGCTCGGCGTGAAAACCGAGCCGATATACGTTCATGTGAATGCACCCTTAGGGAATGTGGTATGCCTCCCTGAAGAGGTGCGGTTTTAGAGCACGCCTGAAGTTTAGTGTGTCAGTGGTTGCCTGGATATTTTTTGGTAGTGCGTTCCAGAGGACCGGTGCTGCTCTTGAGAAGTCTTGGAGGTGGGAATGAGAGGTTCGAATTAAAGGGGCGCTCAGTCTGGTTTCGTTAGCAGAGCGGAGAGCCCGGGCTGGGTGATGGATTGAGATGAGGGAAGCAATGTAGGGCGGGGCGGTGCTGTGGAGGGCTTTGTGGATGGGGTGGTGAGTTTACAAAAAAAAAAAAGGAAACCTGGAGTTGGCATTACAAGTCATTAGGAAAAATAATATAACAGATCACGGATTGTATCTAACTTGGATTCTGTAGAAATGGCTTAAAACACCCAAAATGCAACGGTGTATGAACATTAAAAACCGTGGCCACAACATGACATGGAGATACGGGTACCACAGCTCTCAACCAGTGAGGAAATGGTAGAAAAATACAGGTTTTTACAAAAAGCAATGGGTTTTAGAGGCGGAATTCACATGGAAAAGTCCGTTGCCTGAACATACGGTCAGACTCCGCACCAATGATGGGGATCTTGAAGCGGATTTTGACGCTGATGCACAGCAGAATTTACCCTTTCAATTGAAAGAGTGGAATCGGCTGCAGATCTGCATTAAAATACGCACCACCGATTTTGACGCGATTTTGGTTCAGATTCTTCCACTGATAAAGATCAGCACCATTTCGGCTATGTGGGAGCGCACCCTTACGAGAATCTGTCACCTCTCCTAAGGCTGCCTGTCCACGGGCATTGCAAAATCCCACAGCGGATCTCCGCTGTCTGGGAGCAGGAGTCGGCAGACGAATCTCCGCGGTGAGCCTATTGTGGCAATTCGCAGCATACTGCGATTTGCCGGCCGCGAGCAGAGAAACGCTATGATTTTCAACTCGTGGACAAGGGGGCTGCACTTTCCATAGCAACGCTATGGAGAGCGTTCACTGCGTTCCCTGCGGCCGCATTATCGCAGCGGGGAACGCAATGAAAATTCGCCCGTGGACAGGAGCCCTAACACATCTGTTTTACTAAACGTTTGCATTCCCCATGAAAGAATCTGCGACATCTTTTCTCCTATTTCTGTGTCGTCCTGTTCCTCTGTTACTCCTCCTAGAAATGTCTGCACAGACAGAACTGATTGCATAGTGTGGGACAGGGCAGAGCCCACCGGATAACATCTTGGATTAGGCTGCTTTCACATCTGCGTCGGGGTTCCGTTTTCCTGTTCCGTTCGAGAAGCAAGAAAGGGGATTCTCCTGGCGGAACTGATGAGTCTTATGATGGAACGTAACATCACCAAACGGACCTAATTGACTAGAACGGGGTTGGTTTGGGCTGTCTTGCATTTTACCGGAAGCCCCAAATGGAGGTACCGGTGCAGATGTGAACCCGGCCTTAGGCCGGTGTTATCGGACCACACCGGTATCAATCTGATGACCTCGTTGCCAGGTGCCAAATTGGTAGATATGAAAGCCTGTGATGAGAAGATTGCTATCAGTATCTATGAATAATGTGAAGCACTCCGTGTTGTAGCAAGATGCTCTTCTCAAGAGAACTCACAAGAACTCTGTTTAATTGAAGACATTACAAGGGTCCCCAGTGGCAGACCCCAACCGATCAAATATTGATGGCGTATGCTGAGGATAGGCTGTCAAATTTTAAAAGCTGGATAACCCCTTCAAAGTATTGGTGCTTATCTAGGTGGTTGCTACTGGTGGTGGTATGTAATGGCGCGGCGGTGACAGACCGAGGCGGATGGAGCAGCAAGTCACCCGATACGCATATTTATTTCAACTGCCTGCTGCTGACACCATTACACGTAGCCTGGACTTTACACACCCTTTGGGGGCTGCATCTCTAATCCCAGGACACCAACAACGTAGACATTAGAGATGAGCGAGCATACTCGATAAGGCAAACTACTGCCTTATTCGAATACCTGCCCGCTTGTCTCTAAAGATTTGGGTGCCGGCAAGGAGCGGCGAGGGAGAGCAGGGGGGAACGGAGGGGAGATCTCTCTCCCTCTCCCCCCCCCCCTCTCCCCCTAGGCACACCGCTGCAACTCACCTGTTACCCGCGCCGGCAACCGAATCTTTAGAAACGAGCGGGCAGGTACTCGAATAAGGCAGTAGTTTACCTTATCAAGTATGCTCGCTCATCTCTAGTAGACATCAATTTATCGAATGTCCATCCCCGGCGATCACATACTGACTCGGTACGCTTGTAGCGTCAGCTGGCTTGTTGCACCCCCACAGTACCAATACTGCAACTCAAACGTCCACATAGGTTCATGGAACAACAAATCCCAGCATAATGTCTGCTTATAAAGAAACACTCTTCTGCATCTTGCGGTATCTGGAAGCAGTCCTGGCTCGACCTCGGTCAAAGTCCCCAAAATAGTTCACTCCTAGCAGGTTGAGCCCTGAGTGAATCGCTACTGTCCGTCTAACTGGTACTCAAACCCTCACAAATGTGCAGCAGGTCTTATGACTAACAAGTCCTTACGGGTGTGCACACTGATCGGCTATTACTAAGGCTGGCCTCACTTACGAACGTTGCGTGGTGCTCCTGGCTTCAACCAACTTTGGAATCTGGAATAGGGGGTGTTTCCTGATCATGCTTTACAGCAATTGTAATGGTAGTCCAAATGTCCTCTTGGGTGGTTGCATGCTCAGTGCTGATGACTTCCTCTCCTGCAGCTTGTCACACCTCCAGGCTGGTCCTCTGTAGTTCCAGGTAACCTCTAATTTTCGGCCCTTTTAGTATAGTATCATGGAGCAGCGGCCTCCGCCACTTCACTGGCCCCTCTGTTGACTGCCTGCTCTCCTGTGCTGCTGGGCTCTCTCAGTCCTGGACTCAGCTGTTATGCAGCTCACAGCCTTTTCTACCAGTCGAACCCCAGTCGAGCATGGGTGTTACTGCTCCGTTCATTTCAATGCGACTGCTGGAGACAACCAAATGCTTGACCGCTGCATCATTTATTTGGGGACCATCTGGACCTGTATTCTCGTGACCAATAGAGATGCCAGTGGTTGGACCCCGACGTTCAGATGGTTATCCTCCATCAATAGAAATTTTTGTAAAATTTATTGGCCACACTTTGAACTTATATTGGTGCTCTATCATTGAAGACAGGTTCTGGTCTTCGACTACTATCAGCAAGGTGGGTTTCAGATGAGCATATTGTAACAAGTTTATAATACGGATTCGTATTACGGACGCGTCACAGGCGACATTACAACCGTATGTCATCAGTATATTTTATTTTCTACTGAATCAATACTTCTTTGTATAATATAAAATAATAGCAATATGGGGCAAAAATGCAAAAAAGAAGGTATTTTTTAAAAAATGGCCGTGAAAAATATGGCCATGTTACATTAGTGCCCAAAAACATGGACCAAATATGGTGTTAAAATACGCTGTATAAAAGCAACCTAAGGGCAGCCACAGATGGGCGTAAGCGCATGTATGCTCGCTATCAAGAGACGTATATGCGCTATGCAGGGCACATGATCTTGGGCTATAGCGCCCATATTGTACTTTTTTGCGCTGCCTCACATCGGCGCAGTCCCGGCAGTGCGTGTTTGAGTAGGTAGGGCAGCTAATTCGATAAGTGGGTCAGTTGACGTGGTAGGCCCAGGTGTTTTCGTTTAACCCCGCAAAATTGCGCAGTGAACTGGGGGTCTTCGGCGTCGGCAGATACATCGTTGGGGTACTGGTGTATTATGTCGCCACCGAAAGTTCGGGGTGGGACATAATACAGCAGTCTTGACAGTAGGTGACGCCCCCAGCTTGTAATCGGCTGTCGGCGCTCTCTGTGCTGCGGCCCTCTTGCTGGTCCGTTAGGCGCTCCTGCCATCATTCACCCACGGGCGGCCGCTGCAGATCCCCACCGCTGCTGCCATCCAGACCCCTAGCCCTCTGCCTGCTCCACTTGGCGCTGCTGCCCTCTCTGCTGCTGGCATCACTCATCCTGGGCCCTCTGCCTGCTGCGGTCGGCACAGCTGCGCTGCCACTGTCAGCTGCACAGCTGTCACTCACCCACCCCGCTGCTGTGTTCTGCTCATCTGCTGCTCTCTCCTGTCACGGCTGCAGGGCGTCCCAGGTGCTGCCACTCGGTCCTGGCGGCGCTGGCGAGTAGGTCTGTGTGTGGGGGAGTTCTGACGGAGTTTGTGCCTGTGCTGGAGGATTATGGTTAGTTTAACAGTTAGGCTTGCATTATTAGGTGTCAACACCTAATAATGTAAGCCTAACACTGAAACTACCCCTAACTCTAACCGTCCAGCAAGGGGGTATTATTGTATCTTGACGCCACCGGAAGCTAGAGGTTTGACAAAAGGAACGCCCCTTTCACATCCCTAGCTCCCGATAGGTGCAAGTTGGAAGGTCCTACCAGCGTATGCTGACATTTCCGGCGGCCCTGGACGGTTAGCCTCAATGTTACTGCTCTGCTGTGGCTTACATTATTACTAGAGATGAGCGAACCTACTCGGCCACGCCCCTTTTTCGCCCGAGTGCCGCGATTTTCGAGTACTTCTGTACTCGGACGAAAAGATTCGGGGGGCGCCGTGGGTGAGTGGGGGGTTGCAGCGGGGAGTGGGGGGGAGGGGGAGAGAGAGAGAGAGAGGACTCCCCCCTGTTCCCCGCTGCTACCCCCCGCTCCGCCACGCCTCCTCCTGCCCCCCGGCGCCCCCCGAGTACGGAAGTACTCGAAAATCGCGGCGCTCGTTCGAGTAATTACTTGAAACGAGTACGTTCGCTTATCTCTAATTATTACCTGTGCTGCCATGTTACCGCTGTAAGCCACAGAAGAGCAGTAACCCTGAGGCTAACCTTCCACGGCCGCCAGAAATGTCTTTTAGACACTGCAGCGTCTCACCTCGGTGCCGGACGGCATTTCAGCATTGCGTCCCACGCCTGAGCCTTCCGTGAGGCCCACTCCTAATCACTGTCGCTTTGGCATCCCTGATTCGGATGCCGCTCACCTCTTCTACACTCACGGCGGGTTCCGACTCCTGGTCCGCCGCACGGAAACTTCATTGCAGATGTATCTGTTTTTGAACAAATGTTTAGTGCCGTCCCAGCACCTGCTGCCTAACAGGGTCTGCATCCAATCAGGGGCAAGGGGTGTCACCCCTCTGTCAATCTTGGCTCCACCATGAATTCCTGGTGGCGTCAAGATACAATAATACCCAGCACGGGTACAAACTTTTTCCATGCTGCTGCCGGCCTCTCAGCTGTCCTGCTTCGGCAGCCAATCGGGAGCTAGGGGCGTGACAGGGGTGATGCAGTATACAACCCCTGTCAAACCCTAGCTTCCGGTGGTGACATAATACACCAGTACCCATTGTTGGCTTGTTGAAACAAAAGTTCAGAATCATTCTGTCTTTCACATTTGCAGTATGTGACTGAGAGGGACTGAGCGAGGGCTGGTTAGAGCGCATGATTAGTAAACGAGTCAAGGTTAATTCTTATGCCTGCATAAAATGAATGATGAACGAAAAGTGAACGATCGTCGTTGATCGCTCGTTTTTTGGCGCGCATTGAGACTGAAGAATTATCACTCAATTTTGCTTGGTTGAACGATAACCGTTCCGTCAAAACTCACCTTAATGTGGTGCATGGAAGAAGCGGACAAAATCTACACACAGACTTGTCAACAAACTTTAAAACATAACAAATAAACAAAAATGGGCGGGATTTATGCAAATTTCAGCAGGCTCTTGTGACTTTTAGGAGCGTTTCTGGGTAAAACGTAAAATAAAACCTCACAAATAACCCAACATATTACAGCTGTTCTTGTAGTCAGTCTTTACAGAGCTAACAGTGTGTACATATTACAAGTAACATCATGAACGAGTCAGAGTATCTACTTCCGCCTCTCCCATCATGGCGGTTGTATCCTTCCAGGTCACGTGACATCACGGGAAGTGGAGCTGTTTCGCGGCTAAATTTCTAGTACTAGAGAGGAGGATGGAGGGGAGCGCTGATAGCGGCGGCCTGGTGGCGCTGGAGCCCGTGGTGAACCAGTGGGTGCTGGACTACTTCTTCCATCTCTACGTGGATGCCTTCAAGAATTGCCGGAATGAGGACTTCGAACAGATCCGAGACATGGTGTCCAGTAAGTGCTGGCGCGGGAGACTGGAGGGAGAACGCTGTAAAGTACGTGCGGGTCTGCCCTTTAACTTATCCTTAATTGGCCCCTCCCCGCCAATTTGGTATAGTCCAATTTGTTACTAGATCATGTGACCCTGCTCCTAGCAACCAATCACAGCGCAGCTTTCATTTTGTATTCTGCTGTGGTAAAACGAAAGCAGTGCTGTGATTGGTTGCCATGGCAACTGACTGGTGGGTTTTTTTTTTTTTTGTTGTTGGTTTTTAAAAAAAAATCTTTTAGGCCCCATACACTTTTTTTTTTTTTCGTTTATTTTTTTTTTGTGTGTGGACTTTGCGGCATCCTGTTGAAGTCCTATGAGAATCCACGCCGTAGTTTATATGGTATGGATTCTGAATTGACATGCCGCTTTTTGACGTGGTTTCAGCACGTAGACCTTAATGGGGGCTAAACCCGCGTGTGGATCCGCAGCAGCAGTAGTCAGAGGCTCTCGGATTTCTGCTTTCGGTTACAATATAACGCAGCCCGCCGGAGGCAGGTTCATAAATCTGCCCCGAGGGTCTAGAATCTTGTCCGTGAGCGTCGCCTTGTATCCGGGGAGCGCAGGGTTAATGACTGGCTGCAAGCCGAGCCCGCGCCATACACGGCCGTTATTCGCTGTCTTTGGCCGGCCTTGCGCAAATGGGTCGGATTCTGCATGCAGATTTCAGCAGGGGAAGACCTGCGAATGTTTGCAGAAAGCGATTGGGAAAGATCGCGGATGCGAGCGGTTTTCCGTGCGCAGTTACGCATATGCACAGTGCGGAAGGAAGATCTCTTATCCCTCCAGGCCTTGTGTCCGCGGGCGGAAGTGGTTTACGGAAAATCTGCAGTTCAAGCCGCCCATTTGTTTTCCGGATTCCACATGCGAAAAACAAATCGCAGTGTGCTCCATCTTAGTGCGACGGCAATGGAAGCCGTCCGATCCGCGGTTCATCCGCAGTTGACATTGCAGAGGGCTGCGGGAAAGGCAGGAGCTTAAAAAACAAAACTGTACTGCGCATGCGTGTCGGCCAGCATTTCTGCACACATCCGCAGTACAGAAAAAAAGCAAACCCAGACAGGTACGCAGGGTCCTCGGACAGATTCGGCTGCGGTCTCCGGTATGCGGAATCTGACCCGTCCGTGAACACGAGGTTTAACGCAATGTGGATTTGCAGCCGGCCTCACCCCTTCAATCGAAGATGTGAAGTCTGCTGCAGATAAGCGTCAAAATCCACAGTGATGCCGCTGCGTGTGACCGCGCCCTAATAGTATGTTCGCACGGCCCAATTCGCCACAGAATTTACCACGTGAATTCCACCTTAAAAAGAAAAAAATCCCACCGTTTGATTTTTGGCGCAGATCCACATGCGAGCGGACATTTGACACAGAAAAGAGTGATCCTGCATGAAGAAGTGATGTCACTTCTAGACATGGACGCTCGCGCGAACACGATTTTCTGCAATGGAATTTTGCACATTGATTTTACCCATCGACATGACAAATTCCAAGTGCGTGACCGCGCCGAAAACCTCATGAAGGCGGCGGATATTGACACGGTTCCACGTAAATTCTGTGATGAGCTCTGCGTGAACGTGTACCCTAGGGCCTCATGTCCGTGGTGGGTCGGGGCCATGTGTGCGGAAGCGCCTGCCAGCGCACATTCGCAGTAGATATATATACATTTTTTTTAATCTGCTTTCCCGCGGCCCGTCCGCAATTCAATTGCGAACGGCTGTGGATCAGACGGCTTCCACTGACTGTAATGGGAACCGCAGCAAAATGGAGCCATTGAAGTCTGCCCGTGGACATTGGGCCTTAAGGGCATAAAAACTGCGGGAAGTCCTCAGCGCTTACAGTAGCGGCACGCGAGATCTTACGGTGCTTCATCGACACGCTGCGGATATAATGTGCCGCATTAACAGACCTGCAGTGTAGGCTATAATGCATGTGGATTTTTGCTGCGGGTTTTACCATTTGCTGCGGATTTTCTGCTGCTTCCGTGTGGGCCGGTATGGTTCCCGTAGGGGATCTATGTCTTCCGTTCACCGTACAGTCCGGATGAAATAGCTAGACTTGACTCATGGCGGCCGTGGGGGACTCCAGGTCTCCAGTAGGTTCAGCAATCATGGCTTTCAGACGTCGGTGAACATCCTCCGTCCTTATCTCACCCCATGCCCACCACTGCGGCTACATGTTGGGCAGATCTCTCAGCCCTTTCCAGCATATCCCAAACATGCTCAAGAAGTTTGAGGGCCAAAGCAGTGTGGTAAATGCATTGTGCCGCTCTATCCAGTCCCTGGTGAGCCGAGCTCAATGGCACGGTCCTGTTGAAAGATGGCACTGTGGTTACGGAAGACTTCCTGAAGATGTGGGTGCCGATGTCCGCTAACTGATTCACTATATGACTAACAGTCCTAGTCCTTACCTCTCTGGACCATGAAACCTCCACCATCAGCCTGCTGAACCCCAGTGGGGCACTACAGCGATATATATATATATATATATATATATATATATATATATATATATATATATATATATATATATATATATATATATATATATATATATATATATATATATATATATATCTGTCGTATTTATTTATCATGTTTGTCTATTGTTCTCTAGTTTTAATCCAGCGACGTCTAAAAGTCGTGACGCAGAACTCCCGGATTCTACTTTTCATGCGGTTTCTCTCCTGTATTAAGGAAGGGGAGGATCTTGGTGAGTAAAGAGAATTTACGGAATGCCCCCCCCCCCCTCCTTAGCACCCCCCTCCTCCATTGCCTTAAAGTTCTCTTTACCTGGTCCCTTGCCTTTCTTGCTCTTCATATGGACGGCTCCTGTACTACGGCTTCACGCTTCTATATACTAATGTCCATCTCTGTATATTCAGATTGTAGGTTTGATGAAGACAAGAACGAGACGCCGCTGGAATCAGCAATTGCAGTCCTGGACTTGATGAAGCAGGAGGAGACGTTCCCTGCTGATCTCATCCATACGAACCAGCAGATGCTTAAAGAGGCAGTAAGTTATTAGCAGCAAAATTAATTCTCCTACAGGGACTTGGTGAAACCTTTCGGTCGCTTTTTGCAGGGTGTTTCACCTATATAATTCTCTTAAAGGGATCCTATATTGTCATAAGCCACATCCTGTAGGCAGCCATAAGCACAGCAGCATGCTGATTACACCCCTCCTGAGTCTGCGGTGGAGCTGCAGGTGACGTCTCCCCCGATGTACTCAGCAGCCCTAGCACAATCCAATGCTTGAGCGAGAGAGGCAAAAGTCGGGCAGGGGTGCGAAGTCTACAAATGGGAAAGCTTCTGTAACCAAAGTACTTACTGGATGATGAAAAGTTCTTCAACTATTCTGCACTGAATGGCCACTTGAATGGCTTGCTTTTTTCCCCCAGGCAGTGGTATACTGTATACAGAAAAAGCAGTTTAGTAGAGCTGGGAACATCCTGAAGAAGCACATTTCTAACAGCAGGAATACAAGAGTAAGTAACGGCAAGGATTTTCTCTATATAACACTACTTGCACATAGTTCGCCCAATGTTTTAGAAGTTCTGCCTTTGGTCCACCTGATCCCATCTTAGTCAAATATGACTGATAGGAACACCACATTGTACGGAAACTGTAGGATGTGGCCGGGCTATGCTGTTTCTGTAACTCCCATGGAAGTCAATAGGAGTTATGAAAACCGTGCAGCTACGCTGTTTGCATAACTTGGGAGTTATGGTAATGGTGTAGTTCGCTGCGCTGTTTGTGTAACTCCTATTGAGAGATGTGAACCATAAAATGTGGGTAAACGTTGGTTCTTTGTGTACCACCAGGGGGCACATAAAGAAACTGCTGGCGTCATCATAAAATCGTTTCCCCTAGCATAGAAGGCACTTTTGGGCATCTCCTCTAGTTGTCCCATGTACAGATACCCTTTAGGATAATCTCCCGCTCCTCTGACAGCGGCTCTCTTCTTTCAGAAACTGCGGGCAGAACTGATGCACATCATCCAGGAGCGGAACGTAAAACATCCGATGATTGCTAACTTTTCCCTGTGTACAGTAAAAGAGAAGATTTACGACATGTTTGAGAAGTTTGTCCGAAATATTCCATCCTTCTTGCTGACTGTAAGTAATTAACCCATTCATCCCTTGAGTCTGCAGCCTTAGACTTTTTTCTGAGGCTTAAAGGGGTTTTCCAGGGAGAATACTACTGGTGATCTATACTTAGGTGATCAGTACTATTCTCTCTGGAAAACCCCTTTTAATCCACAAAAACTGGACTTTTCCATTATGACTTCATGGGCAAGTCCTCTTAGACCTACTTAATGACCAGAGTGTTTAGTTCCTAAAGGACTGGACACTGTTTAGTGTTTTTGTGAATGTGGTGGTTCAACAGCTCATGCAGTGTGGCATTAAGACTCCAGGGGGAGCCCAGGGTGGCAGTACCAATGTGGTTCACTGTTGGAAGTGCAGGGCAACCCGCCGAATTATCATGGCATTATTAATAGGTTGCTGGTCTGCATGGTGAACTACATATATAAAGTGGATAATTCTCCTAACATAACCATGCTAACCTAAACTTGTTCCCTCACCCCTTTTTTTTTTCTTTTTTTTAAAGCTTGCACAAAAGGATCATGCAGATTTAAAGGGGGAGTCTAAGGGACCTCTCACCCCAGAAAAGCAACCTAAGCAGACCCCGGGAAATGTGTCTCCCCCGGGTGAGCCGTCTACATCAGCTACACCAGATCATCTGTCTCTAGCATCCCAGAGCAAAGATGTCAGTAGTTCAGAAATGGATGTTGGGTAAGTCAAGGTATAATAATGGAGGCTTCCAGCTCCACCTTATTCTGAAGTATGAAGGCTAAACATTTCAGTTTCCCTTATGGCAACAATATCAATCATCTTTATTTCATCCAGGGATAGACTAATCGCAGTGCCCTCCTATCCATTTACTAATGGCCAACAAACTACATTTAGACATTGACGCTGAGGTTAACTTGTACCTCATTGATAGAGTTCATACACTGGCCACTTTATTACAAACCCCTGCCCTTTCACGATTGGGGGGGCTCCCTGTATGTAAATTAGAGCCGTAACCCCAGAGTGCAGCATAAAATCACATGTGCAGTTTTCCATGGATCAGTTTCATTGTGAATCCACATTAGATGGGAGAATCCCTGGATCTGAGTTCCAACGAGGCCGGGTCATCGGTGCTAGACTATCCGGGGTCAGGACTTCACTGCCAGCCTTCTGGGGTTTACTCTTGTAATGGAGAGTATACCGAGAATGCTGTGATTGAGAAAAAGCATCCAGCGAAAGGGGATCCTGTGACTGTAAGCAACTCATTGATGAAAGGAGTCAAAGGAGGATGTCTGGAATCGTTCTTTTAAACAGATGCTGCACAGTCAAGCAGATTGCAGCCAAGTACAACTCAGGTGCTCCAGCTAACGTGTCTGAACGCGTAACTTGTCGTTCCTTAGTTTGGATGAACTATAGCTCAGGCGAACAGTTCCAGCGCCATTTCTGTGTAAGAGAAGCAAAAAGGCGAGACTCCAGTGTGCAAAAGAGCGCAAAAAAAAAGTCACTGAGCAGTGGAAAACTGTTGAATGGTCCGATGAATCCAGATTTATGTTGCGCTGCGCTGATGTGGAGTCAGAATTTGGCGCAAGCAGCAGGAATTGATGACCCCTTCCTGTCAGGTGGTCAGAGCATGTTAGGACTTCCATCTAAATGATGGAAACTACAAGAAGCTTCCTGTCCGCATGGGCCAATATTACTGCAGAATTCTTTCAACTTCTAGTGGAATCTACATCATGACACATTGCTTTGCTTCTTAGGTCCAATACTACTTGATGGATGTATCTAATAAAGTGGCCATTCAGTGTATATAGTTTTGCCCGATCTGTTAGTGAAAGGGGTTTTCCAGGCAAATTCTGTTCATGGACCTATCGTCATTGACTCCAAGGATGGGGAAGCCCTCTACCACGCTTTTGTCTCCAACCCCCAACATCTAGCCCCGCTACACTGACAGCAGGCTGGGCAATTGTCAGACTGACGGGGATCCTGAGCAGCGGGTCCCTGGCGATCAATTATGGATGACCTATCCTGATTGCCTGGAAAACCCCTTTAATTTTAGCATGGTCGAGGTCCTCTCCACTAGGTATTCTGTTATGAGGGAGACGCCACATGGAAATGGGGATTGATGAGTTGTATGTCCTTCTTGTCCCTCTAGGTCAGACGTAGACTGTGGGCCCACTTATAGCCTGTCTGCTATAAGATCTAAGTTCTTATTACTCTGTCAGGATGACAACCCAGATGCTAAATTCAGACATCTATGTGAGACTGACTTCTGTAGGGAAACCGCCTGTCTCCACAGTGTTTCTACTAAGTCGCAGACCAGTAAGACCGCCCGTGCTTGCTCCCCCAGAGTGGATGCTTCAGTGTTAAGAGAAATGGGACAGCAGAGGTGCTTGGTGAGTCTCCACCAGCTGGTCATGCAAGAGGACAGTCAGCAGGAAAGTGAAATCGAAGAGGACGTTAAACAGAAAATGGCGAGTCCGAAGAAGCCGCAGCAACAGGAGCGCAATAATACACCTGTCCGAAGAGTGTTCAGCTCACCGGCCGCAAGCAAAAAGAGGAAAATCTCGTAAGCACTTAATGCATCCATTACCTAATGTGACCGGTATAGGACCTGTCGCTAGGACAGACCTCTTATATTAGGCTATCAGTATGTTGCTGTGTGTTTTTTAAATCCAGCATGCTCAGGATAACTGCACACGGGCGAGCGCTATGTGGTCCAAGGAGCGTGAAAAAATAGGACCTGCCACGATCGCTCATGTGTATGGCTCCGTTCAAAAGAATGGGGTTCACGTTCGTGCAAGATTATCGGGGTTGCATTCTTGCATAACACAACACTTGCAGGTGAGACCCCGCTCTGCAGCCAGTGGAACATGAACTTGCTGATAAGGATGGCAAGATTGGGCAGGTATTGGCAGCCATGGCTGAGTCTCAGTTGCAAGCAGTTTCTGTAATATAGGAACGCACCGTGAGGCTAACTTCACATTGGCGAGTGTGATATTGGGCTGTTAATCCCGCCCCCATATCGCGCTCCTAGCAATGTGAAATCCATGAGGATGCGAGGCGTTTTCATGTCCAAGCAGCCTCACATCACTTCGGGGAAGAAGCAATCCTCTGTCAGCCGCAGCTGGAGGGTTGTGGAGTTTCTCCCATTGCTTTCAATGGGAGACCTCACAATGCTGCTGCCGGCCCCTTTGAAAACAATGGGGCTGCGAAGCGAGAGCATGCAGAAAGATAGAACATGTCGCGATTTGTTTCTTGCATCGCGGTGCCATTCAGGAAAACATCGCTCATGTGTCTGACCCCATTGAAAAGAATGGGGTTTATATTTATGCATCTCGCAGCGCACAAATCTCGCACGTTTTTGACGCCCATGTGAAGACGGCCTAAAGCTGCTACACAAGTGCCATTAATGCTTGTGTAATAATGACAATTGCTGGACTGCACTTGCAGATGCAACCCAGCTGTTTGGGAAAACGCAAGCACCAGCCGCCGCCTCTAGCGCTCCTCTAATCACAGCTTTAGAGTGGTTAGATTCAGCCTGGCAATGGCCGAGGAAATGCGAGCACTAGCCCATTGCTGTCATATAATAGCTTTGGCTAGTCACATGGTATAGGACTCCATGCAAAAGAATGGGGTTCATATTTGTGTGTCTTGCAACACACACATCTTGTGTGAAAGCGGCCCCAGTGTGATCCAGGCGCGCAGCTTGTCGCAGTGTATCAGATCTATCTGAGCTCCTCTTGCACATGATCGACGACGGGTTATAAGAACCTGAATATTAGCAATAAACCTTGCCATTCAGTTACTGCAAGCAGAAGTGTTGAATATGTTGTAGAGTTTAAGGTATTTTGCATAGCCCCCTCTGTAGTAAACTTTACATAAAGCTTAAAGTTCACTTTTTAGATACATTGAAATTCTATTGAGAATTTAGTCCTTGCGCTACAATCTTGGGAGCCCCCTCTGCTAGAATAAGCCTGGCTATTCACTGACATGTGCGGTGCAGCCGCAGTCCTTGAACTTCACTAGATTGTATATTAGAAACGTTCTAGTATTTCCTGTCGCCTCCTAGCTGGCTGTTGCCGTAAGGCTGCGCTACGGGGTGGTCGGCGGTGGTTGCAGTCTTGTGATGGGTTGTTTTGTAGTAATTGATCGCATCCATTTCCTCTACAGAACAGGCAGTCATGTCTCCAACAAGGCGAGTGCCGAGGAAGAGCCGGACACGTGGAGCGACGAGGACAGTCTATTTCTGGATAACAGTAAGTGATGTGCGAACTGCGATTACGGTAAACATGTACTAGAAAGGAACACAATATAAAGTCGGTAAAAGACAAAGTGGCCTGTTACCCCACAGCAACCAACTAATGGCTCTGGCAAGACTAAAGTTGGCTTCTGATTGGTTACTCTTAAGGCCTATTTAGACAGGGCGAGTGTCGGGTAAATGATGCCAGACACTCGTCCCCCGCACATACTAGCTTCCATGCTACTTTATGGGAGCTAATATCGCTGGCTCACAGCGGGGGGTGGGGGGTGGAGGAGATTTCTCTGCTCGCTCTCCCCCGCCCCTCTCTATTGACTTAGCATAGCGGTCGTTCAATACTGAACGATCGTTCATCTCATCGTCCATTGTTTATGCCGCCCCAGAGGGTTGCCTTTAATTGCTTAAGTGGACAAGTCACTACCTTGTGAGAGAGTGCCATCCCTTTAAACACTCCGCTCATGATCTAACGGGTCTGAGCAGTGCGGAGGGGTTGCTGTCTGCCACAAGAGAGATCATGGCACCTAGGATGTGAGCGCTGATGGCAGGAGCACAGGGTTCGTGTGGCCTCTGATTGGCTGCAGTGGTCAGCTGACCTTCACTGGGCGTACATACCAGGAAGGCCGCCACAGCCGCTTGGCTGTTTCCTGGGAGGGCTGTTTTATGCCATGCCCAGCTGTTAAAACCTTTTCTTAAAGTGGGAAAACTGGATAGGTCTTTGGGAGGTCTGCGTCTTGGTACCCCTGATCGGAGGGACAGTGGCACACAGGTGAGTATTGCTGTCACTTCAGTCCATACCAAGCAAAGCGCTGCACATTATATAGCAGGTCTACCTGGTATTGCAGCTCCATCCAATTCGCTTGAATAGAGATGCCTTCAGGCCATGTGACGAATGAATGAGCTGCCGCATGACTGAAGAGGCCGCAGCACTCACTCGCCTCATCAGTCAACTGATCAGCGGTAGAGATGAGCGAGCATACTCTTTAAGGCGATTTACTCGAGAGAGCATCGCCTTTTTCGAGTAACTGCTGGCTCGTCTTTGAAGATTCGGGGGGGTGAGCGGGCCCCCCCAAATCTTCAGGGATGAACCTGCAGTTACTCGAAAAAGGCGATGCTCTCTCGAGTAAATCGCCTTAAAGAGTATGCTCGCTCATCTCTCATCAGCAGGAATCCAAAGTGGCAGACTCCCACGAATCAACTATTGATGACCTATCCTGAGGATAGATCATCAATACAGTATAGTAGCAGAAAACCCCTTTAAGAAGACCCCCCCCCCCCCCAGAAGATCACTTTTCAGTGCAATTTTGGGTGGTTGTCCCAAAGAGCTGTCACTGTGTACATGTATCTGTGTAATATAATCTATGCTTAGCAAATGTTCATTCACCAATAGAAAACTTTCTTTTAATTTTATTTATTTATTTATTTATTTTTGCAGGATCCTCAAAATCTATCAACAGTTCAAACTCTTTTGGTAAAAGGAAGGTACGTTTCTTGGTGCTGCAGTGTTACGTTGCTAGATATTCGTATATATTGGGAAGGTTTGGTTCATGTACTTATACCCCTCCTGACTCCCCAGTTTTGTACTGTCCCCTGGTGAAGCCTGCGCGCAGTCTGCAAATTTGACTTTTTTAGACCACTGTGTATGTGGTCTCCCATAGACGTCTATGGAAGAGTGTATGCGCTCAGCTTTCTGACAAGGGTCAGGACTCTGCACGATGTGAACCGAGGGACATGATTGGGAGCAGGTGGGAGGGGAAAAAAATATATGCATCACTTCTCCCCCCCCAACTCCGTTGTCTCCTCAAACATCACCAGGACATAGTTTATGGTGGTTGGTGGTGACAGTGTCCCATATCTAGTTTGGTTTGAAGGAAATCAATGGCTTCCCTTTGTATGGCAGCCTGTATTCTGACCATGGAGCTGCAAGCAGAATCCTAAAGCTGCCATGGGATGAGTAATCACCATCCCTTTCATCTTCAGTGCCCGGCTCACTTCGGTTCTACTTATTAGTTAATTACTAGACATGGACTTGTTTTGTGTGATCGTGAACACCCTGCAGTACAGGTGGATGTGATGCGACGTGTCCTCTAGTACTGACGTCAGCTGCCATTCTGTGACTAGTAGTTTTTTTTTCTTTTTCTTTGTGTGCAGAAATGGACAGAAGAGGAAACCGAATGGATTAAGTTGGGCGTAAAAAAATACGGTGAAGGAAAATGGACTAGAATCCTAAAGAGCTACGCTTTCAAGGAGCGCACAGCGATCATGATCAAGGACCGATGGAGGACGATGAAGAAGCTCTCCCTGACTTGAAGGGGTCCTCTGTTATCACAAAGGACGTGTTTAGTGCCATCCCAGCACCTTTTGTTGCCTGTGATCCGACTGTTGTAAATATCCGTATTGTCTCTGGGAGACTGGTGTGCAGAACACATTTTTATATCCGCCACTCGATGGCCCTGGTATTGGGAAGGGCTGTTAATGGAGTCTTGCAGGCTCCTGTTCAGCAACTACTGCCTTATACCCTGTCTGACTAAGGGGTCATATTGAACTCGGTATTTTCATGAATTATGTCCTATCCTCGGTGCTGGTCAGATATCCCAGACCATTATCATTTAAAGGGAGCCTATCGCCAAATATACAAGCCCCATAAACTTACTTGTGAACGCCAACTTCACCGGGCGACATGCAGAAACAGATGAGGATGAAGAGAGGCTCCCAGGACTGTCACATAAACTATAAGCACCATAACTTAGTTTGTGGTGCTTCTAGTTGGTGACAGGTTCCTTTTAAAGGGGCTGGCCACCTTGTAGATCAGTGCAGGTAGTAGATATTGTGTATTTTGGCAACCTACTAATATAGGGTGGTTTTGCAGTTCTGAGCTGTTCCCTTTTTATTAAGCCATGCCCTCTCGCCATAGAGGTTGTCTTCCTTAACAATGCTGCCGCTCCGTCCTGTAAATGGCCGCTGATGGCAGAGCATGTGATGCGCGCCCATCCATCAGCACCTCTCACTCTGTGCCAGTCTTCTGCTTGTCCAGACCTGCATCCAGGAGGAACTCTGGCACAGTGTATCTCAGTTGAAGGTGCTGTTGGACTGGGTCCGATACTTGCCCTTCCATTAGCAGGACAGGGTGGCAGCGCTGTTCAGGGCGCACGCTCTGTCGTGGGTGGGCATAGTGTCATAAAAAAGAATGGCGCAGAACTACTCTACATTGGCAAATGCAATATTGGTCCGAGAAACTGAAACTAATATTGCACTTGCAACCCCGTGACTGTCCGTGAGCGTGATGGATTTTGCTAGAAAAACACCCCGCTACACATTTGTAATTTTCCTAGCTTTTTTTTCAGTTGCATGAAAATTGCATATTTTAATAGGGAAAAATTTAAAATATCGCATTGCGCTTGCATGAAAAGTGAGTGCGCCGCAATTGTTTTTTCCTTTTCCTCTCATACGACCTGCGTTGCTGCAGTTCTTCAACCTCGCACTATCGGCGCAAGCGAAAGCATCCATGTAAGTTAACCCATTGAAATCAATGGGTTATTTTCCTGTTCCCGTTCCATCCATATTGCAGTCTGACAACCCGCGTGGGAAAATCAGTTGCGTAAATATGGCCTTATGTTGGTAAAGTATCAAATATCTATTCCCCTGCCCTTATAGAGGGGGCGGCCAACCCCTTTAACGCTTTTAGTTGTGTAAAGAGATGCAGAGGGTTTGGAGTTCCTAATGCGGCCTGCATGCTCCTTTTTTAGTGCTTTTTTTTTTTTTTTTTAAATGTATGTTTGTTTTGGGGAGTCTGCCCCCCCCCCCCCCCTCCCAAGTCTATTACATTGCAAAATGGTAATGAGTTTAAGAGAAAAAGCCATCCCTGTGTAGACTAATCTGTAAAGTTAACCGGCGCAGAATTTTGTATCAAAAATAAATTGACTTAAAAGCAAATCTAAACTTGAAGGGATTCCGGACTGATGGCCTATACTGTGGAGAAGCTACCGATAGAAAAAAAATGGTGGCGGTCTGCCTGGGATCCTGCGGTGGCCAGGCTTGGTATTACACGCAAGAGCTGTTTGCTTGCTATAGACATCGGCTTTGTGCACAAGCGCATTGGCCCGGTGAGCAGCTGATCAGCGGGAGGTGAAAATGGGGGGGAGAAAAAAAAAAATCTTAGTCACAAAGGGGTTGTCCAGGGCTTTTATTATTGATGATCTATCCTTAGGTAATAGTAGATCAGCAGAGGTCTGCCAATCAGCTGTCGATGTGGATGGCACCTAAGTCTACAGCGCTGCGGCCCGGGTTAGTAATGCAGTACCAACCCCCTTGCAGCACTATGGACACTGGCTCCATACACCCTGATGGTGGCCCATAGAACAACGTCACGTCATACAACAACTGACCACCAGGGTCCTGAGCAGTGGACCCTGTCTATCAACTGGGTCATCGATTAGTTGATGTCCTGAACTGCCCCTTTAAGACTTGCTCATTTCTAATCTTAGGTTGATGTAAGATGTCTTTCTCCTTAGCCTACAACAGGGGTTGCCCGCCTGTATGTGGGCAGGACGGGTTAATGATTGCTGAGGTGTACCTAATCCACGGCATTCAGATGCCGCCTCTGCCTGCTCACATCATGCTCTGCCTTGCTGTTATCCTCTTGGCCCTCCTATGCCCATGCCTACCACAGAAGTCTGAGCTGTTGGGCAGTCGCAGCTCCGAGCCCCTATTCCGTGGTGCTGATCGCTACGACTTTGCCGTTGTGGTGGGTCCAGCTGGTACTGAATGCTTCTGGCACTTCGCGCATCAGAATGGCTATTTCTACTTTGGGTATGAGGTAAGTGCACATCCGTCATCGCATGGGATTAAGTATCCAACACCCACTACTGGCCCATATAAACCTACCTAGCAGGAATCCAGAAGTAGTCCACCAATCCTTAATAACTTCATCCAACCTCCAGCTGATGCCTACCAGTTCTTGCTGGGACTTGTAGTGCTGCAGCAGGTGCGCATTCCATTTGTTGTATGACTGACCATTAGATCTGTATTATAGTATGGCACTTTTCTTTACATTGTTCTGCTGCAACGACTGAAACGTTAACATCTGCTAGCAGCTCCAATGTTCTCAGCAGCGTCTTATCACTTAGACCAAGGTGACCCTGCGTGTTTCCAGTGCAAACAGCCTGTTGTGTCCGACATGCGGAGTCCCAGGACTCGATTAGTATGGGGAGGCTTGGGTAGTCAATCATTACATCTGCTAGTCCTCGTTCCAGGCAGCATTTATAGACCATAGCCGAATCCATGTTCTTCCTATCCCCTCTAATTTTGCCTCCCTGGCAGAGTTAAAGGGACTGTCCAGTTGTATACTATTGACCTATCCTTTCGTTGGGCCATCACTAGTAGATTAGTGGGGGTCTACTGCCCAGCTTCCCCTTCCTGATCAGCTATTATCTGGGCTGATGTGTTCATACACTGAGCTAATGTTTTTGCAGGAGGCAGACAGCTCCGTTCTCAATGCAGTGATGAGGTTTGGCATTACAGGCAAAGTTATCATTCACTTTAATGCCTGTAATACTACACCTGGCCACTACAGTGGGAATGGAGTTGTCTGCTTCCTGCAAAAATCTACTCAGTGGTGTCACATGCCTTTTTAATGGGTTGGTTGTCCAGTTTTAAACTATTGAGGGCCAGTTGTTGGGGTAGGCTAATAATAGATCAGCAGGGGTCCATCACCTGGGACCCCCAAAGATAAACTGTTTGCTGAGCTGGTGTGCACTTAGTTGCCCTGAGCTGATTTCTGCAGGAAGTACACAGCTCCGTTACCACGGCAGTGGCCAGACTTGGTAATACTAGCCAAGTTTCCATGGAAGTGAATGGCCTGCAATACCAAGCCTGGTCACTGCAGTGGGAACAGAGCTGTGTACTTCCTGCAGAAATCAGCTCAGTGCAAG
The DNA here is from genome assembly GCF_035609145.1 of Eleutherodactylus coqui. Lineage (NCBI taxonomy): Eukaryota > Metazoa > Chordata > Amphibia > Anura > Eleutherodactylidae > Eleutherodactylus > Eleutherodactylus coqui. The sequence goes on along the minus strand of NC_089847.1, from coordinate 21,529,342 downwards.
TGTGTGCCCTGGCTTGGCAAACAGGTGATCTGTGGGGGTCCCTGGCAGTGAACCATCAATGATCAACTATTGATAGCCTATCCTTACAATAGGCAAGCAATAGTTTGCAAGTAGACGACCCCTTTAATAGAATACAAGAGGGAATCCATTTTGCCATTTTTTTACGTTCACCAAAACAAATCCGAGCAGCGATGGGGGTTAACAATGTGTGTTCCAGTCTGCCATCCCGACTGCATCCTAAAGTGCTTCTGCCCAAATACACCCTGCGCTCGTTGACATGCCTGTTCTTAGTTTACTATTAGGCTGTGGCTATGTGACAACCTTGGTTCTGGGACATGTGTAAGTCGTTTGTGACCTACCTTATGTTGCGGTCTTTGATGCAACCAGAAATTCAGCAGGTTTGGCAACAGATTTGTATTGGGGTCAAATTATGACACAAGTTGTAATACAAGCCCAGTGCCAATAATAGGATACAAGGTATTGTGTCAGGGCGAGTTTCATGTTGCGTAGACAATGTTGTGTAGTACTAGCCTAATCTGTAGAGGAGCAGCAGTTTGTGCTTCAGAGTGGCACTCCCTATTGTAATGGGGCCATGGTTTGCCATTTTGAAGGTGGTGAAGATCTGTTTTTGGTCCCCTGCCTGTGACAACTCTACACCCTGCTCTCCCCTTACCTGGCTTGTATAAGTAGACAATGTGAAGTTACTCCTCCACTGTCGTCAGTGCTTCCATGGGAGGAGTGAGACTGAACCCACCCAGTGCCACTTGGGTATGAGTATGGCATAGCTGTTACCATGATCTTCTGCCACCCAGGTTCAATGGACGTCTGGCCTCATGCGGAACAATCGTGTGTCCGCTTCCGCTCACAACCCTCAGGGTTTTCTCATCGAGTCCTCCAAGGAAGTACGTGGGCAAATCAACTTCCAGACCAAGGAGACAGGTAATAAGACGCGCTCATGTGCCTCAAGCTCATGTTCCTCAAGCAGATTTCTAAGCCCCCGTTGACCTGTCATGGGTTCGGGCCAAATTAGAAATGTGTAAAATGGCTTAAAGTGACCCTCCAGATTCAGGACAACGTTCTGACCCAGGACTGGAGGCGGTATACTACCTGCAGGTTCTTCTAGGCTGCCCTGTTTTTAGCCTTCCAAGATGGCTGCAGTAATTGTCTTGCTACCTAATCCACATGGTGTACTGATCTTTGGCCTTTGCTGATCACCTGAACCTCTCTGGAGAATCGAAGCAGGTATAGTGCACGGGTAGTGTTGGATGGCCAAAGCCCTGGGGGGGCGGAGGGAGGCTGAAGATTGCATCAATAATCTTGGAAAGCTGTAAGCAGAACCAGCAAACTGGAGCTGGCGGAGAACAATTACTGCAGGTATCATACACCCTTCAGGCCCGAGACCAAAAGCTTATTACATACGGTAATACACCTTGTCACCCACAGCCGTGTACATAAAATGCTGCAGGTCTCCCCGCAGCATTTTGCAGCCATGTGCGCTGCCAGCAGAGACAGTATACAACACTGGCGTTCTCGCAAACCACACGCTCATGCGCAATTATTTATTTAAGTTCCCAGTTCTGGAAACGCTGTCGATATGTACTCTATTGTGTATGGACAGCATATCAGACGCAGCTCACAGAAGTGTACATACATACGCAGGGAAATAGAGCATGCTGCGATTTATTTCTTGTGCGCATCGATACGCTGTGTCCCCACGCCGGTGTGCATGGATCGATGAAAGTCCATTCACCCCATATCACACGTCTGTCCAACGCACGCGTGATATGTGGTGAAACCGCGTCCGTAGACATGAGCCCTTAAACTTGTATGTATTTAAAGGCTCTTTGTGCAATCTGCATCCACCGACCCTCTGCCTTATTTCTTAGGGTTTTATCAACTTTGCGTTAACAACTGGGATAATAGCTTTGGCTCGGCCCAGGTCTACCTCAACTTTGGGGTGTTCTATGAGGGACAAGAAACTGAGAACCCCCAGGACAACAACCAGAAGCTGAATGACACCCTGGAAGCGATTGAGGTGAGCTTTACAACCGGCATCAACAATGTATACTTTTTGTCAAAAAATACATAAAAATCTGGTTCCCTAGAAGTAGTCGCTTTGCTGCAAAATCCAGCATGTAGTCCCATCTCAGGCAGATATACAAATGATTATATAAACGGTCTTGTCACCTGAGTCCCTTAAAGTCGTTTACCCCCTTAGGCCTGGCTCTTAGGATTGCGTTGGTAGGGGTCCTATATACACATCGTGGGGTCGGGGGGGGGGGGAGAACTTATATAGAATCTATTTTTTTTTTTTTTTTTTAACACATAGATTCTTTCCCTTCCAGCGCAGCGCTGAGGTCGTACAAGGTCGCGTTCTTCATATGTGGAGGTGGTATAACTTTGCTCGGATGAGGAGAGGGTCCGATTACTACATGCTGATGTCCAACTATCACTATGTGAACTGGTGGTCGGCGGGTACAAGTGTCCTAATCGTAGTCGCAGGAGTCCTGCAGCTCTACTTCCTCAAGCGCCTCTTCAAAGTCAAGTCAACCACCGAGACCCAGAAACCGCGCTGCTGAGAACAACAACGAGAGCGTCCGGCTGCGTCTCGGGGTGGAAGGTTTATAGGTCTTGTAATCTTACCCGGACAATCATGTGTTAATGGTGAGACGAGGATTCAACAGCCCGGTCTTATGCCTATGTAATACCAATTTCCATCTGTGGTGTATGTATGGCTGAACTTGGCCGCCCCGTCCCTTTATATAAGTTTGAAGAAAAAAAACAAAGAAGGAATAAATCTGTTATCCCCTTCCCAGCCACAGCCTTGGGGCTCCCTCACACAGGCGGATATGGCCCACGTCGTACACAGCAAATAGGCATGCAACATGCGTATTTGTTAGTTAAATGCCCATAGCCCATCTCAGTGCATATTACACATCCCAATAGAACATGCTGAAAAAAGCCGCAGGTGTGAGCGGCCAATACAAATGAATGGGCTTTCAGTGTATTGCGCAGGCCATATCCACCAATGTGAGTGAGCCCCTAGGCAGGTGACACACAAGTGTATTTATGTGTCTGTAATATGGACGAGGCTCCTGGCCTGACGGCAGCTATTCTGATACATTGGAAACTTGATGCTTGGCGTTTAGTCCGACCATCCACTGTCAGGCTGGGACACTCTTGTATGTCACTTGCCTTCTACTGTTTCCCCCAAAATAAGACCCTGTCTTACATTAATATTTGCCCCAAAAGAGGCACAGGGTTTTATTATATTTACCCAGCTATCCAGAGCTCTGGAGCGATTTTTGCAGTCCTCGGCCGCCTGTAGATAACTTCCTGGTTACGGGATTCATAAATCCCGCCTCCAGGAAGCAATGGCTCTGATTGGTTGAGCAGCGCTGCTCAACCAATCAGCCATTGTTTACTGACTGGGATTTTTGCATTCTGTAAACAGGAAGTAATGTATGAGTGGCCGAGGAATGTGGGTACCGCGTTTGAGCTCTGGAGAGCAGTGGCATGGACCTGAACTAAGCCTGCTGGGTAATGTTTTACTTTTTTTTCCCTCCATGTAATCAGCTAGGGCTTATTTTCAGGGTAAGGCTTATACTTTAAGCCTCCTCAAATACTGGAAAAATCATGTGAGGGCTTATTTTCAGGGAAACAATAGTATGAAATCTAGTAAAATAGTTACATTCCCATTCAGCTCTCAGATCTCCCAGCATGCCCCACTGCCCTTGTGTCCGCACACAACCTTCCCTTATTTTAGGCATTTTAGGAAGTGTTTTTACATTACTAATCTGATTGATGAAACCTGTTCTGCATTGCGGGTGGAAGCTGTTCAGAACGGTGTCTATTAATAACTTGTATAGATCCCCAGTTTCAGACTACATCCCTAATGCTGTTGGCTGGTGGAAACCATAACATAGTTACAAAGTTTTTCAGCTTTTATGAATTCTTATACTATAAAACGCCGATTCACTCTAAGGGTTGTATAGAAGAACCATCATGATGCAACCCCTAATAAAAAGACTATGAAAAATCCTCTCAGTGTTTTTTCTTGTTTCCGACTTCAATAAAGAATGACAATGAAATCTGATGGAAGTAAAACTTCAATCTGTAGAAAATCGGCCCGTTTAATCGGATGCTGAATAAGCTTACAGATCCAACGGCAGGAAGAAGCGGAGGTCTTCCACCCAGTAATGCAGATCTGAGAGGATCCCCAACATGTTCAGATCTCCTTGGTCTGCTCACTGGCAGTAGATGAAAGGGGGTCAAAGTCTGTATAAAGTTCTGTGATTTAAATCAAGGTTTCCTCGTGTCGGATGTATTCTCCAACATCCGCTTGGTGGAAAACTACAATCTGCATTGGGTCCAGCTTCCTACATTCTTGTGTGGACTTTGCAGCTACACCAAAGCCCTGGATGGGATAGAATATAGAGAATGAGTAGGTTAGATAGACAGCAAAGACTAGTGAACGGCCAGACAAAACTGATAGCGTTACTGCTACAGCAAAAGGTCATGTGCCACATATGAGAACACCGGTATGGCGGCTGATCTGCACCAAAGTTCGCAGCATATTTGGTGCTGCGTATTTTGACGTTGATCTGCAGCAATGTCGCCCTTCTCAATTAAAGGGGTGAAGTCTGCTGCGGACCTGCGGCAAAATCCATACCAATGGTGCTGAGTTTCCTCTATGGAAAGTCTGCATCAATTCCGCTATGTGTGTGAATACGGCCTTATAAGTGATACATGGTAGGTGGGGGCTTCAGGTTACTCCTCCAGCTGTTCTTTTTGGCGTTCCATTAATCCATATGTCATGCACTGCGCCCATTCCCTACATCAGTAATCTGATAGCGGAAAACCCATCCCACTGCACGGGAGAAGTTAAACTATTAGGACCATGTCTTTCAACAACATACTGACTGTTTCCAACAATACGCAGAATTGGGTCATATTCGCACTGATTATAAGGTCATGGCATATCGGAGGGCTACGCCATCACTTTACAACATGGGAATATGCCTTTAAACTACAGCATGTAAAGGGCAATACTCACCAAAGGAACATCAGCCATGGAGTAGACTATCACCCCCTGGTACTGTGCTGTGTTCTCCGTTATTCTCCCCAGTCCGGATTTAAGAACGTGGTTGCCGTACAAGAAAGACTGTTCAGCTCCCGGCTTCACCCACACCTTGTACTAAAAGGTAAAGAGACAACCATCAGATACAGGCACCGCTGCTGGATGAGGGGAGTAGAGGGATACAGAGTATCGGGTTCGAGAATCCATACAACATCTAAGCACCTTGGCATACGGCGCCAGGTAATCCAAAGCCGTAACGTGAAGGCGAAACTTCTGAGTCTTCGTAAACTTTCCGAAACAGGTTCCAAGAGACACCAGCTTGTCGCGGGTAACGTTGGTTGCCAGTTTCAAGATTTTCTCGCTGAAAAACACAAGTATGGCACAATCTCCTTAAAGGGGTTATCAGAGGAGAGGAAAAATACAAAAAAATTCATAGACCACCCCTACAAAGTTTAAAAGGACCCTTGTACGTTCACAAGAAAGCATCTTTGAAAGGTGTGTTGAATGGAAAGCGCCTACATGGGGTACACAGATCCGACAGCGGCTTGTATGGCTGCAGACTAAAGCAATCCCTTAATGTAGTCTGAAGGCCATCTAATGTGTGGCCAGATAATAGACAATTGGCAATCGTTTGACACCTTAAAGCATTAAAACTGGACTTTCCCTTTAAGGCTTGGTGCACAATATCCATTAAGACTCTGTGGTTATTTGCCATCCGTTAGCTCTGATTGTGGCAGTTAACTGTTTAAGTGCCGCATGTCTAAACATTCAGCAAGGGGTAATGAAGGTGTTTTGGAGGGTACCGATGCTGAAGGCTCCCAGGGCACATAGATGCCTCTCAGGTCCTGCCCGTGGCGGCGCTTTAAATTTAACATAAAAATTGCTATATACTGTAATACTTCAGATCAAATTATTGCAAGTTCAAGTCCCCTGAAGAGACTAAATGCAGTGCGGTAAAAAATACAACTCGCATTAAAAAGTTATAGAAGGCGGGCCGAAAAAAAACTGTAGTAAATCTCTGGTCCTGATGGGGTTAACGCTGACTGCACATGCGCTAGTGCGTGTGGGGGCTAAACGCCACGTTCCTCACCTTACGTAATAGACGCGGTCGTTGTGCAGCCGGAAGCAGTAGGTGCCGTCGGGTCGGTCCACGAGAAGCTTTATGTTTTCTCCAATGCTGAGGATGAAGAAAGAGGAAGAGGTTAATGGTTCATCTACAAGGAGATCACTACAAGTCCCAGCAATCAGCCAGACTGTAATAACAGGGCCAGAAACCGTGAACGCCCGTTTAAATTAAAGGGGCTATACTTAAAGGGGTTGTCCGAGTTGAGGAAACCGATGTCATCGGGTCATCATTTGCTGTAGAAGGGGTGGAATATGAGCACAGCCGCTGCTCCGCCATTCAGCTCTCTGGAGAGAGCGCAGCGATCCGCAATCTCCAGCAAAGATGACTGGAGGATCAGCGGCTGCGCTCACATTCCACTGCCGCTGCTCCATTTCAATGGGGGTTCACGGGACCCACCACCTTGCAATCAGTGGGAATCCCAGCGGTCAGACCGATCGGGTAGGGTTGGGTTGGGTTTTAAACATAGCACAAGCCCTCTAATCAGTGAACGGCTTTCTGCAAGATCTCTGCTTGCTGTCTGTGAAAGGAAACATTGTTGTTTACATTCAGAGGCAGAAAACCTGTGCAAACCGAATCTGCTCACAGCTAAGCGTTTGCTACAATGTATCAGTTTGGAGGTGAAGCTGTGGAGATCAGAGGTGATCGTCTGGTAAACCTCTGAGAAGTATTTGCCCCCAGTCACTTAACCCTTTAGGGCGGCACTCACTACTTGGAGAGTTTCTCGAACATAGTCTTGGTCTCCTCATCTGTGAGCGGCCTCATCTTCCCCACGTGTGACCCCCAACACAGGCGGATAGAGATCCTCGCAGTGCACTCTGGGAAAGGACCACGCTGCCAATCGGATAGATGCTGTTCATTTTTAATAAAGTTTTGTTGACTCCACCAACCTGGCGCGATGTTTTGACGTCAGGCGGCATAACCAATCAGGAAGCTCTTGGTCATTTCTCGGTGACGGAGCTGAATACGTCGCGTTTGATGACGTGTAATTGAAGCCGGATTCTCCCTCCAGAAAGATGGCGGCTATGGTGGACGTGGAGGAGGAGGAGAGCCTCCTAGCCTCGGTGTTCCGGCACAGCTTCCCGGAGGGATGGAGGGACAGCCCGGACTTCGCCTCCTACTTGCTGGAGCTAAGCTCGTTCGGGGTGGAAAAGCTGCGGAGGGAGCCGGAGAGGCTGGCGGAAGAGCGGGCGCAGATTCTGCGGCAGACCCGGGAGTTGGCCTTCACCCACTACAAGACATTCATCCGCACCGCCGAGTGCACCGAGCTCATCTACCGGGACTTCGGGCAGGTGGAGGACAACGTGTCCCGGCTGCTGAGCAAACTGCCCGGCTTCCAGGAGAGCTGCAGGTCCTGATGATTACACTACTCACCCCACCCCTCCTCCTGTCACTACTGCACCCCCACACCCCTCCTCCTGTCACTACTGCACCCCCACACCCCTCCTCCTGTCACTACTGCACCCCCACACCCCTCCTCCTGTCACTACTGCACCCCCACACCCCTCCTCCTGTCACTACTGCACCCCCACACCCCTCCTCCTGTCACTACTGCACCCCCACACCCCTCCTCCTGTCACTACTACCCCCACACACCCCTCCTCCTGTCACTACTGCACCCCCCTCCTCCTGTCACTACTGCACCCCCCTCCTCCTGTCACTACTGCACCCCCCTCCTCCTGTCACTACTGCACCCCCCTCCTCCTGTCACTACTGCACCCCCCTCCTCCTGTCACTACTGCACCCCCCTCCTCCTGTCACTACTGCACCCCCCTCCTCCTGTCACTACTGCACCCCCCTCCTCCTGTCACTACTGCACCCCCCTCCTCCTGTCACTACTGCACCCCCCTCCTCCTGTCACTACTGCACCCCCCTCCTCCTGTCACTACTGCACCCCCCTCCTCCTGTCACTACTGCACCCCCCTCCTCCTGTCACTACTGCACCCCCCTCCTCCTGTCACTACTGCACCCCCCTCCTCCTGTCACTACTGCACCCCCCTCCTCCTGTCACTACTGCACCCCCACACACGCCTCCTCCTGTCACTACTGCACCCGCCTCCTCCTGTCACTACTGCACCCCCCTCCTCCTGTCACTACTGCACCCCCCTCCTCCTGTCACTACTGCACCCCCCTCCTCCTGTCACTACTGCACCCCCCTCCTCCTGTCACTACTGCACCCCCCTCCTCCTGTCACTACTGCACCCCCCTCCTCCTGTCACTACTGCACCCCCCTCCTCCTGTCACTACTGCACCCGCCTCCTCCTGTCACTACTGCACCCGCCTCCTCCTGTCACTACTGCACCCGCCTCCTCCTGTCACTACTGCACCCGCCTCCTCCTGTCACTACTGCACCCGCCTCCTCCTGTCACTACTGCACCCCCCTCCTCCTGTCACTACTGCACCCCCCTCCTCCTGTCACTGCCACCACCCCCCTCCTCCTGTCACTGCCACCACCCCCCTCCTCCTGTCACTGCCACCACCCCCCTCCTCCTGTCACTGCCACCACCCCCCTCCTCCTGTCACTGCCACCACCCCCCTCCTCCTGTCACTGCCACCACCCCCCTCCTCCTGTCACTGCCTCCATCCCCCTCCTCCTGTCACTGCCACCACCACCCCCCTCCTCCTGTCACTGCCACCACCCCCCTCCTCCTGTCACTGCCACCACCCCCCTCCTCTTGTCACTGCCAACCCTCCCCCCACACCCCTCCTCCTGCCAACCCCCCCCCCCACACACCCCTCCTCCTGCCAACCCCCCCCCCCACCTCTCCTCCTGTCACCGCTACGCCCCCCCCACACCCCTCCTCCTGTCACTACTGCACCCCCACACCCCTCCTCCTGTCACTACTGCACCCCCATACGCCTCCTCCTGTCACTACTGCACCCCTACACGCCTCCTCCTGTCACTACTGCACCCCCACACGCCTCCTCCTGTCACTACTGCACCCCCCTCCTCCTGTCACTGCCACCACCCCCCTCCTCCTGTCACTGCCACCACCCCCCTCCTCCTGTCACTGCCACCACCCCCCTCCTCCTGTCACTGCCACCACCCCCCTCCTCCTGTCACTGCCACCACCCCCCTCCTCCTGTCACTGCCACCACCCCCCTCCTCCTGTCACTGCCACCACCCCCCTCCTCCTGTCACTGCCACCACCCCCCTCCTCCTGTCACTGCCAGCACCCCCCTCCTCCTGTCACTGCCAGCACCCCCCTCCTCCTGTCACTGCCAGCACCCCCCTCCTCCTGTCACTGCCAGCACCCCCCTCCTCCTGTCACTGCCAGCACCCCCCTCCTCCTGTCACTGCCAGCACCCCCCTCCTCCTGTCACTGCCAGCACCCCCCTCCTCCTGTCACTGCCAGCACCCCCCTCCTCCTGTCACTGCCAGCACCCCCCTCCTCCTGTCACTGCCAGCACCCCCCTCCTCCTGTCACTGCCACCACCCCCCTCCTCTTGTCACTGCCAACCCTCCCCCCACACCCCTCCTCCTGCCAACCCTCCCCCCACACCTCTCCTCCTGTCACCGCTACGCCCCCCCTCACCTCTCCTCCTGTCACCGCTACGCCCCCCCCACCTCTCCTCCTGTCACCGCTACGCCCCCCCCACCTCTCCTCCTGTCACCGCTACGCCCCCCCCTCCACCTCTCCTCCTGTCACCGCTACGCCCCCCCCTCCACCTCTCCTCCTGTCACCGCTACGCCCCCCCTCCACCTCTCCTCCTGTCACCGCTACGCCCCCCCTCCACCTCTCCTCCTGTCACCGCTACGCCCCCCCTCCACCTCTCCTCCTGTCACCGCTACGCCCCCCCTCCACCTCTCCTCCTGTCACCGCTACGCCCCCCCTCCACCTCTCCTCCTGTCACCGCTACGCCCCCCCTCCACCTCTCCTCCTGTCACCGCTACGCCCCCCCTCCACCTCTCCTCCTGTCACCGCTACGCCCCCCCTCCACCTCTCCTCCTGTCACCGCTACGCCCCCCCTCCACCTCTCCTCCTGTCACCGCTACGCCCCCCCTCCACCTCTCCTCCTGTCACCGCTACGCCCCCCCTCCACCTCTCCTCCTGTCACCGCTACGCCCCCCCTCCACCTCTCCTCCTGTCACCGCTACGCCCCCCCTCCACCTCTCCTCCTGTCACCGCTACGCCCCCCCCTCCACCTCTCCTCCTGTCACCGCTACGCCCCCCCTCCACCTCTCCTCCTGTCACCGCTACGCCCCCCTCCACCTCTCCTCCTGTCACCGCTACGCCCCCCCTCCACCTCTCCTCCTGTCACCGCTACGCCCCCCCTCCACCTCTCCTCCTGTCACCGCTACGCCCCCCCTCCACCTCTCCTCCTGTCACCGCTACGCCCCCCCTCCACCTCTCCTCCTGTCACCGCTACGCCCCCCCTCCACCTCTCCTCCTGTCACCGCTACGCCCCCCCTCCACCTCTCCTCCTGTCACCGCTACCCCCCCTCCACCTCTCCTGCTGTCACCGCTACCCCCCCCTCCACCTCTCCTGCTGTCACCGCTACCCCCCCTCCACCTCTCCTGCTGTCACCGCTACCCCCCCTCCACCTCTCCTGCTGTCACCGGTACGCCCCCCCCTCCACCTCTCCTGCTGTCACCGGTACGCCCCCCCCTCCACCTCTCCTGCTGTCACCGGTACGCCCCCCCCTCCACCTCTCCTGCTGTCACCGGTATGCCCCCCCCTCCACCTCTCCTCCTGTCACCGCTACGCCCCCCCCTCCACCTCTCCTCCTGTCACCGCTACGCCCCCCCCTCCACCTCTCCTCCTGTCACCGCTACGCCCCCCCCTCCACCTCTCCTCCTGTCACCGCTACGCCCCCCCCTCCACCTCTCCTCCTGTCACCGCTACGCCCCCCTCCACCTCTCCTCCTGTCACCGCTACGCCCCCCTCCACCTCTCCTCCTGTCACCGCTACGCCCCCCTCCACCTCTCCTCCTGTCACCGCTACGCCCCCCTCCACCTCTCCTCCTGTCACCGCTACGCCCCCCTCCACCTCTCCTCCTGTCACCGCTACGCCCCCCTCCACCTCTCCTCCTGTCACCGCTACGCCCCCCTCCACCTCTCCTCCTGTCACCGCTACGCCCCCCTCCACCTCTCCTCCTGTCACCGCTACGCCCCCCTCCACCTCTCCTCCTGTCACCGCTACGCCCCCCTCCACCTCTCCTCCTGTCACCGCTACGCCCCCCTCCACCTCTCCTCCTGTCACCGCTACGCCCCCCTCCACCTCTCCTCCTGTCACCGCTACGCCCCCCCTCCACCTCTCCTCCTGTCACCGCTACCCCCCCCCCCTCCACCTCTCCTCCTGTCACCGCTACCCCCCCCCCTCCACCTCTCCTCCTGTCACCGCTACCCCCCCCCCCCTCCACCTCTCCTCCTGTCACCGCTACCCCCCCCCTCCACCTCTCCTCCTGTCACCGCTACCCCCCCCCCCTCCACCTCTCCTCCTGTCACCGCTACCCCCCCCCCTCCACCTCTCCTCCTGTCACCGCTACCCCCCCCCCCCTCCACCTCTCCTCCTGTCACCGCTACCCCCCCCCTCCACCTCTCCTCCTGTCACCGCTACCCCCCCCCCCCCTCCACCTCTCCTCCTGTCACCGCTACCCCCCCCCTCCACCTCTCCTCCTGTCACCGCTACCCCCCCCCCTCCACCTCTCCTCCTGTCACCGCTACCCCCCCCTCCACCTCTCCTCCTGTCACCGCTACCCCCCCCTCCACCTCTCCTCCTGTCACCGCTACCCCCCCCTCCACCTCTCCTCCTGTCACCGCTACCCCCCCTCCACCTCTCCTGCTGTCACCGCTACCCCCCCTCCACCTCTCCTGCTGTCACCGCTACCCCCCCTCCACCTCTCCTGCTGTCACCGCTACCCCCCCTCCACCTCTCCTGCTGTCACCGCTACCCCCCCTCCACCTCTCCTGCTGTCACCGCTACCCCCCCCTCCACCTGTCCTGCTGTCACCGCTACGCCCCCCCCTCCACCTGTCCTGCTGTCACCGCTACGCCCCCCCCTCCACCTGTCCTGCTGTCACCGCTACGCCCCCCCCTCCACCTGTCCTGCTGTCACCGCTACGCCCCCCCCTCCACCTCTCCTGCTGTCACCGCTACGCCCCCCCCTCCACCTCTCCTGCTGTCACCGCTACGCCCCCCCCTCCACCTCTCCTGCTGTCACCGCTACGCCCCCCCCTCCACCTCTCCTGCTGTCACCGCTACGCCCCCCCCTCCACCTCTCCTCCTGTCACCGCTACCCCCCCCCTCCACCTCTCCTCCTGTCACCGCTACGCCCCCCCCTCCACCTCTCCTCCTGTCACCGCTACCCCCCCCCTCCACCTCTCCTCCTGTCACCGCTACCCCCCCTCCACCTCTCCTCCTGTCACCGCTACCCCCCCCTCCACCTCTCCTCCTGTCACCGCTACCCCCCCTCCACCTCTCCTCCTGTCACCGCTACCCCCCCTCCACCTCTCCTGCTGTCACCGCTACCCCCCCTCCACCTCTCCTGCTGTCACCGCTACCCCCCCTCCACCTCTCCTGCTGTCACCGCTACCCCCCCTCCACCTCTCCTGCTGTCACCGCTACCCCCCCCTCCACCTGTCCTGCTGTCACCGCTACGCCCCCCCCTCCACCTGTCCTGCTGTCACCGCTACGCCCCCCCCTCCACCTGTCCTGCTGTCACCGCTACGCCCCCCCCTCCACCTGTCCTGCTGTCACCGCTACGCCCCCCCCTCCACCTGTCCTGCTGTCACCGCTACGCCCCCCCCTCCACCTCTCCTGCTGTCACCGCTACGCCCCCCCCTCCACCTCTCCTGCTGTCACCGCTACGCCCCCCCCTCCACCTCTCCTGCTGTCACCGCTACGCCCCCCCCTCCACCTCTCCTGCTGTCACCGCTACGCCCCCCCCTCCACCTCTCCTGCTGTCACCGCTACGCCCCCCCCTCCACCTCTCCTGCTGTCACCGCTACGCCCCCCCCTCCACCTCTCCTGCTGTCACCGCTACGCCCCCCCCTCCACCTCTCCTGCTGTCACCGCTACGCCCCCCCCTCCACCTCTCCTGCTGTCACCGCTACGCCCCCCCCTCCACCTCTCCTGCTGTCACCGCTACGCCCCCCCCTCCACCTCTCCTGCTGTCACCGCTACGCCCCCCCCTCCACCTCTCCTGCTGTCACCGCTACGCCCCCCCCTCCACCTCTCCTGCTGTCACCGCTACGCCCCCCCCTCCACCTCTCCTCCTGTCACCGCTACGCCCCCCCCTCCACCTCTCCTCCTGTCACCGCTACGCCCCCCCCTCCACCTCTCCTCCTGTCACCGCTACGCCCCCCCCTCCACCTCTCCTCCTGTCACCGCTACGCCCCCCCCTCCACCTCTCCTCCTGTCACCGCTACGCCCCCCCCTCCACCTCTCCTCCTGTCACCGCTACGCCCCCCCCTCCACCTCTCCTCCTGTCACCGCTACGCCCCCCCCTCCACCTCTCCTCCTGTCACCGCTACGCCCCCCCCTCCACCTCTCCTCCTGTCACCGCTACGCCCCCCCCTCCACCTCTCCTCCTGTCACCGCTACGCCCCCCCCTCCACCTCTCCTCCTGTCACCGCTACGCCCCCCCCTCCACCTCTCCTCCTGTCACCGCTACGCCCCCCCCTCCACCTCTCCTCCTGTCACCGCTACGCCCCCCCCTCCACCTCTCCTCCTGTCACCGCTACGCCCCCCCCTCCACCTCTCCTCCTGTCACCGCTACGCCCCCCCCTCCACCTCTCCTCCTGTCACCGCTACGCCCCCCCCTCCACCTCTCCTCCTGTCACCGCTACGCCCCCCCCTCCACCTCTCCTCCTGTCACCGCTACGCCCCCCCCTCCACCTCTCCTCCTGTCACCGCTACGCCCCCCCCTCCACCTCTCCTCCTGTCACCGCTACGCCCCCCCCTCCACCTCTCCTCCTGTCACCGCTACGCCCCCCCCTCCACCTCTCCTCCTGTCACCGCTACGCCCCCCCCTCCACCTCTCCTCCTGTCACCGCTACGCCCCCCCCTCCACCTCTCCTCCTGTCACCGCTACGCCCCCCCCTCCACCTCTCCTCCTGTCACCGCTACGCCCCCCCCTCCACCTCTCCTCCTGTCACCGCTACGCCCCCCCCTCCACCTCTCCTCCTGTCACCGCTACGCCCCCCCCTCCACCTCTCCTCCTGTCACCGCTACGCCCCCCCCTCCACCTCTCCTCCTGTCACCGCTACGCCCCCCCCTCCACCTCTCCTCCTGTCACCGCTACGCCCCCCCCTCCACCTCTCCTCCTGTCACCGCTACGCCCCCCCCCTCCACCTCTCCTCCTGTCACCGCTACGCCCCCCCCTCCACCTCTCCTCCTGTCACCGCTACGCCCCCCCCTCCACCTCTCCTCCTGTCACCGCTACGCCCCCCCCTCCACCTCTCCTCCTGTCACCGCTACGCCCCCCCCTCCACCTCTCCTCCTGTCACCGCTACGCCCCCCCCTCCACCTCTCCTCCTGTCACCGCTACGCCCCCCCCTCCACCTCTCCTCCTGTCACCGCTACGCCCCCCCCTCCACCTCTCCTCCTGTCACCGCTACGCCCCCCCCTCCACCTCTCCTCCTGTCACCGCTACGCCCCCCCCTCCACCTCTCCTCCTGTCACCGCTACGCCCCCCCCTCCACCTCTCCTCCTGTCACCGCTACGCCCCCCCCTCCACCTCTCCTCCTGTCACCGCTACGCCCCCCCCTCCACCTCTCCTCCTGTCACCGCTACGCCCCCCCCTCCACCTCTCCTCCTGTCACCGCTACGCCCCCCCCTCCACCTCTCCTCCTGTCACCGCTACGCCCCCCCCTCCACCTCTCCTCCTGTCACCGCTACGCCCCCCCTCCACCTCTCCTCCTGTCACCGCTACGCCCCCCCTCCACCTCTCCTCCTGTCACCGCTACGCCCCCCCTCCACCTCTCCTCCTGTCACCGCTACGCCCCCCCTCCACCTCTCCTCCTGTCACCGCTACGCCCCCCCTCCACCTCTCCTCCTGTCACCGCTACGCCCCCCCTCCACCTCTCCTCCTGTCACCGCTACGCCCCCCCTCCACCTCTCCTCCTGTCACCGCTACGCCCCCCCTCCACCTCTCCTCCTGTCACCGCTACGCCCCCCCTCCACCTCTCCTCCTGTCACCGCTACGCCCCCCCTCCACCTCTCCTCCTGTCACCGCTACGCCCCCCCTCCACCTCTCCTCCTGTCACCGCTACGCCCCCCCCTCCACCTCTCCTCCTGTCACCGCTACGCCCCCCCTCCACCTCTCCTCCTGTCACCGCTACGCCCCCCCTCCACCTCTCCTCCTGTCACCGCTACGCCCCCCCTCCACCTCTCCTCCTGTCACCGCTACGCCCCCCCTCCACCTCTCCTCCTGTCACCGCTACGCCCCCCCTCCACCTCTCCTCCTGTCACCGCTACGCCCCCCCTCCACCTCTCCTCCTGTCACCGCTACGCCCCCCCTCCACCTCTCCTCCTGTCACCGCTACGCCCCCCCCTCCACCTCTCCTCCTGTCACCGCTACGCCCCCCCTCCACCTCTCCTCCTGTCACCGCTACGCCCCCCCTCCACCTCTCCTCCTGTCACCGCTACGCCCCCCCTCCACCTCTCCTCCTGTCACCGCTACGCCCCCCCTCCACCTCTCCTCCTGTCACCGCTACGCCCCCCCTCCACCTCTCCTCCTGTCACCGCTACGCCCCCCCTCCACCTCTCCTCCTGTCACCGCTACGCCCCCCCTCCACCTCTCCTCCTGTCACCGCTACGCCCCCCCTCCACCTCTCCTCCTGTCACCGCTACGCCCCCCCTCCACCTCTCCTCCTGTCACCGCTACGCCCCCCCTCCACCTCTCCTCCTGTCACCGCTACGCCCCCCCTCCACCTCTCCTCCTGTCACCGCTACGCCCCCCCTCCACCTCTCCTCCTGTCACCGCTACGCCCCCCCTCCACCTCTCCTCCTGTCACCGCTACGCCCCCCCTCCACCTCTCCTCCTGTCACCGCTACGCCCCCCCTCCACCTCTCCTCCTGTCACCGCTACGCCCCCCCTCCACCTCTCCTCCTGTCACCGCTACGCCCCCCCTCCACCTCTCCTCCTGTCACCGCTACGCCCCCCCTCCACCTCTCCTCCTGTCACCGCTACGCCCCCCCCTCCACCTCTCCTCCTGTCACCGCTACGCCCCCCCTCCACCTCTCCTCCTGTCACCGCTACGCCCCCCTCCACCTCTCCTCCTGTCACCGCTACCCCCCCCCTCCACCTCTCCTCCTGTCACCGCTACCCCCCCCTCCACCTCTCCTCCTGTCACCGCTACCCCCCCCTCCACCTCTCCTCCTGTCACCGCTACCCCCCCCTCCACCTCTCCTCCTGTCACCGCTACCCCCCCCTCCACCTCTCCTCCTGTCACCGCTACCCCCCCCCCTCCACCTCTCCTCCTGTCACCGCTACCCCCCCCCCCTCCACCTCTCCTCCTGTCACCGCTACCACCCCCCCCCCCCCTCCACCTCTCCTCCTGTCACCGCTACCCCCCCCTCCACCTCTCCTCCTGTCACCGCTACCCCCCCCTCCACCTCTCCTCCTGTCACCGCTACCCCCCCCTCCACCTCTCCTCCTGTCACCGCTACCCCCCCTCCACCTCTCCTCCTGTCACCGCTACCCCCCCTCCACCTCTCCTGCTGTCACCGCTACCCCCCCCTCCACCTCTCCTGCTGTCACCGCTACCCCCCCCTCCACCTCTCCTGCTGTCACCGCTACCCCCCCTCCACCTCTCCTGCTGTCACCGCTACCCCCCCTCCACCTCTCCTGCTGTCACCGCTACCCCCCCTCCACCTCTCCTGCTGTCACCGCTACCCCCCCTCCACCTCTCCTGCTGTCACCGCTACCCCCCCTCCACCTCTCCTGCTGTCACCGCTACCCCCCCTCCACCTCTCCTGCTGTCACCGCTACGCCCCCCCCTCCACCTCTCCTGCTGTCACCGCTACGCCCCCCCCTCCACCTCTCCTGCTGTCACCGCTACGCCCCCCCCTCCACCTCTCCTCCTGTCACCGCTACGCCCCCCTCTCCACCTCTCCTCCTGTCACCGCTACGCCCCCCCCTCCACCTCTCCTCCTGTCACCGCTACGCCCCCCCCTCCACCTCTCCTCCTGTCACCGCTACGCCCCCCCCTCCACCTCTCCTCCTGTCACCGCTACGCCCCCCCCTCCACCTCTCCTCCTGTCACCGCTACGCCCCCCCCTCCACCTCTCCTCCTGTCACCGCTACGCCCCCCCCTCCACCTTTCCTCCTGTCACCGCTACGCCCCCCCCTCCACCTTTCCTCTTGTCACCGCTACGCCCCCCCTCCACCTTTCCTCCTGTCACCGCTACGCCCCCCCCTCCACCTTTCCTCCTGTCACCGCTACGCCCCCCCCTCCACCTTTCCTCCTGTCACCGCTACGCCCCCCCCTCCACCTTTCCTCCTGTCACCGCTACGCCCCCCCCTCCACCTTTCCTCCTGTCACCGCTACGCCCCCCCCTCCACCTTTCCTCCTGTCACCGCTACGCCCCCCCCTCCACCTTTCCTCCTGTCACCGCTACCCCCCCCCCTCCACCTTTTCTCCTGTCACCGCTACGCCCCCCCTCCACCTTTCCTCCTGCCACCGCTACGCCCCCCCTCCACCTCTCCTCCTGTCACCGTTGTCTCATGTTCAGTCTATGATCTATTAGTATACCCGTCTTTCTCACATGTGCTGCTTCGCCCAATTCCTCCCATTCTGTATGTGGTTTCTTCATTTTTCTTGCCCAGATGTAGGACTTTGCATTTCTCCTTGTGAAATACCATTCTGTTAGTCGCCGCCCACTGTGCAAGCTTTTCTAGATCTTTTTGAATCCTCTCCCTCTCTTCCCTAGTGTTAGCTATCCCTCCTAGCTTTGTGTCGTCAGTACATTTGCTCAGTTTCCCCTCAGTTCTCTCCTCCAGATCATTTCTATTGTGACTGTAGTTTCTTCCCACTACAGGGGGTTTGTGAAGCAGGCGGAGGAGATCAGCTCCAGCCGGCGGATGAACACGCTGACTCTGAATCGCCACACGGAGATCCTGGAGATCCTTGAGATCCCGCAGCTGATGGACACCTGTGTGCGGAACGGTTACTACGAGGAGGCGCTGGAGCTGGCGGCCTACGTAAAGCGGCTGGAGAAGAAGTTCTCGTCTCTCCCGGTCATCCAGGTGCAGGAAGTTGTAGAACATCTGGTTATACATAAGATAATTGTGTAGACTGTCCGCCTCTCACACGCTTCTTCTCTGCAGGGCATAGTCAGCGAGGTTCGCCAGTCTGCTCAGTTGATGCTGACCCAGCTCCTCCAGCAGCTGCGCAGTAACATCCAGCTGCCTGCCTGCTTGCGGGTGATCGGCTACCTTCGGAGGATGGACGTCTTCACGGAAGCAGAGTTACGTATAAAGTTCCTGCAGGCCCGGGATGCCTGGCTTCGCTCCATGCAGAGCTCCATTCCCCAGGACGATCCTTACTTCCATCTCACCAAAACCATCGAGAGCTGCCGTGTGCACCTGTTTGATGTCATCACCCAGTACCGAGCCATCTTCTCTGATGAAGACCCCCTCCTGCTCCCACCTCCTCCCGCCGGTTCCTTGCCGGTCAGTGAAGGGGCCATATTCCATGGATGGGTGTTGCAGAAAGTGAGCGAGTTCCTGGAGGTGCTAGAGAGTGACCTGCAGAGAGGAGTGGGCAGTCGTCTGGACTCTCTCTTAGGCCAGTGCATGTACTTTGGACTTTCCTTCAGCCGGGTGGGGGCAGATTTCCGTGGGCAGCTGGCACCCATATTCCAGAGGGTCGCCACAGAGAACTTTGAACGGGCAGCCAAGGAGGCAGTGGAGAAGTTCCAGGAGGAGATGAACATGTATACGCTGATCTCCGCCACTGCAGTCCTGGGTTCCAGCATCCCACCAGTGCCAGCACCTCCTGCCCAGCCCGGGACCTTGCAGCCCCCAATGGTCCTCCTGGACTTCCCACCCTTAGCCTGCTTCCTTAACAACATCTTATTGGCCTTTAATGACCTGCGACTCTGCTGTCCGGTGGCTTTAACTCAGGAAGTGACCAACACGCTGCAGAATGCCTTGGAGAAGGTAGATATGCGGTGTGTCGTCCTCCATAGTAGGAAGCCTACAGCTGTGGGACACGGTGATGTAGAGTTGGGCTATTAGGGGCATGCAGAAGCAACGTTTCCTTAACCCCTTAGTGATGCGGCCCATTATGGATTTAAGGACGTTACCATTTGTTGGGGGGGGATTTTTATCTCCGCTTTTCATAAGTCATAATCTGATTTCTAACAACCTGCCAGATGAGGGCTTGTTTTCTGCTGAACGAGCTCTACTTTTTATTGGATCCATATAATGTATTAATTTTTTTTAAATTTTTTTCGAGGTCAGGGAGAAAAAGCATCAATTTCTTTGTACAGTGTTAATCATGCAATATGACTGACGTTCTTCTGCGGGTTGGTACAATTACGACAATATCAAAATTGTATATTTTTGGGGTATCCAACGTCGTATAATGGTTTTATTTCTACATAGACAGAGCTCTGTGAGGACGCAGTTAGCGCCAACCCCTGTGTAGTGGCTGGTGCTGGTAATTGCAGACTAAGGTCCCGTTAAAATAAGTGACAGCTGTGCCTGCAGTTACCAGTGTTGGCCACAAGGTTGGAGCTTGTGGCACTGACGGCAGGTGTCTGATCAACTGATTATCTGGGGTCCTGAGTGGTGGACCCTAACTTATCAATTACGTGCCTGGAAAACCCCCTTAGCGGAGCAATGGGAGAAGTTTCTTTCATTGCTCCACTTAAATACTCACTGTGGTTCTGCAGCTGAATCGGAGTCAAAATCCACACCAGGTCAAAAGTTCTTTTAAAAAGTAACCGCACTTTTTAAAAACTCTTACTTTCTCTGATGTTTTCATGGTCTTTCATCTCCTTCATAGGTCGTTAAATGCATCTTGACTTTCCACCGAGCTGAAGAAGCCGCTTTCAGCCCCCAGGAGCGGGAACTCTTTATCCAGTTCTGCACTGTCTTCTTGGAGGACCTGACCCCATATCTGAACCGCTGCTTACAGGTCCTTTTTCCTCCAGCACAGAGGGCCCAGATACTAGGTAGCAGAAGTGTGAAGGCAGCTCTGGAGTATAGTACAGTATACAGGTTTATAGTGTGATGTATTCATTTTGCTCCCCCTTTTTCCCTTGCAGGAGTCGCCCCAACTCAACTCTCCCGTTATGGCAATTTAGGATCTATTGATATTACTGCACTACATGAAGCCTTGGAGGGCATATTGCCTCAGAAGGAGCCTGAAATAATCCCCACACCTCCGGTGGAGCAAGAGAAACCTGAACCACCCATAGAGAATGTGGAGGTGAAGACCAAGGAAGCTGCACAGTTGGCGTCACCAGTATCGAGGCCCGACCCACCGGCAGATGCTTAGTGACTGCAATAACTGTGACTGAACTCTACACTGGGGGAGGGGGTCTGCCTGCTGTCAGCCAATACTTCATGTAATGTGAGGCCTTCACTGACTCCATCCATTGCCAATATCCGCAGTGACACACAAATACTGTAAAATGTGTGTTAGTTGCCAGGAATGTCATGGTTTCCTAAGCTCAAATTCCTATAAATTACCAAAATCCGTCAGCGTCTGATTAGCTCGCCTCTAATGCCGCAATGAAGGAGGAATTAAATGATCCCATGTGAAGTTTAGAAGAATTTTATTTATAAATACTTGACTTTTTTATGTATGACGTCTATATCTCGGTTCTGTGCCCTCAGCATGTTTGCTGGCACCTTTTTAGGCCTCCCTCACACAGGCGTCTTTGTACTTTTTCAGTGCAGCGCTAAACGCTGTAAAACGTGCTCATTCATTTTCAATAGACGTGATCACATAAGTGTCAAAACACAGCATGTCCAACACTGGTCTATCTTTGACTGTTTTCGGCCCTGCATTGTCCATTGAAATGAAAGGGCAGCGGTTTCAGCGCTGCCAAAAACGAGGCACACCTTGGTGCTATGTTTTTGGTATCACTAAACGCCCTGTCTACACTACCTGAAGGGGGAAAAACAATCAATAATCTCCTAGCAGACGCCGTTGGGTCCCTGCCGCTGCTCCAGGCTTCTCCTGCACTTGTCATCACCGACAAAGCATCTCTTTCTGGCAACGGGGATTGAAGACCCTGCCTCCAGCAATAGATTGCTCTGATTGGCTGAGGCGCTTAGCCAATCTGTTGCTGGAGGCATGGTTTTCAATCCACTTTACCAGCAGCGGGAACCTGACTGCGTCTGGTAGGTGAGTATTGCTTTTTTTTTTTTTTAGCTTCCTTGGCTGCAGTTTCAGCTGTGCTGAAAACGCAGCCGGAATGCGTGCCAGCACTGCTGTAAATGCAGCATTGAAAAACACAGCATTTCTGCAAACGCCTGTGTGATGGAGGCCTTATCTACACCGCTGCACGTAACATTGTTTTTCTTTAGGCCACCTGCAGGCACCTTAGGCCCATTGTCCACGGGCAGATTTGATTTGCGGAATCTGCTTGTGAGATCCGCAAATCAAGCCACCCGTAATCTTTGCATGTGTTAAAGGGGGTTCTCCAGGACTTTCACTATTGATTTGGCAGGAGTCCATTGATCAGCTGATTGCCAGGCCCGCTGAACCAGACAGCACTGTCAAGATTGTAGCTGCCTGGTTTGGTACTATAGGCACACCTCCAGGCCGCTACCATTTGGACAGCACTATCTGCTTCCAACACTGTCCCTCCTGAGCGGGGCCTGGCGATCAGATGATTGTAAAAGTCAATAGTAAAAGTCCTGGAGAACCCCCTGAACCTCTTAATGATGTGGCCCTTTTTGATTTTTTTTTTTTTCTTTTTCTTCCCCACTTTCAAAATAAATCATAACCTTTAGTTATCCATTGATGGCGCTGTCTGTGGGCTTTTTTTGTTGTGGGACGAGTTGCTATTTTTAATATATCCTATAATGTACAGAGAAACTTTAAAAACTTTCGAAATGAAATAAAACCCCAAATTTTGCCACCTTTTGGGTGTGGGGTCTTATTTTTATGGCGTACACACTGCAGCAAAAATGACCTGATGACTTTAAGGGTCGGTAGTAGGGATGAGCGAGCGTACTCGGAAAAGCACTACTCGCTCGAGTAATTTGCTTTATCCGAGTATCGCTGTGCTCGTCCCTGAAGATTCGGGTGCCGGCACGGAGCGGGGAGCTGCAGGGGAGAGCGGGGAGGAACGGAGGTAAGATCTTTCTCTCCCTCTCTCCCGCCCGCTCTCCCCTGCTCCCCGCTGCGACTCACCTGTCAGCCGCAGCGGCACCCGAATCTTCAGGGACGAGCACAGCGATACTCGGATAAAGCACATTACTCGAGCGAGTAGTGCTTTTCCGAGTACGCTCGCTCATCTCTAGTCGGTATGATTATGACAATAACACATATTTAGTGTTTTTTTTTTGTTGTTGTACTAATTAATAAATGTTATGTTTTTTCCTAAAATGTATTTTCTGCTTAGATATTCTGACAGCCATAACTTTTATTATTTTTTTTGCTCCCCCATCAACAGGGTTGTGTGAGGGCTCGTCTTTTTGCAGGTTGTCCTGTAGTTTTCTGTTGGTACCATTTTAGAGTACATCTACATTTTTTTTACTTTGAAGATGAAGAGGGGGGGGGGGGGGGGGGGTCGCCTAAAACACACAATTCTGGAGTTATGCATTTTTCTTTTTTCCATTTCCAGACATCATTCACTGTGGGATAAATAATGTGTTACATTAATAGATTGAATTTTTACAGATGCTGCAATACAAAATATTTTTGTTTTTATTATGAATATAGGGAAAGGTTTTTTTGTTTGCTTTTTTTAACACCTTTTAATTTCTTCTGATTAAAAAAAAACAAAAACAAACTCTTTTTAACCTTTTTAAAAAACATTTTATTTTTACATTTTTTTTTTATTGCCCTAGTGTACTTGCACTTGCAACTGTTTGTTTGATTGCTCATACAGTATAATGTAATTCCATAGTACTACCTTATACCAGGATCTGACAGGCATGGCAGCTGAACGGCATGATCTCATTGCAGGGAGCCGTTTGGGAAAACTCTTAAAACTGACCAGGAGATTAAAATTCCCCCGTCGGCAAACAGATGTCCACTATCCATTTTTCACTTGCACCAGTTTTGATGAATTTTCCTGCCAGCATCACATGTCGTCATTACAGCTCGTATGAACTGACCATAGTGGTAGCTGATATATGGAACCCTAAGGACTAATATAGAGGGGTATCTGGAAGGAAAAAGTCCCCCAAGCTCATCTGAATGGTGCACACCACAATGCTAATCCTATGAAGATGACATTTAGGGGCATCTGACATACTTCCCCAGCTTCTCCGAGTTGTTACCTTTTGGCTTCTTCTATCTCTTTCTTTGCTAATTAAATCTGTTCTTTTTTGGCCTCAATCTGGAGAAATAGAACAGAAAACAAAGGGGTTGTCAAGCTGTTAACCATTGATGACCTGTCCGTAAGATGGGTGATCAATATTAGATCAATGGGGTCTACCGCTGGGGACCACAACCACTCAGTGACCTGGCCTCATATTGCAGGCTAAGTTTCTATTAAAGTAAATGGCTTTTAATACCAAACCTCACCACTGAACCAGGAATAAAGCTGTCTGCTTCCTGCAGAAGTCATAGGAGTGAATCGGCTGATGAACAGCTGATCAGTTGGAGCCCGACCAATCTACTCGTGTTGGCCTATCTCAAGGATAGAATACAAGAAAATTAAGGAGGAGACAGTAGGGGTGAGGGTCCTGCTCTAACCAGCTTACATACTACAAAGAATAGGGTGATACAGAAGGTAAAGGGGCTGGAGATGTGTGGGGTGGGAAGTGTGGGATCCTATACACACAGAAAATGGTCACAGTGGGCCATATAGTGGTTGCATCGGTACAGCTAGCAGGGATTGCAGTCAGTAGGACAGGGATCATGTTATAAGGCGGCATACAGAGGGGTTTGGTTTAGGGGATATGGATTACCTCCCGGAAGAGGTGCGGTTTTAGAGCAATAGAGTTGCAATAATTGAGGCGAGAGTGGATGAGGGCAACAGTGAGCATTTTTAGTGTGTCCACGGTGAGAAACGGGTGGACTCTTGCGATATTCTTGAGGTGCAGCTGACCTGTTTATTATCCAATTTACCCCTCGCATCCAATCTCTCTGGTTGGCCAAGAAATTGGGCTTGAAAATAACCCCAAGGCAGCGAGCGTGCTGGGAGCTATGGTTGTGCCACACACTGAGATGGAGTTGTCAGGATGAGATCGGTTAGTAGAGGGGGGGAAACGGGAGGTCAGTTTTTGAGAGGTTTTAGGTAGAGAGATGACAGTGTTAGAGACGGGAGAGACAGTCGGTGGCGTTCTGGAGGACTGGTGCTGTGATGTCACGGGAGGAGGTGTATAACTCGGTGTCGTCAGCATAGAGATGGTACTAAAAGCCAAATCTCCTGATGACTTGTCCAATAGAGGATGTGTAGATGGAGAAGAGGAGGGAGCCGAAGACCGAGCCCTGGGGGACCCCAACAGCAAGGGAAATGGAGAGGACCGAGCCCTGGGGGCACCTAACAACAAGGGGAAGAGGAGAGGACCAAGCCCTGGGGGACCCCAACAGCAAGGGGAAGAGGGGGTGGAGGTTGAGCCAGAAAAGAAGACGCTGAAGGCGCTGTCAGATAGGTAGGAGGAGAACCAGGAGAGAACAGGGTCCTTTAGGCCGATGAAGCGAAGCATAGTGAGGAGGAGATTGTGGTCAACAGTTTCAAATGCTGCAGAGAGGTTGAGGAGGATCAGTAGGGAGTAGTCGCCCCTCGATTTGGCAGTCTGGAGGTTGGGTGACACCTGTCTAAGGGTGGTTTCTGTCAAGTGTAGAGGGCAGAAGCCAGACTGTAGGGGGTCAAAAATAGAGTTTTCTGATAGCTTGTGAGGCGGGAGTAAACCAGGTGTTCTAGTAGTTTGGAGATGAAGGAGAGATTGGAAATGGGTTGGTTGATGGCAGCATCAGTCGCGTCAAGAGTCGGTTTCTTTAGCAGTGGAAATATGATGTTTGAATGAGGAGAGGAAGATGCCAGAGGTCAGGAAAAGATTGAATACAGCGTTGAGGTGGGAGATGACAACCAGGGAGAGGGAGCGGAGGAGGTCTGAGGGGAGTGGGTCGCTAGCGCAGGTGGTGGGGCGGGCAGAGGAGAGCAATCTGGGAACTTCTTCCTCTGTCGTTGGTCTGAGTACAGAGAGTAAGCAGGAGCTAGATGCAGTACTGATGAGACGGATTGTCTGGGATTGGGAGGTTATTTCCTGCCAAATGTCATCAATTTTCTTTTTGAAGTAAGCACGCAGCTCTTCAGCACTGAGATCCGTCACTGGGGGCTACGGTTTAGGGCTGAGTACACTCGAGTATAAGCCGACCTGAATATAAGCTGAGGCACCTAAGTTTACCACAAAAAACTGGGAAAGTTTAGTGACTCGAGTATAAGCTGCGAGGAGTAAAGAATCCCCTGTCACAGCTGTTGCAGAGGATCACAAAGCTCTCCCATTGATTTCAATGGGGATGCCGCTGCCGGCTGCCCCATTGAAAGCACTAGGATGTTAGCATCCCCGCAGTGATTTTTTAGGAAGGGCTTTCAATATAAGCCCTTCCCTGTACATCATCCCTAGTATAAAAAAAAAAAAGAAAAATATATACTCACCTGTTCGCTGCTGCCGGGGTTCAGGCACATCTAGCCGCTTGTCATTCGGCACTGTAATGAAGTTCTTTCAGCAGGTGGGGATTTAAAATCCCCCCCCTTCTGAAAGGGCTGCATCTGATTCGCTAAGCGTTCAGCCAATCACAGGCAGCGCTCAACCATTCATTGAATGACAGCTGAGCGCTGTCTGTGATTGGTCACAGCGCTCAGCCAATCACAGGCAGAGCTTGGCCATTCAATGAATGTCGCACCATACACCAACAGAAACAAGATGACTGCATAGACACATTACCAGAACAGAACTTACTACATAGATACAATAACAGAACTAATCTTACTACATAAACAAGCTTATTATCTAGACATTACCAGAACCAAGCCTAGTATAGACACAGTACCAGAACCAAGCTTACGTTTGCCTCAGTCAGAAACCACCAGAAAATAAATAGAGTAAGTCACATGACCAAGCGTGCAAGGAATGGAATACAAAATGTTATTAAACCCATTGATATGATCGCTCCAGCAGATGGACACACACTAGAGAACAGCTGACGCGCTTTGGGTGCCATGTAGCTATGATTAAGGATGGTACGTTCAGAACGTTTCAGCTGTTCTTTGTTTTTTGTATATTTGCTGTCAATTTAATAAATTACATTGCATGCTGGTCATGTGACTTTGGTGGGCAGAGCTTACTGTTGCCTACCAACACACCTCTGGATTGCAGCAACCAACTGCCCTCCACCTCGCAGGGGCATGGTAGCAGCGAACCTGGGGCGCATTATACAAGTCTTTAATGAATTTAAAATGTTTTAGAAATTTATTTTAAAGATTTTTTTTTTTTTACTCAACAGTTATAGAAGATCGCATTTTTAGAAATTTTATTATAAACATTTTACCCGTTTTACCTGAAATGCACTTGAGTGTTTGTTTTTCCCTATGTATCTTTTCAGGTATAATCGTAGTGTGCTCTCCGGCATTCAAAGGGTTTATTCCCTGAAAGAATATTGGTGCAGTATCATGAGGATAGATTTAAATAGGTAGGAGCGGAAGCATGCGCTGGCACAGATGATGGATTGTGGTCAGGATAGCTCATCCATATTGTTTCAATGGAAAACCTCGTTAACACCCTGGCTTCTATTTGATTTGGTCCCCCATAAAATAGGCGCAGGGTCTTATTTGGGGAGAATGTCTTGTTACTACCATTTTTCCTTTAAGAAATAAAATAAAACTTTCCTCAGCAACCCCGCTTCTAAGGGATGATGTTACTGATTGGTTCTCTCACCCTGCCAAAGAATTAATGCAACGCGTGATAGGCTGGCAGCGTATTTTAACCAATCAGAGCCATCACTTCATCGATGCGCAATTTATGATTCCCAGAACAAGGAAGTGATGTTCTGTCGGCGACCCAGGACTGCAAGCAAGTGCGGCAGAGATCGGTAGGAGACCTACAGCCTGTATTGGGGCAAAAATTTATAAGAGACACAGCTTACCTAGCAGCCAGGGTCCTCTATCTGGGCTGTTAGGTGCTGTACTTCTGCAGGACGTCCTTGACTCCACGGCCAGTAACCTAACATTACGTCGTGGTTGCTCCTTTCATAGATCCTGCCTCCATTTAGTCATGGCTCTGTTTTGCAAGCCTTAGCTGCTCTTAGCCAATCAGTGGAGCACTCGCTGTGACAACGGTATGCCACTGATTGGCTGACAGCTGCGCTGCCCACCCACCTGAAGTTTTGAAAAGCAAGACAGTAGACAGAATACATTTTTTTTATAGAAAAGGTGTCTATTTTTTCCAAACACAATCTTCATGCTTGCTCAAGATTTTAAAGGAAAAATGAGGTATTAGTTCATAATATGGCTTACGCCAACTACGACACATTTTTCCCTTTAGCTAATTTGGGACATATTACTTGAGCTCGCAACCCACGTCAAGGGTCCTCATTGTCTTGCAATCCCTAACTAAAAACAAAAAAAACTACCTAAACAAAAAATTTCGGCAGGTAAAAAAAACAATTCCACGGTTTAGAAATTCCCAATCCTCAACAGAGCACCATAGGCCCCTATATCCATGGTTACAAATCGATAGTCACTGTCGGCTACTGCCAACAGGACTACCGAATAGTAATGTTTGTAATTAAAATATCGGGACACAGAGAGAGGCGGCTTCTTAACACGGATGTGTTTTCCATCCAGGGCCCCGATGCAGTTTGGAAACTGCACAGATGCTTGGAATCCAATGTAAGCAAAAACACGCTCGTGTAAAGCCACCCTTAGTCATAGCGTTATGAAGTGTCTACATAATGCAACTATACCACACCCTGAAAAGAGAAAAAACACAGTAAGTCCAGCGTCGGGGAAAAAGCTTTTGAAATTATGGTGCTCTGCTGCGTTCATGTGTGAGAGCGGCCTAAGGGCGGGCTGACATAAGTGTAAGTTAGTAGCATAATACGCGGCCAAAGGAGTCGGTGAAAGTACATTGATTTTCATGATCCATTTACACTTGTGTATAGTCATTGGGTATAATGTGTGCGTAAAAAAGAATGCATATTGTATTTTAATGCGAATTAAGGCTTCTTTAGACAAGCGCAAATGCACTCACCGCTACGGAGCATATTAGTGCATGGACCTATCAAAAGTCTTTTTTTTTTTCAGCTAAAACTTTGCATTATTGCGCGAGAACAAAAAAGGATAGGTCCTGCCGAATCTTTTCTCGAACGCAGTCGAGTCGTGTGAGAACACGGCCGTGAAAAACAAACAATTAAAATGGCTTTGCTTCATCATGTTTTGCCGACATGATTTACGCAATGCAAAATAACTGTCATACGTGGTGATACGCCGGCTCACACAGCGGTAAAATGCTGCGTTATACCACAGGCTCGTGTGAGCCGGCCTAAGGGCTTCAACAGATTGAAGTGTTTTAGTCCTGGTATGATGGTGTAAATATCACGGCCGTATAACGGTATGAAACAAAACCACTGATTTCAACGGTTTTGTTTCCACTACTGGGATTCTCGTGCGTTAATGCTGCGTGCGATACAGATAGGGCAGGAACGATCCTCAAATTTTTTTTTCAAACTATAGCAGAATAGTGCTGGGTTTGAATAGTCCGGAAAAATAACCAAAACACCGATTTATGCGCTCCGTAGTGGTGAGTGGATTGCGCATGCGCCCGTGTGTTTTTGCCTTAAGACAGAGCAAATTAAGAGGTCTGTATCTGCACCTAAATGATATATATAACCCCCAATTTATATATATATATATATATATATATATATATATATATACATATATATATATATATATATATATATATATATAGCAGTATAGCGCCCCCATGGAGGGTCACACAGCCCTATATAACCAGGTCTGCTCATGTCCCGGCCTACACACACCCGCAGTTAGGACACTGTCCCGCCCAGCAAGGTGACTAACAACCCTGGCGGCTCGTTGAGGTCGTTTCATGAGCACAATAGAGGTAAGTCCCTGCCTAACACTAAGTATACTGGCAGTCATGGCAGCTAGAGCTGAGACTACCGGGCTGACAGGGTTTATAAAGATGGAGCTCCAACAACAACTGTCCTCATCACTATATCCCCACCAATAGGAAAGTGCCACATCATCAGGCAAGCTGCATCATGTGACCCGACATCCCCAGCAATGGCCAAGGCCCACCTGTAACCATGGCAACGGGACCCTATCATGTTCCCAGGAGCTGAGGGAATGTAAACAAAGTGAAGTGAGATACAGAGGAGCTGCACTTCTTATGGCCCGCTTACACGGAATGATTAATCTTGTATTTCATATCTATCTGTTAGGCCTCATGTCCACTAGCTAAATGGAATTGCGGATTCCGCAGCAGATTTTTCCCATACGGAATCATTGGCCATTCGCGGTCCATTAAATTGATTTTTTCACCCACGGATGGCATGTTTATAACTACTCTTACATGCTTAGAATTGTAGTCCCCATTTTCTTGGCTTGCATTAGACAATGCTCACACACGATGGGAATTGTAGTCTCCATCAACCCCAGCCTGCATTTGGCACATGATTGTCTTTATATTAGACAATGCTCACACACGATGGGAATTGTAGTCTCCATCAGCCCCAGCCTGCATTTGGCACATGCGTGTCTCCATGTTACATTATACTCATACATGCTGGAAGTTGTAGTTTCTTCACCCCCAGTTTATATGAAGCACATGATTAGCAAATATCTGTATGTTCTGTACTATTCATTCATACTGGGAGTAATAGTCCCCATCACCCCAGTTTGCATTAGGCATGACTGACTCCATCTTCTGTTATACTTTAAAAATTGAGTATCTTTGAAAAAAAAATAAAAGTAGTACAGTAAAAAAAAACTATGTAAATTTGGTATTGTAGTATTAATACTGACCCGTAGAATATAGTTATCAGACTATTTTTGTTGCAGTGTGTACGTCATAAAAACGAGACAAGGCCAAAGATGGCAGAATTTCTTTTTCTATTTTACTCCAAGAATTTTTTACATTTTGCAGTACATTATATGGTACATTATATAGTACCACTGAAAAATACAACTTGACCCGCAAAAAACGAGCCATCAGACAGCTACGGTTTGGTTCCATGAGGGCATCTGAAATAATGCACCCCCTCCTCCTCCATGTCCTGCAGCGATCGATTATCCCAATAATGGTGATCACGTAAAGGTTAAAAACATTTGTACTTCAATGCTCTTTTCGGTTTGGGCCCCGTTGTGTATACGGACATAAGATTGGGGCCACGATGGGTATGTTTGTGATCACGGGATAAACAGGGGGATCCATTTTGGGGTGCAAGTCTTAATATACATGTGTGCTGTACAATAAAAAAAAGGTTTTTAAAATGACACGATTGCCAAAAAAATGAAAATCATAATTTTTCCCATCTGCTTTGCTTAGATTCATTCAAAAACTATGGGGTCAAAATAAGGGATCTAGTTTTCAAAATGGGGTCATTTGTGGGGGTTCTCCATTGTTGTGGCTGCTCAAGGGCTCTACAAGTGTGCTATGAGGTCTAATCAATAAACGTAGGAGATCAACAGCACACACAACCAGCAACAGCTGAGAGAGACAAATAGTATAGCCGTGCACGCCTACCCAGATGCCGGACTCCAGGCATCAATAAACAGGCAGATTCAAGTGAAGGAGTAAGGCAGCATGTAGGGATCAGTCTTCTTACCAGTAGTTATTCATAAAAGAAATCTTTATTGTAGTCCAATCAACATGCGAAAAAGGTATATATAAAGGAGATTTCCACATCATTCATATAGAGGTTTGCGTAGGAGGGGGCCATATTAGACCCCATCGCAGTCCCTTTTTTTTTTTGACGGTAAATTTTTCCATCAAAAAGAAAATAGTTTTTCTGTAAGACTTCCTCCAATAATGTCAATACAAAGGTCAAACAACCATTAGACATATCAGACCTCATAAGACATTTCCTTGTAGCCTCCACCCCTTTGTCATGACTGATGTTCGTATATAACGAAACGATGTCAAACGATCCCCAAAACGCGTCCGGATCCACTTTCAAACCCTTAATTTTGCTCAAAAAGTCAGAGGTGTCACGTATGTATGAGGTAGATTCTGTTACGTATTTGTGCAGTATGGCATCCAGAAATCTAGAGGCCCGACTGAACAACGACTCCCTACCGGATACTATGGGGCGTCCGGGAGGATTCACAAGGTCCTTATGTACTTTTGGTAAAGTATATAGGACTGGTGTTTTAGGAAACTCAGGCAACAAGAAATCACGTAATTTTTTTAATCTATTATTAGTTGATCACATGCATCATCTAATAACAGTCGTAAATTGGCCTGATATTGTGATGTGGGGCTCTGTTGGAGACACTCGTAAAGTTCACTATCGTCAAGTTGGCGAAAGACCTCCTCATTGTATTTGTGTGTGTCCAACACAACCACCGCTCCCCCCTTATCAGCCATATGAATGGTGATGGTCTTATCATCTCTAAGGGCTTGTAGAGCCGTACGTTCAATATGATTTAGGTTATTCTTGGTCTTAATGGATCTGCTCTGTACTGTCAACTTAGCTACATCCTTCAACACCAGCTTCTCAAATGTGTCAATAACGCCATCAATAATATGGGCTTACACGTTTGTATGATTATATGGATGGCGCTGGTCTATGCGGACAGCGCTGACTTATGATGTCCTTTTTATGGCGTGTAGTGGAACAACACACAGCGGACCTTGGAGTAACACCTGTAAGTTGATTTTAATTATCGGTGGGTGTGTTTGTTTGTTAATTAGGGTGATCACTATTTATTGGGGACATGATTATGTGTGGTATATGCTTGATAAAGACCATGTTTTGGTTGAAACGTCGCATGTTGATTGGACTACAATAAAGATTTCTTTTATGAATAACTACTGGTAAGAAGACTGATCCCTGTATGCTGCCTTACTCCTTCACTTTAATCTGCTATGAGGTCTAAATCACCTTCAAGCAAAATGTCTGTTCTGAAAGCCACTGGCTGCTCCATTTGGTTTGGGCCCCGTTGTGCATACAGACATAATATTAGGGCCATAACGGGTATGTTTCTGAGCACACGACAAATGGGAGTATTCATTCTGGGGTGTAAATCCTCATTTTCATGTACACGATAGAAAAAAATATGTCTTTAAAATGACATATTTGCAAAAATATGAAATTTTATTTTTCCTCCTCTTAATTGTATTAGCTCCTAAAAATAATTGTGGGGTCAAAATACTCTTGACACCCTTCAGTGAATATATTACGGGGTGTAGTTTTTAAAATGGGGTGATTTATGGGGGTATCTATCATTCTGATACCGACGAGCCTTTGCAATTTTGGCTTGCTGTAGGAAAACAAAGTGTTCCTCAAAATGTTGACAAGTAATGTTAATTTGTCTCCTAAATGGTTAAAAAAACCTAAAGTTTTTCATATGTGCGTCCAGAATAAAGTAAACAGCTGGAAATACATATCTTATCAAAAATGTGTACAGTATGTTTGCAAATATTTGCAATATTACAGTTGAAAATATGAAGATATTTTTTTTTTCAAAATTTTCCCAGTTTTGGCACTTTTAATAAATATACACAAATTCTATTGGTCTTTAACATCTAAATGAAGTACAATATGTGGTGAAAAAACGATGTCAGAATCACTTGGATATGCAAAACCTTTACGGAGTTATTCTATGTGAAAATGACATGTCAGATTTCCAAAAGTTGGCTTCGTCACTAAGGGGTTAAACATCTATGGTAGTAGACTCTAAGCTGCCATGCCCTCACTGTTTAGACGCATGGTCAGCTTTGATTGAGGCACCTAAACAGTTAATGGCTGCAATCAGCCCTAACTGATGTGGCAGTTTGGTGGCTGTCTGATGTCAGGAACCGCTAACAGCTGCCAGGTATGGAGTGGACTCGGTTCCCTAGCTCGATCCATATACCCTTTACAGTCGGCAGTCGTGAAGGGGCTAAAGACTGCGTTTCTGGATGCACCTTTTTTGTTGCGATTCAGAAGTGCTTCAAAAACACACAAAAATGTCAAGTGTAAACACAACCTCAGTTTGCTGTCAACTAAACAAAGGTTCATCCACCACAAAAATTCTATTGACTCCTAAAGTGGAGACTAATAAAAAGTTTTCGGTGTCAAATTCTCCATTGGCCTAAGTGGTTTTGCCTGCTTGCACCATAGGAGCGGGTAATGAATCATGTGAGTCATATTTTTGTTGTTTTGGGGTTTTTATTGCATTTTTTCCCTCTAGCTGACCCCTTTAATAAGAGTCTCAATGAGGCCTTCAGCATGCGTTCATGAGTGGAAGAATCCAATTAGCCTCTCATACTAGCCAATATAGTTACAAACAATACAACAAGAATTAACAAGACGAAGGACGGGTTTTCAAAAGTGATTGTTTCCATAGAGGCAGACCGCCACACAGAGAGATCATGTCTCAGACCTTCCTACTTAAAGAAGCCGTAAACTACAGAACTGGCTGTCACCTGTAAGCACAACACATCATATCTAGTTAATGACATGGTAGAGGTTTATATGTTAGTCCTGTACTGGTTCTTGTGTCGCAGAGGAACAATAGAAAATGACTCTGCTATGAATAATGTGGCTTCAGAGCTCACCAGCCAAGAGTTCTGGTCATAGCCCATGGAGTATTGTGATTCCTATCTGATTCTAATATCATAAATGGGAGAGCCCAAAAAGATTAAATCTGGAGGTTCACCCTTGTTCGGGTCATTGGGGAAAGAGGGAGGGGGGGGCATCACCAGCCAGGAGCTCTGGCTATAGCCCATGACGTATTGTGATCCTACCTAATTCCAATATTATGGGTGGGAGACCCCAAAAAGATGAAGTCTGGAGATCCACCCTTGTTTGGGTCATTGGGGAGGAAGGGGGGGTCTCAGTTCACCAGTAAAAAGTTTTGGTCATAGCCCATGGCGTATTGTGATTCCTACCTGATTACAGCATCATGGGTTGGAGAACACAAAAAAAACTGTAGAGTCTAGAAGTCCACCTTTGATTTGGATTTCAACAGGTTGTTTGCTAACATAGATAAAGTCTGACTGCATACAAGACGAAGCAGCCGTGTACCATTGAAGGCATTTGAAACATTGCTAGATGCCAGGTGGGATGCCAGTAGGCCACTCCCAAGGGTATTACAGAGGTTTTCTGGGATTCTATTGATGACCTATCTACAGGGCAGGTCATCAATACCCAATCAGTCAGGGTCCGTTAGTCAGGACTCAGGAACCAGATCAATCAGCTGTTTGATGAGTCTGTGGTGCTTGGGTGAGTGCTGCGACTTCTTAAAAGGTCAGTGATGTTATGTTCACTCATCATATTGCCTGAGAGCACCTCAGTGCCATTCATTGCTTGCCCAAGCACTGTAGTTTCTTCAAACAGCTGATCGGCGGGGATCCCAAGAAAAAAACTCCCACCAATCTGATATTGATGACCTATCTCTTAAAGGGGCTGTACCAGAAAAAACTTTAATCACCTTTTCATGGATAGGTGATAAAGGTTTAATCGGTGGGGGTCTTAGCAGACCCACAATTGAGAGTCTGATGTCCCCCTCTTCCCCATTGCACGCAGTAAGGAGGATATTTAATGGTGTGGCAGTCATGCATACACTGTGCTGCTCCATTCATCTTCAATGCGACTGTGGAGATACTTTAGCCAAGCGCTTGTACTTGGTTATTTCCATCAGTGCTGTTGAAGTAATTGGAGTAGCTGCCATGCATGCTTGACCACTGCTCCATTAAATCTGACATTATTGAGGGTGGGTGTGGAGGCCCGCATTGACAGAAGAGGGGACACGAGACCCTTTTATCACCCATCGAATGAAGAATCCAAATGGTGTCTGAATAACTCCATTAACATATCGTTGGGTTCTTAAAGGGTCCATCAAGGTTTTCAGATACTTAATAATAACGTTTCCACAGGAGGTGGTGAGTTTCCCTTCAGTGGAAGTCTTCAGAGGCTGGACAGACATCCGTCTATGATTATTTAATGAATCCTGAATTGAGCAGGGAATTGGACCCGATGACCCTGGAGGTCACTTCCAACTCTACCATTCTATGATTAGTGTCAAAGCAGACATAAATGAAGCCTAAACAGGGAAAGATTATAAGTAGCGCAAAAGGGAAAATTGTGGTTCCCTCCTGGTTCCCTCTCCTACGGGCCTCAATCTCCTGATTCACTTTCTCAGAGGCCTTCCCCTTCTGGTTCCCTCTCGTAGAAGCCTCCACCTCCTGGTTCCCTCTCATAGAGCCCACCACCTTCTGGCTTATTCTTATAGAAGCCTCCACTTCCTGGTTTCCTCTCTTAGGCCTCATGTCCACGGGGAAAATCAGGCCCGCTACGGATTCTCCATGGAGAATCCGTAGTGGGTCCCTCCTGCCCCGCGGACATGAGGCATAAAAATAATAAACTTACCTCTCGCCCGCCCCGGATCTTCCCTTCGCCGCGGCGTCATCTTCTCTGTGTCGCGGCCGGATCTTCTTTCTTCGGCCCGGCGGATGTGCAGGATGACGTCGGTGACGTGCCCCGCGCATGCGCCGGCCCAAAGAAAAAAGATCCGGCCGCGACAGAGAGAAGATGGAGCCTCGGCGAAGGGAAGAACCGGAGCGGGTGAGTAAATTCCTATTTTAGGTCTCCTGCGGATCCGGACGGCTTCCATAGGCTTCAATAGAAGCCCGCAGGAGCCGTCCCCACGGGAGACCCGCACGAAATTGGAGCATGGTCAAGATTTTTTCATGCTCCATTTTAAAAAAAATCACTTTTATTGACCATCTGCGGGTATTTATCTACCCGCTGGTGGTCAATGCATCCCTATGGGATGCGGATCCGCGTGCAGGAGAAGAGTTAAAATCCGCTGTGCATTTTAATTTTTCTTTTGCCTGTGGACATGAGGCCTTAGAGGGCTCTATCTCCTGATTCACTCTCATGGAAGCCTCCACTTTCTGGTTCTCTCTCCTAGAGCCCTCCACCTTCTGATTCCCTCTCATAGAAGCCTCCACCTCCTGGTTCCCTCTCTTAGAGGCCTCCACCTCCTGGTTCCCTCTTCAAAAGACTTTCACCTCCAGATTCTCTATGGCGATTCTCATAAACACATCAGGGTGTGATAAGTGTTTAATTAAGTTTGCAACACTATTGAGGGTTAGCCTCTCTTCGTACAGTTATGTAATCTAGCCCTTCTGAGATATTAATGGAAAGATTCTGCCACTTAGTTGCCAAATGTTGTACTAAGCTGTTTATTGTAATGTTTTTGTTCAAGTGTCAAGCCAGCTGGCGGAATCGGGTGACTGGGCATTGTGGGCATATCGTTTTGATTGTTCTATGTGTGTCACCTTGTGGGAGGTCAAGAGGCCCTGGTTTGAGCGTGAATTTGTAAAGTACCCTATGGGCTATTGGCAGTGCTCCATCTCACCGAGCGTACATTATTCACTGCCCTGGTCTCAGCCTAAGGCCTACTGCTGCCCATCTGCTTCAGCAGAACATCACCATGCTTGCCTCCCAACCATCCCAGATTCTGTTTGACAGTCGGGATGGGTAACATCTCTGTTCCGCCAACTTCCACCCCCATAGCAAGCATTTAACTCTTTGGTAGTCCCAATCTAAGAGGAGAGACTGATGCTGCTGTAATCAGTGCAACCCCTGACCTCTACCCCGTGATCTGCCTTGCTACAATCATCCCAGCATGTGATTTATATGTGATAGCTTGCAGAGGGACCTGGCTTACCACAAATTAACAGTGGCTAATATACAGGCAGTTCTCCTTGAGATATAAAAGAGGAAATACAAGGCACTGTATTGTATGGCAGCCATTTCTGTACAGGACTATCAGCAGGTGGAAGATTAAAGGGGTTTCCTGACGTTTTTTTACATTGATATCAGTGGGGGAGGGGGGGGGGGGGGAGTTGTGTGTAAAGCAAAAAACACACATACCTCCAGCTGCACACTGCTCCCGCGACAGTGCTGGCCATCGCTCCAGTGCTCTCTTTATATTGGCGGCAGCGGTGACATAGATTGTTTACCCACCTAACCAATGCAGCCAATGGGAGACTAACAAGAACATTATTAGCGATACCCCGTAAACCTGCATCAGGGCTTCTACATTAGAAGCCACAATAACATGCTTATGGACATCACTAGGCTTTCTGGCTGGGTGATGTCACTTGTCAACCCCTGAATGCTGGTTTCAACTTGTGTTCAATGGGGCCGGCAGCAGCAGCGCTGACCCCATTGACAAGATACAGAGAAGATCGCAATCTTTTGGCATAGCTGTGACAGCTGTGGCAGAGGATTTCTTCATCTCCACGGGGAGTCCCATTGTCACTGAACACTGTACAGCATGGCTTCTGCAGCCCATTGCAAGCAATGGGATGACAGCAAGCCCTGCAGGGATTTTCTGACGTTCCATCGAGCTGAAGAAGCTGCTTTCAGCCCCCAGGAGTTCTTTATCCAGTTCTGTACTGTCTTCTTGAAGGACTTGACCCCTAACTGCTGCTTGCAGGTCCTCTGTCCTCCAGCACAGAGGGCCCAGATACTAGGTAACAGTTGTTCTTCTGAATACTGTAGGAGATACCAGATAAAGTGTTCTAATAGGCTTAAGCTATACTGCATCTTTCTCCAGAGCTGTATTCACAGTTCTGTCGACTAACCTCTTGCTGCACTTCCCACTAGTCCAATGTGCTACTGTTTTACTTCAGGTTTTACAATAATCTTGCACTAGAAAATGAATTCTCCAAGAATGCAGTGTAGAAAGTAACATTGCATCCTTAGGGCTCAGCTGAGCTTAAAATGTGTCAACAAGCTTATTGACTGTTTTCCTAGCAGAAGTGTGAAGGCAGCTCTGGAGTATACTACAGTTTGTAACTGGGATTGTGTAAGATAAGTGATGTTTTTAGGTTATATTGTGTGATGTATTCATTTTGCTTCTCCTTTTTCCCTTGCAGGAGTCATTATGGCAATTTGGTATCTATTGATATTACTGCACTACATGAAGCCTTGGAGGGCATATTACCTCAGAAGGAGCCTGAATCAAGAAACCTGAACCACCCATAGAGAATGTGGAGGTGAAGACCAAGGAAGATGCACAGTTGGCGTCACCAGTATCGAGGCCCGACCCATCGGCAGATGCTTAGTGACTGCAATAACTGTGACTGAACTCTACACTGGGGGAGGGGGTCTGCCTGCTGTCAGTCAATACTTCATGTAATGTGAGGCCTTCACTGACTCCATCCATTGCCAATATCCGCAGTGACACACAAATACTGAAAAATGTGTGTTAGTTGCCAGGAATATCATGGTTTCCTAAGCTCAAATTCCTATAAATTACCAAAATCTATCAGTGCCTGATTAGCTCGCCTCTAATGCCGCAATGAAGGAGGAATTAAATGATCCCATGTGAAGTTTAGAAGAATTTTATTTATAAATACTTGACTTTTTTATTTAGGATTTCTGCCTTTCTATCTCGGTTCTGTGCTCTCAGCATGTTTTCTTTAGCATTTGCATGTATTAAAAGGGGTTTTCCAGGACTTTGACTATTGATTGGCAGGAAAATGTTCAGCTGATCGCCAGGCCCGCCGTCAGTGTGGACAGCACTGAAAGCAGACAACACTGTCAACATTGTAGCTGCCTTGTTTGGTACTATAGGGACACCTCAGGTTTGAATTCAGGTGCTGCGGTAGCAAACTGGGCCGCTACAATGTGGACAGCAGTATCTGCTCCCAAAACTATTCATACTGAGGAGGGGGAATGAGGGGGACAGGCGATCAGCTGATAGGCAGGATTCTACTGCTCAGAATCCGTGCCAAAGTCATTGATAGTAAAAGTCCCTGAGAACCTCTTGAACTTCTTAATGACATGGCCCTTTTTGAAATTTTCATTTTCTTTTTCTTTTTTCTTCCCCACTTTTAGTTATCTATTGATGTACCTGTTTGTGGGCTTTTTTGTTACAGTGTAAAGTAAGTCTGGGCACTATCTATCTAAGCTTAAGAAAGGGGTATCTGTTGCCCAAAACGCGTCGCACCTCCTGCTATATCTGTTTTTGTCCCTACCTTTGTATTTATATGTTCTTTGGATTAAATACACTTTGGATGTCTATCTGACTGGATCAACTTGTCTGACCTGTACTGCACTATAGGGGGATCTTAAGGACAAAGTAAGTTTCCTCTTCTGATTCTCTTTTTATATCATTCCTTATGAGCTCAGGGCAAAAACCTTTCCCTGTTTTTAAAGTCTTTTAAAACCTATAGATATTAAAGAGGTTCCCGAGGGTTAGAAAAACATGACTGTTTTCTTCCAAACACAGTGCCACCCTTGTCCATAAGGTTGTATGTGGTATTGCTGCTCAGCTCCATTGTAGTGAATGGAAGCTGAGCTGCAATACCAGACATAACCCACGGACAAGGGTGGTGCTGTGTTTGGGTCAAAGAGTGTAAGCCCATTAAAGGGTTTGTCTAGGGTTAGAAAAACGTGTCTGTTTTCTTCCAAAGGCCTGCAGTTGGGCACTGATGCATGGTGATAAGATCTGGTGCATCTATTTACTACTAATGTGACACATTTATAACAAACCAGAGAGTGACCTTTCTCTCCTTCCACAACTCCCATACATCTTCTTACTGGTGTCACATAAATCTGGCAAGAAACAGGCAATGTCCACTGTAATGTGTGGCTAAATGGACGATCTGTGATGATGACACAAGGAGGATGATGCAGACCAGGAACAAATCACTGACCCTTAGAAAAACCTGAGTTTTCAACAAGTTGTTTAGAATATGCCAGTTTCTCCTTACAGTCTCATTTGCTGCTGTTTGCACCATGTTTCCTGTCTGTAAGTTCTGATTTTCAGGTGGTCCTCTCCATGTTTCTGTTGTTCTGCTCTTTGCAATGTACATATGGAGACGGGCATATAGCAAGCCTAACAGTCTGCCAGTAGTTCACTGTCCTGACATTCTTGCCCTTACTTCACATGCTGCATTGCACTATCTCTGGTGCAATCAACAGGGTGGTAGTATCTGAATACCCGCCCCTCCTACTTTCCCGGGATTATCAGAAATTCAGACACATTCTGGGATGGTTAATAAACCCACTATAATGTGTGTATACACACACTGTAACAGCAGGCGATGAGATTGTGGAAATCATCATAATGGATCTGTCTGCCTGAAGCTTGTGATATGAAGATAGCCCCTCCTCTGTTGCTATGGAAACATCTGTGTCCTTGTTACTAAAGAAGCTCTGTACCTAATGACAGACAGTGGATTGCTGAGAGACACCTAGTGGCAGCCACTTCAAACATGATTTACAGTGGTAAAGCAACAAAATGTTTATTGCAAGTATATTACAGTAATGATGAGAATAACACAAGCTAGTAGATTAGTAGAAGTTGTCTGGAATAGGAGTGCTCCTTTATTTCTACTGGAAGCTGCAGGTCAGTGCTCTTCCAATGAAACTATTGAATAGAAGGCATGGAATGACAAGTTATGGCAAAGAAATTTGGCATTCTGCAAAAATCCTATAATATAACCCCCCTCTGCCACCACCTCGGTCCTGAGGATAGGACATGAATATTGTAGTGCTTAAAAACATATTTAACCCGGTGTCACCTTCCCATTGACACAATAGTGCCAAATGTCTTGGGATAGAGGTATGTAAATTGATAAGGTAGAGTTATCTCACCTGTATAAAGTTGTGAGGTGTTATCATGTGAGTAAGGCTGAATACCGGCCAGCATGCTCATTGCAAGGCGATGTGAATTATCAGAGTTCACACGGGTCATAATAGTGGTGCCAGATGGATGGGATGTTATATTTCTAAAGTTGTGCGAGCATTTAACATTGCTTGTTCCACAGTGTCACATGTGTACCGGTAATACAACATAAAGCCATTACCATCCACTATGGACAGCGCAGTGGACGCCCACAGGCGCTTGACCCCTTAATGCTCCATGATGTACAGTTATGTCAAGGAGGTTCGGGTTTGTATGGAGGTAAGATCGGGAGTCAATCCTGCTACATACAATGCGAGTGCTGGCTGTTTCTTATAGCTGACATCTGCCTGCAACAGCTGGGATCAGCACTCCCACTGATCATAGCTTTTATTCCTTTAAATGCCGCCATGAATTCTGACAGCGGCATTGAAATGCCCCATACGAGGTGCTGTTCGGTTGCCATGGCACCTGAGGGTCTGTAAAAGGCCCCAGGGCTGCCATTGTAGAGTGCCTATTAAGCCCTGCCTGCTGTGTGACTTGATAGATTGCCTGTCAGATTGTGGTATGATGTAATACTATGGTATTAAATCATACTGTAGGAGCGATCAAACCATTGCAAGTTCATGTCCCCTAGACGACTAAAAAAACATGTAAAAATGGTTTATTAACCCCTTCCCGCTCCTTGACGTACCAGTACGTCATGGGAGCCTGGTACTTCCTGCAATATGACGTACCGGTACGTCATCGGGATAGCGCGAGATCATGACTGACCTCGCGCTATCCCGCAGCAGGGGCCAGCTGTCCCGCTGCAACAGCGGGGGGGGGGGGGGGGGGGCATTGGAGATGTGTGTCAATTTAGTGTGTCATTTATGCTGCATGATTAACGCTGTAAAAAAAAAAAATCTATGGCAGAATTGATGCGTTTTCTCTCCCTGTTATCATAAAAAAATAATAAAAGTTTTACGATATAGTCTATGTACCCAAAAGTGGCACTGATAAAAACTACAGTTCGCCATGCAAAAAACAAGCCCTTATACGGCCACGTCCACGGAAAAATAAAAAAGTTATGGCTTTTGAAAAATGGAGATGGAAAAATACCCCCCAAAAAAAATCGCTTGGTCCTCAACGCCAAAATAGGCCATGTCATTAAGGGGTTAAGTACTAAAAAAAAAAAAAAAAAAAAAGAAAAATAATAAAAGTTGAACCCCCCCTCCCCCCAATAATAAAAAAACAAAAACATATTTGCGTTTTGTAATGCAATCCTGACGCAGAATTTCCGCCCGTGTGCAGTGGGCCATAGGGTAGCTACAGTGAACTGCAGTTGGTAATGCCTTGTAGGCCGTATTCCTGGTACACACGTGACACTGAGGATAACCGAATGTTAAATGCCCGAACTCAGAAGTGTAGCGCCCCATCACCCACTAACATGCCTTGTTCCAACTTAGATAATTTAAGTCGCCTTGCCATGAGCACGCTGGCCGGTGTTCAGCCTCACTCACATGACAACATCCCATAACTTATACAAGTGAGGGTGTTGCAAAGCCG
This sequence comes from Eleutherodactylus coqui, assembly GCF_035609145.1. Taxonomy (NCBI): domain Eukaryota; kingdom Metazoa; phylum Chordata; class Amphibia; order Anura; family Eleutherodactylidae; genus Eleutherodactylus; species Eleutherodactylus coqui. Next base: position 21,486,624 of record NC_089847.1, on the reverse strand, counting down.
TCCACTTAGCTAACGCCACTTAATACTCAATATACATCCTGGTATCCCAGGACTTCTGGCATATCAGTGTAATATATATAAATGTGTAATGCGAAACAGCATGGCAGCAAACTTCTATTGATAAATCCTGATCCTGTAGTAGGTACGGTAAAGTTCCCAGAGTTTGTAGGTCGCAGTAGGAATCCCTATTATGAGTTTACATGTAACTCTGGTCTCCATCAACATTCAGTTGTGCCCCATCAGAAGTGCAGACATAATCCCACAGGTAATCTCACCTTCCTGGACATATTTGGAGCTTTTCTTTCTTGGACCTCTAACTATTATGTCAGAATTAGAGATGAGCGAGCGTACTCGCTAAGGCAAACTACTCAAGCGAGTAGTGCCTTATGAGAGTAACTGCCCGCTCGTTTCTAAAGATTCGGGTGCCGGCGGGGGAGAGCGGTGAGTTGCGGGAGTGAGCAGGGAGGAGCGGGGGGGGGGGGGGGGGAGAGTGAGAGAGATATCCCCCCCCGTTCCTCCCCGCTCTCCACCGCCACTCCCCGCCCCCTAGGGGGCCGGCACCCGAATCTTTAGAGACGAGCGGGCAGATACTCGCATAAGGCACTACTCGCTCTAGTAATTGTCCTTAGCGAGTATGCTCGCTCATCTCTAGTCAGAATGCAATTCTCTTCCATGGGCAGTTTATATGGACTTCTCAGCTGCCCCCTAAAAAACATGAATTGTGGATTAACAAAACATTAAATATTTTAGAAAAAAAGGAGCTCTATAGTTTACCGCAGACTATGGGGAGCAGTGAACGCTACAACTCCCAAAATACAGGTTGTGTCTGCGGCAAAGTGTCAACAGTATGTTCTCTCAGTATTTGCGTGGGTTTCCTCCAGGGACTCCAGTTACCTCCACAATCCAAAAAAAAAAAAATACTATAAGGTGAATGTAGACTGCGAGCCCCAATGCGACATCAAGTGATGTACAGCGCTGCGGAATAAATAGTTGCCATATAAATGTGTAAAAGAATATAAAACAGCAGAAAAAATTCAAAATCAGACAAAAGAAATATAGTTACAGAATGCTATACATAGATTGTGAATTAAAGACACTCCATCACCTACTTTTAACCCCATGAGATAAGCTTAAAGGCTAAAAGTAGGCTGAGCCTGGAGAGGTAAGTGTTATACTTACCATTATAAAATTACAATGGTCGGACTACTTACTGCAACGCCCAGTGCACTGTGCAGTGGCTTTTAGGGGAATGACGGGGAAGGTGAGTATAACATTTAAATCCCCGCACACAGCGGGTTACCTACTTTCAGCCCATAACCTTAGCCTATAGGGATAAAAGTAGGAGATAGATTCCCTTTAAGCTTTACCTGGACAGGTGTGCTGTGTGCGTCCGTAAATGTGATAGATTAGATAGCTTTTACAAAACCCTATGGATACACCAATAATTCCACAGAAAGTAACAGAGAGATCCCCATGCATAACGTGCCAAAAAGCCATGATCTAGTTCTCTTACTCCAAAACCCAGAGAGATCATTCCACAAAGCCGATGAACTTATAGATCCTTCTTCCAGTTATCCAAGCTCTATATCAATTGGAAAAAGTTTGCTATCATGTATGCAGCTCATTTCTAGTTATAGCCTCCCAGTTGTATAAAGATATCTTGGAACAACCAAAGTGTGTGACCACAAAGATGCAACAGCAGAAACCATTATTCCGTTACAGGCTCTGATTAAAATTATGGTCCAAGTCGCCCTTATCAGTTGCAGGTTCTAGAAATCTGATTAAGATTGTGAACCATAACCTAAATGTTTGTATATCCTGCAAATTAAAATGATCCACCTTACAGAGACCTAACAGTCAGGCTGGAATAGAAGAACTGGTCAAGTGACCTTATGCTGCACTTGGGGTCACGGCTCTAGTTTCTATAAAGGGACACTCCAACTGTAAATTGGCTGGTGTCTCTAATAAAGTGGCCATTTGTTGCTATTCCTGAGATTATAACATGCACTTTTTAACATGAAAAGATCTTGCTAGATCGGCGGCTGCATCCCCAGTGATCTCACACATCACACACTTGTTGCAGAGTTTCATCTGTAGGATTCGCACGGACATCCCACAAGTACAGCACATTGTTACAGAATGGGGTTCAGCAATGCTCATTCACCCACAGTGTAAAACATCCGCTGCAGAACCTCGGCCAGGTGATGACACGTCCCTTACGGAAATGCTGAGGATTATCACCACGAATTTCATTCACCGCACAGCAACGAGTGAAATCTGCGACAAGTAGTGTGGATTTCAATGCAGATTTTGATAGAAACATAGGCCGAATGCACATGGGCATATTTGCACTGCGGGATCTGGAGCTCCAGATCCCACAGCAAATGCAGCCCCATAGGACGTGCATTAAAAAATGCATTCCCATGCCCACAAGCGTAAATCAACTGCGATATTCTGCTTGCGGGGTGGAAATCACAGCATGTCCTATTTCAGTGCGAGTTTCATAGAGGCTCACATGGCCATTTCATCGATGACTCACCGGCTATGCACATCCATAGTGCAGAGATAAGACGCTGGACAGGTAAGCGGTAGGTCACTGCATGGGCATGGGTCGCATCCTGCTGTGAGACACCTCGCAATCAGAATCTGACCCGACCATCTGCATTCGGCCTTACAACTGAGAAAATGGCTCCGTGTGTGAACTGACTTCTAGTCCACTGTTTCGGGTTGCAGAGCATTTCTTTGTACTGTATATGTCACATTGGTGCTCATCACTTCGGCATGACTGTGCCGCTAGTACTGTGATCGGACTGATGCCACTCTTGCCTTTCCACCTGCTGCAAAAGAGGAAGACTATTTTCAATAATGTGATTGCTTAATTATTAGCGGACCTTCAGTTTATGAACATTAAGAACCTCTTTATGTATTTTGGTCTCAGCACATCATTCTTTTATTGTATATAATAGCTTATAGAATTACTGATATGACTTTTGCCCATTGGTGATCGATCTGTTGGCTTCCTGGCGTCATACCTCAGCTTTTCCCTATATACAGTATGTCCTCTCCCATCTAATATTTCATCCCCCTTAAAGCATTATCACGCCAACCCCAAATTACAACCAGTGTCTGAATAACACCTCCCAACTGTTACTGAATAAAAACCACACTATATAAAGAACAATACCGCCATACAGTGAGCATATAGAGGTAGATCCCAGTTATGCAGACCATAGAAATGATTATAGGACATTTATCTCCCATTAAAGAGCTGCGGAATAAATATTATTATCACAGATGACATCTTCTCTAACTGGAGTCCTTCACTTTCCACTTTTCTGACTCATCTCTGTAGAGTTTACTACACACTCATGCTGAAAGAGCGGGACATAAACTTTGAATTATAATTGCTGTCCTGCTTCTGATAGCACATGGTTACAGTGGCAGTGCCCACATGATCACAGAGCCATAACTGCATGGCACAGGCAAGAATAGTTGATTATGTTGAGCTGCTGAGTACTAATTCATCTATATATATAAAATTGAATGTATGTCTGCGTGTCTGTCTGTTTGTCCTTTATGCGCTACTACACCATTCATCCGATCGCCATGAAACTTTGGGAAGTTGTTAAGTACACTCCTTGGAAGTTTATAGGCATAGTACAATTATACTATGATAAATGGCGCGTGCGAGCGTCGTCGTCAGTTACGCCCCCCCACGTAGATCGTTTGATTTCCATCACTGCCACTAATTCTCTCACTTCGCGATGTCGTAGAAACATAAAATTTGGCACAAGCACTGATTATTTCATAAATAGGAAAAGTTAATGGGTCCCAACTCGATTATTCAATTCTAAGCGCCAAAGAATTACCGTCCAAATTTTACGTACGGAATCTAATTTTCTCCCTTTCCAATGTCATAGAAACTTGAAATTTGGAACAAGCATTGATTATGTCATAAATAGGAAAAGCGAATGGGTACCAACTCGATTATTCAATTCTAAGCGCAAAAGAATTAGCATCCAAATTTTACGTACGGAATCTAATTTTCTCACTTCCTAATGTCATAGGAACATGAAATTTGGCACGAGCATTGATTATGTCATAAATACGAAAAGCTAATAGCTCCCAACTCGATTATTCAATTCTAAGCGCAAAAGAATTAGCGTCCAAATTTTACGCACGGAATCTAATTTTCTCACTTCCCAATGTCATAGAAACTTGAAATTTGGCACGAGCATTGATTATGTCATAAATAGGAAAAGTTAATGGGTCCCAACTCGATTATTCGATTCTAAGCGCAAAACAATTAGCGTCCAAATTTTACGTACGGAATCCAATTTTCTCACTTCCTAATGTCATAGGAACATGAAATTTGGCACGAGCATTGATTATGTCATAAATAGCAAACGTTTAAGGGTCCCAGCTTGATTATTCAATTCTAAGCGCCAAAGAATTAGCGTCCAAAGTTTACGTACGGAATCTAATTTTCTCCCTTTCCAATGTCATAGAAACTTGAAATTTCGAACGAGCATTGATTATGTCATAATTAGGAAAAGATAATGGGTCCCAACTCGATTATTCAATTCTAAGCGCAAAAGAATTAGCGTCCAAATTTTACGTACGGAATCTAATTTTCTCACTTCCCAATGTCATAGAAACTTGAAATTTGGCACGAGCATGGATTATGTCATAAATAGTAAAAGCTAATGGGTCCCAACTCGATTATTCAATTCTAAGCGCAAAAGATTTAGCGTCCAAATTTTACGTACGGAATCTAATTTTCTCACTTCCCGATGTCATAGAAACTTGAAATTTGGCATGAGTATTGACTATGTCATAAATAGGAAAAGTTAATGGGGCCCAACTCAATTATTTAATTCTAAGCACCAAAGAATAAGTGTCCAAATTTTACGTACAGAATCTAATTTTCTCGCTTCCCAATGTCATAGAAACTTGAAATTTGGCACAAGCATTGATTATGTCATAAATAGGAAAAGTTAATAGGTCCCAACTCAATTATTCAATTCTAAGCGCAAAATAATTAGCGTCCAAATTTTACGTACGGAATCTAATTCTCTCACTTCCTGATGTCATCTATTTATATAAAAAGGAATGTATGTCTGTCTGTCCTTTTTGCGCTACTACACCATTCATCTAATCGCCATGAAACTTTGGGAAGTTGTTGAGTACACTCCTGGGAAGATTACTGGCATAGTACAACTATCCTGCGAGCATTGTCAACAGTTATGCCCCCCAGACAAAGATCGTTTGATTTCCAACTCAAGCACAAAAGCAAAAGGCATTACGAGCAATGGGATGCGTGTTCAACTACAAAATGATGCATCCGCCGAACGTTTCGCAAGACAATTGCTGGATATTGAGAATGCTGAGGTAAAATGAAAGCTGTGGTGTGATTGGTTGCAATTTCTTATACTGCTGAGGTAAAATGAAAGCTGTGCTCTGATTGGTTGCTATTTCTTATACTGCTGGGGTAACATGAAAGCTGTGCTGTGATTGGTTGCTATATATTATACTGCTGAGGTAACATGAAAGCTGCTGTGCTGTGATTGGTTGTTATATATTATACCGCTGAGGTAACTTGAAAGCTGCGCTGTGATTGGTTGTTATCTAGATATATAAAAACGAATGTATGTATGTCTGTCTTCGCGGCAATGCGCGACGGGTACGCTAGTCTACCATAAAATAATTACAATATATATATATGCACATACATGTACATAATGGGCATGTTGGGGCATGTTGCTCAAGACACATGATGACATCACAATTGCACCTGACATCACAATGGTAGTCCACTAGATGACATTACAATAGAAGTTGATGACATCACAATGGAAGTTGATGACATCACAATGGAAGTTGATGACATCACAATGGCACGAGGCTTCTTATACAGGTGCACAGGTTAGGATCCTTGCATTCACTTGCTGCAGCTAGCAGAGAATAAGTGAGAGCGACTATCCTTGTGGATTTCTATATTTTCTATATTTTTGCCTTTGTGATAAAATGAAGGCAAAAAAGAAGACAAACCATTTACTGGAAGAAGCTGATAAGATCGAGCATATTCCAGAAGAGAAGAACAATGGCCATGAAGGCCAGAATGAGCCAATTAAAGCTAAGAAGCCAAGAAAGAACTGGTTCTTAGCGCGCCTGCGAAAAACCTGGGCAAGGATTACTGGGTGTATGAGGAGCTGCTGCACTTCCATCGATGTAGAGAGAAGTGCCGAAGAACTCCCACGACCCAGTGGAATAGCAATGGAGGAACTCCCATGTCCCAGCGGGATCAATATGGAGGAGGAACTTCCAGGATCCAGCGACATAAACATGGAACAAGTCCCAAATCCCAGTGGGATCAAAATGGAGGAGGAACTCCCAGGACCCAGAGACATAAACAAGGAAGAACTCTTAGATCCCAGTGAGATCTATATGGAGGAGGTACTCCCAGGGCCCAGTGGGATCAACATGGAGGACAGCAAAGGTAGGATATCATGTACCTTCTCATATAATACAAGGTTATGGGTTTAGTTACAGCCCCCCAGTATTACTGCCACAGATTAAGTAATATATTTGGTGAGTTGTATATATTCAAAAAACAATTAGCTGCCAATGGTAGTTTTGTACATTTAGGGCCCCACGATGGTAACATTCCTTTTGGTAACATTTAGTTTTTATGAATGATAAATTAAAATTTTTATGTTAACATTTACATAATTAGCTGCCAGGAGTAGTTTTGTCCAGCTAGGGCCCTGAGATGGTAACACTCCTTGTTGTGGCATTAAGTTTTTATATGTTTTTTTAAAGGAGAAATTAAAATTTTTTTGTTAACATATACAGTTGTGGTTTTGGGCTTGCCTGGAGATCTGTCATACTTTTAACATCTTAGTAACATGAACTTATACCAATGCGGGTGATGTAAGGTGGGCACAATACAGCTTATTTATGTAGTATTGTATGGCAACCATTCAGACACATGGCTGCCCAGGAATATTTGGGTCCATCAGGGCATGAGCTGCTCTTACATGGGAATCACACTTGATGCCCTAATAAGAGATATAAATAGGAATTGTTTTCCAAAAGCATCCCTTTAAAGTACAAGTACTTAGGTGAGGTGGTCTCCTCTCAAGTTCGCAAAACATGTATTTCATCATTCATTAGTTATATCTCCTTTATCATTCATAATATATACAGTAGGTTTCAGGTTTTAACATGTGACTTCATATGTTTTTTTATAGCTAAAGTGTTAACTGAAATAAAGGAAGAACATGTGGAGGAAGATCAAAACATCAAGACTTCTGACAACAAGGAGGCAGAAGTGGTGGAGACAGACAGTTTACTGGAAAAGGAAATAGAAGCAGAAAACCAACATCTTCTTGACCTGATCTACAGACAGGAAGATCTGTACATCCAGTACTATACTAGTCAGCAGGAAATACTGGCAGAGTATGATCATATTCATGACCAGATCCAGATCATAGAAGATCTGCACATCCAGGACTATGCAGCAAAGGATGAAGAACAACAGGATGGGGAAGAACTGGAGTATAAAGTAGAAGATGATGCAGAAGTAAAGATCAAGGAAGATGGAAAGGATGGACTGGAGAAGGCAGACAGCGCCAAAGAAAGCCAAAGAGCTTCTGGTGAAAAGCCAGGGCCCAGTCACATCAGCCGTAGAGGTAGGAGATCAAGAAGCAACTGGGGGAATGTTCATGGGGACTTTGTATAAGCTTTTCAGATCATATGGTGTACAACCATAGAAACACATAGGTCTGCGCAAGAGCTGCAGACATAAGACAGTATTTAGGTCTTTATTTAGAGTTTTAAACATTAGTGAATATAATGTTGTATGTTCCATGACCTGAAAATGTATGAATATGTGTTGCTGTGCAATAGTAATGAAGACACTAATAATCATTACACATATTAACACATGCTCCTTTGTTTCCTACAAACAGACAATGAATCATCTAAAGGCAAAAAAATCGAGAACAATAAGGGGGAAGATAACAGCATTAACATTAATGAAGAGAGGGAAGAGTGTAGATCTCAGCAGATGTCAAGCAGTGAGAGCAGTTCTCTAGAAGTGGAGACACCAATAGAACTCTGCAAATCCATCAAAACCTCTGAGAGCGGCAGTAGTGATAACAGATCTGATTCCTCCTCGCTAGACGATGAGGCACTAGAGGAGATCTCTAAATCAATCAAAGCCTCTCAGAGCGGCAGTAGCCATGATGAGGAACTGTCCGCAAGCGACATCTGCTTAGAGAAACCCGAGCAACCTGCCGAGAAAACACCTTCCACAGTACCCCTAACATTACAGTCTTTTACATTCCATCAGAAACTGGGAAAAGGAGGTTTTGGAGAAGTATTCTTGGCAATTGATATTATCCGCAAAGAATCTGTTGCCGTTAAAGTGTCAAACAAATGTTTGTTCACGGAGCGTGGGCACAGTTTTGTAGAGCGAAATATCTTAGAACTATCCCACGAGAGCCCATTCCTGATTCACGGTCTGGCCACCTTCCACACAGAAAAATGTGTCTACTATGTATTGGAATTGGCCATCAGAGGGGACCTGTTTGATTTTCTACACAAGAACTTTCCTCTTGATACCCCCACAATACAATTTATTATGGCAGAAGTGATCTGTGGCACTCAGTTCCTACACAAGAAAAACATTATACACCGGGACCTGAAGCCAGCAAATATCCTTCTGATTGCAGACGGCCATATCAAAATAACGGACTTTGGCTTTGCTGTAATGGGTGTGTATGAGAGGGTCAAAGAAAAGCGTGTAGGTACACACAGATATATGGCCCCAGAACTGATGACGAAACAGGAATATGGAAGAGGGGTAGATTATTTTGCCATGGGTGTGATTTTGTATAACCTGTTCACAAATAGGAATGCTTTTCTAGGAAAAGATCTCAAAGATGTTAAGCATGCTATCATCTACAAGACTCCAATCTACCCAAAGTTCCTGACTCCTGACACAGTAGAAATCTTAGAAGGGCTGCTGTGTAAAGATCAGGACCATCGGCTAGGTGTTATAGGAGACATCAAGAAGCATCAATTTTTTTCTGACATGAATTGGGAAGATGTGGAAACCAGAAGAGTGGAACCACCGGCAATCATGACAGCAGATTTTGTTGACGTGAACATGGATCAAACTCTTGACTACATGGAAATGCCAAACAGTAAAATACCCGAAGACCAGATAATATTCAAAGAATTCAGCTTTGTATGTCCAGATTGGTCACGACAATATCATCCCGTCAACAATGAAGCCATTCATTAATGAAGAAAGCTAAGTAGTCAACAAGCAAAGCTGGTGGATGACCTACTCAACTTCCATCCTATCTTCATGACCTTTTTATAACATTAAACCGGACTTTCCTATATACCGGACCAGACAACCTCATCAAACATCCACCACTTAACATCCATGTAGATTCGAGCTCCAACAACCCAGGGAATCATTCCGATCGCCATATTTGGGGTCAGGGAGGAATTTTTTTCCCCTAATAGGAGGGCAAACCAACAATCCTCAGGGGTTTTTCGCCTCCCTCTGGGTTAACATAGCAAGTATTACAGGTTGAAATCAAAATACTTATTTCAACCTTACTTGCTTGCTATGTAACCATTTGGAAATCTCATCTACAAAGTGGTGACGATGGCAGAAGGAAGCTGCTAAGGAAGAAAGCAGCTCCTTCACCCACTGGAATTGACAAACAGAAGGCCCAAAGGCTGAATGTGGTGTGCTGTAGGAATCCAGGAAAGAGTCACCTATGTGTGATCTGCACCTGGATTTCGAAAAACACCACAAGAGTAAGCCAAGGCCTGAAGAGCAGAATCAATATCATCTGCTCCTTTCTGCTCACTGTATGATAAAAACATCTTTCATGCATTAATAAATATATAATAACATCTATACAAAATATCTATATATCTTCATTATTCCCATATAGAGTACATTATGTTTAGTTGGAATTGGTACCAGGGAGAGTCGAAATAACAGTTAGATAGGCAGCGGGTAGAAAAAAAAACAATGGCAGAATTAATGTGTTTTCTCTCTCTGCTCTCAAAGGAAAAGAAAATAATAAAAGTTTTACAATACATTATATGCACCCAAAAATGGTACAATAAAACTACAGTTTGCCACACAAAAAACATGCACTTATATGGCCATGATGACAGAAAAATAAAAGAGCTATGGCTTTTGAAAAGTGAAGTTGGAAATCCCCGAAAAAAGTGTTGTGTCCTCGTGGCCAAAATAGGCCGGGTCCTTAAGGGGCTGTCCAGAATTAGAAAAACATGGTTGCATGGCTGGATTCACTGTAATCGAGCTTTAACTGCCATACCAGACACTATCCATGGTCAGCTGTGGCGCTGTTTCTGGAACAGAGCAGCCGTGTTCTTCTAATCCTGGACAACTTTTTTAAACAATTACTAATGTTTGAGAAGAAGTCTGTATGGGCTTAAACACACAGCGCAGCCAAATTTTGTGAATGGTTTTGACAAGCATTCACATGTAGCTGATTTGATGAAGATTTCACCCCTTCAACATGGATTCATTTGAAAGGCTGAAATCTGCTGCAGATCTGCACGAAAATTCGCACCAAACCAGCTACATGTGAATGCATCCTAACTCAAGACAATCCACCTGATCAAGGCCTCAAACCCCACTACATGGCAAACATTACAGAACCCACGTCCCTGTGCTACTCAGACACTTTCTTCTTTCTTTTGTCCCCCCCCCCCCCCCCCCCCGCCCGAGGATTCTGCAAAGCAATGACTCCCTTCGAACAACTCTGCAGTGGGTCTGGTCCGTCTTGTCACACCTGCTCACACATATATAACATACTAACTACGCATGTAGAGACTCTACCCCCTCCATATATCCTCACATGGGAAAGAGATCTGCCGCTATCGTTTACACCAGAACATTAGCTAAAATCTACTCCTTTACACATAAATCCTCCATCTCTAGTAAGATTCAGGAAACTGGATTCAAAATTCTCTGACAGTGGTACAGGGTGCCCTCTCATCTATATAAAATGATACCATCTGCTTTTCTGCTTTGTTGGAGATGCAGTACAGACCAGGTAACCATACCTCATATAGTCTGGGAGTGCCCGATGTTGTCGGGTTTTGGTCAGAGGTATGGCACATTACCTCAAAACTTACGGATTTTGCCCTTCCAGAAGAGTGTAGAGAACACATATTGGGGGCCATCAGCTTCAAAGGGTTCAAACAAATCATCACAGCTATGCAGAGATTCCAGAGAAGTTGTCAGCTTGGATGAGATTGGAATGAACTGGGGCAATCAACTGGGACAGCAGCCTGGGATCAATACTCCTCCACCTCATCATATCAGCGCATCAGTCTCAGAAAAAGTCATCTTGTTGTTTATAGCAACCAAATATCCAGGATATATGAGCATGGTCCGTCTAAAAAAAGTGACCACGCATTGTAGCTGGGTCTAAATCAGCAGCAAGTGGGGTGAGCACAAGTAGGCTGAGGTCAGCATCCACCAGCTGCAGCTCTGTTGACTGTAGGAGGGGAGAAGTCTATGCGGCGTGGATAGATCCCTGCAGCAGATCTACAAAGCAGAGAACATGTTAGAACTGGAGGTATATATTAAGGTGCCGTTTAGTTCTACCCGTTAAGCCTCCATGACATCAATGAACATCATAGGCTGGCTTGTCTTAAGTCCCCATGATAGACATTAATGCTATGGGTATTGTACCCACATAATCACAATGAGGGCTCTGCGCTGACTGGCAGCTGGGCGCCTACTGTAATGGCAGGATCAGAGAAAACTCAGAGGCTCACAGTGAATAATTCTTTGCTATACTGCCTATACCAAAGCATTATAAAAGGGATCAAACAATCACACTGCGATGTCCCTACTGGAACTAAATAAATAACAATAAATATTAATAAAGTTTATTAAAAATGTACAGAGTTTAAAAAAATGAAACTATCTTTAGTTTTACTGCAGTCCTCATGCCCCGTATAATTATCTCCATACTGTCACTGTACAGAACGCACTATACCAAGAGCAACAATACCAGTAATAACACAAATTATACCACCATATCACGCTCACATATTACCCCACATGGTGACTAAACAATAGCACTGTACTACTACTGAATAAAACGATTACAAAGATTGTATGAGAGCCAAATAATAACCGCAGAATGTGACCACATAGTGTTATTGAAAAAAAGTATACAAAGACCGATGTCACCCCCATACAGTGACCATAGAGGGGTGGATAGCAATTCACAGCACAGTACAGAGGAGCTCTGCAGGCCGTATAAGTAATTACAGTACAGTTACCTTCAATAATCACTAGTGATGTCCTCTCTCACTGGGGTCGTTCACTTTCCCTTTTCTTTTCCATCCAACTCATACCACCATCATGATTTCTCCTGGACACAATTCGTCTCTGCAGAATTTGACAGACAGACAACTTCTGATGATTGATCTTTGCATTAATTTAATCTTTGCAGAAAAATTCCAGACTTTAGGCCTTCTGACATAACTTGCACGCTTCACTAAGATCCAAGAAGCTCATCTAGCTGACCTTGAGCACACGGAAGGACCAGGTTTCGCATCAGGAGCCCGCAGCGGAATCAGAACCTGGAAGCAGCGGCGTCCAGGTGTACCTGTAGTTTCTCTTCTTTTCTGTACTGCGGATGGTCTGCACGGCTCTCCATTGGACATGCACAGTACTGATTTTTTTTTTAAACTTCTGCTTTTCCCGCATTATCGCCTAGCAATGACGCGGAATCATCAACTTTTCCGAAATCTCAATTGCGGAAGGGGTGCGGGTCGGACGGCTTTTATCGACTTTAATGGAAGCCGTCTGCACGGAATCCAGGCAAAAATGGAGCATGTTACAATTTTCTTTTCGCGACCGGCATGCGGATGCTTCCGCTCCGCCCTCTGTTATTGCAGTGCTGAAAGCTTGTGCCGACACAGCTGATCGGTTGGGGTCCCGAGCGGCGGATCCCAGCCGATCAACTATTGATGACCTATTATGAAGATAGGTCATCAATAGTATTTTTGATTGGAAAACTCCTTTAATCAATGTCAGAACACGGGGAGAGACAAACGTTATAAATCTAAGGCCAGATTCAGACGTGCGTATGCGTATTTATTCGCACATGAGAGTAGCGTTGTTAGTGGAGCGAACAATGCTTTTTTGTGCGTGCGTCGGCGTATTTTACTGTATGTTTTCTGCGCACACGGCATGTGTATTTGCACATGGCAAAAATATGCACTGATTGAAATGGCTAATTAGACTAATGAGTTCCATAAGTGTTTTTTTTCCTGCACCTTTACGCAGTGTTGCATGTATCTCCTACATATGTTGTGCACATTTGCGGTTCCCCATTAACTTCTCTAGGGACCTTTTTATGCGCAAATGTGCAGAAAAAGAGAGCAAACTACATTTTAGGGTTTTTTGTGCATCCGAAATGCACAGGAAAAATATACGCACCTAAACGAACTCATTAAAATCAATATGTTCTATTCACTGTATATTACACGCACAAATCTGCACGCTTCTGTATGCTAGGGTGCATCTGGCCAAAGGAATAGAATAGGCCGCATGAGGCACCGCAAGCCGTGATAAATTTCGCACCAAAATCCATCGGCTACCTGCAGATTTAAATGCAAAATTAAAAATGGCAAAAACCTGCACTGCACCTTCGCGCCAAAACCGCAGTCAGACCTTGCGGACTTTGGTGTGGAATTCCACAGCTGCGAATTTGGCTTTGATGTAATTCTCTCTCGCGTGCAAGGTCTCTAAGGGTGTGCTCACACAGGGTGGAAATGCTGCAGGATGTCTGCAGCGGATCGCATCGCTGCCGCCCGCGATGAAACCGCGTGATTTTTTTATCGCAAAAGTCAATGGAACTTTCTAATGTTAAAAATGCGATAAAAAGGAGGCTCCATAGGGAAACAAGGGAGATGGGAAAAAAAACAAACCGCACATCGCTAAAGAATAGAGAATGCAGCGATTGTTTGTTCTCTCAACATCACAGGAGTGAAAACATGGCAGACGGGAAGGAAACCGTTGTAAATCATTGGTTTCATAATCTCCTTTTTTACTGTCTATCTCAGCAGGCGAAAATTGCACTATTATCGCTTGATTGTTTATCGCCGAAGTCAAGAGGAGTTTCTAATGTTAACGAAGCATCGCACAAAAATCGCAATTTTATGCGTTGTGATGCGATACAAAGGAGGTTCCTTAGGGAAAAATGGACGGCAAAAATATAAATAAAAAAAAAAAAACGCACATTAAAGAAAGACAGAGCATGCGGCCATTTTTTTCTCACAACATCACAGAAGTGAAAGCATTGCTAATGTTAAGGAATCCACTGAAAATTATTGGTAATTTTTTACGCACTTTCGCATCGCACGATTTTATCACCCATGTGACGGCAGCCTTAGGCAGATGTCACATTAATGTATGGGCTCCTTTACACATTTGCGCACGCAATACACAGAGGAGAATAGAACCCATTGATCTAAATAGGTTTGTTCACATTCCCGTATTTTGCGCGTGCATTTCGGTCCCGGAAAAAATCCCCCTACAGTGACCCACACAGTAGTAATGGTGTTCCCCCACAACAGCCCCTACAGTAAGGCTATTACTACTGGGGCCAATATAGGGGACTCTATTACTAATAGTATCCCCTATATCAGCTCCAGTAGTTATAGTGCCCCCCGATACCAATATACTTACCTCTTCCTCTTCCATGCTTCGCACACATGTGTGTGTGTCCGGATGCCACGTCACGGTGTGTGTCTGGGATCAGCGCCACTGAATTAAGACCAGCCGAGGAGCTGTGGCACCCTGGCTGGCAGTCACTGCCGTGGTGAGCAGCCACCGACACGTGTGCCGCAGGTTCGCCACCACTGCTCTAGATGCTGGAAACTCATAGGCTGCCGAAGTTGGCATTTCAGATACATACAGGTTCTATTGATGATAAATCTGCTGACCGGGCAGCCACAAAAGTGTGGCACTGTTGTGGGGGGCTTCCTGTGACCCCCTTGTGCGTGCGGCTGAGCATTATCCTGCTGCCTCCTGGAAGCTGCCATGAGAGGAACACATGAGGCTGCAGGACGTCCTGAACATATCACTGAGCTGTCATTGTCTCTTGTACCCCTGCTGGGGGGGACCGACTGTTGTATATGATGCCCCCTAGACCATCACACCAGTAAGGGGGAGTGTGCAGCTCCACAGCAAAGGCAGGATTGAGGTGCCCACTCCGCTGCTTCGTAGAGGCATCTAGTGGTCACTTGTGTATCGTATAGTGGGCGCAGCTTCCCCCCTCCCCATTCCTGTAGAAAGATGGTCTGAAGAACGTTATTTTGAGACTCTTCCTTTTGCTGTAGTCGGGGATGTGATGCGCAGGTAACTGATCAGAATATTGTTGATGGATCCCATCAGTAATCTCGTGGCAGCGAGATCTGTCATTGGATAGGCTGGATTTCTTTCCTATCTGCTGTTTTCTGACAGATAAGTGGCGTCGCTGGTACCTGGCTGCCAATTATCTCCCTATCGCATTAGAAATGAGCATGTTTTAGGAATATAGGTTATCCTCGGTGTAATAAGATGTTCTGCAGCAGCTTAATATACTTTCTGTATTCATTCCTAACAGTTTTCAAGATCTCTGCTTGCTGATGGTGAATAGGAAAGTTCTTATTTTCAGCCAGCGGCTGAGCTGATAGAGATGCAACTTGTTAATGGTTTTGATATTAAAGAGGTTATCCCAAAATCTAATGTTATAACCTAGGATAGGGGATACATTTATCATCATTTGAGGTCTCACTGTTAGGACTCCTGTTTTTAGGTACTGGGTACATAAGATGCTTCCCGTCACGGTGCCAGCAACCTTCTACACCTCACATCTCAAACACAAGGCCTTCTGGGTGAATCTGCCACCTCATTTTAAGTGGCCCGCCGCCAGTGGGCTGAACATTAACCCTTTCCAATCCACTGTCTGACAGCTCCGATGTCAGAAGACGTCCGGCCGGGTATTCTTACTGTATATTACTGGCCGCTCTGTTGTCGGGGGCCACTCCAGCATGTCCCATACCGCAGTACGCCATTGTATAATGGCAGAAAGAGAAAGCCCCCTAGAAAACCCTGAATCCAAAATTGGATTGCAAAGGGTTAAAGGGGTTACTCAGGCAATTACAAGAGCAGCTCCTGTTGATTACAGCGAGAGCTGTGTTTGCAATTAAGATTGCCAGCTGCTACACAAGGGTTGGAGAAGCTGGTCCGCTCTGACCTCGTGTCTCCCAGCCGGCACGGTCTGGATAACTTCTTTAAATGAATTCTACTCACCCCACCTGCAGCTCTGTTCCGATGCAGTGCAGAATCTGTGACTGCTGACGTCTGTGCCGAGGGTCGAGGTCAGCGGTCATAGACTTGGCAGTGGCTGTTGCCGGACCGGAGCTGCAGGCGGGGTATTTTGTAAAGCCTGGAGGGATGTTGCCCGGCCAGAGGCCAATCCAGGGGGGCTGCTATTGACCTTTGGCTGGACAGCATCCCTCAGACCACTATGGGGGTCACTTTTACTACTGGGACTGATACGGGGGTCATTAT
Organism: Eleutherodactylus coqui; assembly: GCF_035609145.1. Lineage (NCBI taxonomy): Eukaryota > Metazoa > Chordata > Amphibia > Anura > Eleutherodactylidae > Eleutherodactylus > Eleutherodactylus coqui. The sequence goes on along the minus strand of NC_089847.1, from coordinate 21,469,976 downwards.
TAGGGCGTGTTCACACTGCCATAAGGACATCTTGGTTGTAAAAATACTTTGGATATTTGCATGACCAAAAAGAATGCTTACGCCCGCAGTTTTCAGCCGCTCCGGTGTGTTTTTATGCACACAAAAGCACTGCATATTTACGCATACAACCCCCCTCCCCTGCAGACGAGCTCATTGAAATGGTGCGCAAATATGCAGGTTTGTTGCGAATTCACTACATATTTTCACCTACCCATTCCCTTTAATAACCTATTGTGGTGCGTAATATGAACCAATATGTTATGCTGCGTGGATTTTTTTTTTTCGCGATTGGACATGCGCTCATGAAATCAATAGGTTGCGTTCACGGCATGGTACGCTGAGCAAATACGGCCATGTGGACAAGCGCTTACTATACAATTACAATCGGCTCTTTGAAGACAGTCATAAGGCTGATGCGGCCCTCGGTAAAAATGAGTGTGACACCCCTAATCTACCCTGTTACTGGCACACATCGGGTACATGTTGGAGCTTTGTTTTACCCCTTTAACCCCTTAACGCCACAGGGTGTAACTGTACGTTCTGACTATGGGGTACTTAACGCAACAGGACGTACATTTACACCCTGGGAATTTCGCGAGATCAGAAGAGATCCCACCTCATCCGACAGCGGGAGACGGCTGTCAGCGATCTATGTAGATTGCGGCATGTAATTGGTTCACAGAGGGGTCGCTGTGAAAGGTTGTCCTTTTTTGTGCTTTTTCCCCCCATTAGTATGTAAAAAAAAAAATTAAAACCCACATATTTGGTTTTGTCATATCCATAACAAACTAAACACACTTTTTATCCTGCGTGTCAAAAAGCGTAAAAAAAAACCTGGGGCAAAATACTCATTTTTTTCATTTTGCCTCCCGAAAAACGCAATAAAAGTGATCAAAAAAGCCATATGTACCCTAAAATGGTACCCATAAAAACTACAGCTCGTGCTGCAAAAAACAAACCCTCACAGAGCTCCATCTATTGAAAAATAAAAAAAGTTATTGGACTTTATATGTAGCGATCTAGAAAAATAAATAATTTCCCCCCCAAAAAGGGATTTCATTACAGAAAAGTGGAAAGACCTAGGCTGCCGCAATGTGCACAGAGCTACTGCATCTACTTCCCACGCACACTGACAGCTGCCAGATCAGTCGGGGTCCCAAGCAGCAGAAAACTGCTGATCATCAGTACTGTAGAGGCGGACAACCCCTTTAAATATCTGAGATGAAAATATCCCTTTAATTTTTATGGCTTATTAACAGTATACATCATAAATATCTCCACTACCCAGATAGACCCTCCAGAGAGGAAGGGGCCATGTGAGTTTGGCAAGCTCTGGGAGTACCTGTCATGGAGGGAACACTAGGGGTGGTCTTCTAACAAATAGCTGCACTATCGGGTCCAGAACTGTATTTAGTTTTTTACTCCTTGGACCCCAGAGTTGCTTTTTTTTTCTACATGTTTAAGTAGCTGCTACTTTATTACTGAGCTTGTGTTTATGGTCTCAAGCCGTATTTCCGTCTTTACTCTCTGCAGGTCTGAACGAGAAGGGAGATCCCACCAGCTGGAAGGCACATGGCTGGGCCGCCCAGCATGAAATGGACCACTTGGATGGAGTCCTTTATATTGATAAAATGTTTCCTCGGACCCTTGGCAAGAAGAAAATGACTGAAGTAAATGGTTCTCTGGCACTAATATGGTCGTGCAGCTCCTCACTGACAGATATAAGCTGCCCTCTAGTGGTCAGAGGGATCAGAATAGTTTCTGCACAATAAGGAAGTAATACAGAAAGATTGCATTCAGGATGGGGTACATTTTTCTATCCTCCTTTATTTGTTCTCCACATTCTCTTTAACAGCTCCATAAGCCCTGTGATGGGTGGAGGGAGACTGTAGTAAAGAGATCGCACCTTGTCCTGATTGCAGCCGCTGAAGTGCCGTTTTAATAAAGTGTAAGATCACTTAAAGAGCTGAAGTTGGCTCTGTGTATCGTGTCACACTGACTTTTGTAACCGTACAACATCTGTATTTGGTTCATGTAATAAGAACAGGCAGTCATCCTGCTGAACACTGCAGCCGGTCGCTGGCAGCACTGGCCCTGTGCCATACATGTTGGCATCCCCTCTGCGGCTGGTGATCCGCTGCAGTGCTCACATGGATTTGCATCACATCATTGTTTCAGGAAAATAACTGGTGGGGACCACCAGAGCGTCAGACGTAACATATAAGTAATGGTTGGACTCCTATTTTACATTTTCCAATGTTAATTAAAAACCTCTTCCAGCCTTACAGCATTCTGAAGACTCAGATTCCCCCCCACACTGTCAAAGAATTAAAGCCCCCTTTACACGGCACAACTATCGTGCAAATCCCTTGCTAGATTAAGTGTGTGTAGTGAAACGCCAATCAGTGACCTCTGCTGACCGACCATGTGCTGTACTATCCTTGCGTTACTGATGAGGTCAGTGATTGGCTGCCGTCATGGGGTTCTATGCCATCTTATGCCGACAAAGAAAAACCACCAGGACCAGTAAGTTGTCGGTGCTGCAGCAGCCAGCGAGGTTTTTAAAAAAAATTCTAAGTTTAAACTCCTGGACAACCCCCCCCCCCCCCCACCTAATTTAGTGTGCACCACTACAAACACAGTAAGGCCTTACTTACATGAGCGTTATTTTGACGCTAAGTAGGCACACCAAAAAATCATAACAATTGGAATGAATGATCTCCTATGGATTCCTTGAGACGAACGAAATATAGGACATAAGCGCGTTATTTCAACGCCTGAAATTTCTTGCTGCGCTAAACTACAGACTGAAAGGAAAGGGACATTATAGTCAATTAGAAGTCAGTTATTGATGGGAAAGTTGGAGCCCCCCGCAGTTTGTTAGAGGGGGAGGGTACATGGAAGGCCATGACATTGAAGGTTTGGTGATGGATGAATGTAAACCTCAGATACAGAAGCTCGTTGAAGGTAAGTGATGCCTCCCAGGCAGTTCGGGGCCCCACAGGAGGATAGGAGTCCTGGAAGTGGGAGAGGGTGACCAGAGCCTGCAGTTTTCAGTGATGTTGTTGGTAGGGGCACTTAAGAGATAAGCAAGCAAACCTGATGCCCCCCTCCCCTCGGAGCGCACAGGCACCTCATCCCTCCTGCCCAAAGTCTTCTGTAAATTTCTTCACTTTCAGCAGGTCCTCCGAGTTCACGGTAGGCCGGATGGTAGCCAGAGATCTCAGCATATCAGACTGTGGAAACGGAGCAAGTCAGATAAGACATTATACAATAAAGTATTAGCAGATATACACTGAACGATCTCTGCATTAGTAACTCCGTAACGGGGTGGTCCAGCTTTTCATGGCTTTCAGACATCCAGGAACCGCCTCCACGGTCAATTTGACACATGCCCACCGTAGTTAAGGTACATGTTGGGGATAAGTGGGAGCAGATCTCTCAGCCCTTTGCAGCATATCCCAAACATGCTCAATGGGGTTATAGTCCAATGAGCTTGGAGGCCAAAGCAATGTGGGGAATTCATTGTTGTATTCCTCTAACTACTCCCTAGTGATCTGAGCTCAAAGACACACAGAGCGTTGTCCTGTTGAAAGATGGCACTGTGGTTGGGGAAGACTTCCTAAAGATATGGGTACTCAATGGTCAGCTAACAGGTTCACTATATGACTAACAGTCCTTGTCCATACCAGCAAAACACTTCCCGGACCATGACACCACCACCATCAGCCTGCTGAATTCCAACAGTGCACCCATGGGATATGTCTTTATGCTGTTTACAGCAGATGCGGACCTGGCCATCTGTATGGTTCAGCCGAAAATGGGAGTCATCACTTCAGATGACCTTATGTCATGTGCTAAGGTCCATTGGCATCTTTCCTGTGCCCATCTAAGGCATTGTGGATCATGATGTGGGGTCATCAGGGGCACCCTTGTCAGTCTTTGGCTATTGAACCCAAGTTGATACAAGGTACGCTGCATGGTCATTCTAGAAATTTGTCTTAACTTATCCACTATTGAGACTCACCTCCACGATAAACCACATGTTGCCTGCCATTGTGTGATCTTCTGTTGGATGTCTGTCCATGGTTCAACCAGCCTTTGTACACTCGTGATACCGTAGTTTGGGAATAGCCAACAACTGTGACTGTTTCAGAAATATTGGCAAGCACCTCCGAGCACCAACAATCTGCCCACAGTCAAAGTCACTCAGGTCACCACATTTACCCACGACTGCCAAATTCTGCTCAAAACAGGATTCAGCACTAGAGATGAGCGAACGTACTCGTTAAGGGCGATTTCACAATCGAGCATCGCTATTTTCGAGTACCTGGCTACTCGGGTGAAAAGATTCGGGGGCGCCGGGGGTGAGCGGCGGGTTGCAGAGGGGAGTGGGGGGGAGAGAGAGAGCTCCCCCCTGTTCCCCACTGCTACCCCCTGCTCCACCACGCTGCCCCCACCCCCCGGCGCCCCCCAAATCTTTTCACCCGAGTAGCCAGGTACTCGAAAATAGCGATGCTCAATTGCAAAATCGCCCTTCACAAGTACGTTCGCTCATCTCTATTCAGCACGTTATCTGAGAGCAGACGGGATGTGGCCATCATCACTATCATGTTATTTATCACAAGTGATCACATGTCAGCTGTTCCTAATGCAGGGACATACATATAATGTCCCTCTGGACACAGAAAGCTGAACTACTGTGAGAACTGTATTGCTTTGCATGTGGTATATTTCCTTACCATGCATACTACAGGCTCCAGCAGTTTATCACTGGCCACGTCTATCCAAATCATCTCAATAGCCCCAGGGTCCCCCGCAGAACAGGGTGTTAGGAGGTCATCAACTGTGACTCCAGCATTGGTGCGAGACGGACCTCGTACCTAGGAACAAATACCACTCCATCAGTACTCTCCCCACCAGCGCTGCTGCACACTAACCAGCGCTGCTGCACACAGACCACTTGCACTGGACTTACCTTCTTGAAGTGTGTGGCTGATAACACCTTGCGTACGGGCTGCATTACAGCATCTCTGACAATAATACTAATATCAGCTCCTGAGTATCCGTCGGTTTTGTTGGCCAGCTTGCAGATGTTTGCGTCACTTAGACTGTGAGCCGTATTACCTAAGTGCAGCCGGAACATCTGAGCTCGAGCCGCCTCCTCGGGGAGAGGGATGTAGATCCGCTTCTCAAACCTGCAATTCAGGACACGTGCATCATCAGCAGGTCAGTGAGGTAAGTGGCTCTATAGCTTTCTTGCATAACTACCATATTTGCCAGAAAATAAGACCCTGTCTTATATTAATTTTGCCCCAAAAGAGGCACTAGGTCCTATTTTCGGGGGAATGTCTTATTTATACTTACCTAGCAAGCTTGGCTGAGGTCCCTGCCGCTGCCCCCCCAGAGCTGCAACGCGCCTCTTGCAGTCCTCAGCCGCTCACAGAAGATCACTTCCTGGTTATGGGATTCATAAATCCCACCTCCAGGAAGCAATGACTCTAATTGGTTCTCGAGAGCTGCTTAGCCAATCAATGCAGTGCTTATTGAATCAATGCAATGGCTGGGATTGGCTGAGCAGCTGTCGAAGACCCAATCATAAGGCTTCAAAAAAATAAAAAATGCTCCTGCGCTGCCTCAAACAAACAACTGGTCTTGACAATAATATTATTGTCTAAAAAGTTTATTAAGTACCTTAATAAACTTTTTAGACAATAATATTATTGTCAAGACCAGTCGTTTGTTTGAGGCAGCGCAGGAGCATTTTTCATTTTTTTGAAGCCTTATTACTACTCCGTGGGTCCAATCAAGCATTGGACACAGAAGCCCTGCAGCGGACTCCAGCGACCAGGAAAACCTGTTGGACACCATAAGAAAGATCCTATAAGGGATCTGATAAGCTAACCCGGACTTGGAGGTGTTGGTGAGACTCCTCTCCACAGGAGTATTCACCATACACTGGGTGAGTCATTTTATTTTATTTTATGATTATTTTATTCCACTTTCATCACGTATTTTATATGGACACCCTAATATACTCTCCCTACTAGCCACCTGAAGCGCCTCCCTGACCATTTCTGAAGACCCAATCATAGCCATCGTGTTGTGGAGGCAGGAATAATGAATTGGCTGAGCTGCGGCATTGACTGGCCAATTAATGCAGCACTGAAACCAATCACAATTCTGGTATTTTGTTTTTCTGACAATGTTTACTGTTTAGGGTAAATGATGTGTTACTTTGATAGATCAGCCTTTTATGGACGCAGCAATATCAAAAATGCCTTTGCCTTTTTTATTTAGATTTTTTTAATATAAGTAGGGAAAACTTAAAAACTTATTACTGCTTTTTTAAAAAAAATAAATTTTATTTCAATAATTATATTTTAAAATTTCTTTCAAGTCCTCCTAAAGGACATGAGGTTGTCCATTAGGGGGACTGACACATGAACTTTGCAATAGTTTGATCACTCCTGCAGTGTGATGTAATGCCATAGCATTACATTATACAGCGATCTGACAGGCAATCTATCAAGGCACACCACAAACATAGTTTGATAGGCAGTCTGCAACGGCAGCCCTGAGAACTCCCAAGGCAATCGCGGGGGCCATTTCGGAACCCTGATCATTGATCGGGACATTTGAATCCGCTGTCAGAATTGAAGGCAAGTGTTGGCTGTAAGAAACAGCCATCACCCGCATTGTATGGAGTGGGCTCGACCCCTGATCAACCTCATACAAACTTCGAACCTCCAGGACGTATGTCCTGCAGAGTTAAGGGGTTAAAAAGAGAACCCATCCACTCTCTTGATATGTCTAACAAATACTTGTATTCCCCATAAAACAATTTTAGAGCATCTTTCCTTTGGGCTCTATATTATGACATTCCTCTGCTATTCCTCCTGAAAATGTATGAACAACTGGAGAATTAATCATTGCCATTCCCTTTGTCAGTGGGGATTTTCCCTACAGTGTACAGTGTTGCGGTGGAGGACACACATGTGCTCCCTTACTCCATTCACTTTGGAGGGACCGTCAGAAGTAGCCAAGCACTTAAAGTCTGCCATCTCCAGTGGTCCCACTGAAGTGAATGGAAGAAGTGCGCACGTGTGTCCTCTGTTGCCCAACACTTTGCAATGAGTTGGGATTGCATTCCAGATAAAGACTGGGGGTGAGAAAAACTTTTTAATTGAAAGGGTTGTCCGACATTTTTTAACATAGCTTTGGGATACTGTTCCCAAAATGATATATTAGCAATGTACTCAGCGTATTGGCAATTTGGCAGCTGACCTGTTACATCACTGCGGTGACGTCCCATAAACTGGTCACATGGGCGTCTAAAATAAAATAAAATAATGTTGGGGCCTCCTATTGGCTGCAGCGGTGATGTGAGTAAATAATCATGTGAGCATTGCATCCGAACAGGTAAGTATTGGTGTGCAAATGTGGGTGTATATTGTGCATATATATATATATATATATATATATATATATATGTATAATATATATTCCCCCCACTGGCACCAATGTTTTTAGTAATCAGTAAAGCCCTTTAAGAGGCATGCATCTCTTAATAAATCTGACGTATTGCTAGTAAAGACCAAGGTCGCCATTCTTCACTAAATGTCATCCTAGATGAGAGTATAAAACTGCCAAAACTCCAGCTTATTATAACTGAAAAAAAACAAATGAATATGTTTGCACAGTGACGATCTGATGGCTACAATATTCTGATGTCTCACCTCCTCCGGATGGCAGAGTCCAGCACCCAGGGTATGTTGGTTGCTCCCAAAACCAGGATACCATCATTGTTATTCCCAACACCTGAAAAACAAAAGCACGCCGTCATGTAATGTAGAGCCCAGCGCTTATCTGATCCTAGATAGTCCCTTTAAGTTAATACAGACAATGTATGAATGTAGTGCCCCAGCACATCATCCTGGTCCCCCCGATTATTGTCATACATATATGCCTTATGTGGATGCACTGTGCAAAGCTGTATTATCATTTCCAGTGTGTGTGTTGCACAGCAGCAGCACTAGAAGCGTTAAAGGTTTAATAAAATCCAAAACCTGCATGTAAATGTATCAGTTATGTCATGTCATGTGGTATGAGAGAAGGTATAAATGTGAGTGCTTGAGAGCGGGAAAGGAGTTATTCAGAGGTAGTGGTATTCCATGTGGGCTGACACCTAACACAAAGACACATAAGGGCATCTTCAGCCCTTGTGTGTCAAAGATGGAGGAAAAGGAGAGACTTCCCGTGTTGTTTGTGAGCTGGATGTGAATGGAGTGAGCCCTGAGAGAGAGAGAGAGAGAGAGAGAGCATTTGTAAGTAACTACTTGTTCTCAAGGCCAGTGCAGAGGTCCTATCTAATCGTCTAAGTTTCCTACACGGACATCTGAAGTCTGGATCACCGCGTAGAGGTACACTCTTAATTGTCACACCCACATGTCTTCAAATCGGGGTAGAGGTACTGCAAGATACAAATCTTTGTTCACACATGTGCCTCTTTGAGCTTATGAGAGCTGTGTGGAAGTACTGTGAAATTTGAAACACTGAAGTGATTTGCCTGCACTGTAGAGTCTTTAATTGAACTGTCTTTTGTTATCTGTTTGCAAGTTTTTCAAGTAAAGTTTATGCCGGGCACTAACCATTCCCTGAGACCCGTGGTACTCAGAACTGTCTGTGGCTGAATTTATTCTCCGCCGAGGGTCATACCTGTGTGTGAAGGAACAGTGGCGTCACCCGTGACAACTTCAACCCCTGTTATCCTGTCTAGTGGGCATCCCTATGCTAGGGGTGTCCCAGGTGGCCTGCAGTGATACTCTGGCCTTGGCTACGTGTGTCCTTCCAGGAAGGAGGCTGGTAAGTACCACCGTGAGACGTCAGCACTATACCCTCCCAGATCCACACGTATATCAGGTGTCCGGTGTCTCCTTATGTAATGCTGCATGAAGAGTGAAGATGCTTATAGATGGAATGATCAAAAGACCGAAAGTGAATGATTGCTCAGTAAACACAAACCAAAGGATAATCATTTGTTTTTCATTGGTTATTCATTTTATGTCATAATCATTGCTGGCTTGTTCACTTATCATTCGGTTTAACCCCTTAATGATCAAGCGCGGTAAATATACAGCACTTAGTCCTGGGCTTTAACCCCCATTAATAGAAGTACGGTGCAGGATTAAGGCCTCTGCTCCTGCAATCAAGCAGGAGCAGGTCTGGTTCTCAGGTGTCAGACACAGCAGAGAATCCAAAGGAGAAGGGAGAACTGTTTTTAATCAATTCTGTCTTCTTATTTCCCAGCTATATAGTGTTCAACGAGCGCTATGTGCTAAAAAATGTAAGTGTTTTTTCCACTATGCGACCTGGTGATCATGTGACCGCCAGGTGCCCTGTTACAGCAGAGCTGCAGGGTCCTTGCAGACCTGGATAAGCTCTGTTAGTGACTATTGTTTTTCCCTTAACTGGGGCTCTTATGGATGCGACTCCTATGGATGCCCCAGCTACAGGGGAAAAGTGTGTAATAAAAAATACAATGTGAATGACCCCCAGAAGTCTTATATGATGTCATGGGGTTCATAAAAGGTAAAAAAATAGGTACAAAAATACGTTTAACAAAAAAATTACAGAAGAAAATAAAACTAAATACCAAAACCGTCCCCGTATGTGCCTTGTAATTCAAAACTGTACATATTATATATCAAAACAAAACGAGAAAGCCTCTCCTGTACTTTATTTTAGTGTAAGCATACTAATTTAGAAAAAAAAACACCACTTTTTTTAGCTTTTTACCCCCAATAAAAATAGAAAACAAAGTCAGTAAAAAAATGATATAAAAAAAATAGCCCTACATGATATAGAAAGGAAAAGGCAGCAAAAACTATTTTGGTAGCTGAAGGAAAAAAATATAGGGCAGTAAAATCCCTAAAAAGTGTCTGAACTTTTAGGCCAAAAACAGCCTGGTCTTTAAGGGGTTAACAGCACTCATTCAGTTCTTCACATTAACTTATACAGCGAATGTGAAAAATTGAACTATTCTGAACGATCTGCTGAGTAAACGAGCTAGCGGTGACGTCACTCACTCGTTTAAAATATAAATCGGCTCATCTAAATGGACCATAAGGATGTTTTTATATGGAATGCCTGTCAGGCACTTAAGATCTGACAGCCATCCGAACTCCTATCGCTCCTGTGCTTTCACCCTGCAAGCTTCTGTGGATGCTGGATGATATTTATAGGGTCGGCCGCTTACCTTGCATCTGCACCAGCAATTCTGTCTTGATTCTCTGAGCAGCTTGACTTTCATTCCGAGAGCCGCAAAGTGAGTCAACCTCATCAATGAATATAATAGAAGGCTTGTGCTGCCTCGCCAACTCAAAGAGATTTTTCACCAGCCTGTAAAACATTGACTTTAGGGATTGCTGCCTTCCAATAGGTGGCACTGTCGAGGTATTGTTCCATCTCCCTTATTTGCATATTACCCAGAAGAGCATCAATGGCCTTTTAAGACTCCTCACTCACCATCTAGGTGCTCTCCCTAAGGAGAAAAGATAGTGTTTCTGACCCACATCATAGGCCTCTCACTAGCAAAGCCAGAATCCTGCTACACACTCATGAGGGCTAAAACCCTGAAACAGCTATCTGTGCATGGATTCTGGCTTTGCTTGCAATCCCCGGTCATTGTTACAAGGCTTGTATAAAGAGTCTAACGTTGACTTTAGGGATTGATGCCTTCCAATATGTGGTACTGTGGAGGTATTGTTCCATCTCCCTTATTTGTATATTACCCAGAGGAGCATGAATGGCCCTTTAAGTCTCCTCCCTAAGGAGAAAAGATAGAGTTTCTGACTCACCAGCCTGTAAAACATCGAACATAAATGCCATGATGTCTGTCTCGAAGGCCTGCATGTATCTGTATTACCCAGACTACTCACTTCTCACTCTCTCCCAACCGCTTGAACATCAGGTCCAAGGATGACACAAAGAAGAACGTGGAGTTATTGGCTTCAGTAGCTACAGCTTTGGCCAAGTATGATTTTCCTGTTCCTGGATGTCCAAAGAGCAAGATGCCGCGCCAGGAGGTACGTTTTCCTGGAGCCAAAAAAAAAAAGTGAAAACACAAAAGTCATACGGTGCATATAGAGGAAGACAGGGGATTACACTGTAATCATGAGTAGGTAAAGCACTCAGTGCTCTTAGCACTTAAAGCAACCCTCCGATGCCAGTCTAAAATTCTGTCCAGGAACCTGAGGGGTGTTATATTACCCATCATTGGTCTTCTGTGCTGAATTTTTTTGACTACCTAATCCACTGTGCATCAGTAGTTTGTCAGAGTTCCAACGTACTACACCTGCCCTCTGACTTACCAGTGCTGCTCACTTTATTAGCGCTGGTCAATCACAGAACAGCGCAAAATATGTGAGCAACTACACCAAAGTAAAAGGGAGTGAAAGGAAGACCCAACATATGTAGTTACACACAAGCGAGGGCTGCACTACATCTAATATACATCTACAGCCATAGAAGCCATTGGGAATGGTCTGCTGTATTGCTTGATGTCACCAGCCCCTTGTCCACGAGGGCCAACATGGATAAAAGCACAAATAAAATGCTGTTTTGCAGAAGATATAAGGTTTCCTGAAATACTAACCTGTATAGAGATGGGGAAACTTAATAGGTAAAATGACGGCTTCTTTCAAAGCTTCCTTCGCTCCTTCCAGGCCGGCCACATCATTCCACCGCACATTTGGCTTTTCCATTACGATGGCACCTGCAAATATTGGGGAGAAAAAAGCCGTAATGAGATGAAGACAGAAGCCAGTCCCAGGCTGCAGGGAAATGGTGAGACTTAGAATGGACTCTGCAAGTGATGCTGTACATCCCCTACTGTGTGAATCAAAGCATGTGACTATATTCAGACTGTACTAGCCAGCTGGAACAGGTCAGTCCTAGTTTATAACACTCTCTGCTGCTATTAGCCAATAAACCTTGCCATAAAACCTCACCCTTCCACATTACTGCTCTATGGTGTCATGTGTTAACCCTAAAACATTCCTTCCTCTCCAGTTGAATCTCCCCTAATAATCGAACAATTGTAGTGGCCCAGAGTTAGTGGGGCCCCTCCATAATGTTCTTTGTCTGTTTTGTGTCAATATCTTGTCAGTGTTGTGAGGGCTGCCGCCTAAAAGATGAATACAAAGACTCCATTTTGTCTCTTTGCTTGTTTGTTATAATACTTAAGCTACATATATATATTTGTATGGTTTCTAATTTTCCCTGTATGGCTTCTAACCTTCACTTAGAAATATGATAAATTTCACCTTGACTAAAATGCAGCTGGAAAAGTTAATTGGGACCACCACAAAGATTCCTATACTCTTATCTTAAGATATGTCCTGCCAAAACTCACTAACGAGCGTCAGAGGATGTATCTCAAGGCTACGCATATGGGGAGAGAAGGACACTTTTGATAAGAAACTGATGTATTAAGAAACCAATATTAATTGTATTTTTAATTATCTTTGGCATAAAGCCACTCGCTTTGTAAAATCCTATAAAGACTTAGCATATTGTACAATAAACCAGAATGCATTTCACATAGCGACCCGTCTCTGTGTGTGTGCATTGCTCTTGACCGGTCAAGTCATATCACTTTAATTTGGAGCCCAACAGAATATAAGAAATGTTTTGAATTTCCCTAACAGTCTCTTGTTTTCTGGAATGCATGAGATTTATGTGGATTGAATGTTTTACAGGACTGAAAGGGTTAGGGCTCCTGTACACGGGCGTAGCGATATCCCGTGGCAGATCTCCGATTTAAATCCCACGAGCGGAAGAATTGCTATGATTCTCCGCTCGTGGACAGCGGGGCTGCTCTTACCACAGTAAGTCTATGGAAAGCGTTCACAGCGGTGAACTGCAGTGAAAATTCGCCCATGGAAAGGAGGCCTTAAAGGAGATGTCCCGCGCCGAAACGGGTTTTTTTTTTTTTTAAACCCCCCCCCCGTTCGGCGCGAGACAACCCCGATGTAGGGGTTAAAAAAACCACCCGCACAGCGCTTACCTGAATCCCGGCGGTCCGGCGTCTTCATACTCACCTGCTGAAGATGGCCGCCGGGATCCTCTGTCTTCATGGACCGCAGGGCTTCTGTGCGGTCCATTGCCGATTCCAGCCTCCTGATTGGCTGGAATCGGCACGTGACGGGGCGGAGCTACACGGAGCTACACGGAGCCCCATAGAGAAGAGGAGAAGACCCGGACTGCGCAAGCGCGGCTAATTTGGCCATCGGAGGGCGAAAATTAGTCGGCACCATGGAGACGAGGACGCTAGCAACGGAGCAGGTAAGTATAAAACTTTTTATAACTTCTGTATGGCTCATAATTAATGCACAATGTACATTACAAAGTGCATTATTATGGCCATGCAGAAGTGTATACCCCCACTTGCTGCCTCGGGACAACCCCTTTAATGTCTAGTATGTTCTGTCCTGTCTGAAAAATGTATCATATTTAATGTATCATTTGTGATCACTTGATGATGTTATATGTATGTGTTTGCAAGAATGCAAAGTCAGTCTGAAAATGGTCAGAAGTCATTCAGTGAGTGAGCCACAAAGGCACTAGAGTGAGATCGGCTTGTATGTGAGAACATCGAGGAAGCCGAGTGACTTCTGGGTCCATTCGACGCAGGAAACCTCTGCTGATCGCTGAGAGGACAAACTGCTTCATAACGAGAAGTAAAAGAGAGAGAGAGTGAGTGTTGGTACTGGTGTATCTTGTCAACACCAGAAGCTAGGGGCTGTCCCGGCTTTGTTGGAGTTTATGCCCCCTGTTATGCCCCTAGCTTCTGATTGGCTGCAGCTTTGTTGGCTGTCCCATCGCCACAGCTCCATGGATGAGTGCTTCTGCAAGACACTGCTGGCGCCTGACAGTGGGCACACAGCAGCGGTGGGGGCAGCAGAAGACAGCGAGAGAGAGACTCGCCCCCACACCCCTCAGTCACGAGTAAGGGCAAAGAGCAGCTGCACTGGTCGGGCAGGATAGCGCATGTCCCATCCATCAGGGGTGAGGGCAGAGAGAAGCAGGAGTGGCTGGGGCCCGCTGTGTGTCTCCCCTTGCAGTGTCACTGTGAGCCGCCATCAAGGTATCCATCGTGGCTGTCTGTCCTGTGTTCTGCCGGCCACCATCAAGGTATCAAGCCCCGCTGTCTCTCCTGTCTTCTTCTGGCAGCGGAGACACATGACAGCACAGCATTAACTGTGAGAGCAGAGCTGCCAGCAGAGAAGGGAGAACGCCAAAAACTGTAAAATCGGGGCCAGGTGCTGAGATAGCAGGGGACAGGACCATAGTCACAGTTAAGCTGCGAGTGCAGCGTCGGCGGACACAGTAGCAGCAGGGCCCGGAGCACAGCCAGCACTGAGGCCACAGCTAGTGGCCACACTGAGACCGGGGTTGGCAGCGCAGATGGCACACTCCCAGGGAACCTGGAAGACATAACACTACCAGCACTGGGGTCGCCAGGGCACACTGACAGCTGCGGGGTCGGCATCATAGCAGCGCAGCCAATCACAACCTGTGGGCATCACCTGGCTGTCCCCTCAAGCTGACAGCAGCCAACCCATGTCTCCAGCTTTTGTTCCGGTGGAGATAAGATACATCAGTGCCGTGAGTGTTTGCCAGTAGAGAGAGAGTTTTCCAGGAGAGGAATTTCACAGATAACTTGGACTGTGGATTATCCAGATGCCCTGAGAATCCTCACGGTTGCACCACTATGACTTGTTTCTGTATAAAGACTGTTTATTTGGATCTAAGTTCGAGTTTTCAGTAAACGAACAGAATTGACCGTTCTTGATTCTTACTCAGAAAGTTACCCTGTGTGTGGACTACTTTATTACATCTGAGAGATCCGCCGCAGAGGATGGAACAGCGGCCTCATGAGTGACAACTGGACTTAAGGTAAGCCTCGGTTACTATACCTGTGATCTCCCCCAGCGGTAACGTGGTCGGGTCCTTAGCTACCCCAGGGGAGGAGATGGTAGAGCCCCGTGATAAGGCCTTTCTCTACCCCACTGTCTCCTTGGCTGTGGGCCCGCTTCTCGGACGCTGCACAATCCTCTTACGGTACATCCCCGTCCCCTCATGTCTTCTGCCCATTTTCATTTTCTCCCTCTACAATGGTGGTATCCCCTTGTATCAGTGCTCCATATCCCGGAGAAGCTGTTTTACCCCACAACATGTATCCATTAGTTGTTCCTGTAGTTTCTTCTTTTCTGGATTTTCCCCTTCACTGTCACTGTCACTTATGTGGAAAGACAAAAGAATAGATGATCTACCTAGACCTCAGCTATATAATACACAATCTTCTAATTACATTATAAAACCTCCACTGAAAATGGCCATATACTTACTGATAGAGGAGGGCAGACATGCACCACCTCAGCGTGCAGGAAGCCAGTTATATCTAGATTTAATATATTAGTATATGAGGAGGAAGAGGTCATCTGTGTAATATATTAGTATATGAGGAGGAGGTCGTCTTTGTAATATGTTGGTATATGAGGAAAAGATCGTCTGTGTAATATTAGTATTTGAGGAGGAGGAAGTTGTCTGTGTAAGATATTATCTGAGGAGCAGGAGGTCTGTGTAATACAGGCATAATTAAAAATCAAAAACTCACTGACTTCCCTTGTAATTTTTGTTGCCAATAGCAACCAATCACAGCTTAGCTTTCACTTGTTATACTGCTGAGGTAAAATAAAAGCTGCGCTGTGATTGGTTGCTATGTGCAACACAGATTTCCTTTTGGACAGCTTTCATAAGAGTGGGTGCTGGCCTCATTTTTGTGTGGTACATAGTGGTTCAGTGCTGATGGCAAGCTGTGTGGTAGGTGGAGCAGAGAAGGAGGTTGTCTGTGTAAGATATTATTATCGGAGGAGCAGGAGGTCTGTGTAATATATTAGTATATGAGGAGGAGGTAATCTGTGTTAGATAAGACTGTGAAATTAAAACCATCTGCTCAAGTGCAATTCTGGCATTCCCCCCCTCCACCCCAGGGGTAGTGGGGCTGTCTTGTCCCCCCAAATTTGTCCCCATGGGATGAGTTATGTATGTACCAAGTTTGTTTAAAATTGCTTCAGGCATTCATGAGTTAGGGTGACACATACATACATCCTACTCCCCCACCCCCAGGGGTAGTGGGGCTGTGTTATCCCCACCAAATTTGTCCCCATAGGATGAGTTATCTGTATACCAAGTTTGGTTGAAATTGCTCTGGCAAGGGCTGATTTAAAATGGCAGCCGCTCTCTGGTAGTAGTGGTTCCGAGCTGCGTGATGTCATAATAGAATCGTGCTAGTGTGAGGCTGTGTGGTAAATAGTGGCCCATTGCTGGTGTGAGGCTGTGTGGTAGATGAAGTCTCAGTGGTAGTGGGAGCAAACACACACTTCCCCCCCACCCCAGGGGTAGTGGGGCTATGTTACCCCCACCAAATGCGTCCCCAGAGGATGAGTTTATATATATGTACCAAGTTTGTTTAAAGTAGCTCCAGGCATTCAAGAGTTATGGTGGCACATACATACTATTTTATATATATATATTATTCACATGCAGTGCGGCTTTTAAACACCAGGGAAGCCCGGGGTGCTAGTACCGATGTGTTTCACTTTTTGAGGGGCAGGGCAGCCCGCTGAACTGATATGGCATAACTAATAGGTTGCTAGTCTGTATGGTGCACTACATGTATCAGAAGGTCTGACACCCTGTATTTACTACTCTGTGTAGGGGTATACACTAAGCAGCCAACCCTCTCTATATTAGGAGGTTGTGTGAGTGGCCATCACATCGGTGTCCTCCATAGGTAAAATTGGCTTCCTGCATGCTGAGGTGGTGCACATGTCTGCCATCCTGTATCAGTAAGTATACGGCCGTTTTCAGCTATTGTTTGTCTGTTTTTATATTTCCCTTTCAGTGACACATTATAAAACCTCAGGTGTAATCACCCCACTGAACGTCTCATAATACATTCAATGTGCAGCAGAGGTGACCATATACTCAGTTGTAGTCTGTAGGGATAACTTCTAGCAGGCTGAGCTTCCTCTCGCATCATAATGTCCACTTATTTCTCCACTGCAGATACGGGCTTCCAGTGTGGGGTCCCACCAATCACTTATATGTCAGATATAAGTTTGCTTGTAAAAATGTATAGGGGAAAACGCAGAGCTTATCTTTTTCGAGTCAGGTGCACGAGAGGCTTAAGATAATGGGGTACATAATTTATTTTGAAACAGCCCTGTCCTTTTTATAATGAAAGCAACTACAAGAAATAAATTAATTAAAAAAGTGATCAAAAAGACTTATGTACTCCAAAATTATACCAATAGAACCTACCGGACGTCAAGCAAAAAGCAAGCCCCCACACAACTAGGTCAATGAAAAAAATTCAAAATACCCACAGCTAATTTAATACTATGTGCTCCCTCTCACCTTCCCCATAGGCTTCCCAGTGGCCTGGTCAGGTGCAGCACCGCTGATCAGATGATGCTGGTCAGGCCGCTGGGAACCAGAAGCTGGGAGTGCTGACAAGCCCTCACACAACTAGGTCAACGAAAAAAAATTCAAAATGCTATGGCGGTAGAAAATAACATATATTAGGAAAAAAATAAAATTATTTTTTAGAAGTAGTGCAGCAAAAAAAAAAATTCTATAAATTTGGTATCGTAGTAATTGTATTGACTGATGGAATTAAGTTATCATGTCATTTTTGCTGCAGTGTGAACACCATAAAAGCAAGACCTCCTCAAAGTTGGCAGAATTGTGCTTTTTTTCTATTCCATTCCACATATCCCACAGGCCAGTACAGAATTCCTTACCTTCCATGGGATACGGGAGCAGTACACCCACCAGAGTGCCTCTGTTAACACCACAAGACTGTGGACATAATACTTCATCTAGGCTCGTGAAGTTGGTAACTGGACCCAGGAGGACTGGCAATATGTTGCACTGTCTGATGAGTCATGGTAACAATTATTTTGGGCTGGTGGAAAGGTTCATGTGTAGTGCAGAACTCTTGAAGCCATGGACCCCAATTGTATACAAGGCACTGCACAGACTGGTGGTGGTTCCTTACTGCTGTGGGATGTGTTCTCGTGGCATGGGTTGTGTCCACTAGTGCTCCTAAACACATCACTGACCGGTGCCGCTATGTTTCACTGCTTGATGACCATTTCCAGCTGGACTTTGTGTACACCCACCATGATGGGATATTCTAGCAGGAAAATGCACTGTGGCTAAATTGCTTTGAATGTAATTTCTGCCAAAGTTGCTTGTCTGTACAGACGGACGATTCTAGCCAGTTGCTGCCTGTCGTTACCATTAAGCACCGATGGGCAGCCACTTAACTCTAGTTGGTAATGCCTTGTATGCCGTATCCCTGGTACACACGTGACACTGAGGATCGAGAAATGTTAACTGTACAGACAACTCAGAAGTGGAACGTTCAATCTGTCACCCACTAACACGCCTTCCTGTAGGTACGGTAAAGTTCCCAGATTTTGTAGGTCGCAGTAGGAATCCCTATTATGAGTTTACATGTAGCTCCGGTCTCCATCAAGCTTCAGTTCTGCACACGATGAGTCCAAGAGCCCCATCAGAAGTGCAGACATAATCCCACAGGTAATCTCACCTTCCTGGACATTTTGGAGTCTCTCAGCTTCTTCCTTCTTAGACCTTTAACTGTTTTGTCAGAATCCGCTTCTCTTCCATCAACAGTTCATACGGACTTTGCAGCTGATCCCTAAAAACATGAATTGTGGATTAACAAAGCGTTAAATATTTTTAGGGGAAAAAAAGGAGATCTAGAGTTTACCGCAGACCATGGGAAGTAGTCAACACTACAACAAAATGCAGGTTTTGTCTATAGCAAAGCGTAAATAGCATGTTCTCCCTGTGTTTGCATGGGTTTCCTCCGGGTTCTCCGGATACCTCCACAATCCAAAAAGGTGACCGCTGAGCCTGCAGAGGAGTTACACTTACTATTATAAAATTATAACAGAGCGACTTCTTAGCACGATGCTCGTTGCATTGAACGGTGGCTTTCAGTGGTAACAAAGCGGGGAATGACAGGGAAGAAGAGTATAACATTTACATCCATGGACTCGAGCCATGACAAAGTCGTGTGGATTTTTTTAGAGATTTACAAATGTGAAAACGGCTTAGTGTGTGAACTGAATGTTCTAGTCTGCAGTCCGGGGTTGGGTAGCGTTTCATTACTGTATATGTCACATTAGTCTTCATCGCTTCAGCAGCGATGGACTGTGCTGCTAGTGCTGTGATCAGGCCGATGCCACGCTCGCCATTCCACCTGCTGCAAAGGAGGAAGACTATTTTTAATAATGTGATCACTTCATTATTAGCGGACCTTTTATTTATGAACATTAAGAACTTCTTTATGTATTTTGATCACAGCACATCAATCCTTTAGTTTGTATAAACATTCAAATAAAGGTAATGATCTCACCTATGTAGCAGGTTATGTTAGCTCCCGTCTTACATTCCTTGCTTTGTCCTCTTTTCAGCATGAAGAAAGCAATCTCTCATCTATACCGTTCGATCCTGGGCGGTTTCTTGACACAAGTGCCTTTAAATGATAGGAGCTTGGATGCATACAGATAAAACTTTCTTCCGTCCTTATTCGATACGTGCCCTTTATAACAAGAAAAATACAGACGTCCTGAGGACGCGTTTCAGCCTTTTCAGGTCTTGATCACCTCATTTACAACATGTTACTTCCTTCCTTAAATAGTAATCTTATTACATGTTCACCTGTTAATTAACCCTTACATATCCCTGAGCGCAAGCACAAGAAACATGGGTTCCCCGCTCCCATGGGAGTTACCACCTATATGCAATGCTTTTCAGATTATAATGATCTTGATAACATTCAGTATTATATAGCGTTTCAAATATTAAACTTGTTCATTATATTAATAACAGTGGAATAACAATAAGGAAATATCAAAACATCATTTCAGATATGCATAATTCCTTCCATATATGAATACCAATCAACCAACATAATGAGGATTACATGTAGTATCTAATGTATATCTTAAATAACTTATATATCTTTACCCTTCATCAATAAACATTCATATAATAGTTTATGCACAATTTCTCATTAGTCGCCATAATATGTAATAACCATTGTTAAAATAAAGGTTTTACTAGATGTGGCAAGTCCCGTTGGAGGGTCTGCCCAATGGCTAAGATGTGCAATTAATTCAAGGATAAGGAGGGAAGAAGGGAATAGGAGATAAAAAAATTATATCAATTGCGATTCGGAAAACGTAGTATACATGATTTCCTGTAATTTATGCAATCTTCAATATATAGGATGTACTATGAGAAAATTAAGGACTAGAATAACAGAACATGTAAGACACATAAAAAATGCCAACATTAACCATTCGGGTATAACGAAGCATTTTATTGAAGAACACCCACAGAAATTGGAGGGCTTCAGTTATTGTGGCATTGAAAAAGTCATTAATAACAGAAAGCAAAATATAAACCAAACTGAATTATTAAAAAGGGAAGGTCATTGGATATTGACCCTAGAAACATGGTACCCAAAAAGGCTGAACAAAAAAAATGATTATATATATATATATATATATTAGGTTTTTTTTTCTTTTGCTATTGAATGCTTATATGGTAATAGAAACAGAGTATATATATAAAATCATAATGTTTTGTTCCGGAAACATATTATGGCGACTAACGAGAAATTGTGTATAAACTGTTATATGGATGATATCCATATTCTCAAAAATAATGGAGGATTTACTATTAAGCTATTAAGGTTCTGGATAATACAATAGGAACAATAGAGGAAAGAAATATATTAGGTTTTTTTTTAATCTTCTGGAAACACATTATGGCGACTAATGAGAAATTGCGCATAAACTGTTATATGAATGTTTATTGATGAAGATACCAGAGGAGCTCCACAAATCTACCAACTCCTCTCAGAGTGGCAGTAGTAACTGCAGATCTGATTCCACCTCTTCAGAAGAGGAGATACCAGAAGAGCTCCACAAATCTACCAACACCTCTCACAGCGACAGTAGTCACGATGAGAAATCAATCTCAAGCGACATCTGTTTGGACAAATTCGAGCAACCTGTTGAGAAAAGCGACATTGCTTTGGAGAAACTCGAGCAGCCTGGCGAGGAAACACCTGCCACAGTACCCCTAACATTAGAGTCTTTTAGATTCTATCAACAACTGGGAAAAGGAAGCTTTGGCAAAGTTTATTTGGCAAAAGATATCATCCGCCAGGAATGTGTTGCCATCAAAGTGTCAAACAAAGGTTTTTTCACGGTGCGTGGAAACAGTATCGTAGAGCGTCATATCTTAGAACTAACCCATGAGAGTCCATTCCTCATTCACGGCCTGGTCGCCTTCCATACAGAAAACTATGTCTACTATGTAATGGAATTGTCCACCAGAGGAGACTTGTGGCATTTAATGCACAAAATTATTCCTCTTGATATACCCACAATACGATTCATCATAGCAGAAGTGATCTGTGGCACACAGTTCCTGCACACAAAAGGCATCATACACCGGGACCTGAAGCCAGCAAACATCCTTCTGACAGCAGATGGCCATACCAAAATTACCGACTTTGGCCTTGCTGTAATGGGTGTGTATGAGAAGACCAAAGAAAGGCCTAAAGGTACACCTCCATATATGGCCCCAGAAATGATGAGGGGCGAGGAACATGGACGAGGGGTAGATTATTTTGCCCTTGGCGTGATGCTATATAGGATGTACACATATAAGCTCCCTTTTCCTGGACAAAATCTCAGAGAAATTAAGCACTCCATCCTCCACCATACTTCACTCTACCCAAAGTTCCTGAATCCTATCACAGTGAACATCTTACAAGGGCTGCTGTGTAAAGATCAGGACTATCGGCTTGGAGTAAAAGAAGACATCAAGAAGCATCCATATTTTTCTGACATCAATTGGGAAGATGTGGAAGCCAGAAGAATGGAACCACCAGCAATCATGACAGCAGTTTCTGTTGACCTGAATACGGATCAAATTCAGCGCTACATGGAAATGCCACACCCAATAGGACCTGGAGATCAGAAAATATTCAATGACTTTAGCTCTGTATGTCCGGATTGGTCACAACATTATCAATCCTGTCAGCAATGAGACCACGTTTTGGATGGCCAAAGAGTTTACCTGGAGGCCATTCAATAATGAAGAAAGCTAAGTGGTCAACAAAAAAAGCTGGTGGACGACCTACTCAAACCAGCAAAGCCAATTAAATCTAATCCATATTCTCCTACAACTTTCCATAACCTACCTGACATCATGTAGATAGAACCTCCAATGACTCGGACTCATTCCGATTGCCATATTTGGGGTCAGGGAGGAATTTTTTCCCCTAATATGAGGGCACACCAACAATTAATCCTTAGATTTTTTTTTGCCTCCCTCTGGGTCAACATAGCAAACTATTAGGGGCTGACATTGAATGACTTATTTCAAACTTACTTGCTATGTAACTATCTGGACATCTCATCTACAATGTCGGGATGACGACAGAAGGAGACTACTAAATAAACCAGCCCCTTCACCCATCGGACATGACAGAAGGAAACTGCAGAGATTGTAAGCAGCTCCTTTACTCACTGGACTTGACAAATAGAGGGCCCAAAGGCTGAACATAGCGTGTTGTAGGAACCCAGGGAAATGTCACCTCTGTGTGATCTGCACCTGCATTTCCAAAAACAACACAAAAGTAAGCCAAGGCCTGAAGAGTGGAATCACCATCATCTGCTCCTTTCTGTTCACTGTATGATAAAATCTTTCATGCATAATAAATGTATAATAACATCTATACAACATATCTATATCTTCATTATTCTCACATATAGTACATTATGTTTGGTTGGAATTGGTATCAGGGAGAGTCGGAATAAGAGGAAGAGAGAGCAGGTAAAAAATAAAATTACAGAATGAATGTGTTTTGTCTCTCTGCTCTCAAAGGAAAGGAAAATAATAAAAGTTTTACAATACATTATATGCACCCAAAAATGGTACAAATAAAGACTATAGTTCGCCATGCAAAAAACAAGCCCTCATATGGCCATGATGACGGAAAAATAAAATTTACGGGGCCCTACCATGTTCTTATTAACAGCATCCCTCAATGTCCTTATTTGATGCAGCCTTCTTTAAGGGGCTGTTCCACAATACACTTATTACCTATCCAAAGTCTCACAGCTGACACCACCACTATTTCCAAGAGAGGGGTTTCGGTGACCCACTTTTCTTGTCACTGTGGACTCGTTCACCGATTTGCAGTGACAACAGATTAAATGTAGAGTCGGTCACGCATGCGCAGCTCCATTCATTTCGATGAAGCTAATGAAAATGACTGAATCCAAAACACTTGGCTATCTTTAGCAGCCCATTGAAAATAAATGGAGCAGCACCGGGCATCGGCGACCACTGTTCCCATTTAGTCTTCTACTCCCTGTGCGGGGTGCAGTGAACCCGGATAAGGGGGAGAGGAGAACACGAGACAGATGCAGACAGATACAAGACAGGCAGATAGGCAAACCTCAAAATTCAATATATATTTACCATTCCTTACTAGATACAGGTTTGTCACACTTCAAAAGTTGGTATAACTTTTCATTCTCTCTATCATGTCTTTAACTCTCACTATGAATGTTTTCATTTCCTCCTAATCATGAAGGGGACATAAAAAAGAAATAAAATAAGCTAAAATTGAAGAGACCACACTTCTCCAAGTGTATACTCAGAGAGTACGGGTGTTTCCATGTAGCATAAGCTGCAAGTTGTTTTACAGTGAACTGCCATAGTTTAGCAGCTAGCTGTTAAGCCTCAAAACTACAGCAATTAGTGTTAAAACAGCATGCGGCTTTTGCTGCTCACTTCTGGGATGATCGGCTGCAACTGCACCATCTGAATATATCTTGAGGGTTGAGTTTAACATTGCGGTCTAGTACCGCACCACAAAACTATAAGAAGACTTGCATGTACAAAAAGCCTTTATTGGCACCACATGAAATATGGCATTTTCATCCCAAACTACAGAAGAGGCCCTGCAATGCGGGGCACAGCTGCCGAAGGATAACCAAACTCCTGCTCTATAGGTAGGGATCTGAGGGTTCGTCTGATCCCGGCAACTTAAAGGGAATCTGTCATTAAAAGTAGGTGACCCACTGAGTCCGGGGATGTTAGTGTTATGCTTACCTGCCCTGTTCCCCCAGCGTTAGTGCTGGAAGCTGCTGCTCAGTGCATTGAATGGAGCTGCTAAGTAGTCTGCCTGTTCTAATTTTAGAATTGTGCCTTTTTTGGACAAGTGGAAAAAGTATCTGAAATTGAATAAAAACACAAAATAAATGTGCGCAAAACATGTAAGATAGTTTACTGGTTTCATTTATGCCAGAAAACTGCTGTATTTTTGACTAGTTATTAAGCTCCATAGTGTTGATGATTTTCTGTATGTGTGAAACCTACCATTACCACGATGCTAAACATACATTACATGGCTGCTGTGATTTGTCCTTCTTCCATGGCTCTAGCTCTCACCAACAACACTGCCCCAGTATAGCCAACATAGAGCCATACATTTTGGGAAGGGGTGAACTTTAAAGCATACCTGAGTAGTCAACAAGTGTTCTAGAATACACAGGTTCTCCTTACCCTCCTCTCATCTGCTGCTGCTGTTTGCAGCCCATTTCCTGTCTGTAAGTTGTCTTTTTAAGGTGGTTTTCCTCATTCTTCCATTCTACTGTTTGCCATTCACTATCAGAAAGGGGGCATGCAGCAAGCTTAGCATTCTGCCAGTAGTTCCCTGTCCTGATTTCCTTGCCTTCACTTCCCATGCTGCATTGCAGTGCCTTTGGTCCAGTCAGCAGGGAGGCATATCTGAATGCCCCCCCCCTCCATCTGCTTTCCCAAAACGATCAGGCATTTAGAGGCATTCTGGCCAAATGTTTAGTAAACCCAGACAGACACACACCCACACACTGTAACAGCAGGAGAGGCAGAGACTGTGGAGATTGTTATCACAGTGTCTGCAGCTTTGTCAGCCTGCAGCTCTGAGTGCATGGCAGTCACCTGTGAAGATCGCTACTCCTAAAGATACAATGGAATTGTCCATTTGTCCTTGGCACCACAGAAACTCTGCACCTAATGACAGACAGCGGTTTGCAGAGAAGCTGGAAGCAAGACCCTTAGTGGCAGCCACTATTAACAATATTTAGTGGTAAAGCAACAACATTTTTAATGCAAGTATATTACAGAAATGATGAGACAGACACAAGCTAGTAGATGAGCAGAAGTTTTCTGAAAAGTTACTGCCCCTCTAAGTATAAGTAAATCTTTAAAGGGTTAAACAATCAGTCTGAAGGTCTGAGAAATTTTCATCAACCAACAAACAAGAGAAAGGCCCATAAAACATACATGACCGATGTGGTGGGACTGCGTCATCTTTCCACACTTTATGATTTTTGTGCCAAAACATTTCAGTGTTTTCTTGGTTTGCACATGTGCCACCTAGTTGGATACGGTGCCCCCTGAGTACTCTGCATTACTGTGACAATAGAAGGGCAGCGCTGGTTAGATGGCATCTGATAGCACGGGCTGTGATGCCTGTAAAGGGAAACTGTACTGGACCATCAATAAAGAAGTAGTAACAGAATTTCAAGTTATTCCCTATCCCCACTAATCTCGAGAACGGGACTCCCATGTCCCGCTCTCTTGTCACTGTGGGGGTCCCTTCTCCCTCTGCAGTGACGTCAGTGTGAATAGAGCACTGGTCATCCATGCGTAGTCACTGTTAATTTCATTTCAGTGAGGCTTACGGAAATACCTGAACGGCTGCCGCTGGGTGTCTTGGTAGTCCCAGGGAAAGTGAATTGGGCGCTGGAGCGCTTGTGCTCCAAGCTCTTCATTCAGCCTCCTCCTCACTGAGAGGGAATGGGTATAGGGGGGGGGGGGTGCACTAACCCTACAGTGAGGAGAACGAGGGACATGGGACTTCTGTTCTTGAGATAGGTGGGCATCTCAACAGGGAGACCCCCATGATCAGCAAGCTATCCCCAATCCTGTGGATAGGGAACAACTTGAAATTCTGCTACAACCCCTTTAATATGTATGAAGACCAAGAGGCTCTAAGGGATTTGTCTGCGTAATAGGTGTTCATAACAATAGTCACTAATGTACACACAAGGTGATGAACTTTACACACCCTTCCCTCTTGCAAAAAAAATATTAGTTATCAGTAGACATTTAATAAATTGCTGCTTCCTGACAGTGAATGGAACGAGTGTAGATAGAAACCTTTAAGGATCTAATACTCCTCACAGCTGAAGGTTTACTACAGTATCCAGTCTAGACAATCCTGTCAGCTACACAAGTCTCTGCTGTGCTGATAGTTTGCTATAACATATCAGTGCAAGGTAGACCATGTTCAGATCTGTGTCAGAGGGTTCATTTGGAGCTCACGGAGCAGGTCCAGGACAAAACCCCAACCAATGTAACAGCATGCTGCACTATTTTGTCCAGAAAAATGCCAGCTGGAAGCCCAACATACCCCTTTATAATCAATGAGACCAGTCTGGCATCAATCAAGTGCAGCATGTTCCAGATTCGCAACTTCACTCTGAATGTGACTCACAGCACACTTCAGGATTTTTAAGCCAGTACAAAGATAACTATTAAGTCCATGGGATGCACGCCACAATTTCGGGGTCCGAGCCTCCAGAGACCCCAATGTACCTGTGTTCCACTTTCTCACCAAAGGAATGGCAGCATCCAGGGCGTGGTATAATATAATAATTTATTCCTCCAAAGTCCTGCTACGTTTCGACCCTCTTGGGGTCTTTCTCAAGCATGCTTGACAAAGACCCCAAGAGGGTCGAAACGTAGCAGGACTTTGGAGGAATAAATTATTATATTATACCACGCCCTGGATGCTGCCATTCCTTTGGTGAGAAAGTGGAACGCATGTTCCAGATTCAGCAGTCCTGCTACTACCATGGTGTGCTCACTCGTGGCTGATCCACTGCAGATTTTGGTGCAAATCTGCAACAAAATATGAGGCAAATCAGCAACGTGTGAACGCGCCCTCAGTATTCAGCTTCTATGATGGCGCTGTCCCAAACCCCACGCTAATAAATCAAGGAATCTGGAAGCACAGATCTGAGAGAGGCCTAAAATTCATTAGCCTGGAAAGTGCAATGCAACAAACACTGGCCACGAGACGTTTTAAGGGAATGACCGTCTTTAAAGAGATAATAAAATAACTAATCACTGACAGCAAGCAGAGATCTTGGAAATAGTGAAGAACTGGAATGCAAAGAACAGTAAAAAGTCACAGAACTGTTAACGGTACAGTCATTAAAGGGGTTTTCAGTTCAATGTAAAGTAAACCAAAAAGGGGTTTCCTGGACTTTGGGGATTGTTCTTATACTGTTTCCTTAGGATAGGTCATCAATAGATGATCGGCGGTGGTCTATGGCTTGGGGTACTTAACCGATCCGACGATTCCCAACACCGCTGCCCGTACAAACAGCAGAAGAAGCAAATTTCCATGTCCGTAGTGCAGCAGCCGAGGTTGCTATTGCAGATGCAGCTTCCACAGAATTCAATGCAATACCAAACAGGGCTGTTGCACTACAGAGAGAGCAATATGCATCTTGTGCTGTCCATACTGTCAGCAGTGCCAGCAATCAACTGATCGTCGAGCATCCAGAGCAGCAGACCCTCGCTGATCACCTACTGATGACCTATCCTGAAGATGGAAAAACAACCCCTTTACTTTATGTATAAACAAAAAGTTCTACAACTTTCTATTATAAAAGGTGCCTCAAAATTGGTTTGGTAGACACTGATCCAATTTTGCAGGAGAAAGTTTGTGGAGAAAAGGCGAAACCTGTTAATCACATTGATCTCCCTCCTTCCCAAAGAAGTGAATGAAGCGAGATCAATAAAGTTTTATTAAATCGCCAAAAAAAAAGGAATAAAAGTTTAACTCACCCCCCTCTTGCCATATCTATAATTAAAAAATCCAAATAATTTAAAAAAATGCATATTTGCTATCACCGCGTCCCTAAAAGTCCAAACTTTCAAAGTAGCACATTATTTACCCCGCACGGTAAACGTCCGAAAAAGAAAAAAAAAAAATAACACCAGAAATGCACTTTCAGTTACCCAGTCTCCCAGAAAAAATACAATAAAAAGCGATCAAAATGTAGTATGTATTCCGAATTGGTACTAACAAAAACTACAGGAAATCCCAGAAAAAATAAGCCCTTGCTCAACTACGTCGACAGAAAAATAAAAAAGTTATTGCATGCAGGAAATGGCGGCAGAAAATAACTTAAAAAAATTAAATGTCTTTGAAAATAAAATACGGTAGTATAGTAAAAGAAAAACTTCACAAGTTTGGTATCGTAGTAATCGCACTGAGCCATAGAATAAAGTCATCATGTCATTTTTGTTGCAGTTTGTGCGACGTAGAAACAAGACGCGCTGAAAGATGGCGGAATGTTGTTTTATTTTTGATTTTACTCCACTTAGAATTTTTTAAAAGCTTTTCAGTACATTATATAGTACATTAAATAGCACCATTGAAAAATACAACTCAACCCCCAAAAAAGAAGCCCTCATACAGCGACATTGATGGATAAATAAAGGAGTTACGATTTTTTTTAAAGGGGGGAGGAAAAAATGAAAATGGAAAAAAAAGGGGGGCTGCGTCATTAAGGGGTTAAAGGGGAAGTCCCATCTTGTAAAGATATAAGACTATGCTAATACATTACAATACGTCGTGAGTTCGATCTTTGGGACCCTCCCAGATTCTGAAAATGTAGGGTATGTGGAACTTATATAGCACTGCACCTCTGGCAACCCATATGCGGGAACTGCAGCCGCCCCATTACAGGATGTGACCTATGTGCAAAGAAAAACTAAAAAAAAAAAGTGCTTCCCCAACACAGCATGCCGTTCCTCATTAGGATCACTGGGTGTCGATTAGGGATATTAGTGGTGCTATACACCACGTTCCAAATGATTATGCAGATGCCATTTGTGTTTGTTTTCCACAGCAGACAGTATGCGCAAGGATTGTATATCCTCCATAGTTTTATTACAATGTGGGTGTTATTACAAGTGGAAGGACCGATGATGGCGATGGCTTTTTTTATATTGTGAAATGAACACAAAATATGTTGTTGCAATTCTGCAGAATTCCGTTTCTGAAACCATAATGACATTCTTCTCATTTCCAACATAAATCTGGTATTTGCTGTATTCACGGATTGTTTGGTAAGAAATAAACACCTTCAAACGAAAAGTTTATATTTCCAGATTAACTTCCACATCGATATATGAGCCCATCCTTGAGGACTTGATTGAACAACTGTCTTATTCACTGAGCTGGTAGGTCCATGTGTAGTTTCTGCTTGTAGTTCTTGTATTGCCTCCCAGCGCTGCTGGTTTGATGTATACAGACACTCACTGGTTTTTAATAGGGTCGAGGTCAAGAGAGGATGGTGGGCAAACCATAAAAGGCCAGGAGTCACTGGGTCTCTGCCAGGGGCATAACTAAAGGCTCAGGGGCCCTGATGCAAAACGTGAACTGGGGCCCCCTCTCTATCTGTATCTGTACCCGTACCCATACCTAAACCATGCTCCACAGAGACATAACTTGAAGCTTCTGGGCCCCAATGCAAAACCTGTAACAGGGCCCCAAACTATAATGCTTTATTCATAGTACTGGGCTCCCTATATGGAGAAGAGAAGCCTTATGGGTTCCCTAAGGCTCCTGGGCCCGGGTGCAACCGCATCCCCTGCACCCTTTATAGTTACACCCCTGGTCTCTGCAGCCTGGCATTATGCATTGTCTTGTATGAACATGAATTTATTTCAGAAGGCACGATTTATCTTTTAACACCACGGCAGAGATTGCTTAGTTAGGAACTCCACGTAGCGCTCATTTTCACATCCTCAGGGACCCTAAAAGGGACCCACCATCTCCATTCCCAAAACTCCAGCCCAAAACATCACTCCACACCTCCCTGCTGACATCAGTCTTGTGGGAACAGGGTGGCTGCTCAACAGCCATCCAGAACTCCATCCATCAAGGCGATCCAGTGTCACTTGGCCTTCATCTGTGAAAATTAGTCCTCATGTATTTCTGAGCCCACTGCAAATACTTCTCTTTGTGAGCTTTGGCTTTAGGGTATGTTTACACGCGGTGGAAATGCTGCGGAATGTCTGCAACACAAATTCTGCATCCAAAACAGAGTCAAAATCTGTACCAATGGCATGAATTTTGACTGTAAATCAGCTGTGTACCTGTACCGAGCGCAGCTTGTCACTCCCACATCACTTGACCAGCAGCGCTGAGCTTAGTACAGGCCGCCAGGTACTGGGTGAAGGAAGAGCAGACAGCCGAAGACTTCGGAGGTGAGCGCTGTACCTTCTGAAGTCAGCTTTGGGTACAGGATAGTAATTCTGTGAATGGAGGAGGAGCGCCGGAGATCTCTTCTGCCCCCCACCCACCTCCATTCGCTGTAATCAGGTGAACGGGACCTTAATCAGATTCTTCTTAAAGGAGTATTTCCAGGTTATAAAACAAATGCATTTCGGTAGAATATTCCAGCGCTCTATGATCCGTGGTATCCCAACCTTTTAGGACTCCACCAATCCTGAGAATGAAGGGGCGGCAGTGCTGGCGTACAGATGCGTCCCCTTCATTAGTTTTCTTTGCACAGTGGCATCCAGGCCACCAATTGAGCTCCGTTGAAGTGAAGGAGGATGGCTGCAACTCCCGCCACAGTTTGTGGCAAGAGTGCCAATGCACGGAGAGAACTTCCACGGGGGGCGTTGCACTACATCAGCACTGTGTCCCCTTCATTTGTAAGATGAATGGGGGTCCCAGAGGTCCTAAGCGATATGCCATCACTACATTAAATGGGAAAACCCATTTGACATACATGCTTGTAGAGAATCTCTTTAATACAAGTTACTATACCACCTCCTAGCTTTACCATTAATACATTACAGAGTCAGACTGAGGTTACAATCGATTTGTAATGAGGACTCAGATCGAATAGCTTAGTTGAAGGTTGCGGTTCAGAGCTGCTCTGTGTTTGTATGGAGCCATATTACAGTAGTTTGCATAAATCCTAAACACTGCAGGGATGTTGATTTTTTACAAGCACCTAAATTACCTGATCTGGCCACTTGTTCTGTCTGCTCTTTGCTTTCCTCGGAAACAGGATGATGAATTGGAGACTCTGTTGCCGCATCAACTTTGCATTCTAAAAGATCACACACAATCAATCATTTTGACAGACTTAAAGGGGTTCTGACACACACAAAAAAATTGTACTCACCTTGCCTGGCCAGGACCAATCGCCAGGCATGTCCCTACCAGCCGGCATCTTTTTCTGTGGCTTGTAGAAGCAGAGCAGGAGCGGTCAAAGTGATCGCTTCCTGCTCTGCTCCGTCCGTCAGCCACTTTTGAGGTGAACGGACGGGCCGCCCACAGCAAGCACGTCACAAGCAGTGCTTGCCGGGAGCGGCCCGTCCGTCCTGGCTGAACCCCGAGATTCTGCGCGTGCGCAGTGGAGACGCGGCCCGTCCTGACTCCTGTCAGAGGGCACCTCTCCACTGCGCATGTGCGCGATCCCGGAGCGGCGCGGCTCGTGGAGGAAGAAGCAGAAGGACAGCGCCTGCCGGGAGATGACCCCCCTGATGTCAACAACAACAGGAGACAAGGTAAGTATCATGTTTTTATGCTTTAACAGCCATTAAATTGTGGGTTCCCTGTGTCCATTAGGCAGACCAGGGAACAATGGCTGGTAAAGCATAAAAACATTATTCATGTCAGAACCTCTTTAAAATTAGCATCTTATATGTAAAAGACTAGAAGTTATTTTCTAGTAGATAGCTATTTGTTAATGACCGCTGGTTGGGCCACAGGCACTACAAGGTCTGGAGATAACATAAGGCTTCAGTCACACGACCGTTTTTTGGTCCGATCTGCAGACGTGCTTGCGATCTGCAGATCTATAGACCAAATGCATCCCAATGGGATCGGTCACATGTCCACTTTTTATGCGGATGTGCGATCAATTATAGGACACAATGATTCGCAGAACGCGCCTATGTGCATTCTGCGCATCGCTGTGTTCTATATATGCGCTCAATGGGGCCGCCGGCAGCAGCGCCGACCCTATTGAGAACATATACTAAAGATCGTTCTCCTCTGCCACAGCTCTAACAGCTGTGGCAGAGAAGAACGATGTCGCCCATTGAATTCAATGGAGTTGGTAATACAGCCGGCTCCATTGAAAGCAATGGGCTGCCGGCGAGCGCTGGATGAATTTTGGGGAAGGGCTTAAAAATATAAGCCCTTCCCTGAAAAGCATCCTGAAATGTGTAAAAAATAAAAATAAAAAAATTGTACTCACCTTTTTCCTGCAGCCAGAGTTCAGCCGCGGCCGGCCGGCAGTTCTCCTGAACTGCTCTGTGTAGTATTCAGCAGGCAGGGATTTAAAATCCCCGCCTGCTGAATGGGCTGCCTCTGATTGGTCACAGCCCTCACCAATCAGAGGCAGCTCTCACTCACCCATTCATGAATTCATGAATGGGTGAGTGAGTGCTGCCTCTGATTGGCTGAGCGCAGGGACCAATCAGGAGCAGCTCTCAGCTGTCATTCAATAGATGAAATCTGCTGCAGACCTGCACTAAAATATGCACAAAAATCGGCAGCAAATAAGTAATGCGTGAATGCACCTAAAAAGGGTTGTTCCAAGAAAAGAACATATATGATGTATCTATATATATAAAATTGAATGTATGTCTGTCTGCGTGTCTGTTTGTCCTTTATGCGCTACTACACCATTCATCCGATCGCCATGAAACTTTGGGAAGTTGTTAAGTACACTCCTGGGAAGATTATAGGCATAGTACAAATATCCTACGATAAATGGCGCGCGCGCGAGCGTCGTCGAAAGTTACCCCCCCACGTAGATCGAATAAGTAAGCCACCTGCTATTGTGATGTCATCACTGATGTCATCAACATCGGACGCCCTTGAACATGCCCCAACATGTTCTATAAAGCTGCATTGTGATGTCATTAAGGCTGTATTATGACACGTACAGCTTGGAACCACTAGAGCACGCCAGCCAATTACCATTGGAGTTGGAAGTGGGTAAACAAGTACTAGGATATCTTCCTAAGAAGCCACAGCAGCCGGATAAATTGTATGTTCCACCCAACGGCTATTTTATTCAGCCCGCAAGGGGGAAGCAGCGGCCTACAAAATCTCATTCAGGTAGGTAGGTTCAGTTCTTGGAGGTTGGGGAATGCTTATGGGCAAGGCCTTATGTCTCATCCCAACTTAATTCTCTCACTTCCCAATGTCATAGAAACTTGAAATTTGGCACGAGCATTGATTATGTCATAAATAGGAAAAGTTAATGGGTCCCAACTCGATTATTCAATTCAAAGCGCCAAAGAATTAGCGTTCAAATTTTATGTACGGAATCTAATTCTCTCATTTCCTGATGTCATAGATAGATAGATAGATAGATAGATAGATAGATAGACTGTATGCAATAACCCTGATTGATAGATAGATAGATAGATAGATAGATAGATAGATAGATAGATAGATAGATAGACTGTATGCAATGACACGTACAGCTTGAAACCATAAATACTAGAGCACGCCAGCCATTTACAGTCAGTCTCCATTGGAGTTGGAAGTGGGCAAACATGTACTAGGCTATCTTCCCAAGAAGCCACAGCAGCCGGATAAATTGGATGTTCCACACAACGGCTATTTTATTCAGCCTGCAAGGGGGAAGCAGCGGCCTACAAAACCTCAGTGGTCGCTGCTGCCGTCATCTAGATATATAAAAATGAATGTATGTATCTATGTCTGTCTTCGCAGCAACGCGCGACGGGTACGCTAGTATATAATAAATATTTATATGTGCGTAAAATCCAATTTTTGTGCTGTTTTGCCCACTGGAGTCTCGCATTTCCGATTGTCTCAGACAATAATAGAGGTGTCGGGATCAGAAATAGCGCTCCTACAGTGCTATATGGTGATATAATCATGAAATAAGGTGAAATGAAAGGACTTACCCGGTACTTAGTGAGTTTCCCTCAGGTGGGATAGCTCACTAGTACCTCCAATTCCGGGGTAGCCTGTAGATGTAGTGGATCAATAAATCCTTCTTCCCAATCCTGAACGGAGAGCTGCTTGGATGTCAGGGGTCCCTAATAATAGGGAACCCAGTATAGGTGAAACTTCAGAGCAAAAATATCCAGTCTAGCGCTTCACGGGATGAAGGAATAGAATTGGGGTGTATATGGTTACACCAATACGTAGAGTTTTATTGCAACGTGAAGCGCTAGACTGGATATTTTTGCTCCGATTGTCTCAGACACAACACATTTGCTGGAGCACCAGTGTTGTATTCAGCTGCTTCTGACTGCGCAGCGCCTTTTGGTCAAAACAATTTCCGATGTCCCCCTTTCGCTGGATGTTATAATCTGATCACACTATTCTCTGTATCCTGTCCTGTAATATGAGAAAACCCCATGTTGGCAGTGAAATCCTGTCCAGTCTAGACTGATGACCGGCCTCATTGAAGTCGCTCAGGTCGACACATTTTCCTATTTAATCTGGATTCACACTGAAACTTATCAATGGAAAACTTGTCATGTGATTTCATGCTGCACTCCAAAGTTACAGCTCCAATAAAAGGTTGGATAAAGCAGAGCGCCCCAAAATTAGACTCCTGTCCGCTGATTGGCTGGCTTTACTGAGCAGTCCTTTCACTGACTGGGCTCGATGAAGATACAGGGTGACAGTCGACAAGAACTGCACATGTGCAGGAAATTCTGAGATCGGAACATCCGGAACCTATTTCTGTGTGACATAGGTGGTGACACGTTGTTCCCAGCTTCTCAGGTCGTACCTTCCCAGGTTGGAAGCTGTGCACTCTAAGAGGAAGGGCACAGTGATCAGCAGGATCACCTGGGAGCAGATCTGGAGAATGGTACATTTTTATCGAGCTACTGTGGTGAAAATGTTTACATTTATTATGGAATTAGTCCCCCAAGCATATAGAAGTTGGGTACTATTACCGTATTTAGTTATTTCTCTCAGAGTAATCTTGGAGTCCTTCTCCTCAGGTAGGTCATGTGATCTCATTGTGACCACCTGGAAATTACTTGGCTTTGTGTTCTCCCCAGGAGTCACTATTTCAGTTACCACAAACCCTCAATGATGCAACTGCACACAAAGTTTAGAGGTTGGAAGAAGCTGCAGATGACTCAGAGCCTGAGGCTTCCTACCACTGCCCACCCTAATAATAATTGTACAGCAGTAATACAGTCATTTGGAATCAGTTTAGCCCTATTATCAGATTATTGTATGCATATTTTCACTGTGTGTTTGTGACATTTATAGATAACGTTGAAAATTAGGCAACTCTGCTTTGTAGAAGTGTTATTTGGTCAATATCGGGCACGTGTGGGCACCGTACCATCCAACATATGGCCGAATTAGGTGTGACTGTACTAGTCAGTGGGCGAAGATGTGGCCTTCCAATTTTTAGCTTGGGAAGCTGCTTGTTACCCACTCCTTGAGTTATTTTCAGAGGTCTTACCATCTTGGCTAATCATGGCGGTGATGTTGGAATACTCCTGTACGAGGCGGCCTGAAGTTATGGAAAGAGGTGAGCAAACCGTCTTATGCGGTTTATGTAACTCCCAGAGATATTAAATGAAAGTCAGGAAGCAGCATACTATAGAGAGCTGCACTATTTCTATAAATCTGGAGTTATGGAAACAGTGCAGCTCGCTATTCTATAGGTTCTCCGTGGCACCAAATTGATTTCTATGGAAATTACATAAACAGTGTACACAGCCAGCATGACTATTTCTGTAACTTTAGACCACTCCCGGCTGCTGCATTCAGTTGGGCCATGGATGGGGAGAGTTGGCAAGAATTAGAGATAAGTGCAGGTCCCAGAGATCAACATCCATCAAACTTTTATGTCATATCCTGTAGATATGCCATGAAAGTCTGAGATGGGAATAAACCTTTACAGGCAGATCACAGTATTTCTGTATAGTGACCAGTTCATGTCATACTTTGTATCTAGCAGAGCCAGTCATGTGGTTACAGACATTACTTACCTCTTCTGACATCATACCTTCTCTGGGATGAAACTCCGACTCCACTGGATAATAGCTGACTTTAGGAGATGATCGCTCACTTTCCACATCCGGTCTTTCGACAGTTTGCGTCTTTTTCTTGAAGGAGAAAAAAAGTTTCCTATTTAATTGCAGCTTAAAATCCAGTAAAATGTTGCTTCTAATGGACAACTTTTATATGACCGTTAAAAGGGTTATCCACGGTCACTCTTTCTTTTTGCCAAATCTGTCTCAGCCTGCTCTAGTAGCATTACAGAAGACCTACTCACCTTTCCCAATCTATTACACCTACAGTTCCGCCACCACTCAGTCCCCGCTGATCTTTACTTACGGAAGAAGAGTAACAACAATATGACCCCATGTCATGTGATCCCTGCAGTAAATCACCAGCTGTAAGAACCTGCAGCAGTCACATGACTCTGGTGTTTGTGACATAATAGTTGGCTTCCCACATGTGGAAGTGAAGACCAGCAGGGACCGCACCTCAGAGGAACAGCAACAGTGAAAGAACAGGGGGATGGAGGAGGAGGTCGTCTGTGTAATATTAGTATGTGAGAAGAAGGAAGTTGTCTGTGTAAGATATTATTATCTAAGGAGCAGGAGGTCTGTGTAATACTGGCGGAATTAAAAATCCAAAACTCACTGACTTCCCCTGTAATTTTTGTTGCCAATAGCAAAATAGCAACCAATCACAGCTCAGCTTTCACTAGTTATACCGCTAAGGCAAAATGAAAGCTGCACTGTGATTGGTTGCTATGGGCAACACAGATTTGTCCCCATGGGATGATTTATATATGTACCAAGTTGAGTTGAAATAGCTCCAGATGTTCATGAGTTATGGTGGCACAAACACATACATACATCCTATTTTATATATATAGACTAGCTGATTACCCAGCGTTGCACGCCTATTTTTTTTTAACTCACTGACTTCCCTTGTAATTCTTGTTGCCAATTTGGTAACACAGCCCCACTACCCCTAGGGGGAAAGGTGGGGCTGTAGGACGTATGTGTGCCGCCATAACTCCATGAACGCCGGGAGCAATTTTAACCAAATTTGGTACATAGATAACGCATCCCATGGGAACAAATGTGGCAGGGGTATCACAGCCCCACTACACCTGGGGTGGAGGAGGGGGGAATGTATGTGTTTGCTCTCACCAGCCTACCACACAGCCTCACCCCAGCATGATTCTATTGTGACATCACGCAGCTCGGAACCACAACTACCAGAGAGCGGCTGCCATTATAAATCAGTCCTCAACGGAGCAATTTCAACTAAACTTGGTACATATGTAACTCATCCCATAGGGACAAATTTTATGGGATAACACAACCCCACTACCCCTGGGAAGGGGGGGGGGGGGATGTATGTATGTGCCCCCATAACTCATGAATGCATGGAGCAATTTCAACCAAACTTGGTACTATGTACCACACACAAATGAGTCCAGCGAACACTCTTATGAAAGCTGTCCAGAAGAAAATCTGTGTTGCCCATAGTAAGCAATAACAGCACAGCTTTCATTTTACCTTTTATCAATATATTACACAGACCTCCTGCTCCTTGGATAATAATTTATTACACAGACTTCCTGCTCCTCGGATATTATATATAATGAAAACAAAGGTTTGGCACCGTGTTAGCCAGTAGTGCAAAATGTGATTGTTCCCAGCAAGAGAAACCAAGTAATCTTGTAGATGTGATATCTTTTAATGGCTAACAAAAATACATGATGTTATAGCAGCTTGCGAACCTCTCGGGCTCTTCGTCAGGCTAAAAATGGACTAGATCTGAAGAGGCATGAATATTTATACATGGTTATAACATACATACTTATGACAAGGCACAGACATGGATGTAATTGGTTTGCACTTAAAAGGAATTCTGCAACAGAAAACAAACTTTTTTGTCTAGGCACTAATAACGGAGGGAAAGTTTTAAGGTTCCTGAATTACTGTTGGGGGGGGGGGGGGAGGGGGGTCGTAAGGCCAGGAATGCTACAAGAATGCTAGACAAAAAAGTTTGTTTTCTGTTGCAGCCGGTACATAATGCAGAGAGAAAAGCAGCATCAGAGGTGTACTCAAATTCCAAAAGTAGTCAAACACTTTGTTTGCAGTAGAAAAGATAATTCTTTTATTCCCACGTGTGACCGGAGGGATGTGGGTCCAGTCCCATATGTCAGCTTGCATCTTTTCACCCCACCAGAATTGGAATATTGGTGAGTCTATTTTTTGACTTTGTGAATATAGTGCAGAGAGAAGATGCCGGGAGCAGGTGAGCCATAGGTCTCTGCAAGGGCACGGGTCCGCATCCCGCTGCGAGAATTCTCCAATCTGGCCATCTGCAGACGGCCATAATAATGTATTAAACAGACCTCCTGCTCATAAGATATTAATAAATTACACAGATCTCCTGCTCCTCAGATAATAATAAATTACACAGATCTCCTGCTCCTCAGATAATAATAAATTACACAGATCTCCTGCTCCTCAGATAATAAATTACACAGATCTCCTGCTCCTCAGATAAAATCTTACATAGACAACTTCCGCCTCCTCAAATACTAGTATTACACAGACGACCTCCTCCTCATATATATATATACATACATACATACACACACACACACACACACACACACGTAAATTCTTTTCTTGTCTAAAAAAAGAATAATACACGGGCAACGCCAGGTAGTGAGTTATGCTGGCATATACACACATCCTACACACACATTCCCCACACTCCCCCACTGTCTTATCCCCATTAAATTTGTCCCCATGGCATGCATTATCTATGTACCAAACTTGGTTAAAATTGTTCCAGGCGTTCAAGAGTTATGGTGGCACATACACACATCCTACACCCCCTATCCCCCCAGGGCTAGTGAGGCTGTGTTACCAAAGGACACATGAGATCTCGAACAACGGCATAGTGAGCCTTCTTCATGTTGTTCACATGTGCTCAGTGTGAACCTGCTCTTATCTGTGAAGAGAACGTCGGAGGCCAGAGGTGGACCTGCCCATTCTGGTGTTTTATGGAGGTGGTCCTTCTAGCTGCCCAGTAGATGAGGTGACCAAAAAAAAAAGCACAATTCTGTGTGCGTGTGTGTGTGTGTATATATATATATATATATATATATATATATATATATTTATTTTATTTTTTTTTCTGACTATGTTCACTGTGTGGGATAAATAAGGTTTCTTTGATAGATCAGACGTTTATAGATGTGGCAATAACAAGTGTTTGGTTTTTTTTGTATTATAAATACAATGAAAGGGTTTTTAAAAAGTTTACTTCTGTTTTTTTAGTCCCCTAAGCAAACTTGCAATAACTTGATTGCTTATACCCTACATTGCAATACTTCAGTATTGCTGTATACAGTATTTCTGCAGGCACATTTTAACAGGCAGAAATACATGATAGCCCTGGGAGTCATGACACCCGACCATCTCATTGTGTGGGGGTAACTCCCTAACGCTGATAGCTGGATTTAAATGTTGCTGTCACAATTGCATTTAAAGGGTTAATAGCCACAATCGGCGTGAATGCTAATCACGGCTGATGTGGATGAGTGTCAGCTGCTAAAAATAGCTTACACCGACCGTGTATACAGTGGGCTCATTTCCTGTTCTGCTCCATACAAAGCCTGTGCATCCAGGAGGTACATATACATCTTAGGGCATTAAGGGTTTAAAGGGTTTTTCCAGGACTCAATTATTGTTGACCTATCCTTAGGATAGATCATCAGTCGCTGATTGGTTGGATCCCCCTACAAGCAGCTAATTAAAGAAGCAGCAGTTCTGGAGTGAGTGCTGGGGCTGCCACTCAGGCATGTGATGTCATGTTCATGGGACCCATGGCCTGAGAGCACCAAGTTATAATGCCAGGCACAGCCTTTGGACAATGTATGGCTCTGTGCCTGGTATAGACTGAAATGACGGAGTGCTCACGTTATCTAATCGTCGGCGATTCCGAGCTGTGGACACGCCTCTGATCAATAATTTTATATACATACACATTGTAACTTCAGGAGGGTGGGTAATGATGGGGATATGAGCAAGTTGCTAATACAATCTTGTAATGTTCTGTTCCGACCAGGGTGTATTCAGGCACTTCAGTTACAACTGCACCCGAGTACCCACATGTGATTTTACTGCGTTTTGTTGTCAATTTCATTGTGGTTGCAGTTTATATCACAGATGCATCAAATACCACAGCAGTTTATGGGAAAATCATG
The DNA here is from genome assembly GCF_035609145.1 of Eleutherodactylus coqui. Lineage (NCBI taxonomy): Eukaryota > Metazoa > Chordata > Amphibia > Anura > Eleutherodactylidae > Eleutherodactylus > Eleutherodactylus coqui. The sequence continues at coordinate 21,429,399 of NC_089847.1, read as the reverse complement.
GATGGTGTTTCAGGTGTGGTTCTTAACTGCACCTGTCCCTTGTTACCAATAAATAACGGTACACGAGAGATGTACATGCATAGTGCCACGTACCAGGCTGAGGCCCTTTTACACAGCTTGATGGGCAGGAATGTTCACCCACCTAATCATTGGGTTGTGTAATAAGGACAATCAGCCAACGAATGAGGAAACACTCATGTTTCAACTGATCGTGGCTTACTAGTAAGAACAAAACTGCTGGCTGTTCGGCTGTACAACTCCACGTGTGAACAGGTAGAGGTACGGCAGTATAATGACAGCTGAATAAACAAATGTAACAATCGTTCGCCCGCATAGCAGCGATTCTCGACCCATGAGAAATGTAAATGTGCACTGACTGAAATTTTGTCTACTGGTGATTGTTACATTGGGCTGAGAAGTTACCAATGTAAGAGAACCCTTATTGAATTGAGTCCACTGATGGATGGGCTGGTGCCATGTTTAGGAAGCACCATATTGGAGAGTACAGAAGTCTACTGGAACAAGGCGGCGGAGCTTCTCATAGGACGGTGAGCTAAGAGTGATATACTTGAAAACTGCAAATAAGGAAGATGGAACAATACCTCCGCAGCGCCACCTATTGGAAGGCAACATTCCTGCAAGTCAATGTCAGACTCTTTATACAAGCCTTATAACAATGACTGAGAATTGAAGCGGCTCAGTTTATTGTTCCTAGTCCATCGGAAAGAATGAATCTAGAGTGGCCAACACCATTAAACGCACCATCTAGACAGCCCTGCTTACTTTTTTGAACCAAGCCCTCATCTGCCCAGACAGCAGCACAGCTCCGATCCTGCAAAAGGCAGCCAAAGGGTGGGCATATGACGCAAACCTGATCATCAGCGCCTCCCATTGATGCACGCTGAGCCTGTACCAGTTTCCTTCTGAGACACAAGTCTTCCATGGCAGAGAGTGTCAACATGCGATGCTGATGGACAGGGTGGTTTCATATGCCCCTCCATCAGCAGACATCTGGGGGATGGGAGTGGTGGGACTGTCTAGGCAAAAGATAATGTGTCTGCAGAAGGTAATTTATCAGCACAGAGCTCCTCAAGACTTTACATTAGTATCTTACCCATATTGCCATCAACCAATATTGCCATCTATTTTTCTGCTTACATACGCACAGTGAGCCCTATACATTTGCATAGGCTGCGTATGAAACACTGTACATGTGCAATACATTATGTATGGGCAACGTTTTCATACCCAACCCCACTATGAAATAGAGCAGGGAATGAAAATAAAAAGTCACACCGTGGATAACCATGTGCGTGTCATACCCGGGCATATGCAGTGCCATACATAGCCAGACGCGGTCTCTGCCAGTAAAGCATATGTTTACAAAATGGGTATAACGCTTCAGGAAGACCTGCAGCATTTTATGCATACGCCTATGGGCAATGAGCCATTAGGAACAAAGCAGTACAATAGAATACACAGATTGCAATAGAATGAGGGCAGAGGTGCTAGTCAAAGTCAAGACTGAAGATTCTATTAAGTTTGTATTGCTGCTGGCTTATGTCTTATGCAGCTACTGTTCCAGCCTGAGATGTTCAAGAAGATAGACTGGCATCATGTTTGTGTAAAGAATGAATGGATGTTGTTGGCGATTCCTCGTCCCACCATGGCTTCCAAGTCCCTGAAAGAGGCATTAGAAAGTTCCTGGATGCTAGGATAATACTGGTGGAGCTGCAGAGCCTTCACCCATCCCACGGCAGGAATCCTCTGTACAGTCTGCGGAATGCTGGCTTCAGAAAGATGGCAGTGCTTCTTGCCAATGAAAGGGTTACTGCCCCCTTCTCGGCTTTGCTCTTGTATGTTTGGGCGTCATGTTATTAGTTATATCCTACTACATTATTGTCTGATTTGGTTTTTAAAGGCGTTATCTGAGAAGAGAAATACTTACCTGTTCCACTTTGTGTTCAGTGGTGCTGGCATCTCCATTTCTGCGCAGGGTCACAAGGTGTGGAGTTTTCTTCCTCTCTCTTGTTTTTGGGGACATCATAGAAGGACCCGGCTGGTCGGCTCATTTCACTAAAGAAGCCGGCGCTGTTCCATCGCTGCATCAGCCATAACAAGGGGACCGCTGAACAGTCAGCCCCACTGTGATGTCACCGACAAGGACTGGAGGTGTAAAGACCCCACACCACATGACCCAATTTTGGCTCCGTGGTAGAAGTGGAAGTGCCGACGTCACTGGATTGGTTAACTATTTCCCTCTCCAGATATTCCCTTTAAAAGCACTTTACCCAGTGGAATCACAAGTGCAAGAAAAGCTGGATGTAAAGGGAGTGTTTATCAGGACTTGCATACTAATGACTTTTCCGCAGAAATTGTCATCAGATTTGTGGGATTCCAACTCCTAGTACCCCCGCTGATCAGTTGTTTGAAAGGGTGGCAGACTCTTCATTGTGTACCGGACACAGAGCCGTACATTGCGTAACGGTGAGGTCTTGTATTTCAGTTCAATCCCATTCACTTGAATGGAACTGCGCCGCAGGAAGGACGCGTGTCTGGTAAAAGTGATGTCGCAGGTTTGAAAGAAAGGCTGCAGCACTGGCCTGCAATGTCAGCTGCATAAACCTATATACAACAATCTCCCCTAGAGGTGGCTGCTGGTAGAAAGATGCTGGTAGAAAGAGATATACTGCCCCTTGAATGGGAAAGTAACAAATTGGGTAGAATGAAGCAGGAGAGCAGCTAAAGGAAATCAAAAGGTGAAAACTCCCAGCAGAGCTGTACTTGGGCAAGACTAAGAACCTTTGTGCTTCCTGAGTGCAACTCAGGATAATCAGCAAAATGTGTCTTGCCTTGAGATCTGTCATTCTTTTAACATCTTAGTAACATTGCAAATGCATGGACTTATACAAATGCGGGTGATGTAGGGTGGGCAGAATACAGCTTATTTATGTAGTATTGTATGGCAACTATTCAGATACATGGCTGCCCAAGAATACTTGGGTCCATCAGGGCATGAGCTGCTCTTACAAGGAAACCATGCTTGATACCCTAATAGGAGATATAAACAGGAGTTGTGTTCAAAAAGCATCCCCTTGAAATAAATACACGTACTTGCGTGAGGTGGTCCTCTCTCAAGTTCTCAAAACATGTATTCTATCATTCAAATATATCCCCATAGGACATGAATTAAAAAACGCATTCCCATGCCCTCGAGAGTAGATCAACTGCAATATTCTGCTTGCGGGGTGAAAATCGCAAAATGTCCTATTTCAGTAGAGGCTCGCATGGCAACGTCACCACTCACGCGCCGTCTCTGCACTGCGCATGCACGGCTGAGAACCAGCCAGCACGTCCACAGTGCAGAGTAACAGCAGGGGCATGAGTCACATTGCGCTGCGAGAAATCTTGCAGTCGGAATCCGACCCGGCCGTCTACATTCGACCTTACATCTGAGAAAATGGCTCCGTGTGTGAACTGACTTCTAGTCCGCAGTCTGGTGTTGCAGAGCATTTCTTTGTACTGTATATGTCACATTAGTCTTCATCACTTCGGAATGACTGTGCCGCTAGTCCTGTGATCAGGCTGATGCTGCGCTCGCCATTCCACCTGCTGCAAAAGAGGAAGACTATTTTCAAAATTGTGAGTGCTTCATTATTAGCGGACTTTCTGTTTATGAGCATTAAGAACCTCTTTATGTATTTTTGTCTCAGCACATTATTCTTTTATTGTATATAATAGCTTATAGAATTACTGATGTGACTTTTGCCCATTGAGGATATATCTGTTGGCTTCCTGCCGTCATACCTCAGCTTTTCCCTATATATAGTATGTCCTCTCTTCTATCTGTTTCATCCACCTTAAAGCATTATCACCCCAACCCCAAATTACAACCAGTGTCTGAATAACACCTCCCAACTGTTACTGAATAAAAACTACACTATATAAACAACAATACTGCCATACAGTGACCACATAGTGGTGGATCCCAGTTATGCAGACAATAGAAATGATTATAGGACATTTATCTCCCATTAAAGAGCTGCGGAATAAGCTGGCACTATACAAATAAATATTATTATCACAGATAACGTCTTCTCTAACTGGAGTCCTTCACTTTCCACTTTTTCTGACTCATCTCTGTAGAGTTTAGTAAACACTCATGCTGAAAGAGCGGGACATAAACTTTGAATTACAATTGCTGTCCTGCTCCTGATAGCTCACGGGCACAGTGGCAGTGCCCACATGATCACAGAGCCATAACTGCATGGCACAGGCAAGAATAGTTGATTATGTTGAGCTGCTGAGTACTAATTCATCTACCATAAAATAAATACAATATATATATATATATATACATACATACATGTACATAATGGGCATGTTGGGGCATGTTGCTCAAGACACATGATGACATCACAATTGCACCTGACATCACAATGGTAGTCCACTAGATGACATCACAATGGAAGTTGATGACATCACAATGGAAGTTGATGACATCACAATGGCACGAAGCTTCTTATACAGGTGCACAGGTTAGGATCCTTGCATTCACTTGCTGCAGCTAGCAGAGAATAAGTGAGAGCGACTATCCTTGTGGATTTCTAGATTTTCTATATTTTTGCCTTTGTGATATAATGAAGGCAAGAAAGAAGACAAACCATTTACAGGAAGAAGCTGATAAGATCCAGCACATTCCTGAGGAGAACGATGGCCGCAAAGGCCAGAATGAGCCAATTAAAGCTAAGAAACCAAGAAAGAACTGGTTTTTAGCACGCCTACGAAAAACCTGGGCAAGGATTACTGGGTGTATGAGGAGCTGCTGCACTTGCATCCAAGTAGAGAGAAGTGCCGAAGAACTCCCAGGACCCAGTGGAATAACGATGGAGGAAGTCCCAAGTCCCAATATGGAGGAGAAACTTCCAGGATCCAGCGACATAAACATGGAAGAACTCCCAAATCCTGTCGGGATCAATATGGAGGAGGAACTTCCAGGATCCAAAGACATAAACATGGAGGAACTCTTAGATTCCAGCGGGATCAATATGGAAGAGGAACTCCCTGGGCCCAGTGGGATCAACATAGAGGACAGCAAAGGTAGGATATCATGTACCTTCTCATATAATACAAGGTTATGCTTTTAGTTACAGACCCCCATTACAACTGTCAATCACAAATTAATTGATATCTTTGGCGAGTTCTGTATATTCAAAAAACAAATAGCCGCCAGGGGTAGCTAGGGCCCCACGGTGGTAACAATCCTTGTGGTGGCATTTAGTTTTTATATGGTTTTTTTTAAAGGATAAATTTGAATATTTTGTTAAGAAATACAGCTGTGGTTTGGGGCTTGCCCGGATATATATCATTGCTTTACCATCTTAGTAACATTGCAAATACATGGATTTATACCAAAGTGGGTGATGTAGAGTGGGCACAATACAGCTTATTTATGTAGTACTAGCGTACCCGTCACGCGTTGCTGCGAAGACAGACATACATACATTCGTTTTTATATATCTAGCCGTTGTGTGGAACATCCAATTTATCCGGCTGCTGTGGCTTCTTGGGAAGATAGCCTAGTACATGTTTGCCCACTTCCAACTCCAATGGAGACTGACTGTAAATGGCTGGCGTGCTCTAGTATTTATGGTTTCAAGCTGTACGTGTCATTGCATACAGTCTATCTATCTATCTATCTAGGTTATTGCATACAGTCTATCTATCTATCTATGACATCAGGAAATGAGAGAATTAGATTCCGTACGTAAAATTTGAACGCTAATTCTTTGGCGCTTTGAATTGAATAATCGAGTTGGGACCCATGAACTTTTCCTATTTATGACATAATCAATGCTCGTGCCAAATTTCAAGTTTCTATGACATTGGGAAGTGAGAGAATTAAATTCCGTACATAAAATTTGGACGCTAATTCTTTTGCGCTTAGAATTGAATAATCGAGTTGGGATGAGACATAAGGCCTTGCCCATAAGCATTCCCCAACCTCCAAGAACTGAACCTACCTACCTGAATGAGATTTTGTAGGCCGCTGCTTCCCCCTGCCAAATTTCAAGTTTCTATGACATTGGGAAGTGAGAGAATTAAATTCCATACATAAAATTTGGACGCTAATTCTTTTGCGCTTAGAATTGAATAATCGAGTTGGGATGAGACATAAGGCCTTGCCCATAAGCATTCCCCAACCTCCAAGAACTGAACCTACCTACCTGAATGAGATTTTGTAGGCCGCTGCTTCCCCCTTGCGGGCTGAATAAAATAGCCGTTGGGTGGAACATACAATTTATCCGGCTGCTGTGGCTTCTTAGGAAGATATCCTAGTACTTGTTTACCCACTTCCAACTCCAATGGTAATTGGCTGGCGTGCTCTAGTGGTTCCAAGCTGTACGTGTCATAATAGAGCCTTAATGACATCACAATGCAGCTTTATAGAACATGTTGGGGCATGTTCAAGGGCGTCCGATGTTGATGACATCAGTGATGACATCACAATAGCAGGTGGCTTACTTATTCGATCTACGTGGCGGGGTCGTAACTGTCGACGACGCTCGCGCACGCGCCATTTATCGTAGAATATTTGTACTATGCCTATAATCTTCCCAGGAGTGTACTCAACAACTTCCCAAAGTTTCATGGTGATCGGATGAATGGTGTAGTAGCGCATAAAGGACAAACAGACACGCACGCACGCACACAGACATACATTCATTTTTATATATATAGACTAGCGTACCCGTCGCGCGTTGCTGCGAAGACAGACATACATACATACATTCGTTTTTATATATCTAGATGACGGCAGCAGCGACCACTGAGGTTTTGTAGGCCGCTGCTTCCCCCTTGCAGGCTGAATAAAATAGCCGTTGTGTGGAACATCCAATTTATCCGGCTGCTATGACTTCTTGGGAAGATAGCCTAGTACATGTTTGCCCACTTCCAACTCCAATGGAGACTGACTGTAAATGGCTGGCGTGCTCTAGTATTTATGGTTTCAAGCTGTACGTGTCATTGCATACAGTCTATCTATCTATCTATCTATCAGGGTTATTGCATACAGTCTATCTATCTATCTATCTATCTATGACATCAGGAAATGAGAGAATTAGATTCCGTACGTAAAATTTGAACGCTAATTCTTTGGCGCTTTGAATTGAATAATGGAGTTGGGACCCATTAACTTTTCCTATTTATGACATAATCAATGCTCGTGCCAAATTTCAAGTTTCTATGACATTGGGAAATGAGAGAATTAAATTCCGTACATAAAATTTGGACGCTAATTCTTTTGCGCTTAGAATTGAATAATCGAGTTGGGATGAGACATAAGGCCTTGCCCATAAGTATTCCCCAACCTCCAAGAACTGAACCTACCTACCTGAATGAGATTTTGTAGGCCGCTGCTTCCCCCTTGCGGGCTGAATAAAATAGCCATTGGGTGGAACATACAATTTATCCGGCTGCTGTGGCTTCTTAGGAAGATATCCTAGTACTTGTTTACCCACTTCCAACTCCAATGGTAATTGGCTGGTGTGCTCTAGTGGTTCCAAGCTGTACGTGTCATAATAGAGCCTAAATGACATCACAATGCAGCTTTATAGAACATGTTGGGGCATGTTCAAGGGCGTCCGATGTTGATGACATCAGTGATGACATCACAATAGCAGGTGGCTTACTTATTCGATCTACGTGGCGGGGTGGTAACTTTCGACGACGCTCGCGCCATTTATCGTAGGATAGTTGTACTATGCCTATAATCTTCCCAGGAGTGTACTCAACAACTTCCCAAAGTTTCATGGTGATCGGATGAATGGTGTAGTAGCGCATAAAGGACAAACAGACAGACACGCAGACAGACACGCAGACAGACAGACACGCACGCAGACAGACATACATTCAATTTTATATATATAGATTATATGGCAACCATTCAGATACATGGCTGCCCAGGAATATTTGGGTCTATCAGGGCATGAGATGCTTTTACATGGGAACCACGCTTGATGCCGTAATCTATATATATAAACTTGAATGTATGTCTGTCTGCGTGCGTGCGTGCGTGTCTGCGTGCGTGTTTGTCCTTTATGCGCTACTACACCATTCATCCGATCGCCATGAAACTTTGGGAAGTTGTTGAGTACACTCCTGGGAAGATTATAGGCATAGTACAAATATCCTACGATAAATGGCGCGCGAGCGTCGTCGAAAGTTACGCCCCCCCACGTAGATCGAATAAGTAAGCCACCTGCTATTGTGATGTCATCACTGATGTCATCAACATCGGACGCCCTTGAACATGCCCCAACATGTTCTATAAAGCTGCATTGTGATGTCATTAAGGCTCTATTATGACACGTACAGCTTGGAACCACTAGAGCACGCCAGCCAATTACCATTGGAGTTGGAAGTGGGTAAACAAGTACTAGGATATCTTCCTAAGAAGCCACAGCAGCCGGATAAATTGTATGTTCCACCCAACGGCTATTTTATTCAGCCCGCAAGGGGGAAGCAGCGGCCTACAAAATCTAATTCTCTCATTTCCTGATGTCATAGATAGATAGATAGATAGATAGATAGATAGATAGATAGATAGACTGTATGCAATGACACGTACAGCTTGAAACCATAAATACTAGAGCACGCCAGCCATTTACAGTCAGTCTCCATTGAAGTTGGAAGTGGGCAAACATGTACTAGGCCAGTGATGGCGAACCTTTTAGGGACCGAGTGCCCAAACTACAACCCAAAACCCACTTATGTATCGCAAAGTGCCAACACGTCAGGGGGCGGGGCTTATCACAACGTATGATTTTACCCCCGTCGTTCTAAAAAGGACAAGGCTGTTTCAGAATAGACCAGGTGCAGATTCTGACTGCTTTTTGGACGCGGAAATACTGCAGAATGTGCTCAGCGGAGATTTCTGTGGAAAATTCTGCAGCATTTCCGCATCTAAAAAGCAGTCAAAATCTGCACCCGGTCTATTCTGAAAGAGCCCTGCCCATTTCTGCCACATGTACACATACCCCAGCGGTAATAGTGACACCTTCACCCCAGCGATAATAGTGACATCCCACAGCAGTAATAATAGTGACACTCCCCCCATTAGTAATAAGAGTGACATACCCCAGCGGTAAACCTCAGTGGTCGCTGCTGCCGTCATCTAGATATATAAAAACGTAGTATGTATGTATGTCTGTCTTCGCAGCAACGCGCGAACATGCCCCAACATGTTCTCATAAGCTGCATTGTGATGTCATTAAGGCTCTATTATGACACGTACAGCTTGGAACCACTAGAGCACGCCAGCCAATTACCATTGGAGTTGGAAGTGGGTAAACAAGTACTAGGATATCTTCCTAAGAAGCCACAGCAGCCGGATAAATTGTATGTTCCACCCAACGGCTATTTTATTCAGCCCGCAAGGGGGAAGCAGCGGCCTACAAAATCTCATTCAGGTAGGTAGGTTCAGTTCTTGGAGGTTGGGGAATGCTTATGGGCAAGGCCTTATGTCTCATCCCAACTCGATTATTCAATTCTAAGCGCAAAAGAATTAGCGTCCAAATTTTATGTACGGAATTTAATTCTCTCATTTCCCAATGTCATAGAAACTTGAAATTTGGCTCGAGCATTGATTATGTCATAAATAGGAAAAGTTAATGGGTCCCAACTCGATTATTCAATTCAAAGCGCCAAAGAATTAGCATTCAAATTTTACGTACGGAATCTAATTCTCTCATTTCCTGATGTCATAGATAGATAGATAGATAGATAGACTGTATGCAATAACCCAGATAGATAGATAGATAGATAGACAGACTGTATGCAATGACACGTACAGCTTGGAACCATAAATACTAGAGCACGCCAGCCATTTACAGTCAGTCTCCATTGGAGTTGGAAGTGGGCAAACATGTACTAGGCTATCTTCCCAAGAAGCCACAGCAGCCGGATAAATTGGATGTTCCACACAACGGCTATTTTATTCAGCCTGCAAGGGGGAAGCAGCGGCCTACAAAACCTCAGTGGTCGCTGCTGCCGTCATCTAGATATATAAAAACGAATGTATGTATGTCTGTCTGTCTTCGCAGCAACGCGCGACGGGTACGCTAGTATGAAATATGAATAGGAGTTGTTTTCGAAAAGCATCCCCTTGAAATATAAGTACTTGCGTGAGGTGGTCTTCTCTCAAGTTCTCAAAACATGTATTCCATCATTCATTAGTTATATCATCTTTATCATTCATAATATATACAGTAGGTTTCAGGTTTTAACATTTGACTTCTTATTCTATTTCTGTAGATATGTTTTTTATAGCTAAAGCGTCAACTGAAGTAAAGGAAGAACATGTGGAGCAAGATCAAAACATCAAGACTGCTGACAAGGAGGCAGAAGTGGTGGAGACAGACAGTTTGGTGGAAAAGGAAATAGAAGCAGAATACCACCTTCTTGACCTGATCCACAGCCAGGAAGATCTGCACATCCAACACTATGCTAGTCAGCAGGAAATACTGGCAGAGTATAATAATATTCATGGCCAGATTCAGATCACAGAAGATCTGCACATTCAGGACTACGATGCAGAGGATGAAGAACAGGATGGGGAAGAAGAACTGGAGTGTAAAGTAGAAGATGATGTAAAAGTAAAAATCCAGAAATATGGAGAGGATGGACTGGAGAAGGCAGACAGCGCCAAAGAAAGCCAAAGAGCTTCTGGTGAAATGCCAGGGCCTAGTCACATCAGCAATACAGGTAGGAGATCGGGAAGTAACTGGGAATGTTCATGGGAACTTTTTATAAGCTTTTCAGATCATATGGTCTACAACCATACAAACACATAGGTCTGTGCAAGAGCTGCAGATACAAGATGCTATTTAAGTCTTTATTTAGAGTTTTAAACGTTAGTGAATTTAATGTAGGTAGTATGTTTCATGATCTGACAATGTATGAATATGTGTTGCTGTGCAATATTTTAATGAAGACTCTAATAATCATTTTACATATTAACACGTGTTCATTTTTTTCTGCAAACAGACAACGAATCATCTAAAAGCAAGAAAAATGACGACAATAGGGGGAAAGATAACAGCGTTGACATCAATGAAGAGAGAGAAGAGTGTAGATCTCAGCAGATGTCAAGCAGTAAGAGCAGTTCTCTAGACGATATGGCACTAGAGGAGCTCTACAAATCAATCATAGCCTCTCAGAGCAGTAGCAGTGACAACAGATCTGATTCGTCCTCGCTAGACGATGGGGCACTAGAGGAGCTCTACGAATCAATAATAGCCTCTCAGAGCAACAGAAGCGACGACATATCTGATTCGTCCACGCTAGATGATGTGGCACTAGAGGAGCTCTATGAATCAATCATAGCCTCTCAGAGCAGCAGCAGTGACGACAGATCGTCGTCCTCCTTGCTAGACGATGAGGCACTAGAGGAGCTCTACAAATCAATCAGAGCTTCTGAGAGTGGCAGTAGCCATGATAAGGAACTCTCCACAAGCGACATCTGCTTGGAGAAACTCGAGCAACCTGACAAGGAGAGATCTGGCACAGTACCCCTAACATTACAGTCTTTTACATTCCATCAGAAACTGGGAAAAGGAAGCTTTGGAGAAGTCTTCTTGGCAAGTGATAGCATCCGCAAAGAATCTGTTGCCATTAAAGTGTCAAACAAATGTTTGTTCACGGAACGTGGGCACAGTTTTGTAGAGCGAAATATCTTAGAACTATCCCATGAGAGCCCGTTCCTGATTCCCGGCCTGGCCGCCTTCCACACAGAAAGATTTGTCTACTATGTATTGGAATTGGCCACCAGAGGGGACCTCTTAAATTTTTTATGCAAAAACTTTCCTCTAGATACCCCCACAATAAAATTTATTATAGCAGAAGTGATCTGTGGCACTCAGTTCCTACACAAGAAAAACATCATACACCGGGACCTGAAGCCAGCAAACATCCTTCTGACCGCAGATGGCCATATCAAAATAACCGACTTTGGCTTTGCTGTTATGGGTGTGTATGAGAGGATCAAAGAAAAGCGTAGAGGTACACCTGCATATATGGCCCCAGAAATGGTGAGGGAACAGGAACATGGAAGAGGGGTAGATTATTTTGCCATAGGTGTGATTCTATATAATCTGTTCACAAATAAGGATGCTTTTACTGGACAAGATCCCACAGACATTCAGTTCTTCATCCTCCATTTTCATCCACTCTACCCAGAGTTCCTGACTCCTGTCACAGTGGCCATCATACAAGGGCTGCTGTGTAAAGATCAGGACTATCGGCTAGGAGTAAGAGGAGACATCAAGGAGCATCGATTTTTTTCTGATATCAATTGGCAAGATGTGGAAGCCAGAAGAGTGGAACCACCGGCAATCATGACAGCAGCTTCTGTTGACGTGAATACGGATCAAACTCTGGACTACATGGAAATGCCAAACAGTATAAGACCTGAAGACCAGAAAATATTCACAGCATTCAGCTTTGTATGTCCAGATTGGTCACAACAATACCATCCCGTCAACAATGAAGCCATTCATTAATGAAGAAAACAGTGGTCAACAAGCAAAGCTGGTGGACGACCTACTCAACTTCCATCATATTTTCATGACCTCTTCATAACATTAAACCAGACTTTTTCTATATACCAGACTAGACAACCCCATAGAACATCCACCACTTAACATCCACGTAGATTCGAGCTCCGACAACCCAGGGAATCATTCTGATCGCCATATTTGGGGTCAGGGAGGAATTTTTTCCCCCAATATGAGGGCAAACCAACAATCCTCAGGGGTTTTTCGCCTCCCTCTGGGTTAACATAGTAAGTAATTACAGGTTGAAATCAAAATTTTATTTTTTTTATTTATTTTTTAAAAGACTTCTTTCAACCTTACTTGCTTGCTATGTAACCATCTGGATATCTCATCTACAAAGTGGTGACGACGACGGAAGGAAGCTGCTAAGGAAAAAAGCAGCTCCTTCACCCATTGGACTTGACAAACAGAAGGCCCAAAGGATGAATGTGGTGTGTTCTAGGAATCCTGGAAAGTGTCACCTATGTGTGATCTGCACATGGATTTCCAAAAACACCAACCAACAATCCTCAGGGGGTTTTCGCTTCCCTCTGGGTTAACATAGTAAGTAATTACAGGTTGAAATCAAAATTTTATTTTTTTTATTTATTTTTTAAAAGACTTCTTTCAACCTTACTTGCTTGCTATGTAACCATCTGGATATCTCATCTACAAAGTGGTGACGACGACGGAAGGAAGCTGCTAAGGAAAAAAGCAGCTCCTTCACCCATTGGACTTGACAAACAGAAGGCCCAAAGGATGAATGTGGTGTGTTGTAGGAATCCTGGAAAGTGTCACCTATGTGTGATCTGCACATGGATTTCCAAAAACACCACAAGAGTAAGCCAAGGCCTGAAGAGCAGAATCAATATCATCTGCTCCTTTCTGTTCACTGTATGATAAAAACATCTTTCATGCATTAATAAATGTCTAAAAACATCTATACAAAATATCTATATTTTCATTATTCCCAGATATAGTACATTATGTTTGGTTGGATTGGTACCAGGGAGAGTTAGAATATAAAAGGAAAGAGGCAGCGGGTTAAAAAAAAAAAAACAATGGCAGAAATAATGTGTTTTCTCTCTCTGCTCTCAAAGGAAAAGAAAATAATAAAAGTTTTACAATACATTATATGCACCCAAAAATGGTACAATAAAACTACAGTTTGCCACACAAAAAAACAAGCCCTCATATGGCCATGATGACGGAACAATAAAAAAGTTATAGCTTTTGAAAAGTGAATGTTACGATCGTGTGGGCAGGCAAAGCACGGGACCCACACGATCATGACCAAAGGGTGTCACACGGGATTCATGCACCTGCCCTGGCTACTGGGAGGTTGGCATGGCCCTACCTAAGCGGGGACATTGCCCCAATAAGGGCAGCCCAGTGGTCTTCGGATCTCGGCCCTAGCTGATCATAGGAGCCACGCACCAGAACAGGATGCATTCACATGCCACATGACAGACCCAGAATACACCACATACAACATGCAACCACTTGTAACGGATAGGAAGCTGAATATAAATACCAGGTATTGGTTGACATGTTGTACAAGATGTTGAAAGCTAGCAGGCCACTTCACGGCTCCTGGTTATACTGCTAGTCCCTACACTAACCAGGAGCCCAGCAGAATCGGACACAGTTCACCATACGCTGCGACAGGACAGGACACAGATTGCAGGACACACAGCAAGCTAACACAAAACTGACAGAATTTACGCGTACAGACGGACATAAACCAAGTCACACTGCAAACCTCACCAGACAAGCATTCATGACTACTCACTTGAGGGGCCATGCAGTGACTGACCAGGGGCTGGGTTTATATGTGAGCACAGATCCAGGGGTTTGGCTAGCAGACAGTACCACACCCAGCCAGCTCAATCATTAACCCTGAGAGTGCTGTGCTGCTGGAATCACAATAGTATAACATGTCTCAGCAGCACACGTAACAGTGAAGTTGGAAAATCCCCCAAAAATGGTTGAATCCTCGTGGTCAAAATAGGCCGTGTCCTTAAGGGGCTGTCCAGAATTAGAAAGACATAGCTGCTTTCTTCCAAAAGTAATGTCACAACTCACAAAGTCCCATTCACTGTAATGGAGCTTAACTGCAATACCAGGCAATATCCATGGTCAGCTGTGGCACTGTTTCCGGAACAGAGCAGCCATGTTTTTCTGGACAACTTTTTTAAACAATTACCTAACCTTTGAGAAGAAATCTCTATGGGCTTAATCACACAGCGCAGCCAAATTTTGTCAATTGTTTAGACAGGGTGATACGATTGTCAGTGTGAATACACCCTAGAATGAGAGAACTTCATGTAAAGTCAATGCGCGAATGTAAATTACAACTCACCTCAACTGCCAGGGTCACATTATCCTTCTCATTAATTTTATCTTCATATGCCAGTAACAATGGTGACAAATATTTCATATCCAGCTGCAAAGAAATGCATGAGTTACTAAAAGCTAATTGATGGATTAAAACACGCCAAATCTTACTTTTCGTGTCAGCCACCTGCTAAAATATGGAGTTAAAGGGAACCTGTCATCACTTATAAGCAGCATAGAAAGTTCAGTGAGGTACGAGAAAGTGCTTTTTATACTTACTCCCCATTTACTTGCTGAAAGTCTGTGCAATTGGATCATCTCCGCAGTCAGTGGGCGCATGCACACTCTTCTTTATTGGTGTACACACGCACTGACCACAGAGTTCGATGCGCTGACCGAGTGCCAGTTTCCAGGGCTGACAGCGAGGGAACCGAGAGCCAGATAAATACAAAAAGCACATTCCTTGACCTCCGCTGTCCTGCAAGCCAATAAACTTAGTTTATGGTGCTTATAATTGATGACAGGTTCCCTTCAGAGCAAGCCTCTGGTCCTGGGACAAAATACCTCTCACTGTTCTCGCAATTCCAGGTCTCGCTTTCCAAGATGACCACCATAATCTTCTCACTACCTAATGCACACTGTATGCTACTCCAGTTCCAATCACGTAAGCAGCACTGACCAGTCAGACAGCAGGTGTAGTGAATCGGTAGGCCAACACTACCAAGGTGCTGTGGAAATTAGATGGTTAAAAGATTGTGGCAGGATGACTAAAAGCAGGGCCCTGAACCTGTGGATCAGAGGAACAGGACAGAGAAGGACAGCAGCAGGTAAAATACACCTGTCATCAGCTTCCAGGATAGGATTTTATCCCAGGACTAGAGGGTTGCTTTGAGGCCTCAGTCACACGAGCGTTTTTTCACGTGATTTGCAGATCGCATGACAGATGCGCATCCGCAAATCGCGTGACCGGGGTTGGCGATCTGCAGCTAGCAGCGTTTTTGGCGAAGCGGTCCAGCGCTGCCCGCTATCCTCTGCCACAGCTGTGGCAGAGGAGAACGATGTTCGCCCATTGAATTAAATGGAGCCGGCAATACAGACGGCTCCATTGAAAGCAATGGGCTGCCGGCGAGATGAATTTTCGGAAAGGGCTTAAAAATATAAGCCCTTTCCTGAAAACCATCCTAAAATGTGTAAAAAAAAAAAAGTATACTCACCTTTTTCCTGCAGCCGGAGTTCAGCAGCGTTCGGCCGGCAGTTCTCCTGAACTGCTCTGTGTAGTATTCAGCAGGCAGGAATTTAAAATCCCCGCCTGCTGAATGGGCTGCCTTTGATTGGTCACAGCCCTCACCAAGAAATGACCCCCAAAAAGCATGAGAGGAGGGGGGATACCGGTTTTATTGCCCCATGTGCCCATTCCAACCAGCCTCCGTAATTACCCCTGTCTTCGGAAATACCACACAGTTCACATTATTACTTTTATCTAAGATTTGGGGAAAGCCAAAAAGGGTGCGGAGGGGGGGAGGGGGATATTTTTAGGGAGTCAATTTTTATTCCGTACAAATGAGCAATGGGGCCTTGAATTTATTCAGTTGTGCCCTGCAATCCAACGGGTGTTCCCTCCATTATAGGCCTAGCCATGTGTCCTGTAAGTAGATTAGGGCCACAAGGGGTATGTTTCTGAACACAGGACAAACAGGGGTATCCATTGGGTGAAAGTCTTCATTTATATGTGTGCTGTACAAAAAAACCTGTTTTTAAATTGACGCAATTGCCCAAAAAATGAAAATCGTAATTTTTTTCCTACTGCTTTGCTTAAATCTAGTCAAAAATTGTACGGTTAAAATACACAGTACACCCCTAGATGAATGCGTTAAGGGGTCTAGTTTTCAAAATGAGGTCATTTGTGGGAGTTCTCTATTGTTTTGGGCGCTCAAGAACTCTACAAATGTGCTATGCGGCATGAAAGGCCTTCAAGCAAAATTTATGTTCTAAAAGCCACCGACTGCTCCTTTCATTTTGGGCCCTGTTGTGCATCCAGACATAAGATTAGGACCACAATGGGTATATTTCTGAAAACAGCACAAACAGGGGTATCCATTTTGGAGTGCAAGTCTTCATTCACATGTGTGCTGTACAAAAAAAGCTGTTTTTAAAATGACAGAATTGCCAAAAAATGAAAATCACAATTTTTTCCTTTTGCTTTGCTTGAATTCATTCAAAACAGTGGCATCAAAATAGGTAGTACACCCCTAGATAAATTCGTTAAGGGGTCTAGTTTTCAAAATGGGGTCATTTGTGGGGGTTCTCTATTGTTTTGGGCGCTCAAGAACTCTACAAGTGTGCTATGGGGCCTAAAAGATCTTCAAGCAAAATCTATGTTCTGAAAACCACCGATTACTCCTTTCATTTTGGGACCCGTTGTGCATGCGGACATAAGATTAGGGCCACAATGGGTATATTTTTGAAAACAGCACAAACAGGGGTATCCATTTTGGTGTGCAAGTACATTTTGGTGTGCAAGTCTCCATTTATATGTGTGCTGTACAAAAAAAAGCTGTTTTTAAAATGACAGAATTGCCAAAAAAACGAAAATCACAATTTTTTCCTTTTGCTTGGCTTGAATTAATTCAAAAACCGTGAGGTCAAAATGGGCAGTACACCCCTAGATGAATTTGTTAAGGGGGATGCATTTTGGGGTGTAAATCCTCATGTTCATGTAAACTATAGAAAAAAAATATGTCTTTAAAATGACATATTTGCAAAAACATTAAATTTCAATTTTTCTCCTCTAAATTGAATTAATTCCTGAAAAAAAACTGTGGGGTCAAAATGACACCCCTCAGTGAATACATTAAGGGGTGTAGTTTTTAAAATAGGGTCATTTGTGGGGGTATCTATTATTCTGACACCTATGAGCCTTTGCTATCTTGGCTTAGTGCAGGAAAATAAAGTGTTCCTCAAAATGCTGAAAAGTAATGTTAAATTTGTACGTCTCCTAAATGGTTAAAAAAACATAAAAGTTTTTCAAATGTGCATCCAGAATAAAGTAAATAGATGGACATCTATACATTAGCAAAAATTTGTAGAGTATGTTTGCACATATTTGATATATTACAATTGAAAATGTGAAAAAACTATATTTTTTTCAAAATTTTCCCAATATTGGCACTTTTAATAAATATACACAAATTATATTGGACTATTTTCACCAACTAAATGAAGTACAACACGTGGCGAAAAAAACAATGTCAGAATCACTTGGATATGCAAAACCTTTACTGAGCTATTCTATGTTAAATACACATGTCAGATTTCCAAAATTTGGTCTGGTCATTAAGGCGCAAACAGGCTTGGTCACTAAGGGGTTAATGGACCCGCCAGGTGGTGAGCATGTTGGAGCATGCTAAATATTTGGACATGTTGGAGCACGTTCCTTAAGATGGTTGATGACATCACAATGGCCGTCGTGACATCAGAATGGCAGGTAGCGTAATATTCTTTTGCACATCTAATAACCATTGTATTCACTTGCTGCAGCCAGCAGATTGCAAGTGAGAGAAACAATCTGCGCATTTCTTTATCTTCTACATATTTGCCTTTGTGATACAATAAAGGCAAAAAATAAGAGAAATCAGCCGTAAGAAGCAGTTAAAGGGGTTGTCCCGCGCCGAAACGGGGTTTTTTTTTTTTTAACCCCCCCCCCCCCCCGTTCGGCGCGAGACAACCCCGATGCAGGGGTTAAAAAAACAAACCGCTCAGCGCTTACCTGAATCCCGGCGGTCCGGCGTCTTCATACTTACCTGCTGAAGATGGCCGCCGGGGTCTGCTCCCTCCGTGGACCGCAGCTCTTCTGTGCGGTCCATTGCCGATTCCAGCCTCCTGATTGGCTGGAATCGGCACGTGACGGGGCGGAGCTACACGGAGCCGGCATTCTGCACGAGTGGCTCCATTGAAGAGAGCAGAAGACCCGGACTGCGCAATCGCGGCTAATTTGGCCATCGGAGGGCGAAAATTAGTCGGCTCCATGGGAACGAGGACGCTAGCAACGGAGCAGGTAAGTATAAAACTTTTTATAACTTCTGTATGGCTCATAATTAATGCACAATGTACATTACAAAGTGCATTAATATGGCCATACAGAAGTGTATAGACCCACTTGCTGCCGCGGGACAACCCCTTTAAGATCGATGAATACCTAAAACCAAAAAGAATTGTGAAGATGACGGCCAGCAAAAGTCAAATAAGGCTAAGAAACAAAAAAAATGAACGGTTCTAAGCACGCCTGCGAAATAAAGAGGAGGAAAAGGAGGACAATTTGGAAGAAAACCAAATCCAGGCTCATGACCAGGAGACAGAACTGATGACAGACAGCGTTGTGGAACAAAAAGTACAAGCAGAATATCATCATCTTCATGACCTGATCCGCAGCCTAGAAGATCTGTGCGTCCAAGTACCCTGCTAGTCAGCAGGAAATACTGGCAGCGTATGATCGCATTCACGACCTGATCCAGAGTACATCCAGTACTATGGTGGTCAGCATGGAGAACGACACAACGGAGAAGAACTGGAGAGTAAGGGCGCCCACCCACTGGCGTTTTTTTTCCCTGCAAAATTCGCAGCATTTTTTTCTCTGCAGGGGTCTATGGGACTTGTAATGTTAAAATCGCGATCGCGCAAAATCGCAAAAAAATGCCAGTGGGTGGGCGCCCTAAAGGAGGAGATAATGAAGATGTAAACCTCAAGTAGTCCTGTTTCGGTGTATGCAAGCTAGCATAAAAGTCTGGGTGGGATTCCCCTATTTCAGTAGGTGTGGATGTTTAAGCTAAATCCTGTTTCGGTGTATGTATGCATTACATAGCATTACATCATGCTGCGATTGAACAGGCATTCTAGCAAGCCACCCCGCGGGCATGGCTTGATAGGCATTCTGCCAAGACAGCCCTGCAGCCTTTCAGAATGCTGTCATGGCACCCGCACAGCTCCCTGCGATTGGTCAGGGGATTTAAATGCTGTTGTCAGAATTGACTGCAGCATTTAAAGAGTTAACAGCTCTAATGAGCAGCGCGGCTTATCGGAGCTGTTGCCACTGGGTGTCTGCTGTAAGAAACAGCCAGCGCCCGTGTTGTATGAAGGGATATCACTGCGATCTCCCTTCATACATCCCTTGACGCTGCAGGATGTAACTCTACGTCCAATAGCATTAAGGGGTTAATGTATTAAAAACCGCAAAATAAAAAACACACTTACACAGTGGATTGGCATGAGAGTGGCGTTAAGTTGGGCGCCCATCCTCAACTCTTCAGCCTGGAATAAGAAAGAAATACAATGTTAGTATAATGGGATGTTGTAGGGAAAACTCATAGGGGGTCATCAGCTTCAAAGGGTTCAAACAAATCATCACAGCTATGCAGAGATTTCGGAGAAGTTGTCATCCTCTGACTGCACATAGAAGGAGATATATGGAGAAAGTGGGATTGGAATGAACTGGGGCAATAAACTGGGACAGCGGCTTGGGGTCAATACTCCTCCACCTCATCATATCAGCGCATCAGTCTCAGAAAAAGTCATCTTGTTGTTTATAGCAACCAAATATCCAGGTTATATGAGCATTGTAGCTGGGTCTAAATCAGCAGCAAATGGGGTGAGCACAAGTAAGCTAGGGTCAGCATCCGCCAGCTGCAGCCTGTAAGAGGGGAAGTCAACGTGGCGTGGATAGATCCCTGCAGCATATCTACGAAGCACAGAACATGTTAGAACTGGAGGTATATAGTAATGTGCTGTCTAGTTCTACCCGTTAAGCCTCCATGACATCAATTAACATCATAGGCTGGCTTGTCTTAAGTCTCCATGATAGACATTTATGCTATGGGTATTGCACCCACATAATCACAATGAGGGCTCTGCGCTGACTGGCAGCTGGGCGCCTACTGTAATGGCAGGATCAGAGAAAACTCAGAGACTCAGGTCATTTAACATCTTAGATGCTGCAGTCAGTAGTTACCAAAGCATCTAGCAGGTTAAACAGAGGAAGAGGGTCTCTGTCTCTATCGGCCCCTGCAAATGCAATCTGCATCTAGGCATGCCCCTGCAGGATGCCTATTAGCGGTGTCTTCAGCACAGTTGAATATATTGCTTTACAGTTTTAGACTCGCAGTGAATAATTCTTTGCTATACTCCCTATACCAAAGCATTATAAAAGGGATCAAACAATCACACTGCGATGTCCCTACTGGGACTAAATAACTAACAGAATAAATATTAATAAAGTTTATTAAAAATGTACAGAGTTTTAAAAAATGAAACTATCTTTAGTTTTACTGCAGTCGTCATGCCCCGTATAATTATCTCCATACTGTAACTGTACAGAACGCACTATACCAAGAGCAACAATACCAGTAACACAAATTATACCACCATATCATGCTCACATATTACCCCACATATGAAAAAGGTGAAACCGTCAGCATACAGGGATGCAGTAAAAAAATAATTTATTACCATCAGAAGCAACGTTTCGGCCCTGTGGCCTTCCTCAGAATGCAGCATGCTACGATTTTTTTTTTCGCAACCAGCCATGCGGATGCTTCCATCTTGACCTCTGATATTGCAGCGCTGACAGCTTCTGACCACGCAGCTGAACGGTCGTGGTACCGAGCAGCAGACCCCAGCCGATCAACTATTAATGACCTATCATGATGATACGTCATCAGTAGAGATGAGCGAGCACCAAAATGCTCGGGTCCTCGTTATTCGAGTCGAGATTTTCGTAAAATTCGAGAGCTTTATTCGAGTAATGAACCCCATTGACTTCAATTGGAGACTCAAGCATTTTTGTATGGGTCCCGCCGGTTGTTGAGCTTTTTTTTCTTCCTGTGTTCGTTCCCTCTTCCTCTCTCTCTCCCAAGCCAGCCACAAACTACCATTGACGTGCGCAGTGTCGCAGCGGGTAGGGCTCAAATCTGACACGTCAGAAGTGGGGAGGGGCCAAAACTAGGGCGGGGTCGAGTAGCGAGCACCATCGAGTATGCCAAGCTCGGAAGAGTACGTTTGCTTGACTCTAGTCATCAATAGTATTTATGACCAGAAAACACCCTTTTATGTTGTGCACATTTGCGGTTCCCCATTGACTTCTATAGGGACTTTTTTAGGCGCAAAAGTGCAGGAAAAGAGAGCAAGCGACATTTTAGGGGTTTTTGTGCATCCAAAATGCGCAGGAAAAATATGCGCACCTAAACGAACTAATGAAAGTCAATATGTTCTATTCACTGCATATTACATGTGCAAATCTGCACGCTTACGTATGCTAGGGTGCATCTGGCCAAAGGAATAGAATAGGCCGCATGAGGCACCGCAAGCCGCGATAAAATCCGCAAAAAAATTCATCGGCTACCTGCAGATTTTGAGGACTTAAAAATGGCAAAAACCTGCACTGCAACTCCGCGCCAAAAATCAACACTTACCTATTCCTCCCCAGGCAGTCTTCTTACTGCATGTTCTACTCATTTATCTTCTCATGGCTTCGGCATTTCCCTGCGTTACGTCACTTTCAGCCGTCCGGATCCTCTTTTTCCTGTTTTAGAGCGTCCATTAGCTGCAGTCCACTTCCTGCAGAGCAGTGAACACTACGAGTGATGTAGCGTCCGCTGCCTAGCAGGGAATGCCCAAAGTGCTATTAATCTAAATGTGGAAGATCCAGCGCGCCTTCTTGCATAGTAATTTTTTGTTTAGATCCCCCTTATGGGGACCAAGTTCTATCTGACAAATGCCCCAAAATATTAGTCGAGTAAAATAGTCCCCATAACATCAATTAACATGCCTTGCATAGGGGCTGTCCCTTTTCATGCTCAGGGGTTTGGAAATGTGCTTCCTAAGCTCTTGACCCGTTTTACCAATATAGATTCCTAGGGCAAGAGCATCTTGCGCCACACATAATGCCTGTGCTCTGACAGGTTATTTCCTGCTTTATTAAAGCAATTGTGCTGTCTACTGCATTGATAACTGTACAGGCATTCATGATAAGTGGACAGAACAAATTAGAGTCCTAAACACCGAAGGGACATTGAATTCCACAAGTAGAGCCCCATAGAAGTCTAAGGCTGGGGTCACATGGGACCGAAATCCAACGAAAATCTCATGGAATGACCACACGGAAATAATGCAAGATTTCCGCAGGAGAAATGCAGCTTCAAAACCCGTGGCGTTTCACAGCAGATTTTGGAGTGGGAGAGGCCGTAGCGGAAACTGGTAAACAATTGACAATGCTGTGTCTTTGAATTCCGCGCAGCATGTCAATTTCAGCATGGTTTGGCCGCAGCGTGTGGACAAGGTTTCTGCAAAACTCGTTCACTTTGCTGGCTAATGCCGGGATAAAAAGCCGCGGGCGGAATTTTCGTGCAAAAAGTCTGCATGGAAATTCCGCAGTAATTACACCCCGTGTGAACCCAGCCTAAAGGTGCCAGACTGTGGCTCAGTACAGCTCAGAGTTTGTATGGAGCCATATTACAGTAGTTTGCATAACTCCTAAACACTGCAGGGACATTGATTTCTACAAGCACCTAAATTACTTGATCTGGCCAGTTGTTCTGTCTGCTCTTTGCTTTCCTCTGAAACAGGATGATGAATTGGAGTCTCTGTTGCCGCATCAACTTTGTATTTTAAAAGATAACACACAATCAATCATTCCGACAGACTTAAAATTAGCATCTTATATGTAAAAGACTAGAAGTTATTTTCTAGTAGTTAGCTATTTGTTAATGACCGCTGGTTGGGCCACAGGCACTACAAGGTCTGGGGATACCATAAGGCAGATTCTGCATAGTAGAATCCGAGGGTAAAAGGGTTCGTTCTCAAGGCGCTGATTTGCTGTGGACTTTGTCACACAAAAATCTGCAGCAAATCAGTAATGCGTGAATGCACCCAAAGAGGGTTGTTCCAAGAAGAGAACTTATATGATGTATATATAATAAATAGAGATGAGTGGGCACGCTCGTTTAAGGCTGATGCTTGAGAGAGCATTGGTCTTTTTGAGTAACTGCTTACTCATCCGAGCACCATGTGTGTTAATTGGTCAATGTCGGGCACATGTGTGGGCACCGCACTATCCAAAATAAGGCCGAATGAGGTGTGACTGTACTAGTCAGTGGGCGAAGTTGTGGCCATCCAATTTTCAGCTTGAGAAGCTGCTTGGTACCCACTCCTTGAGTTATTTTCAGAGGTCTTCCCATCTTGGCTAATCATGGCGGTGATGTTGGAATACTCCTGTACGAGGCGGCCTGAAGTTATGGAAAGAGGTGAGCAAACCGTCTTATGCGGTTAATGTAACTCCCAGAGATATTAAATGAAAGTCAGGAAGCAGCATAATATAGAGAGCTGCATTATTTCTATAAATCTGGACTTATGGAAACAGTGCAGCTCGCTATTCTACAGGTTCTCTGTAGCACCAAATTGATTTCTATGGAAATTACATAAACAGTGTACACAGCCAGCATGACTATTTCTGTTACTTTCGACCACCCCCGGCTGCTGCATTCAGTTGGGCCATGGATGGGGGGAGTTGGCAAGAATTAGAGATAAGTGCAGGTCCTAGAGATCAACATCCATCAAACTTTCATGTCATATCCTGTAGATATGCCATGAAAATCTGAGATGGGAATAAACCTTTACAGGCAGATCACAGTATTTCAGTATCGTGACCAGTTCATGTCATACTTTGTATCTAGCAGAGCCAGTCATGTGGTTACAGACATTTTTGCCCCTTCTGACATCATACCTTCTCTGGGATGAAACTCCGACTCCACTGGATAATAGCTGACTTTAGGAGATGATCGCTCACTTTCCCCATCCGGTCTTTCGACAGTTTGTGTCTTTTTCTTGAAGGAGAAAAAAAAAAGTTTCCTATTTAATTGCAGCTTAAAATCAAGTAAAATGTTTCTAATGAACAACTTTCATATGAACATTAACCCCTTACCGCTCCATGATGTAAGGGTACGTCATGGAAGCGGGGTACTTCCCGCAAAGTGACGTAACCTTACGTCATGGGGATAGCGCAAGATCATAGCAGATCTCGCACTATCCCGCAGCGGAGCCAGCTGTCACTAGTAGCCGGCCTCCCACTGCGACAGCGGGGGGCATCGGAGATGCGCCCACTCGCCATTAACCCCTTCCCTGACGCTATCTAAGTAGATCGCGGGTGGGAAAGGGCTCACAGAGGGAGCACGCTCCCTCTGTGACTTCAGCCGGCTCTAGCGACAATATCGCGAGAGCTCGGCTGGTTGCTATGGCAACAGGAAGCCAGATACCAGTGTCCTGTATTGCCATTGCCTAAGATCGCTATAGTAAACGATAAGGCATGGCAGGAGAGAAGTCCTGCTATGCCTTATCGTAGCGACCATTAGTGCTGCAGTGTAAGTCGCTCAGAGGGACACAGATTGTGTAAAAATAAGAGCAAAACAAAGTACAAAAAATAAAATATTAGCATTATAAAAAAACCCACATATTTGGTATTGACGCGTCCGTAACGACGCGTACAATAAATTGGCTGAGTGTTTTATCCTGCACATCAAAAAGTATTTTAAAAAACGCTAAAAAACAGGCAAAATGCTAATTTTTAGCATTTTGCCTCCCAAAAAATGCAATAAAAGTGCTAAAAAAAAGTATGTACCCCAAAATGGTACCAATAAAATCTACAGGTCGTCTCACAAAAAACAAGCCCTTACAGAGCTCTGTCCATTCTAAAATAAAAAAGTTATAGCACTTTCAATGCAGTGAGATTAGAAAAAAATAATAATTTTAAAAAAAGGGGGTTTATTGTGGAAAAACCTAAAAAAAAATAGAAGAATTTTGGTATCGTTGTAACCGTACCGACCCGCAGAAAAAAAATGTAGTGGTTCATTTATGCTGCATAATTAACGCTTAAAAAAAAAAAAATCTATGGCAGAATTGATGTGTTTTCTCTCCCTACGATCATCAAAAAAAATATAGTTTTACAATATAGTCTGATCTTTACTTAAGGAAGGAGAGTAACAACAATATGACTCCATGTCATGTGATCCCTGCAGTAAATCACCAGCTGTAAGAACCTGCAGCAGTCACATGACTCTGGTGTTTGCGACATCATAGTTGGCTTCCCACACGTGGAAGTGAAGACCAGCAGGGATCGCAACTCAGAGGAACAGCAGCAGTGAAGGAACAGGGAGACGGAGGAGGAGGTCGTCTGTGTAATATTAGTATGTGAGAAGAAGGAAGTTGTCTGTGTAAGATATTATTATCTGAGGAGCAGGAGGTCTGTGTAATACTGGTGGAATTAAAAATCCAAAACTCACTGACTTCCCCTGTAATTTTTGTTGCCAATAGCAACCAATCACAGCTCAGCTTTCACTTGTTCTACTGCTGAGGTAAAATGAAAGCTGCGCTGTGATTAGTTGCTATGGGCAACACAGATTTCTTTTTGGACAGCTTTCATAAGAGTGGGTGCTGGGCTCATTTCTGCGTGGTACATAGTGGCACAGTGCTGGTGGGAAGCTGTGTGGTAGTTGGAGCAGAGAAGGAGGTTGTCTGTGTAAAATATTATTATCTGAGGAGCAAGAGGTCTGTGTAATAGATTAGTATGTGAGGAGGAGGTCGTCACCGTAACAGATTAGTGTATGATGAGGAGGAGGTCGTCAGTACAATAGATTAGTGTATGATAAGGAGGAGGTCGTCTGTACAATAGATTAGTGTATGATAAGGAGGAGGTCGTCTGTACAATAGATTAGTGTATGATAAGGAGGAGGTCGTCTGTACAATAGATTAGTGTATGATAAGGAGGAGGTCGTCTGTACAATAGATTAGTGTATGATAAGGAGGAGGTTGCCGGTGTTAGATAAGATTGTGAAATAAAAAACATCTGCTCAAGTGCAATTCCGGCATCCCCCCCCCTCCCTCCTCCCAAGGGGGTGTGTTATCCCCCCAAAATTTGTCCCCATGGGATGATTTATATATGTACTAAGTTCAGTTGAAATTGCTCCAGACATTCATGAGTTATGGTGGCACATACACACATACATACATCCTATTTTATATATATAGACTAGCTGATTACCCAGCGTTGCCCGTGTACTTTTTTTAAAACTCACTGACTTCCTCTGTAATTTTTGCTGCCAATTTGGTAACACAGCCCCACTACCCCTGGGGGGAAAGGTGGGGGTGTAGGACGTATGTGTGTGTACGTGTGTGCCGCCATAACTCTTGAACCAAATTTGACATATAGATAACGCATCCCATGGGAACATATTTGGTGGGGGTAATACAGCCCCACTACCCCTGGGGTGGAGGAGGGGGGAATGTATGTGTTTGCTCCCACCAGCATTGAGCCTTCATCCACCACACAGCCTCACCCCAGCATGATTCTATTATGACATAACGCAGCTGGGAACCACAACTACCAGAGAGCGGCTGCCATTATAAATCAGTCCTCAACTGAGCAATTTCAACTAAACTTGGTACATATGTAACTCATCCCATGGGGACAAATTTGGTGGGGATAACACAACTCCACTACCTGGGGGGGGGGGGGGGGGCGGGGTATATATTATATAACAACCAATCACAGCGCAGCTTTCATGTTACCTGAGCAGTATATTATATAACAACCAATCACAGCGCAGTTTTAATGTTACCACAGCGGCATAAGACACAGCAACCAATCACGGCGCAGCTCTCATTTTACCTCAGCGGTATTAGAAATAGCAACCAATCACAGTGCAGCTTTCCCATTACCTCAGCAGTATAAGAAACGGCAACCAATCAAAGCGCAGCTTTCATTTTACCTCAGCAGTATAATATATAACAAGCAATCACAGCGCAGCTTTCATGTTACCTAAGCAGTATAATATATAACAAGCAATCACAGCACAGTTTTCATGTTACCTCAGCAGTATAAGAAACAGCAACCAATCACAGCGCAGCTTTCATGTTACCTCAGCAGTATAATATATAACAAGCAATCACAGCGCAGCTTTAATTTTACCTTAGCACTATAATAAATAGCAGCCAATCACAGTGCAGCTTTCATTTTACCTTAGCAGTGTAAGAAGTAGCAACCAATCACAGCGCAGCTTTCAGGTTATGTCAGCAGTGCAATATATAACAACCAATCACAGCGCAGCTTTCATTTTACCTTAGCAGTGTAAGAAATAGCAACCAATCACAGCACAGCTTTAATGTTAAATCTACAGTTTAATATATAAACTATTCACTGTAGGGTTCGAGAAGAAAACTAAAATATAACTTCTAATAAATAATATATTAAAAAGGAACTTGAATCTCAAGTTTCCAAAGGGACATACAAAAAAAAACATAAACCAGTTGCTTCTTCAGTAGGTAATCCCCACAAGGCTAGTATGATGAGGGATACCGTATCACCTGAAGAGCAGAAAAGAGGGCTCATATCAAGTAAAAGACCATTTTGCGGCTTGGACGATAGTCAGAGGCTATCCTGTAATGAATATAGTGTAACCACTGCCGTTTACTGGAAGGGTCAACCCCACTTCTATATTCAAGATTTAGTCAGAGGTTTCCTTGGTCTACTGATGGAGATTTTGATCATGAGTGTGCTTGGGAAGAAAAAAGTTTCACTTCACTAGCACATTTTTTAGAGACCAATCGGAAATTGCTCCTAAGAGGAATAACACCCTAGCAGGAGAAAGTGCCTGGGATGTAAATAAATCCCCGTATTGCGCACAATCTAACCAACCAAAAAAGAAAATTAGGGTGGATTCCTTTCAAAAAGGGATGGTATCGGCAGACCAATACTAGCAAAAAAACAGCCTGGGGCTGTAAATAGAGGATAAAGACGTAGCTTTTTTTCAGTAAATTACGCAGTTCAACGCGTTTCTGCCGCAATCAATGCGGCGTCATCAGGAACCTATTTCTTAGTACAGCGTCTAATAGAGTAGTAGAAATATCCTCACTTGCTAGATAGTAGCACTAGCTAAACTATAGCAAAGGATAGCGATAGGAGAGATAGATGATGCTATCACTAAGAAGGATTCAATATTCCCCCAAAGATTCCCCTTTAAAATAAAAAAGATCAGAGTGGTAGCAGCACCAGCCCTTGTGGTAGGCTGACGGCTAATGACCCATTGTGTGTCTCAGAGGGGTTTAAATAGTGGACTGGTTCCTCCCCTATTATGCCATTGACCACTGGGGTTCTAACATGGTGTAACTCCGCCCAGAAGTGCGCGTTCTGTATCCATAAGTACTTAGTCTATATGTATACCAAGGACAAAGGTGTTAAGGAGCTTGTGTACTGGTTGTGTAAAGCATGCACTCTATAACTGGTTCATTACTTGCAGATAATGGCTAGTGAGCCTCGTGTGTCGCAGAGTGTAAGCTCTCGCCTACGACCTGAAGGTTGCAAGTTCGATCCCCACATGCGTCAGGTAGCCGGCTCAAGATCAACTCAGCCCTCCATCCCTCCGAGGTCGGCAAAATGAGGGCGTGGAGTAGGGCGCTACTCCATGAGGGCACTACATCCCTCATGGTAAAGAGCATGAACAGTGTATTCCCAAGTTGCAGCAGAGCTCACAATGGGCGATCTTGGGCTATTACTACCACAGACTTAGCCTATTGGATCCAAAGGATGCCAGAAGTGGTTCTGATGCCCATAACGCTTTGTACAGACGGCCAGATCATCAAGGTTGCTCTGTTTGGAGAAAGATTAACCCCATGTATAAATAAATGTTATAACACTGTAGGTGCCAGCTTCTGTGAGAATTTTGAAGCATTGACTGAGGTGAATGAGACCCAAGGTGAATCTACTCCAAGAAACATGCAAGGATTACAAATAGGTGATGCACACAGTTTAGTACCCCTTAATCAGTGGAGTTATCTGAAATCTGTTGGTACCCTGGCCCATCGTACGTCCGTGACACCACTGATGTACTTAGATTGATTGACGGCATTTACATCGAACCAGGCACCCTATTGGCTAGTTTGGACGTAGAGGGGCTATATAGCTCGATTCCTCACAACATCGGAATTGAAGCAGTCGGATACTTTCTAAAACAGAGAGGGAATGCTTTTCAACATCATAATCAGTTTATCCAAAATCTCCTAACTTTTGTACTAACAAAAAATTACTTCCTGTTCGAAGGCCATCTATTCCACCAGCTCAGGGGCACCGCGATGGGGAGTCCTTGTGCCCCATCATACGCAAATTTGTTCCTGGGCTGGTGGGAGGCACGGATGGTCTTCACAGAGGAGCTCACCAGGTATACGGAAAACATTCAGCTTTGGCTGAGGTTTATTGACGATATCCTAATTCTGTATAAGGGGACTAAAGACTCCTTTGCAGAATTTGTCAATATTCTGAATACCAATTCAATAAACCTCAAACTTACCATGGAGATCCAAGAAAATTCCATCTCATTCTTGGATGTTCGTCTTAGCAAAACAACTGATGGATTTCTTGAATCCTCCCTCTTTAGAAAACCAACTGCTTCAAATAGCCTCCTGGCCTGGGACAGCGCCCATCCTTATTCCCTAAAAAAAGGGATACCCAAGGGGCAGTTCCTGCGCCTGAAACGCAATTGTTCAAACCCAAAGGAATTTGAAATTAAAAGCACGGACTTAAAAAAGAGATTTGCTGATAGAGGCTATCCCACTAACTCCATTGAAACGGCATATCAATTCTCCAAACAACAGAACAGGTCGACGTTGTTAGTCCCTAAGATAAAGAACTCCGACAGTCAACTGAGGATCATATCCACCTTTGACAATGGAGTCCCTTATATGCGCAACATTCTGTCCAAGTACTGGGGGATCCTCCAAGAGGACCCAGACCTTAAAACTGTATTACCCACGAATCCACTACTTACCTTTAGAAGGGGTCGCAACATCAGGGACAGGGTTGTAAAGAGCCACCTTAGGACACAACCATCTGAAAATTGGCTTACGATCTCCAGACCCACAGGCACCTTTCCCTGCTCTGATTGCCAAGCATGCCGCAATATACTGAAGGGGGATACGATTGTCAGTGCTAGTACTGGCAAAACATACATCTTGAGAGAGTTCTTTAACTGTCGTTCCTCCTATTTGGTCTATATGGCTACGTGCCCCTGCAGGAAGAACTATGTAGGGAAGACAAAGCAGGAATTCAGGCGTCGAATATTAGCCCATGTGGGTAATATTCGACGGGGTGACAAAACGCCTGTGGCAAATCACATGAGGGATTACCCAGACCTGTTAAAGTTTCAGGGAGTGGAGTCCATCAGGAGTTATGGAAGGAGGGGTAACCTTGATAAAAAACTCCTTCAAAAGGAGTCACAATGGACGTATCGCATCGACTGTCTACAACCACTGGGCCTCAACGAGAATTTGTCATTTGCCTGTTTTCTGTAATAGTGGGTCCATGCTACAATCTGCATGTCTATCTTTCTGTGTTGAGCGAACAGTTTTATACTACTAGCCTTTGTGCATAAGTATCCTTATACGGATTCTCCAACAGGTGGTTTTTAGGCACCAATAGTGTGACCACCTCCTCCTATTTCTGTATCTAAAGTTATACTGGAGTTAAATCTGATGGGCCAGGGTACCAACAGATTTCAGATAACTCCACTGATTAAGGGGTATTAAACCGTGTGCATCACCTATTTGTAATCCTTGCATGTTTCTTGGAGTAGATTGGGTCTCATTCACCTCAGTCAATGCTTCAACATTCTCACAGAAGCTGGCACCTACAGTGTTATAACATTTATTTATACATGGGGTTAATCTTTCTCCAAACAGAGCAACTTTGATGATCTGGCCGTCTGTACTCAGCGTTATGGATCCAATAGGCTAAGTCTGTGGTAGTAATAGCCCAAGATCGCCCATTGTGAGCTCTGCTGCAACTTGGGAATACACTGTTCACGCTCTTTACCATGAGAGATGTAGTGCCCCGCCTACTCCACGCCCTCATTTTGCCGACCTCGGAGGGATGGAGGGCTGAGTTGATCTTGAGCCGGCTACCTGACGCATGTGGGGATCGAACTTGCAACCTTCAGGTTGTAGGCGAGAGCTTACACTCTGCGCCACACGAGGCTCACTAGCCATTATCTGCAAGTAATGAACCAGTTATAGAGTGCATGCTTTACACAACCAGTACACAAGCTCCTTAACACCTTTGTCCTTGGTATACATATAGACTGAGTACTTATGGATACAGAACGCCCACTTTTGGGCGGAGTTACACCATGTTAGAACCCCAGTGGTCAATGGCATAATAGGGGAGGAACCAGTCCACTATTTAAACCCCTCTGAGACACACAATGGGTCATTAGCCGCCAGCCTACCACAAGGGCTGGTGCTGCTACCACTCTGATCTTTTTTATTTTAAAGGGGAATCTTTGGGGGAATATTGAATCCTTCTTAGTGATAGCATCATCTATCTCTCCTATCGCTATCCTTTGCTATAGTTTAGCTAGCGCTACTATCTAGCAAGTGAGGATATTTCTACTACTCTATTAGACGCTGTACTAAGAAATAGGTTCCTGATGACGCCGCATTGATTGTGGCAGAAACGCGTTGAACTGCGTAATTTACTGAAAAAAAGCTACGTCTTTATCCTCTATTTACAGCCCCAGGCTGTTTTTTTGCTAGTATTGGTCTGCCGATACCATCCCTTTTTGAAAAGAATCCACCCTAATTTTCTTTTTTGGTTAGTTAGATTGTGCGCAATACGGGGATTTATTTACATCCCAGGCACTTTCTCCTGCTAGGGTGTTATTCCTCTTAGGAGCAATTTCCGTTTGGTCTCTAAAAAATGTGCTAGTGAGGTGAAACTTTTTTCTTCCCAAGCACACTCATGATCAAAATCTCCATCAGTAGACCAAGGAAACCTCTGACTAAATCTTGAATATAGAAGTGGGGTTGACCCTTCCAGTAAACGGCAGTGGTTACACTATATTCATTACAGGATAGCCTCTGACTATCGTCCAAGCCGCAAAATGGTCTTTTACTTGATATGAGCCCTCTTTTCTGCTCTTCAGGTGATACGGTATCCCTCATTATACTAGCCTTGTGGGGATTACCTACTGAAGAAGCAACTGGTTTATGTTTTTTTTTTTGTGTGTCCCTTTGGAAACTTGAGATTCAAGTTCCTTTTTAATATATTATTTATTAAAAGTTATATTTTAGTTTTCTTGTCAAACCCTACAGTGAATAGTTTGAACGTATCATCAGGTGTTCGTCCTGCTACAGTGATTTTGCAGTTTAACATATAACAACCAATTACAGCGCTACTTTCATGTTACCTCTGCAGTTTAAAATATTACAACCAATCACAGCGCAGCTTTCATGTCACCTCAGCAGTGTAAGATATAGCAACCAATCACAGCCCAGCTTTAATGTTAAATCTGCAGTTTAATATATAACAACCAATCACAGCGCTACTTTCATGTTACCTCTGCAGTTTAAAATATTACAACCAATCACAGCGCAGCTTTCATGTTACCTCAGCAGTGTAAGATATATCAACCAATCACAGCGCAGCTTTCATGTTACCACAGCAGTATAGGAAACAGCAAGCAATCATGGCGCAGCTCTCCTTTTACCCCAGCGGTACAAGAAATAGTAAACAATCACAGCGCAGCTTTAATTTTACCTCAGCAGTATAAGAAACAGCAACCAATCACAGCACAGATTTTATTTTACCTCAGCAGTATAAGAAATAGCAACCAATCACAGCGCAGCTTTCATGTTACCTCTGCAGTGTAATACATAACAACCAATCCCAGCGCAGCTTTCATGTTATCTCAGCAGTGTAATATATAACAACCAATCGCAGCCCAGCTTTCATGTTACCTCAGCAGTGTAATATATAACAACCAATCACAGCGCAGCTTTCATTTTACCTCAGCAGTATAGGAAACAGCAGGCAATCACGGCGCAGCTCTTCTTTTACCCCAGCAGTACAAGAAATAGTAACCAATCACAGCGCAGCTTTCATTTTACCTCAGCAGCATAAGAAGTAGCAACCAATCACAGCGCAGCTTTCATGTAACCCCAGCGGTATAAGAAATAGCAGCCAATCACAGCGCAGATTTTATTTCACCTCAGCGGTGTAATAAATAAAAACCAATCACAGCGCAGCTTTCATTTTACCTCAGCAGTATAGGAAACGGCAGGCAATCACGGCGCAGCTCTTCTTTTACCCCAGCAGTACAAGAAATAGTAACCAATCACAGCGCAGCTTTCATTTTACCTCAGCAGCATAAGAAGTAGCAACCAATCACAGCGCAGCTTTCATGTAACCAAAGCGGTATAAGAAATAGCAACCAATCACAACGCAGCTTTCATATTACCTCAGCGATATAGTATATAACAACTAGAGATGAGCGAGCACATTCGTCTGAGCTTGAGTATTAGGGTACTTGAGATGCTCGTTACTCGAGACAAGCACCACGCGGTACTCGAGTCAATTCCATTTCCTTCCCCGCATGTTTGGCGCCATTTTCTAGCCAATAGACATGCAGGGAAGGCATTACTACTTCCTCCTGTGACGTGCCAGCCCAATCCCACCCCCTTGCAGTGAGTGGCTGGTGAGATCAAGTGACCGCCGAGTATTTAAAGCGGTTCTGCCCGCGGCTCGCCTCAGACATACGCTGGCAGAGATTAGGGAAAGTGCTGCTGCTGATATAGGGAAAGTGTTAGTGTAGGATCCTGTCCTAAAGAGCCCCAACGGTCCTTCTTACGGCCACATCTGACCGTGTGCATTACTGTTGTGGCTGCTGGGAGCAGTTTTGCACAATTTTTTTTTCCATCTCGGGCTGTGCACGCAAATAATTCCTAGCCTGCAGCTGCGAACAAACTTATTTATACCGTTCTGTGTCTGCAGTGAATTAGATGCAGAGCGTTGGGCCACAGCCATTTCTAGAGGGAAAGCTGTTATATACTCTATACAGTCCGTATCCTCTGTGCAAAAAAACAAAATCTCCTTCTTAGGGCTACATCTCACCATGTGCATTTTACTTGGTGCTTGCTGGGAGTTGTAGTGCTACCATTTTTGTATTATGCAGCTAGGCCTGTTTGCAGCCTATCGTACAAAAAAATTTCTGGCTGGAGTGTGCAGTAAAATACCGCTCTCACCGTGAAAGTGCACGCAAATAATTCCTAGCCTGCTGCCAACAAACTTATTTATACCGTTCTATGTCTGCAGTGAATTAGACAGAGGTCTCACTGCAAAACAGTACCGTAATATTACTGGGGCTACGGCAAAGTATTTCAGCTCAGCCGCTGTGCAGAGCGTCTCACAAGACCATTTCCATGGTGGGGTTGAGATAGCCGCAGTTACCAGCACTATCCACTGGCTTTACAGTCTTCTCCCACTCCACACAGCCTCTATAATCTCCAAGTCTCAGCGAGCGGTAAATTACCCCTAGGTATCAGCGCAAGACTGCACGTTACTTTTTTCTAGTCGCAGCATAGAGCCTCCGCTATCTACAAGTCTCTGTGTGCGGTGAATTAAGGCCCAGTTGTCAGTGCTGTACAGTGGGGTAATTTATTTGGCCCCTGCTCTATTCGTAATCCGCCATGATGAGGAGTAGGGGTAAGGGTCGAGGATGTGGACGTGGACGCGGATGTCCAAGTGAGGGTGTGGGTACAGGCCGAGTTCCTGGTCCAGGTGAATCACAGCCGGCTGCTACGGGATTAGGAGAGAGGCAAGTTTCTGTGGCCCCCAGCTTCATATCACAATTAATGGGTCCAAGTGGTAGACCTTTATTACAAACACAGCAGTGTGAGCAGGTCCTGTCGTGGATGGCAGAAAATGCATCCAGCAATGTATCGACCACCCAGTCTTCTACGCAGTCCACTACTCCTGGCTTAGGGACTGCTACTCTGAATCCTCTGGCTGCTGCTCCTCCTTCCTCCCAGCCTCCTCAATCAATAAAAAAGACATATTCTGAGCAGGCAGACTCCCAGGAACTGTTTTCGGGTCCCTGCCATGAGTGGGAAAAACTGGTTCCTCTCTCACCTGAGGAGTTTGTCGTGACCAATGCCAAATCTTTGGAAAGTTCCCGTAGTCCGGGTGATGAGGCTGGGGACTTCCGGAAAATGTCTCAAGGGCTTTCAGTGGGTGAGGAGGATGATGATGATGAGACACAGTTGTCTGTCAGTGAGGTAGTAGTAAGGGCAGTAAGTCCGAGGGAGGAGCGCACATAGGATTCGGAGCAAGAGCAGCTGGACGATGAAGTGACTGACTTCACCTGGTTTGCTAAGCCTACTGAGTACAGGGCTTCAGATAGGGAGGCAAGTGCAGCAGTAGCACAGGTTGGAAGAGGCAGTTGAGTGGCCAGGGGTAGAGGCAGGGCCAGAGCAAAGAATCCCCCAACTGTTTCCCAAACCACCCCGTCGCGGCAAGCCTCCGTGCAGAGGGCTAGGTGTTCAAAGGTGTGGATGTTTTTCAGTAAGAGCGCGGACGACTGAAGAACAGTAGTGTGCAACCTGTGTTGCACCAAGATCAGCCGGGGAGCCACCACTACCAGCCTCACCACTACCAGCACATTGCCAAATTAAACGTGCACATTGCCAAATTAATCAGCGTGGAGATGCTGACGTACAGGCTTGTAGAAACGGAGGCTTTCAAAAACATGATGGCGGCGGCGGTCCCGTGCTACTCGGTCCCCAGTCGCCACTATTTTTCCCGGTGTGCCGTCCCAGCCCTGCACTAGCACGTCTCCCACAACAATATACGTGCCCTCACCAACGCGGTTACTGGGAAGGTCTACTTAACCACGGACACGTGGACAAGTACTGTTGGGCAGAGCCACTGTATCTCCCTGACGACACATTGGGTGAATTTGGTGGAGGCTGGGACCGAGTCAGAGCCTGGGACCGCTCATGTCCTACCCACACCCAGAATAGTGGGTCCTACCTCAGTGTTGGTATCTGCGGCGGTTTATGCCACCTCCTCTAAACCCTCCTCCTCCTCCTACTACTACGCAACCTCTACCTCGCAATTAGGAAGTGTGAGCAGCACGTCGCCAGCAGTCGGTATCGCGTGGCAGCACAGCGGTGGGCAAGCGTCAGCAGGCCGTGCTGAAACTAATCAGCTTAGGTGAAAAGAGGCACATGGCCCCCGAACTGTTGCAGGGTCTGACAGAGCAGACCGACCTCTGGCTTTTGCTGCTGAGCCTCCAACCGGGCATGGTCGTGTGTGACAACGGCCGTAACCTGGTGGCGGCTCGGCAGCTTGGCAGCCTCACACACGTGCCATGCCTGGCCCACGTCTTCAATTTGGTGGTTCAGCGGTTTCTGAAAAACTACCCCCACTTGTCTGACCTGCTTGGCAAGGTGCGCCGCGTCTGCTCACATTTCCACCACGGACGCTGCCACCCTGAGGACCCTGCAACATCGGTTTAATCTGCCAGAGCACCGACTGCTGTGCGACGAGCACACATGGTGGAATTCTACGCTGCACATGTTGGCCAGGCTGTATGAGCAGCATAGAGCAATAGTGGAATACCAACTCCAACATGGGCGGCGTAGTGGTAGTCAGCCTCCTTAATTCTTTACTGAGGAGTGGGCCTGGATGGCAGATATTTGTCAGGTCCTCGAAAACTTTGAGGAGATGGTGCAATCATTAGCATCACCATCTCGCTGCTATGCCTGCTGAGACGTTCGCTGCAAAGCATAAAGGCTGACGCTTTGCAGTTGGAACAGGAGATGGGGGATGAGAGTATGTCGCTTGATAGCCAGACCACCCTCATGTGTATATCTCAGCGTGTTTTGCAGGAGTAGGAGGAGGGGGAGGAGCCGGAGGAGGAGGGGGAAGAGACAGCTTGGCACACTGCAGAGGGTACCCATGCTGCTTGCCTCTCATCTGTTCAGCATGTATGGGCTGTGAAGGAGGAGGAGGATCCTGAAAGTCATCTTCCTAGTGAGGACAGCCATTTCTTGCGTACTGGTACCCTGGCACACATGGCTGACTTCATGTTATCTTAAATGATGGTCTAATATTTTCTTATTATTATTCCACTGTTGTTTAATATAATGAGCAAATTTAATACTTGAAACCTTATATAATATTGAATGTTATCAAGGTCAGTTTAATCTGAAAAGCAATGCATATAAGTGGCAACTCCCGTAGGAGCAGGCAGCCCATGCTCTTGTGCTTGCGCTCAGGGATATGTAAGGGTTAATTAACAGGTGAAAATGTAATAAGATTACTATTTAAGGAAGGAAGTAACATATTGTGAATGAGGTGATCAAGACCTGAGAAGGTCGAAACGCGTCCTCAGGACGTCTGTATTCTCGTTATGATGGGCACATATTGAATAAAGAGAAAAGAAAGCTTTTATCTCTATGCATCCAAGCTCCTATCATTTAAATGCACTTGTGACTTCATGTAAGGCTGCCTTTCTCGTGACCCTAGCGTTAGACGCATTCTGGCCACTACGGATTACTGGGTGTACACCCTTCTCGACCCACGGTATAAGGAGAACCTTTCCACTCTCATTCCCAAAGAGAAAAGGGGTACAAGAGTGATCCAATACCACAGGGCCCTGGTGGAAAAAGTGATGCTAAACTTCCCATCTGACAGGGCTAGTGGCAGAAGGCGCAGTTCCGAGGGCCAAGTAGCAGGAGAGGCGCGGAGATCTGGCAGCATGTTCAGCGCAGGCAGGGGAACTCTCTCCAAGGCCTTTGCCAGCTTTATGGCTCCCAAGCAAGACTGTGTCACCACTCCCCAGTCAAGGCTGAGTCGGAAGGAGCACTGTAAAAAGATGGTGAGGGAGTACGTAGCCGATCGTACCACCGTCCTCCGTGATGCCTCTGCTCCATACAACTATTGGGTGTCAAAGCTGGAGGTTTGCTTTAATTACTTAAATTCTCGAAAACACATTTAGAAAATTTAACGTAGAAAAACCATTATTTTTATAAATACTTTGCTCATAAAAGTTAAGGGAACATATATATCACACATCAGATCTCGAGCAACAGAATATCAAGCCTTCTTCATGTCAGTCACATGTGCTCAGTGTGAACCTGCTCTTATTTGTGAAGAGAACATCGGCAGAGGCGGACCTGCCCATTCTGGTGTTCTATGGAGGTGGTCCAGTACACAAGGTGACCAAAAAAATGCACAATTCTGTGTGTATAGATATTTTTCTGACTATGTTCACTGTGTGGGATAAATAAGGTTTCTTTAACTCCTTCCCGCTCCTGGACGTACCTGGTACGTCATGGCAGCCTGGTACTTCCCGCAACATGACGTACCTGGTACGTCCTGGAGATAGCACGGGATCACATGTGATCCCGCGCTATCCCGCAGCGGGAGCCGGCTGTCAGTCACAGCCGGCGTCCCGCTCCAACAGCGGGGGGACATCGGAGATGCGCCCGCCGCTGTTAACCCCTTCCCTGCCGCGATCTAAGTAGATCGCGGCAGGGAAAGAGTTCACAGATGGATCGCGATCCCTGTGTGTCTCCGGCCGGAACTCGCGATGTTATCGCGAGAGCCCGGCCTGTCACCATGGCAACAGGACGCCAGACACTGGCGTCCTGTATTGCCTGTGCCTATAATCGCTGTACAAGCGATAAGGCATGGCAGAGCAGTAGCTCTGCCATGCCTTATGACAGCGATCATAGGCACAGTGATGTAAGTCCCTCAGAGGGACTCAAATAGTATAAAAAAAAGAAAAGAAAAGTGTAAAAAAAAGAAAAATGTAAAAAAAAAAATGTAAAAAAACCCTTTTTTATGCTTTTTCTAATATTAGCATAAAAAAAGGGAAAAAAAACTAAAACCCCACATATTGGGTATTGACGCGTCCGTAACGACGTGTACAAAAAGTTGAACACGCTTTTTATTTTGTACGACAAAAAGCGTAAAAAAAAACACGCTAAAAAACAGAGGCAAAATGCTAATTTTTAGCATTTTGCCTCACAAAAAATGCAATAAAAGTGATCAAAAAAGCCGTACATTTCCCAAAATAGTACCAATAAAAACTACAGCTCGTCTCGCAAAAAATAAGCCCTTAAAGAGCTCCGTACATAGAAAAATAAAAAAGTTACAGGACTTTGAATGCAGCTATAGAGAAAAAAAAAAGATTTCCAAAAAAAGGGGGTTTTATTGCAAAAAAGTGTAAAAACCTAAAAAAAATATAACAATTTTGGTATCGTTGTTACCGTACCGACCCGCAGAAAAATTTTAGTGTGTCATTTATGCTGCATGATTAACGCTGTAAAAAAAAAAAAAATCTATGGCAGAATTGATGCGTTTTCTCTCCCTGTTATCATTAAAAAAAAAAATAAAAAATTTACGATATTGTCTATATACCCAAAAGTGGAACCGATAAAAACTACAGATCGCCACGCAAAAAACAAGCCCTTACACGGCCGCGTCCACGGAAAAATAAAAAAGTTATGGCTTTTGAAAAATGGAGATGGAAAAATACCAAAAAATCGCTTGGTCCTCAACGCCAAAATAGGCCATGTCATTAAGGGGTTAAAGAGAACTCTTATGTATGCCGGATAATAATAGATATAGAAAGGTGTGATAATGGAGTAAGGAACTGCATAAATGCACTAGCAACTCCGAATAAACCTCTTTTTATCAGTGAGAAAAGGTTATCACAGATGAACAAATAATCAACATGAGTCCGGTTTTCTTCTTTTTTTCTTTTGTCTTAAAGGAGGTGTCCAATTTTTTTGTTACCTTTTTAATAGCCCTCTCACACTGCCCACAATAACTTTTTTGTACATACTTACCCCGTCATTAATGCACCAGTTCCTTCTTCTGGCGGTATGTCATGTGACCTGTGATGTGACTTTGCCTGCTGGTCCAGTGACGTCCTGTATACAGTAACATGGGTTGGGACCTGATATTCCTAGATATCGGGTGCGACTAATGATGTTCCGTTTGGGTCAGAAAGCTTGGATGTAGAGAGCCTAAGAGTTTACAAACATGTCACCACTGCAGTCAATGTAGACCGAGATCGACCTATAAGATAGTATGGGACATGGTTTTACAGCAGAATGATACATTTCCATTTTTCTAACGCAAACTATTTAATTCTGATTAATTATTGTATTTTAATCTATGTAAACAATCATAGGAAAAGTAGGTCTGCGCTCTCACCGGTTGCGTGCAGACCTTATTCTGTCAATGGGGAAGGGATAACTAGGAGGGAGGGGTAAGGAGAGTGGGAAGGGGTATGCCCTACAACCACCTACTTACTACTTACAGGCTTTATAAGTTAAATACTTTTTTTTCTTTAGTTTTTTTTTTTTTAAATTGTCAAACATTTCTCTCACTGTCACTAATGTTTCGGATAAGTTGGGTAACCACATTAACTTGGTTGAATTATATAATATATAATTATCGGTGACCAGTGAGATTAAACATTAACCCATTCCCGCTCCAGGGCCTAAGTTTACGTCCTGGCAGCAGGGCACTTCCCGCAACAGGGCGTAAACTTATGTCCTGGGGATAGCGCGGGATCACATATGATCCCGCTCTATCCAGCAGCGGGAGCCTGCGTCCTGCTGCAACAGCGGGGGGGGGGGGGGGGGCGGGGCATCGGAGATGCGCCCAGGGCTGTTAACCCCTTCCCTGCACTCCCTCTGTGTCTCCGGCCGGCTCTCGCGATGTTATCGTGAGAGCCCGGCCTGTCGTCATGGTAACAGGACGCCAGACACTGGCGTCCTGTGTTACCAGTGCCTGAGATCGCTGTATAAGCGATAAGGCATGGCAGAGCAGTAGCTCTGCCATGCCTTATGACAGCGATCATCAGGGCAGTGGTCAAAGTCCCTCAGAGGGACACAAATATTGTAAAAAAAACAAAGATTAAAAAAATGTAAAAAAAGAGTAAAAAACCGATTTTTTTAATGCTTTTTCTCAGATTAGCATAAAAAAAGGTAAAAAAAATAATAATTTTTAGCATTTTGCCTCACTAAAAACGCAATAAAAGTGACCAAAAAATCCGTATGTACCCCAAAATGGTACCAATAAAAACTACAGCTTGTCTCGCAAAAAATAAGCCCTCATAGAGCTCCGTAAATCAAAAAATAAAAAAGTTACAGGACTTTGAATGCAGTGATTTTGGAAAAAAGAAAAATTCCAAAAAAAGGGTTTTTATTGCAGAAAAGTGGAAAAACCTAAAAAAAAAAGTAAGAATTTTGGTATCGTTGTAACCGTACCGTTCCGCAGAAAAAATGGAATGTCTCATTTATGCTGCATGATTAACGCTGTGAAAAAAAAAATTTAAAAATCTATGGCAGAATTAATGCATTTTCTCTCCCTCCTATCATTAAAAAAAAAAAAAAAAGTTTTACAATATAGTTAATGCACCCAAAAATGACGCCGATAAAAACTATAGTTCGCCACGCAAAAAACAAGCCCTTACACGGCCGCGTCGACGGAAAAATAAAAAAGTTATGGCTTTTGATAAACGGAGAAGAAAATCCGCCAAAAATTGTTGCGTCCTTAAGCCCAAACTAGGCCATGTCATGAAGGGGTTAATAGATCAGACTT
The DNA here is from genome assembly GCF_035609145.1 of Eleutherodactylus coqui. Classification (NCBI taxonomy): domain Eukaryota; kingdom Metazoa; phylum Chordata; class Amphibia; order Anura; family Eleutherodactylidae; genus Eleutherodactylus; species Eleutherodactylus coqui. Next base: position 21,386,982 of record NC_089847.1, on the reverse strand, counting down.
TTATGGTTTGTGGCAATAACAAGTGTTTGTTTTTTCTATTGTAAATACAGAAAGGGTTTTTTTTTTAAATTCTACATACTTTATTGTTTACAATATATATCTCTGACTCTCATTACCCCCCGCTAACACCCGCCGCCCCCCGAGCACGTTTGGACCAGTAAGCAGTTACTCGAGAAGAGCGATGCTCCCTCGAGTAACTGCTTTATCCGAGCGTGCTCGCTCACCTCTAGAGAATACAGAAGTCTACTGGAACAAGGCGGCGGAGCTTCTCATAGGACGTTGAGCTAACAGTTATACACTTGAAAGTTGCAAATAAGGAATATGGAACAATACCTCTGCAGCACCATCTATTGGAAGGCAACATTCCTGAAATTCAATGTCAGACGCTTTATACAAGCCTTATAACAATGACTGGGAATTGAAGTGGCACAGTATATTTTTCCTGGTCCATCTGAAAGAATGAATCTAGAGTGGCCAACACCATTAAGTGCACCATCTAGACAGCCCTGCTTACTTTTTTGAACCATGCCTCCATCTGCCCGGACAGCAGCACAGCTCCGATCCTGCAAAAGGCGGCCAATGGGTGGGCATATGACGGAAACCTGATCATCAGCGCCTCCCATTGATGCACGCTGAGCCTGCACCAGTTTCCTTCTCAGACACAAGTCTTGCACGGCAGAGAGTGTCAACGTGCGATTCTGATGGACAGGGTGGTTTCATATGCCCCTCCATCAGCAGACATCTGGGGGATGGGAGTGGTGGGACTGTCTAGGCAAAAGATAATGTGTCTGCAGAAGGTAATTTATCAGCACAGAGCTCCTCAAGACTTTACATTAGTATCTTACCCATATTGCCATCAACCAATCTCCTGAACTAATTATATGGAAGGTGGCTGAGCCCTTTAAGGAAACAATACTAATGTAATAGGAAATGAACACCACTAAGGGGCAGTAGCAAGAAACCTGCTGGAGGAAATTCTGGTACATTCTCCTTGTTAGGGCTCATGTACTAATTATATGGAAGGTGGCTGAGTCCTTTAACCCCTTAATGACGCGGCCTGTTTTTTTTCCCATTTTCGTTTTTCCTCTCCCCTTTAAAAAAATCGTAACTCCTTTATTTATCCATCGACGTCGCTGTATGAGGGCTTGTTTTTTGCGGTTGTATTTTTAATGGTGCTATTTAATGTACCGCATAATGTACTGAAAAACATTTTAAAAATTCTAAGTGGAGTAAAATGAAAAAAAAAACAAAACACATTCCGCCATCTTTCAGTGCGTCTTGTTTCTACGGCGCACAAACTGCAACAAAAATGACACGATATTTTTATTCTATGGGTCGGTACAATTACAACGATACAAAACTTGTATAGTTTTTTTTACTGCACTACTTTTTTTTTTCAATTCTTTTCTGCTGCCATCTTCTGCACGCAATAATTTTTTTATTTTTCTGTCGACCTAGTTGTGCCATGGCTCATTTTTTGTGGGTTGTCCTGTAGTTTACGTTAGTACCTAGTCAGAATACATACATTTTGATCGCTTCTTATTGCGTTTTTTATGGGAGGGAGACAGGGTGACTGAAAAAGTGCATTTCTGGGGTTCTTTATTTTTTTTTCGGGCGACGTTCACTGTGGAGGGAAAATAATGCACTACTTTGATAGATGGGACATTTATGGATGCGGCGATACCAAATATCTATTTTTATTTTATGAGTTAGATTTTTTAGATATGGCAAAAGGGGTGATTTAAACTTTTATAACTTTTTTTTTTTTTTACGATAAATAAAACTTTATTGCTTTGATTTACACTTTTTTCTTAAGTCCCCCTGGGGGACTGCAACATGCAATGCTTTGATCGCTCCTGCAGTATGACGTAATGCTGTAGCATTACGTCATACTGCTTTTTGATAGGCAATCTATTATGCCACCCCACAGGGATGGCTTGATAGGCAGTCTGCTATAGGCCCCCGAACATCATTTGGGAGATTGAAATGCCGCTGTCAGAATTGACAGCTGCATTTAAAGGGTTAATAGCTGTGATCAGACAATTGCACCTACTGCCCGCGGGTGTCAGCTGTAATAAACAGCTGACGCCCGTCCTGTATGAAGAGAGGTCGCCCTGCAACCTCTCTTCATGCATACCCCAACACTCCAGGACGTACCCTTATGTCCTTGGTCGTGAAGGGGTTAAGGAAACAATACTAATGTAATAGGAAATGACCACCACTAGAGAGCAGTAGCAAGAAACCTGCTGGAGGAAATCCTGGTGCATTCCCCTTGTTACGGCTCATGCCCACGACGTATGTTTACAGCGTAAAACGTGTGCGTTGCACGGACGCGTCATACGCAGTGAAAGCAGTCAAGGAACTTTCATTTATCCATGCGCACTGGCTTGTAGACACTATGTATCAATATGCATGAAAAATAGATCGCAGCATGCTCTATGTTTCTGCTTACATATGCACCGTGAGCCCTACACATTTGCATAGGCTGCATATGAAACACTGTCCATGCGCAATACATTATGTATGGGCAACGTTTTCATACCCAACCCCACTATGAAATAGAGCAGGGAATGAAAAAAAAAGTCACACCGTGGATGACCATGTGCGTGTGATACGCAGGCATACGCAGTGCCATACATAGCCAGACGTGGTCTCTGCCAGTAAAGCGTATGTTTACAAAATGGGTATGAGCTTCCTGAGAACTAGGGTAAAGTTGTGGACTGGACTGCCACCCTGTCCAGACTAAGGGTGCATTCCCACGAACGTATATTGGCTCGGTTTCCTCCTGTGCAGGAAGGGGGGAGGATAGAAGAGCCAGGAGTAGGAACTGAGCTCCCGCCCCCTCTCCGCCCCTCTGCACTATTTGCAATGGGAAGAGGCGAGGCAGGGGCGGGGGCTAATTCTCGGAACTTAGCCCCGCCCCCGGCCCGCCTCTCCCCATTGCAAATAGTGCAGAGGAGGCAGAGAGGGGGCGGGAGCTCAGTTCCTGCTCCTGGCTCTTCCATCCTCCCCCCCCCCCCCTGCACACGAGGACAACGTATATCGGCTCGGTGTGAAAACCGAGCCGATATACGTTCATCTGAATGCAGCCTAAAAGCCTGGGAGGGGAATATACTCAATCCACAACTTCACCGTTTAACTACCTACATATATCCCGCCTTCTTCTCCAGACCGGAGGGCTGGGTCTTCTTGGTGATCAGACAATGCACCTTAGACAGGGCATCAGCATTACCTTGTGACTTGCCGGGTCTATATTCGAGGGTGAACTTGAAGTTCTGAAGTGAAAGAAACCACCTCGTCACCCTCGCATTCTTTTCCTTATTTTGCTTCATCCAGGTCAAGGGGGCATAGTCTGACACCAATTTGAACTCTCTCCCAAGAGATAGTACCTCAATGTTTCCAGTGCCCATTGTACTACTAAACATTCACGCTCAACAATAGTGTAAATTCTTCTCTGCAGAAGATAGCTTGCAGCTTAAATACAGTACTGTATGTTCTTCCCCATTTATGGACTGGGACAACACTGCACCCCTACCCTACATTAGAAGCATCCGTCTGCACAATAAACTCTTTTGAGAAGTCGGCCGTGATCAATACTGGCTGTCGGCAAAGAGCAGACTTTAAACTTTGAAAGGCCTGCTTGGCCTCGGCTGTCCATGCCACCTTTACCAACTTGCCCCCTTTCGTCAAGTCCGTAAGTGGTGCTGCAATGGAGGCAAAATTAGGCACAAAACTACTGTAGTACCCGGTCATTCCTAATTAGGTTCTGACCGTTTTTTTTGTTAAAGGTCTAGGCCATGCCTTTATGGCCTCTACCTTGTTGACCTGAGGTTTAATGACAGCATGGCCAATAACATAGCCAAGGTACTTGGCTTCCTCCAGGTCCAGTGCACATTTTTCAGGGTTTAAGGTTAAACCTGCCCCTTTTATGGCATCCATGATGACCTGTACCTTCCCAAGGTGACTCTCCCAATCGCTATTATAGACTACGACATTGTCTAGGTACGCGGCAGAATACGTACGGTGAGACCTTAACCCCTTAGTGACGAAGCCTGTTTGCGCCTTAGTGACGGAGCCAAATTTTGGAAATCTGACATGCATCGTTCAACGTAGCATAACTCCGTAAAGGCTTTACATATCCAAGTGATTCTGACATTGTTTTTTCGCCACAGGTTGTACTTCATTTTGCTTGTAAAAAGTGACCGATATAATTTGTGTATATTTATTAAAAGCACCAATATTGGATAGATTTTGAAAAAATTGTCAGTTTTTCACATTTTCAACTGTAATATCTCAAATATGTCCAAACATACTGTACAAATTTTTGATAAGATATATATTTCCATCTGTTTACTTTATTCTGAATGCACACTTGAAAAACGTTAGTGTTTTTTTTAACCATTTATAGGACGTACAAATTTAACATTACTTTTTAGCATTTTGAGGAACACTTTGTTTTCCTACACCAAGCCAAGTTTGCAAAGGCTCATGAGTGTCAGAATAATAGATACCCCCCCAAATGACCCCATTTTAAAAACTACACACCTTAATGTATTTACTGAGGGGTGTCATGAGTATTTTCACCCCACCAGTTTTTTTTCAAGAATTAATTCAATTTAGAGGAGAAAAAATAAAATTTCATACTTTTGCAAATATCTCATTTTAAAGACATATTTTTTTCCTATAGTGCCCATGAAAATGAGGATTTACACCCCAAAATGGATACCCACGTTTCTCCCGTGTTCAGAAACATACCCATTGTGGCCCTAATCTTATGTCTGGATGCACAACGCGACCCAAAATGAAAGGAGCAGTCGGTGTCTTTCAGAACATAAATTTTGCTTGAAGGCGTTTTAGGCCCCATAGCACATTTGTAGAGCTCTTGAGTGGCCAAAACCAAAGAGAACCCCCACAAGTGACACCATTTTGAAAACTAAACCCCTTAACGAATTTATCTAGGGGTGTACTGCCCATTTTGACCCCACAGTTTTTGAATGAATTCAAGCAAAGCAAAAGGAAAATAATGTGATTTTTGCTTTTTTGGCAATTTTGTCGTTTTAAAAACTGTTTTTTTTTGTACAGCACACACATGAATGAAGACTTGCACCCCAAAATGGATACCCCTGTTTGTCCCGTGTTCAGAGACATACCCATTGTGGCCCTAATCTTATGTGTGGATGCACAACGGGGCCCAAAATGAAAGGAGTAGTTGGTGGCTTTCAGAACAGAAATTTAGCATGAAGGTGATTTACGCCACATTGCCTACTTGTAGAGCCCTTGAGCGGCCAAAACTAGACCCCTTAACGCATTCATCTAGGGGTGTACTGCGTATTTTTACACTACGATTTTTGAATACATCTAAGCAAAGCAGTAGGAAAAAAATTACAATTTTCATTTTTTTGGCAGTTGTATCAATTTAAAAACTGTTTTTTTTTTGTACAGCAAACATAGGAATGAAGACTTTCACCCCAAAATGGATACCCCTGTTTTTCCCATGTTCAGAGCCATACCCCTTGTGGCCCTAATCTACTTAAAGGACACATGGCTAGGCCTATAATGGAAGGAGCACCCGTTGGATTTCAGGGTACAACGGAATAAATTCCAGGCCCCATTGCCCACTTGTAGAGCCATTGAGCGTCCAAAATGATAAAGAACCCCCTCAAATGACCCCATTTTAAAAACTAGACCCCTTAATGAATTCATCTAGGGGTGTATTGCGTATTTTCACCCCACAGTATTTGAATAAATCTAAGCAAAGCAGAAGGAAAAAAATTACGATTTTCATTTTTTTGAGAATTTTGGCAATTTAAAAACAGGTTTTTTTGTACAACGTACATAGGAATAAAGACCTACACCCCAAAATGGATACCCCCGTTTGTGCCGTGTTCAAAAACATACCCATTGTGGCCCTAATCTACTTAAAGGAGACATGGCAAGGCCTATAATGGAGGGAACACCCGTTAGATTGCAGGACACAACTGAATAAATCCCAGGCCCCATTGTTCATTTGTACGGAATAAAAATTGACTCCCTAAAAATATCCCCCCCCCCCCCCGCCCCCACACACACTTTGCGCCCTTTTCGGCGTTCCCCAAATCTTAGATAAAAGTAATAATGTGAACTGTGTGGTATTTCCGAAGACAGGGGTAATTACGGAGGCTGGTTGGGATGGGTACATGGGGCAATAAAACCGGGTATCCCCCCTCCTCTCATGCTTTTTGGGAGTATTTCATGACCTCAGTGGCAGGTATGGGGTGTAAAAAGGGGCGCTCTGTGAGTCTCTGTAAGCTTGATGAGGTGCCGTGGTCTCACACAGAAGACGCTCAACAAGCTGCTCCTGGAACTGCAGGAAGGTGAACGTTCCCGGGGCTTCTTGTAAAATACGTATTACAGGTAGCGGTCTGAATAACACCGGACTCATGCAGCCGTAGGTGGAATCCGCTTCTGGAGGCCCGCAGCGGATCCCAACTGTGAGCCCGGCTGTGACCCTGCGTACGGCCGCGTAATGTACTGCGCATAACTGCGTACTTACACGGGCGGTCATGCGCAGTACATTTTATTTTTGTTTGTATTTCCTGCACCGTCGCTTAGCGATGACGCGGGTACCCGCAGCCCGTATACAAGGTAGTTGCGTATGGGCTGCGGGTATATCCGCGACCATGGAGCACAATGGGCTCTATGTTGCGAATATCCGCGGTAAAATAGAACCTGCTGCATTGTCTTTTCTGCGAGTGGATTACACAATTCCGACCCGCTAATGTGAGCGGAATTGTGTAATCCAATGCGATTGATCTGCGTAATACTACGGATCAGACGCATGCGGAATCTATAATTCCTATCCGGTCATGTGAGACCGGCCAAAGGTAGATCGCTACCTTTTTTTCACGTGACCGGCGATCGCTCAACAAGGGCACTGCTCCAGGCTCTCGGCGACCGTTGGTCGCTGGGAGCAAGGAGATTTTGAATTTCCTGGGCTCCCCAACTCCTGCGCATGTGTCCGGTGTTTTGCCGGCGGTCACATGCGCAGAATCCGGGAAAGTTCACAGAGGAAGATCGCGTTGGGGTGCAAATACGGAGGCCTCCGGTAAAAAGTTTCATCTCCTCTCACCGATCGCATCGCTGAGGGGAGATGAATAGAGATGAGCGAACGTACTCGTCCGAGCTTGATATTCGTGCGAATATTAGGGTGTTCGGGATGCTCGTTACTCTTAACGAGCACCACGCGGTGTTCCGATTACTTTCAGTTTCCTCTCTGAGACGTTAGCGCGCTTTTCTGGCCAATTGAAAGACAGGGAAGGCATTACAACTTCCCCCTGTGACGTTCAAGCCCTATAACACCCCCCTGCTGTGAGTGGCTGGGGCGATCAGATGTCACCCGAGTATAAAAGTCGGCCCCTCCCGCGGCTCGCCTCAGATGTCTTGTGAGTTAGCTGAGGGAAAGTGCTGCTGGTGCCGGAGCTGCTGTAGGGAGAGTGTTAGTAGTGAGTGTAGGCTTCAAGAACCCCAACGGTCCTTCTCAGGGCCACATCTATCCGTGTACAGTACTGTGGAGGGTGCTGTTAGCAGTGTTGCACAATTTTTTTTTTTTTCAAAATCGTCAGTCTGCAGAGCATTGCGCCTTGCAGTAATACTACAGGGACAGAAGTGGTGCTTCGGTAGGGAGAGTGTTAGGAGTGAGTGTAGGCTTCAAGAACCCCAACGGTCCTTCTTAGGGCCACATCTATCTGTGTGCAGTACTGTGCAGGCTGCTGTTAGCAGTGTTGCATATTTTTTTCTTTTCAAAATCGGCTGTCTGCAGAGCATTGCGCCTTGCAGTAATACTACAGGGAGAGAATTGTGTAGGCAGGGCCAGAAGACATATATTATTGATTGAATATAGTCAGTGGGCCCTCCGTTTCCCAAAAAGGGAAAAATTGTATTTGTCCTGCAGTCTTGCGCCAATTTATTTCCTGCCTGTGAAAAGTCTCCGCTGTGCTGCACTTCATATAACTGCATTTCTGTGCAACACATATCTTATCTGATTGAATATAGTCAGTGGGCCCTCCGTTTCCCAAAAAGGGAAACATTCTATTTGTCCTGCAGGCTTGCGCCAATTTATTTGCTGCCTGTGAAAAGCCTCCGCTGTGCTGCACTTCATATAACTGCATTTCTGTGCAACACATATCTTATCTGATTGAATATAGTCAGTGGGCCCTCCGTTTCCCAAAAAGGGAAACATTCTATTTGTCCTGCAGGCTTGCGCCAAATTTATTTGCTGCCTGTGAAAAGTCTCCGCTGTGCTGCACTTCATATAACTGCATTTCTGTGCAACACATATCTTATCTGATTGAATATAGTCAGTGGGCCCTCCGTTTCCCAAAAAGGGAAACATTCTATTTGTCCTGCAGGCTTGCGCCAATTTATTTGCTGCCTGTGAAAAGTCTCCGCTGTGCTGCACTTCATATAACTGCATTTCTGTGCAACACATATCTTATCTGATTGAATATAGTCAGTGGGCCCTCCGTTTCCCAAAAAGGGAAACATTCTATTTGTCCTGCAGGCTTGCGCCAATTTATTTGCTGCCTGTGAAAAGTCTCCGCTGTGCTGCACTTCATATAACTGCATTTCTGTGCAACACATATCTTATCTAAATGAATATAGTCAGTGGGCCCTCCGTTTCCCAAAAAGGGAAACATTCTATTTGTCCAGCAGGCTTGCGCCAATTTATTTCCTGCCTGGGAAATCACTGGTAATACAGCATGCTGAGGGGTAGGGGTAAGCCTAGAGGACGTGGACGTGGCCGAGGACGCGTAGGCCCAAGTGAGGGTGTGGGCACAGGGCGAGCTCCTGATCAAGGTGTATCGCAGCCGACTGCTGCGCGATTAGGAGAGAGGCACGTTTCTGGCGTCCCCACATTCATCGCCCAATTAATGGGTCCACGCGGGAGACCTTTATTAGAAAATGAGCAGTGTGAGCAGGTCCTGTCTTGGATGGCAGAAAGTGCTTCGAGCAAGCTATCATCCACCCACAGTTCTGCGCCGTCCAGTGCTGCAAATCCAAATCCTCTGGCTGCTACTCCTCCTTCCTCCCAGCCTCCTCACTCCACTACAATGACACATGCTCAGGAGCGGGAACACTCCCAGGAACTGTTCTCGGGCCCCTGCTCAGATTGGGCAGCAGTGGTTCCTCTCCCACCAGAGGAGTTTATCGTCACTGATGCCCAACCATTGGAAAGTTCCCGGGGTCCGGAGGATGAGCCTGGGGACTTCCGGCAACTGTCTCAAGACCTTTCAGTGGGTGAGGAGGACGATGACGATGAGACACAGTTGTCTTGCAGTGAGGTAGTAGTAAGGGCAGTAAGTCCGAGGGAGGAGCGCACAGAGGATTCGGAGGAAGAGCAGCAGGACGATGAGGTGACTGACCCCACCTGGTGTGCAACGCCTACACAGGACAGGTCTTCAGAGGGGGAGGCACGGGCAGCAGCAGGGCAGGTTGCAAGAGGCAGTGCGGTGTCCAGGGGTAGAGGCAGGGCCAGACCAAATAATCCAACAACTGTTTCCCAAAGCACACCCTCGCGCCATGCCACCCTGCAGAGGCCGAGGTGCTCTAAGGTCTGGCAGTTTTTCACAGAGACGCCTGACAACCGACGAACAGTGGTGTGCAACCTTTGTCGCGCCAAGTTCAGCCGGGGAGCCACCACCAACAGCCTCACCACCACCAGCATGCGCAGACATATGATGGCCAAGCACCCCACAAGGTGGGACGAAGGCCGTTCACCGCCTCCGGTTTGCACCGCTGCCTCTCCCCCTGTGCCCCAACCTGCCACTGAGATCCAACCCCGCTCTGAGGACACAGGCACTACCGTCTCCTGGCCTGCACCCACACCCTCACCTCCGCTGTCCTCGGCCCCATCCACCAATGTCTCGCACCGCACCGTCCAGCCATCGCTAGCGCAAGTGTTTGAGCGCAAGCGCAAGTACGCCGCCACGCACCCGCACGCTCAAGCGTTAACCGTCCACATAGCCAAATTTATCAGCCTTGAGATGCTGCCGTATAGGGTTGTGGAAATGGAGTCCTTTAAAAGTATGATGGAGGCGGCGGCCCCGCGCTACTCAGTTCCCAGTCGCCACTACTTTTCCCGATGTGCCGTCCCAGCCCTGCACGACCACGTCTCCCGCAACATTGTACGCGCCCTCACCAACGCGGTTACTGCCAAGGTCCACTTAACAACGGACACGTGGACAAGCACAGGCGGCCAGGGCCACTACATCTCCCTGACGGCACATTGGGTGAATTTAGTGGAGGCTGGGACAGAGTCAGAGCCTGGGACCGCTCACGTCCTACCCACCCCCAGAATTGCGGGCCCCAGCTCGGTGGTGGTATCTGCGGCGGTGTATGCTTCCTCCACTAAAGCACCCTCCTCCTCCTCCGCAACCTCTGTCTCGCAATCAAGATGTGTCAGCAGCAGCAGCACGTCGCCAGCAGTCGGTGTCGCGCGGAGTGGCAGCACAGCGGTGGGCAAGCGTCAGCAGGCCGTGCTGAAACTACTCAGCTTAGGAGATATGAGGCACACGGCCCACGAACTGCTGCAGGGTCTGACAGAGCAGACCGACCGCTGGCTTGCGCCGCTGAGCCTCCAACCGGGCATGGTCGTGTGTGACAACGGCCGTAACCTGGTGGCGGCTCTGCAGCTCGGCAGCCTCACGCACGTGCCATGCCTGGCCCACGTCTTTAATTTGGTGGTTCAGCGCTTTCTGAAAAGCTACCCACGCTTGTCAGACCTGCTCGTAAAGGTGCGCCGGCTCTGCGCACATTTCCGCAAGTCCCACACGGACGCTGCCACCCTGCGGACACTGCAACATCAGTTTAATCTGCCAGTGCACCGACTGCTGTGCGACGTGCCCACACGGTGGAACTCTACGCTCCACATGTTGGCCAGGCTCTATGAGCAGCGTAGAGCTATAGTGGAATACCAACTCCAACATGGGCGGCGCAGTGGAAGTCAGCCTCCTCAATTATTTTTAGAAGAGTGGGCCTGGTTGGCAGACATCTGCCAGGTCCTTCGAAACTTTGAGCAGTCTACCCAGGTGGTGAGCGGCGATGCTGCAATCATTAGCGTCACCATTCCTCTGCTATGCATCTTGAGAAGTTCCCTGCAAACCATAAAGGCAGCCGCTTTGCGCTCGGAAACAGAGCCGGGGGAAGACAGTATGTCACTGGATAGTCAGAGCACCCTCCTGTCTATATCTCAGCGCGTTCAGGAGGAGGAGGAGGAGCATGAGGAGGATGAGGAGGAGGGGGAAGAGACAGCTTGGCCCACTGCTGACGGTACCCATGCTGCTTGCCTGTCATCATTTCAGCGTGTATGGCCTGAGGAGGAGGAGGAGGATCCTGAAAGTGATCTTCCTAGTGCGGACAGCCATGTGTTGCATACAGGTACCCTGGCACACATGGCTGACTTCATGTTAGGATGCCTTTCTCGTGACCCTCGCGTTACACGCATTCTGGCCACTACGGATTACTGGGTGTACACACTGCTCGACCCACGCTATAAGGAGAACCTTCCCACTCTCATTCCCGAAGAGGAAAGGGGTTCGAGAGTGTTGCTATACCACAGGACCCTGGCGGACAAGCTGATGGTAAAATTCCCATCCGACAGCGCTAGTGGCAGAAGGCGCAGTTCCAAGGGCCAGGTAGCAGGGGAGGTGCGGAGATCGAGCAGCATGTACAGCCCAGGCAGTGCAACAGTCTTTAAGGGCCTGGACAGCTTTATGGCTCCCCAGCAAGACTGTGTCACCGCTCCCCAGTCAAGGCTGAGTCGGCGGGAGCACTGTAAAAGGATGGTGAGGGAGTACGTAGCCGATTGCACGACCGTCCTCCGTGACGCCTCTGCCACCTACAACTACTGGGTGTCGAAGCTGGACACGTGGCCTGAACTAGCGCTGTATGCCCTGGAGGTGCTTGCTTGTCCTGCGGCTAGCGTCTTGTCGGAGAGGGTGTTTAGTGCAGCTGGGGGAATCATCACAGATAAGCGTACCCGCCTATCAACCGACAGTGCCGACAGGCTAACACTCATCAAGATGAACAAAGCCTGGATTTCCCCAGACTTCTCTTCTCCACCAGCGGACAGCAGCGATACCTAAGCAATACGTAGGCTGCACCCGCGGATGGAAGCATCGTTCTCTCTCACCATCCAAAACGGGGACATTTCTGCTTCATCAATCTGTGTATAATATTCCTCCTCCTCCTCCTGCTCCTCCTCCTGAAACCTCACGTAATCACGCTGAACGGGCAATTTTTCTTAGGGCCACAAGGCTCACTCATATAATTTTTCTAAAAATTTTTTATACGTTTCAATGCTCTTAAAAGCGTTGGAACTTTAACTTGAAACAATTTTTCGTTAAACTGGGCTGCCTCCAGGCCTAGTTACCACTTAAGCCACATTAACCAAAGTGAATAATGGGTTTCACCTGCCATCTTGGTTGGGCATGGCCAATTTTTACTGAGGTACATTAGTACTGTTGGTACACCAATTTTTTTGGGCCCTCACCTACAGTGTAATCATAGCAATTTCTATGTTCTTCGCCTGCACTCATGGTACAGAAAGGTGTGTGGGGTTGGCCTACACTTTAGCTACATAAATGTAACTTGGGCCTTGGCTATACTGCAGCTACTGAAATGGAACTAAGACTGCGCTCCCACTATACTGCTGCTTCGGAATTGGTCCTGGGGCCTGTGTAGGCTGCTACTATTACTTAAATGGAACTTAGACTATGCTCCTCCTATACTGCTGCTTCGGAATTGTTACTGGGGCCTGTCTTGAGTGCTACTATTACTGAAATGGAACGAAGACTGCGCTCCCACTATACTGCTGCTTCAGAATTGTTACTGGGGCCTGTCTTGAGTGCTACTATTACTGAAATGGAACTAATACTGTGCTCCCCCTATAATGCTGCTAGTGATATGTTAGTGGGGCCTGTCCTAATGCTACGGCTGAAATGTTACGAATTATGGGCTCTGCCTATACCGCTGCTAATGGTATGTCTCTGGGGTGTGGAAACAGAGGCTTCCCAAAGACATGATGGCGGCGAGGCCATTTCCCACCAACGCGGTTACTGTTAAGGTGCATATAACCACGGACACGTGGAGAGGACACGTAGTGCCTCAAAAACATCCCCCTCCTCCTCCAACAATGAAAACATTCTTGGCAAATGCCTTTGCATTGGTTCGTCTGGTGGCAGTCCAAGAATTTCACCTTTACCGACACAACAAGAGAGCCCCCCCACCATCCCCCCGCCACGGCCCACTTAATCCTGGCCACATTCCGAAAACCAACAAAATAAAACCACGCTACTAGGTCCGCAGTCACCACCACATTACCACCAACGCGGTTACTGTTAAGGTGCATATAACCACGGACACGTGGAGAGGACACGTAGTGCCTCAAAAACATCCCCCGCCACGGCCAACTTAATCCTGGCCACATTCCGAAAACCAACAAAATACAACCGCGCTACTAGGTCCGCAGTCACCACCACATTACCACCAACGCGGTTACTGTTAAGGTACATATTACCAGTCTGACTGGGGCATGCAGACACCTTGACAGAATGAATAGTGTGTGGCACATAGGTTCCCCATTGCTATGCCCACGTGTGCAGCTCCTGATGGCGGTGGCACAGGATTATATTTCTCAGTGCTTCTGTACAGCATTGTGGGCTATCGCCCCGCCCCTTTTAAAGAGGGTCGCTGCCTAGCCGTGCCAACCCTCTGCAGTGTGTGCCTGCAGTTCCTCCTCATGGCAGACGCACTTATAAATAGACATGAGGGTGGTGTGGCATGAGGGCAGCTGAAGGCTGCGCAGGGACAGTTTGGTGTGCGCTGTGGACACTGCGTCGTGCAGGGGGGAGGGGGGTTGGGCAGCATGTAACCCAGGAGAAGTGGCAGCAGAGTGTCATGCAGGCAGTGATTGTGCTTTGTTGTAGGTAGTGTGGTGCTTAGCTAAGGTATGCAATGCTAATGAGGGCTTTTCAGAAGTAAAAGTTGTTGGGAGGGGGGGGGGGCCCACTCTTGCCGGTATTGTGGCTTAATGGGACCTGTGAACTTGAGATGCAGCCCAACATGTAGCCCCTCGCCTGCCCTATCCGTTGCTGTGTCGTTCCCATCACTTTCTTGAATTGCCCAGATTTTCACACATGGAAACCTTAGCGAGCATCGGCGAAATACAAAAATGCTCGGGTCGCCCATTGACTTCAATGGGGTTCGTTACTCGAAACGAACCCTCGAGCATTGCGAAAATTTCGTCCCGAGTAACGAGCACCCGAGCATTTTGGTGCTCGCTCATCTCTAGAGATGAACCTTTTTTTACTTTTACGTGATCGCTATTATCCATTGGATAACGGCGAACACGTGATCAGGAATCGCTCACCGCAGCCCCCCGTGAAATCTCCACGCTCTCGGCTAAGCTTTGTAGCCAGGAGCAGAGAGATTTTAAATTATCCTGGCAATCCACTGCTTTTGCGCATGCGCCTGCCATTGTGGCGACGGGTGCGTGCGCAGAAGCTGGGGTAAGGTCTGCGGATAAATCCGTTGGCCTTACGTATGTCATTTCATCCTCCCTCACGGATATGATCCATGGGGGGAGATGAAACGCAAGCTTTTTAAACTTTTGTAAACTTTTTTTTTTTACTTTTATCCTTTTTTTTTTTTTTTTTTTTTTTACTTTTTACACTATTTTTTACTTTACATGATCACTGTCATCCATTGGATGACAGTGATCATGTCCCCGGTATAATCTCTCTGCTCCTGGCTCCACGTGGCAGCCAGGAGCAGAGGGATTTTGAATTTCCCGGGGATCGAGCCCCTGTGTGCACGCGCCCGATGTCAATCATCGGGCGCCTGCGCACAGGGCGACTTCGGCGGACCTGAGGTGAGTATTTTCACCTCCCCTCATGGATCCGATCCATGAGGCCAGAAGAACCTTTGAAGTGGATCCGATCCATGAGGGAAGGTGAAACTGCCCCTTTTTTTTTTACTTTTGTAACTTTTTCGCGATCGCCGCTATCCAATGGATAGCGGCGATCGCGTGCCCGGGGACCGCTCACAGCGGTCCCCGGTAACACCTCCTGGTTCCTGGCTACCTTCAGGAGCCGGGAGCCAGGAGATTTCAAATTTCCGGGGGCTCCCGGGCTTCTGCGCATGCGCCTGACATCGTCTGGCGCACATGCGCAGAAGGCCGGCGGCGGGTCCAGGAGGATCTTCAGGGGACACCGCGGACAAGCCGGGTGAGGATTTTCAGCTGCCCTGATGAATCCGATCCATCAGGGCGGCTAAATAACTAACTTTTTTGACAGTTTTGTTTACTGTTTTGCGATCGGCGCTATCCATTGGATAGCGCCGATCGCAATACCGGGGGGGACTGCCCGCATCCTGGGATGACAGCTCCATGCTGTCGGCTACCGGCGGGCACCGACAGCATGGAGCTGTCACGTCCTCAGGCAAGTGGGCATTAATCCAAAGAGGATGCATAAAACTACGACCTCTAGGATTAAAGCCCACTTTCTGAGGACGTAGTTTCCCGATGGAGCAGTCGTTAAGGGGCTAAAATCCGATCCATTAACCTTTTGAAAGGTAGCAGGCGTGCCATGTAAACCAAATGGCATGTCTTTGTACTGAAACAAGCCCTCTAGGGTTGAGAAGGCCGTTTTCTCTTTGGCCTTGTCAGTCAGAGGTATTTGCCAGTACCCTTTGGTAAGGTCAACTGTGGTGATATATCTGGTATTACCCAGTCTCTCAATTAATTCATCAACCCTGGGCATAGGATATGCATCAAATTTGGAGATTTCGTTTAACTTCCTGAAATCATTGCAAAACCTCCAAGTACCGTTTGGTTTGGGAACTAACACAATGGGGCTTGACGATTCGCTTTTTGATTCCTCTATCACCCCTAACTCTAGCATGTGCTTAACCTCGGCAGAAACTGCTTCCCTACGTGCTTCTGGAATCCTATATGGTTTTAAGTTTACCTTCATCCCGGGTTCAGTTATGATATCATGTGTTATGACGTGTGTTCGACCTGGCAGGTCAAAGAATTTGTCTCTGTTTCTTTGCAGGAACTCTTTTGCCTCCTGCCGTTGGCACAGCAGGAGGGCCTCACCTACTCTAACATCGGGCGGGGAGGGCTGTGACCCACCCCTCCTGATGCTTGAGGTAGCCAAAGCCTCTCTATCCTTCCAGATTTTTATTAAATTAACATGGTACACCTGATACGGCTTCCTTTTTCCCGGCTGGTGCACTCTATAGTTTACGTCGCCTACCTTCTCAACGATTTCATAGGGACCCTGCCATCTAGCAAGAAATTTACTCTCTACAGTAGGCACCAAGATGAGAACTCGGTCACCGGGACTAAAAGTTCTCACCCTGGCAGAACGATTGTAGACTCTGCTTTGGGCCTCCTGCGCCCTCTGCAAGTGTTCCCTGACAATGGGCATTACAGTATTAATGCGGTCCTGCATCTGAGCCACATGCTCTATGACGCTCCTATAGGGAGTAGACTCGATCTCACAGGTTTTTCTGGCTATATACAACAACCCTCTAGGGTGCCGACCATATAGCAACTCAAATGGCGAGAAGCCTGTGGTACTTCCCGTATGGAGAACATGAAATAAGGTAACATACAGTCCCAGTCCCGACCATCTTTCTCTACTACCCGTTTTAGCATTTGCTTCAGGGTCTTATTGAACCTCTCCACCAACCCATCCGTCTGAGGGTGGTATACCGAGGTTCGTATGTGATCAATTTTAAAGAGTTGGCACAATTGTTTTGTTACTTTGGACATGAGCGGGGTCCCTTGGTCCGTGAGGATTTCCTTGGGTAAACCTATTCTGGAAAACATAAGGGATAACTTCCGTGCAATGTTTTTGGCAGTAGAGCCAAAAGGGATTGTTCAGGGTATCGAGTGGCACTGATGCTCTCTAGCCGACTTGACTATGGGACCCACTAGATCCATTCCAATTCTTTCAAAGGGAACCTCTATAATCGGGAGAGACACTAGGGGACTGCGGAAGTGTGACACAGGAGCAGTGCTCTGACAGGTGGGGCACAACTCACAGTACTCTTATGCCCTTGTACACCCCTGGCCAGAAGAACCTTTGAAGAATTCTATCCTGTGTTTTGTCAGCTCCTAAATGTCCCCCTAATACATGATTATGTGCCAAGTCTAGCACCTTGCACCTGTACGGCCTTGGCACGACCAACTGTTCCACCACTTTCCCACTTATTTTTGTTACTCTATACAACAAGTTATTATTCATGGAAAAATGGGGGAACCGTTGGTTAGAATCTGGTTCCTATAACACCCCATTTATCACTACGACATTTGCATTGATAAGAGTGGGGTCCCTTAACTGGGCTGTCCCAAAGTTCCCAGGTGCATCCTCCAGATCGGACACATCCTGAATCATAGGGTAGACTTCCTCTTCAGCATCATCTGCAGCCAAGACCTGTAAAGGAAAAGTTACATTCTCTGGTTCAACGTCCACATTTACCCCGCTATCCTGCAGAGGTGTAAGGTCCGCTGGGTTTGCGCCAGTCTCTTTGGAAGGGACTATCATTTTTCCCCACAAGTCCCTGAACACAGGAAAATCACACCCCAATATCACACTGTGCATTAACCCTTTTGAGAACACCTACATCGTTGGTCACAATTCCGACATGAGTTTCAAAGAATATACCCTTGTATCACTGTGTATACATAACACACTTAGGTGCTTACCCGGTATGAAGCCTTCTGCTACCAGGCTAGCATGCACTAAGGTGGCCAGGCTACCCGAGTCCAGCAGAGCCTCCACAGAATGGTGGTTTACACTTATGTGACACAATTGTGGCTCAGTTTCTAGTCTCTGTGAGGCATTGCAAATAGGGCTTGCGAACAACGACCGGTGCCAAGCAACGTCACACTCCATAGGCTCATTAGTCATATGGCACTGAGCCAACACATGCCCGAGCCCCTGGCATCTCCAGCACCTCAAAAGCTCTGGTTTCTTTGGCTAGAAAACTGGTTGGGGCTATCAGAGCCTTTCAACTCCAACTGTGCCTCATCTGGGGGCCTGACCTACTTCCCACCATGCCACGGCTTTCCTCCGGCATCTAGTGGTCTCTTACCCCGTGTAGGTCTGGAACTTGTAGCGGGGGTGTGGACGGAATGGATGTCCCGGAGGTATTTCTCAGTCGGATTGCTGCCCGCATCCAAACACCATATGTGTCAATTTCTCTCAGGGGGTGGGGTCGGCAACGACACTCTGGACTCCAAAAGTGCATAACTTCAGTCTTTATTTAAGGTGTGCTCCAGGGAACAAAGAAAAGTCCATGCAGGAAACAGATGCAACGCTGCACCACGCAGGGTGCTGAGGTGGATTCCTCCTCAGGCTGTTAGACACTGACTCCCTGGAGCTGCAGTCTTTTATGCTCCAGTAACGGGGTCAGTGTCTACAGCTGAGCTTCCTGAGAACTAGGATGAAGTTGTGGACTGGACCGCCCCCCTGTCCAGACTAAAAGCCTGGGAGGGAGATATACTACATCCACAACTTCACCCTTTAACTGCCTAGAGGAGGTATAAAGACCACACGACATGACTCGATGTTGGCTCCGTGCTAGAAGCAGAGGTGCCGATATCACTGGATTGGTTAAGTATTTCCCTCCTCAGATATTCCCTTTAAAAGCACTTTACCCAGTGGTTTCACAAGTGGAATAAAGGCTGGATATAAAGGGAGTGTTTATCAGGACTTGCATGCTAATGACTTTTCCGCAGCAACAGTCGTCAGTATCAGATTTGTGGGGTTCCAACTCCTGGTACCGCCGCTGATCAGTTGTTTGAAAGGGTGGCAGACTCTTCATTGTGTACCAGGCACAGTGCCATACATTGTGTAGCGGCGGCGCCTGGTATTTCAGTTCAATCCCATTCACTTGAATGGAACAGTGCCGTAGGAAGGACGCGTGTCTGGTAAAAGTGATGTCACAGGTTTGAAGGAAAAGCTGCAGCACTGGCATGCAATGCCAGCTGCATAAACCTATATACAACAATCTCCCCTAGTGGTGGCTGCTAGTAGAAAGAGATATACTGCCCCATCAGTGGGGAAGTAACAAATTGGGTAGAGTGCAGCAGGAGAGCAGCTAAAGGAAATCAAAAGGTGAAAACTCCCAGCAGTGCTGTACTTGGGCAAGACTAAGAACTTTTGTGCTTCATGAGTGCAACTCAGGATAATCAGCAAAATGCGTCTTGCCTGGAAATCTGTCATTCTTTTAACATCTTAGTAATATTGCAAATGCATGGACTTATACAAATGCGGGTGATGTAGGGTGGGCACTTTGGCAGATGTGAACTGTGCCGCTAGTACTATGATCAGGACGATGCCATGCTCGCCATTCCACCTGCTGCAAAACAGGAAGACTATTTTCAATAATGTGATTGCTTAATCATTAGCGGACCTTCGATTTATAAACATTGAGAACCTCTTTATGTATTTTGGTCTCTGCACATCATTCTTTTATTGTATATAATAGCTTATAGAATTACTGATATGACATTTGCCCATTGATGATATATCTGTTGGCTTCCTATGTCAGCTTTTCCCTATATACAGTATGTCCTCTCTCATCTGTTTCATTCACCTTAAAGTATTATCACCCCAACCCCAAATTACAACCAGTGTCTGAATAACACCTCCCAACAGTTACTGAATAAAAACCACACTATATAAAGAACAATACCGCCATACAGTGAGCATATAGAGGTAGATCCCAGTTATGCAGACCATAGAAATGATTATAGGACATTTACTTCTTATTAAAGAGCTGCGGAATAAGTTGGCATCATACAAATAAATATCACAGATAACATCTTCTCTAACTGGAGTCCTTCGCCTTCCACTTTTCTGACTCATCTCTATAGAGTTTACTACACACTCATGCTGAAAGAGCGGGACATAAACTTTGAATTACAATTGCTGTCCTGCTCCTGGTAGCGCAGGGGCACAGTGGCAGTGCCCACAGAATCACAGAGCCGTGACTGCATGGCACAAGCAAGAATAGTTGATGATGTTGAACTGCTGAGTACTAATTCATCTACCATAAAATATTTACATTATATATATCATTAAAAAAAATCAAATAAAAAATAAAATATATATATATATATATACTAGCTAATATACCCGGCTTTGCCCCAGTTTATTTGGTACTGGTATTTATCTGGTGTTCACACGGAAAATCTTATGAAGTCGTGGTTACTTTAGAGATACCAAGAGAAAAAATATATTCACCATTTTGCATGTTTTTTTTGCGTTACCCAGGAAACACCACGTGGAGGTATCCATGCGACAATTCCTTTATATTAAATGACATCAGGAAGTGAGAGAATTAGATTACGTACATAAAAATTGGGTGCTAATTCTTTTGCGATTAGAATTGAATAATCGAGTTGGGACCCATTAGCTTTTTCTATTTATGAAATATTCAAACTTGTGCCAAATTTCAAGTTTCTAGGACATCGAGAAGTGAGAGAATTAGATTACGTACGTAAAATTTGGACACATTCTTTTGCACTTAGAATTAAATAATCGAGATGGGACCCATTAACGTTTCCTACTTATGACATAATAATCAATGCTCATGCTAAATTTCATGTTTCTATGACATCAGGAAGTGAGAGAATTATATCACATACATAAAATTTGGACGCTAATTCTTTTGCACTTAGAATTGAATGATTGAGTTGGGACCCATTAACTTTTCCTATGTATGACATAATCAATGCTCGTACCAAATTTCAAGTTGCTATGACATCGGGAAGTGAGAAAATTAGATTAAATATGTAAAATTTGGACGCTAATTCTTTTGCGCTTAGAATTGAATAATCGAGTAGGGACCCATTAATTTTTCCTACTTTGAACATAATCAATGCTCGTGCCAAATTTCATGTTTCTACGACATCGGGAAGTTGGAGGACTAGTGGCGAGTCAGTCAGTGAGGGCTTTCGTCTTTATATATATATAGATATATACATATATTCGCATACATGTACATGGTGGGCAAGTTAAGGCATGTTCCTCAAGTCAGATGATGACATCACAATTGCAGATGACATCACAATAGTAGTCCATTAGGTGACATCACAATGGAAGTTGATGACATCACAATGGCACGAGGCTTCTTATACCGATGCACGGGTTGGAATCCTTGCATTCACTTGCTGCAGCTAGCAGAGAATAAGTGAGAGCGACTATCCTTGTGGATTTCTAGATTTTCTATATTTTTGCCTTTGTGATATAATGAAGGCAAAAAAGAAGACAAACCATTTACAGGAAGAAGCTGATAAGATCGAGCACATTCCTGAAGAGAAGAACGATGGCCGTAAAGGCCAGAATGAGCCAATTAAAGCTAAGAAACCAAAAAAGAACTGGTTTTTAGCACGCCTACAAAAAACCTGGGCAAGGATTACTGGGTGTATGAGGAGCTGCTGCACTTGCATCCAAGTAGAGAGAAGTGCCGAAGAACTCCCAGGACCCAGTGGAATAACAATGGAGGAAGTCCAAAGTCCCAGCGGGATAAATATGGAGGAGAAACTTCCAGGATCCAGAGATATAAACATGGAAGAACTCCCAAATCCTGTCGGGATCAATATGGAGGAGGAACTTCCAGGATCCAGAGACATAAACATGGAGGAACTCTTAGATCCCAGCCGGATCAATATGGAAGAGGAACTCCCTGGGCCCAGTGGGATCAACATAGAGTACAGCAAAGGTAGGATATCATGTACCTTTCATATAATACAAGGTTATGCTTTTAGTTACAGACCCCCATTATAACTGCCAATCACAAATTAATGGATATCTTTGGCGAGTTCTGTATATTCAAAAAACAAATAGTTGCCAGGGGTAATTTTGTACAGCTAGGGCCCCACGGTGGTAACAATCCTTGTTGTGGAATATAGTTTATATATATATTTTTTTAAGGATAAATTTGAATATTTTGTTAAGAAATAAAGCTGTGGTTTGGGGCTTGCCCGGATATACATCATTATTTTAATATCTTAGTAACATTGCATATACATGGACTTATACCAAAGTGGGTGATGTAGAGTGGGTACAATACAGCTTATTTATGTAGTATTATATGGCAACCATTCAGATACATGGCTGCCCAGGAATATTTGGGTCCATCAGGGCATGAGATACTTTTACAAGGGAACCACGCTTGATGCCCTAATATGAGATATGAATAGGAGTTGTTTTCTAAAAGCATCCCCTTGAAATATAAGTACTTGGGTGAGGTGGTCTTCTCTCAAGTTCTCAAAACATGTAATTCCATCATTCATTAGTTATATCATCTTTATCATTCATAATATATAAAGTAGGTTTCAGGTTTTAACATTTGACGTCTTATCCTATTTCTGTAGATATATTCTTTATAGCTAAAGCGTCCACTGAAGTAAAGGAAGAACATGTGGAGGAAGATCAAAACATCAAGACTGCTGACAACAAGGAGGCAGAAGTGGTGGAGACAGACAGTTTGGTGGAAAAGGAAATAGAAGCAGAATACCGCCTTTTTGACCTGATCCACAGCCAGGAAGATCTGCACATCCAATACTATACTAGTCAGCAGGAAATACTGGCAGAGTATGATCATATTCAGGGCCAGATTCAGATCACAGAAGATCTGCACATTCAGGACTACGATGCAGATGATGAAGAACAGGATGGAGAAGAAGAACTGGAGTGTAAAGTAGAAGATGATGTAAAAGTAAAAATCCAGGAATATGGAGAGGATGGACTGGAGAAGGCAGACAGCACCAAAGAAAGCCAAAGAGCTTCTGGTGAAATGCCAGGGCCTAGTCACATCAGCAATACAGGTAGGAGATCGGGAAGTAACTGGGAATGTTCATGGGAACTTTTTATAAGCTTTTCAGATCATATGGTCTACAACCATAGAAACACATAGGTCTGTGCAAGAGCTCCAAATACAAGATGGTATTTATGTCTTTAGAGTTTTAAAAGTTAGTGAATATAATGTAGGTAGTATGTTTCATGATCTGACTACGTATGAATATGTGTTGCTGTGCGATAGTAATGAAGACTCATAATCATTTCACATATTAACACGTGTGCATTTGTTTCCTACAAACAGACAACGAATCATCTAAAAGCAAGAAAAACGACAAAAAGGGGGAAGAGAAAGAAGAGTGTAGATCTCAGCAGAGGTCAAGCAGTAAGAGCAGTTCTCTAGACCATGAAGCACTAGAGGAGCTCTACAAATCAATCAGAGCCTCTCAGAGTGGCAGTAGTGCCAACTGTTCTGATTCCTCCTCACTAGATTATGAAGCACTAGAAGAGCTCTACAAACCAATCATAGCCTCTCAGAGCGGCGGCAGAGACGACAGATCTGATTCCTCCTCGCTAGACGATGAGGCACTAGAGGAGCTCTACAAATCAATCAGAGCCTCTCAGAGTGGCAGTGGTGCCGACAGAGCTGATTCCTCCTCGCTAGATGATGAAGCACTAGAGGAGCTCTACAAATTAATTAGAGCCTCTCAGAGTGTCAGTAGTGCTGACAGATCTGATTCCTCCTCGCTAGACGATGAGGCACTAGAGGAGCTCTACAAATTAATTAGAGCCTCTGAGAGCGGCAGTAGCCATGATGAGGAACTCTACACAAGCGACATCTGCTTAGAGAAACTCGAGCAACCTGACAAAGAAAGATCTGACACAGTACCCCTAACATTACAGTCTTTTACATTCCATCAGAAACTGGGAGAAGGAGGCTTTGGAGAAGTCTTGTTGGCAAGTGATATCATCCGCAAAGAATGTGTTGCCCTTAAAGTGTCAAACAAATGTTTGTTCACGGAGCATGGGCACAGTTTTGTAGAGAGAGATATCTTAGAACTATCCCACGAGAGCCCGTTCCTGATTCATGGCCTGGCCGCCTTCCACACAGAAAAATGTGTCTACTATGTATTGGAATTGGCCATCAGAGGGGACCTGTTTGATTTTCTACACAAGAACTTTCCTCTTGATACCCCCACAATACAATTTATTATGGCAGAAGTGATCTGTGGCACTCAGTTCCTACACAAGAAAAACATCATACACCGGGACCTGAAGCCAGCAAACATCCTTCTGACTGTAGACGGCCATATCAAAATAACGGACTTTGGCTTTGCTGTAATGGGTGTGTATGAGAGGATCAAAGAAAGCCTTAAAGGTACACCAGGATATTTTTCCCCAGAAATGATCATGGGCAAAGAACATGGACGAGGGGCAGATTATTTTGCCATAGGTGTGATTCTGTATAACCTGTTCACAAAAAAGGAGGCTTTTCCTGGAGATAATCCCATAGACATTATGTTGTTCACCATCGAGTTTAATCCACTCTACCCAGAGTATCTGACTCCTGTCAAAGTGGCCATCTTAGAAGAGCTGCTGTGTAAAGATCAGGACTATCGCCTAGGAGTAAGAGGAGACATCAAGAAGCATCAATTTTTTTCTGGCATCAATTGGGAAGATGTGGAAGCCAGAAGAATGGAACCACCAGCAATCATGACAGCAGCTTCTGTTGACGTGAATACGGATCAAACTCTGGACTACATGGAAATGCCAAACAGTATAAGACCTGAAGACCAGAAAATATTCACAGCATTCAGCTTTGTATGTCCAGATTGGTCACAACAATATCATCCCGTCAACAATGAAGCCATTCATTAATGAAGAAAGCTGAGTGGTCAACAAGCAAAGCTGGTGGACGACCTACTCAGCTTCCATCATATCTTCATGATCTCTTCATAACATTAAACCACACTTTTTCTATATACCGGACCAGACGACCCTATAGAATATCCACCACTTAACATCCACGTAGATTCGAGCTCCGACAACCCAGGGAATCATTCTGATTGCCATATTTGGGGTCAGGGAGGAATTTTTTCCCCTAATATGAGGGCAAACCAACAATCCTCAGGGGGTTTTCGCCTCCCTCTGGGTTAACATAGTAAGTAATTACAGGTTGAAATCAAAAATTTATTTTTTTTATTTATTTTTTAAAAGACTTCTTTCAACCTTACTTGCTTGCTATGTAAGCATCTGGAAATCTCATCTACAAAGTGGTGATGACAACGGAAGGAAGCTGCTAAGAAGGAAAAAAGCAGCTCCTTCACCCATTGGACTAGACAAACAGAAGGCCCAAAGGATGAATGTGGCGTGTTGTAGGAATCCTGGAAAGTGTCACCTATGTGTGATCTGCACCTGGATTTCCAAAAACACCACAAGAGTAAGCCAAGGCCTGAAGAGCAGAATCAATATAATCTGCTCCTTTCTGTTCACTGTATGATAAAAACATCTTTCATGCATTAATAAATGTATAAAAACATCTATACAAAATATCTATATTTTCATTATTCCCACATATAGTACATTATGTTTGGTTGGATTGGTACCAGGGAGAGTTAGAATATAAAGGAAAGAGAGGCAGCGGGTTAAAAAAAAAAACAATGGCAGAATTAATGTGTTTTCTCTCTCTGCTCTCAAAGGAAAAGAAAATAATACAAGTTTTACAATACATTATATGCACCCAAAAATGGTACAAATAAAAATTTCAGTTTGCCACACAAAAAACAAGCCCTCATATGGCCATGATGACGGAAAAATAAAAAAGTTGTGGCTTTTGAAAAGTGGAGTTGGAAAATCCCCCAAAAATGGTTGAATCCTCGTGGCCAAAATAGGCCGTGTCCTTAAGGGGCTGTCCAGAATTAGAAAGACATAGCTGCTTTCTTCCAAAAACAATGTCACAACTCACAAAGTCCCATTCACTGTAATGGAGCTTAACTGCAATACCAGGCAATATCCATGGTCAGCTGTGGCGCTGTTTCCGGAACAGAGCAGCCATGTTTTTCTGGACAACTTTTTTAAACAATTACCTAACCTTTGAGAAGAAATCTCTATGGGCTTAATCACACAGCGCAGCCAAATTTTGTCAATTGTTTAGACAGGGTGATACGATTGTCAGTGTGAATACACCCTAGAATGAGAGGACTTCATGTAAAGTCAATGCGCGAATGTAAATTACAACTCACCTCAACTGCCAGGGTCACATTATCCTTCTCATGAATTCTATCTTCATATGCCAGTAACAATGGTGACAAATATTTCATATCCAGCTGCAAAAAATACATGAGTTACTAAAAGCTAATTGATGGATTAAAACACGCCAAATCTTACTTTTCGTGTCAGCCACCTGCTAAAATATGGAGTTAAAGGGAACCTGTCATCTATATATATAAAATTGAATGTATGTCTGTCTGCGTGCGTGCGTGCGTGCGTGTTTGTCCTTTATGCGCTACTACACCATTCATCCGATCGCCATGAAACTTTGGGAAGTTGTTGAGTACACTCCTGGGAAGATTATAGGCATAGTACAAATATCCTACGATAAATGGCGCGCGAGCGTCGTCGAAAGTTACGCCCCCCCCCACGTAGATCGAATAAGTAAGCCACCTGCTATTGTGATGTCATCACTGATGTCATCAACATCGGACGCCCTTGAACATGCCCCAACATGTTCTATAAAGCTGCATTGTGATGTCATTAAGGCTCTATTATGACACGTACAGCTTGGAACCACTAGAGCACGCCAGCCAATTACCATTGGAGTTGGAAGTGGGTAAACAAGTACTAGGATATCTTCCTAAGAAGCCACAGCAGCCGGATAAATTGGATGTTCCACCCAACGGCTATTTTATTCAGCCCGCAAGGGGGAAGCGGCGGCCTACAAAATCTAATTCTCTCATTTCCTGATGTCATAGATAGATAGATAGATAGATAGATAGATAGATAGACTGTATGCAATAACCCTGATAGATAGATAGATAGATAGATAGATAGACTGTATGCAATGACACGTACAGCTTGAAACCATAAATACTAGAGCACGCCAGCCATTTACAGTCAGTCTCCATTGAAGTTGGAAGTGGGCAAACATGTACTAGGCCAGTGATGGCGAACCTTTTAGGGACCGAGTGCCCAAACTACAACCCAAAACCCACTTATGTATCGCAAAGTGCCAACACGTCAGGGGGCGGGGCTTATCACAACGTATGATTTTACCCCCGTCGTTCTAAAAAGGACAAGGCTGTTTCAGAATAGACCGGGTGCAGATTCTGACTGCTTTTTGGACGCGGAAATACTGCAGAATGTGCTCAGCGGAGATTTCTGTGGAAAATTCTGCAGCATTTCCGCATCTAAAAAGCAGTCAAAATCTGCACCCGGTCTATTCTGAAAGAGCCCTGCCCATTTCTGCCACATGTACACATACCCCAGCGGTAATAGTGACACCTTCACCCCAGCGATAATAGTGACATCCCACAGCAGTAATAATAGTGACACTCCCCCCATTAGTAATAAGAGTGACATACCCCAGCGGTAAACCTCAGTGGTCGCTGCTGCCGTCATCTAGATATATAAAAACGTAGTATGTATGTATGTCTGTCTTCGCAGCAACGCGCGAACATGCCCCAACATGTTCTCATAAGCTGCATTGTGATGTCATTAAGGCTCTATTATGACACGTACAGCTTGGAACCACTAGAGCACGCCAGCCAATTACCATTGGAGTTGGAAGTGGGTAAACAAGTACTAGGATATCTTCCTAAGAAGCCACAGCAGCCGGATAAATTGTATGTTCCACCCAACGGCTATTTTATTCAGCCCGCAAGGGGGAAGCAGCGGCCTACAAAATCTCATTCAGGTAGGTAGGTTCAGTTCTTGGAGGTTGGGGAATGCTTATGGGCAAGGCCTTATGTCTCATCCCAACTCGATTATTCAATTCTAAGCGCAAAAGAATTAGCGTCCAAATTTTATGTACGGAATTTAATTCTCTCATTTCCCAATGTCATAGAAACTTGAAATTTGGCTCGAGCATTGATTATGTCATAAATAGGAAAAGTTAATGGGTCCCAACTCGATTATTCAATTCAAAGCGCCAAAGAATTAGCGTTCAAATTTTACGTACGGAATCTAATTCTCTCATTTCCTGATGTCATAGATAGATAGATAGATAGATAGATAGATAGACTGTATGCAATAACCCAGATAGATAGATAGATAGATAGACAGACTGTATGCAATGACACGTACAGCTTGGAACCATAAATACTAGAGCACGCCAGCCATTTACAGTCAGTCTCCATTGGAGTTGGAAGTGGGCAAACATGTACTAGGCTATCTTCCCAAGAAGCCACAGCAGCCGGATAAATTGGATGTTCCACACAACGGCTATTTTATTCAGCCTGCAAGGGGGAAGCAGCGGCCTACAAAACCTCAGTGGTCGCTGCTGCCGTCATCTAGATATATAAAAACGAATGTATGTCTGTATGTCTGTCTTCGCAGCAACGCGCGACGGGTACGCTAGTCACTTATAAGCAGCATAGAAAGTCCAGCTGAGGTACAGGTGCAGGCAGCGGGCGCATGCACACTCTTCTTTATTGCTGTGCGCACGCACTGACCGCAGAGTTCGATGCGCAGACCGAGTGCCAGTTTCCAGGGCTGACTGCGAGGGAAAAGAGAGCCGGGTAAATACAAAAAGCACATTCCTAGACCTCCGCCCTGACCTGCAAGCCAATAAACTTAGTTTATGGTGCTTATAATTGATGACACGTTCCCTTTAGTACAAGCCTCTGGTCCTGGGACAAAATACCTCTTGTTGTCGTTCTCCGCCAATTCCACATCTCGCTTTCAGTTAATCTTCTCACTACCTAATGCACACTGTATGCTACTCTCTGATTGGCCAGTACCAATCACATAAGCAGCACTGACCAGTCAGACAGCAGGTGTAGTGAATCGGTAGGCCAACACTACCAAGGTGCTGTGGAAATTAGGTGGTTGAAAGATTGTGGCAGGATGACTGAAAGCAGGGCCCCGAACCTGTGGATCAGAGGAACAAGACAGAGAAGGACAGCAGCAGGTAAAATACACCTGTTTAACCCCTTGAGTGGCACGCCTGGAAATTTTCCGGGACGAGCTCCACTGCCGATAGTGATATAGCCCGGAAGATTTCCGGGCTGTGTATCACTATGGGAGCTGCAGAGCACAATGCCACAAGCTGCTTTGAACAACAGAAGCAGAAGATATTGCCGATATGCCGACAATCTCCTGCTTCTAAGTCTCCTGCTTTGTTTACAGGTTGCTATAGAGACCATCGGCTTGTCAGAAGCAAGCCGACTGTCTCTGTGGCAGGGAGAGCTGGTGCTTGGGTGTCAGAGGACAGCTAGGTACCAGCTCTTACAGCAGAGATCAGAGAAAACCTCTGATCTCTGCTGTGTTAACCCTTTACATGCTGCAGTCTATGTGACTGCAGCATGTAAAGGGCTGTCACTGCAGTATGTAAAGGGCTGTCACCATCAGACCCCCGGAAAGTGATCAGGGGGTCCTGATGGGTCCTTGTGGAAGTCCCCTAAAGGAACAAAAATTTAAAAAAAGTAAAAAAAAAAACAAAAGTGAAAAAATCATGAAAAAAAATAAAATAAAATAAAAACACTTGTCTCCCTTTACTTTGTAAAAAAACGTAAAATAAAGTCACACATGTGGTATCCCTGCGTCGTAATGACCCAGAGAAGGAAGTTGGTACATTATTTAACCCCTTAATGACATGGCCCCTTTTTTCCTCCCCGAAACATAAAAACTGTATAAACTTGCTATCGCCAGAATGCTGCTGACTCAGAGAATAATGATATCACATTATTTATTCTGCATGTTGAACGCCGTAAAAATGAAATCTTTTTTTCCCCCAATCTCCCTACAAATGTTTTTACAAAAGTTATGCAATACATTATATATACCCAAAAAATGATGCCATCAAAAAGTACAACTTGTCCCGCAAAAAACAAGCCCTCATATGGCCTGGTGAATGGAAAAATGAAAAAGTTATGGCTCTTGGAACTCGACTGCAAAATTAGTTGAAATTCAATGATTAGACCATTTAAAAAACCTGCCCTGGTGGGTACGACAGGGTCGTAGGAAACCCGCCACTCAAGGGGTTAAGGGTGCATTCACATGTAGCTGATGCTGTGCAGATTTCACCCTTTCAACACAGATTCATTTGTAAGACTGAAATCTGCTGCAGATCTGCATAAAATTTTGCACCAAACCAGCTACATGTGAACGCATCCTAACTCAAGACAATCTACCTCATCAAGGCCGCAAACACCCCACTACATGACAAACATTACAGAACCCACATCCCTGTACTACTGGCAGAGCCTCCAAATCAGACACTTTCTTCTTTCTTTGCCCCCCGCCAAAGCAATGACTCCCTTCGAACAACTCTGCAGTGGGTCTGGTCCGTCTCGTCACACCTGCTCATGCATATATAACATACTAACTACGCATGTAGAGACTCTACCCCCTCCATATATCCTCACATGGGAAAGAGATCTGTCGCTATCGTTTACACCAGAACATTAGCTAAAATCTACTCCTTTACACATAAATCCTCCATCTCTACTAAGATTCAGGAAACTGGATTCAAAATTCTCTGACAGTGGTACAGGGTGCCCTCTCATCTATATAAAATGATACCATCTGCTTCTCTACTTTGTTGGAGATGCGGAACAGATCAGGGAACTATACTTCATATATTCTGGGAGTGCCCGGTGTTGTCGGGTTTCTGGTCAGAGGTATGGCACATTACCTCACAATTTACGGACTTTGCTCTTCCAAAATCACTCACATTCTTCCTCCTGCACCTTAGTGACATCCCCCCATACTTCTATAGGAGCTCTGTGGTCAGACATCTGGTTAATGCAGCTAGGGCATGCATTCCGAAGCTATGGCGACAAGCTTCCCCTCCCTCTATCTCGATCTGGTTTCACATGATCCACAAGACGATGGAGATGGAAGAACTTACAGCATCTATCAAAGACTTGCTGGATAAGTTTTCCAAAAACATGGCACTACTGGATTGAGATCCTAAATTCTCTGGGATATAGAAATCAAATTGGTCAAAGTTCCCCCGACCCAATTTTCAGGTTCCTTGTATTGGTTACCTGGACCTGGTGCTCCCGTACCCCTCTCCCCAAAAACTCTATTGTTTTCTTTTCACGCTACCTTTGCGGCTCCCACTCTTCCTCCTCCCTCCATGGTATGGTCCTTAAGCAGTGAAATATTCTAAAGCGTGGTCTTAAAAAATAACTAGTAATTATCCTCCTGCCCTACCATTGTGATGTCATCAACTGCCTTATGGAAGAAACCAGAACATCATGTTGTTGCATGCTGAATATTTGGACATGTTGGAGCACGTTCCTTAAGACGGTTGATGACATCACAATGGCCGTCGTGACATCAGAATGGCAGGTAGCGGAATATTCTTTTGCACATCTAATAACCATTGTATTCACTTGCTGCAGCCAGCAGATTGCAAGTGAGAGAAACAATCTGCGCATTTCTTTATCTTCTACGTATTTGCCTTTGTGATACAATAAAGGCAAAAAAGAAGAGAAATCGTTAGCAGTAAGAAGCAGATAAGATCGAGGAGATACCTAAAACAAAAAAGAATTGTGAAGATGACGGCCAGCAAAAGCCAAATGAAGCTTAGAAACAAAAAAAAATAAACGGTTCTAAGCACACCTGCAAAATAAAGAGGAGGAAAAGGAGGACAATTTGGAAGAAAACCAAATCCAGGCTGATGACCAGGAGACAGAACTGATGCCAGACAGCGTTGTGGGACAAAACGTACAAGCAGAATATCATCATCTTCATGACCTGATCCGCAGCCTAGAAGATCTGTGCGTCCAAGTACCCTACTAGTCAGCAGGAAATACTGGCAGCGTATGATCCCATTCACGACCTGATCCAGAGTCCATCCAGTACTATGGTGGTCAGCATGAAGGACAACACAACGGAGAAGAAAAGCTGGAGAGTAAAGGAGGAGATAATGAAGATGTAAACCTCAAGTAGTCCTGTTTCGGTGTATGCAAGCTAGCATAAAAGTCTGGGTGGGATTCCCTATTTCAGTGGGTGTGGATGTTTAAGCTAAATCCTGTTTCGGTGTATGTATGCATTACATAGCATTACATCATGCTGCGATCGGACAGGCATTCTATAAAGCCACCCCGCGGGCATGGCTTGATAGGCATACTGCCAAGACAGCCCTGGGGGCCTTTTAAGAAGTCTGCCATGGCACCCGCACAGCTCCCTGCGATCTTAGGCACCCCGTAACATTGATCAGGGGATTTAAATGCTGCTGTCAGAATTGACTGCAGTATTTAAAGGGTTAACAGCTCCAATAAGCCGCACGGCTTATCGGAGCTGTTGTCACTGGGTGTCGGCTGTTTAAAACAGTCAGTGCCTGTGTTGTATGAAGGGATATCACCGCGCGATCTCCCTTCATACATACCTCGACGTTGCAGGACGTAACTCTACGTCCAATAGCATTAAGGGGTTAATCTAGTAAAAACTGCAAAATGAAAAGCACTTACACAATCGATTGGCATGAGAGTGGCGTTAAGTTGGGCGCCCATCCTCTACTCTTCAGCCTGGAATAAGAGAGAAATACAATGTTAATATACCGGCGTGTTGTAGAGAAGACTCATAGGGGGTCATCAGCTTCAAAGGGTTCAAACAAATCATCACAGCTATGCAGAGATTCCGGAGAAGTTGTCATTCTCTGATTGTAGATAGAAGGAGATATATGGAGAAAGTGAGATTGGAATGAACTGGGGCAATCAACTGGGACAGCAGCCTGGGGTCAATACTCCTCCACCTCATCATATCAGCGTATCAGTCTCAGAAAAAGTCATCTTGCTGTTTATTGCAACCAAATATCCAGGTTATATGAGATGGTCCATTTAAAAAAGTGACCACGCATTGTAGCTGGGTCTAAATCAGCAGCAAGTGGGGTGAGCACAAGTAGGCTGAGGTCAGCATCCACCAGCTGCAGCTCTGTTGACTGTAGGAGGGGAGAAGTCTACGTGGCGTGGATAGATCACTGCAGCAGATCTTCTACGAAGCACAGAACATGTTAGAACTGGAGGTATATAGTAATGTGCCGTCTAGTTCTACCCGTTAAGCCTCCATGACATCAATAATTATCATTGGCTGGCTTGTCTTAAGTCTCCATGATAGACATTTATGCTATGGGTATTGCACACACATAATCACAATGAGAGATCTGCGCTGACTAGCATTTAACTTCTTAGATGCTGCGGTCAGTAGTGACCACAGCATCTAGCAGGTTAAACAGAGGAAGGGGATCTCTGTCTCTATGGGCCCTGCAAATGCGATTTGCATCTAGGCATACATGCCCCTGCAGGACACCTATTAGCGGTGCCTTTAGCACAGTTTAATACATTGCTTTGCAGTTTTACACTCACAGTGAATAGTTCTTTGCTATACTCCCTATACCAAAGCATTATAAAAGGGATCAAACAATCACACTGCGATGTCCCTACTGGGACTAAATAACTAACAGAATAAATATTAATAAAGTTTAATAAGCGGTGGCGGGGGGGGGGGGGAGAGTAAGAGAGATCTCTGTACCCCCGCTCTGTCGCTCCCCGCTGCTCCCCCGCATGGTGCTCAGACGAGTAAGAAGTTACTCGAAAAGACCGATACATCAGCCTTAAATGAGTGTGCTCGCTCATCTCTAATAATATTTTATTTTAATTTATATGTGCGTAAAATCCAATTTTTGTGCTGTTTTGCCCACTGGAGTCTCGCATTTCTGATTTTCTCAGACACAACACATTTGCTGGAGCGCCAGTGCTGTATTCAGCTGCTCCTGTTTCCTCAAAACAATTTCCGATGTCCCCCTTTCGCTGGATGTTATAATCTGATCACACTATTCTCTGTATCCAGTCCTGTAATATGAGAAAACCCCATGTTGGCAGTGAAGTCCTGGCCAGTCCAGAACTGATGACCGGCCTCATTGAAGTCGCTCAGGTCGACACATTTTCCTATTAAATCTGGATTCACACTGAAACTCATCAATGTTAAACTTGTCATGTGATTTCATGCTGCACTCCAAAGTTACAGCTCCAATAAAACGTTGGATAAAGCAGAGCGTCCCAAAATTAGACTCCTGTCCGCTGATTGGCTGGCTTTACTGAGCAGTCCTTTCACTGACTGGGCTTGATGAAGATACAGGGTGACAGTCGACAAGAACTGCACATGTGCAGGAAATTCTGAGATCGGAACATCCGGAACCCATCTCTGTGTGACATAGGTGGTGACACGCCATTCCCAGCTTCTCAGGTCTTACCTTTCCAGGTTGGAAGCTGTGGACTCTGAGAGGAAGGGCTTAGTGATCAGCAGGATCACCTGGGAGCAGATCTGGAGAATGGTACATTGTTATCCAGCCACTGTGGTGAAAATTTATACATTTATTATGGAACTAATCCCCCAAGCATATAGAAGTTGGCTACTATTACAGTATTTAGTTATTTTTCTCGGAGTAATCTTGGAGTCCTTCTCCTCAGGTAGGTCATGTGATCTCATTGTGACCACCTGGAAATTACTTGGCTTTGTGTTCTCCCCAGTATTCACTATTTCAGTTACCACAAATCCTGAATGATGCAACTGTACACAAAGTTTAGAGGTTGGAAGAAGCTGCAGATGACTGAGAGCCCGAGGCTTCCTACCACTGCCCACCCTAATAATAATTGCACAGCAGTAATACAGTCATTTGGAATCAGTTTAGCCCTATTATCAGATTATTGTACGCATATTTTCACTGTGTTTGTGACGTTTATGCATCACGTTGAAAATTAGGCAACTCTGCTTTGTGGAAGTGCTATTTGGTCAATGTCGGGCACATATGTGGGCACCGTACCATCTAACATAAGGTCGAATGGGGTGTGACTGTACTAGTCAGTGGGCGAAGATGTGGCCTTTCAATTTTCAGCTTGAGAAGCTGCTTGGTACCCACTTCTTGAGTTATTTTCAGAGGTCTTCCCATCTTGGCTAATCATGGCGGTGATGTTGGAATACTCCTGTACGAGGCGGCCTGAAGTTATGGAAAGAGGTGAGCAAACCGTCTTATGCGGTTTATGTAACTCCCAGAGATATTAAATGAAAGTCGGGAAGCAGCATAATATAGAGAGCTGCACTATTTCTATAAATCTGGAGTTATGGAAACAGTGCAGCTCGCTATTCTACAGGTTCTCTGTAGCACCAAATTGATTTCTATGGAAATAGTGTACACAGCCAGCATGACTATTTCTGTTACTTTCGACCACCCCCGACTGCTGCATTCAGTTGGGCCATGGATGGGGGGAGTTGGCAAGAATTAGAGATAAGTGAAGGTCCCAGAGATCTACATCCATCAAACTTTCATGTCATATCCTGTAGATATGCCATGAAAATCTGAGATGGGAATAAACCTTTACAGGCAGATCACAGTATTTCAGTATAGTGACCAGTTCATGTCATACTTTGTATCTAGCAGAGTCGGTCATGTGGTGACAGACATTTTTGCCCCTTCTAACATCATTCCTTCTTTGGGGTGAAACTCTGACTCCACTGGATAATAGCTGACTTTAGGAGATGATCGCTCACTTTCCACATCCGGTCTTTCGACAGTTTGTGTCTTTTTCTCGAAGGAGAAATAAAAAGTTTCCTATTTAATTGCAGCTTAAAATCAAGTAAAATGTTGCTTCTAATGGACAACTTTCATATGACCGTTAAAGGGGTTATCCACGGAAACTTTTTCTTTTTGCCAAATCTGTCTCAGCCTGCTCTAGTAGCATTACAGAAGACCTACTCACCTTTCCCAATCTATTACACCTACACATCTCCGCCACTCGGTCCCCGCTGATCTTTACTTACGGAAGAAGAGTAACAACAATATGACCCCATGTCATGTGATCCCTGCAGTAAATCACCAGCTGTAAGAACCTGCAGCAGTCACATGACTCTGGTGTTTGTGACATCATAGTTGGCTTCCCACACGTGGAAGTGAAGACCAGCAGGGATCGCACCTCAGAGGAACAGCAACAGTGAAGGAACAGGGAGATGGAGGAAGAGGTCGTCTGTGTAATATTAGTATGTGAGAAGAAGGAAGTTGTCTGTGTAAGATATTATTATCTGAGGAGCAGGAGGTCTGTGTAATACTGGCGGAATTAAAAATCCAAAACTCACTGACTTCCCCTGTAATTTTTGTTGCCAAGAGCAACCAATCACAGCTCAGCTTTCACTTGTTCTACTGCTGAGGTAAAATGAAAGCTGCGCTGTGATTGGTTGCTATGGGCAACACAGATTTCTTTTTGGACAGCTTTCATAAGAGTGGGTGCTGGGCTCATTTCTGCGTGGTACATAGTGGCACAGTGCTGGTGGGAAGCTGTGTGGTAGTTGGAGCAGAGAAGGAGGTTGTCTGTGTAAACTATTATTATCTGAGGAGCAAGAGGTCTGTGTAATAGATTAGTATGTGAGGAGGAGGTCGTCACCGTAACAGATTAGTGTATGATGAGGAGGAGGTCGTCTGTACAATAGATTAGTATATGATAAGGAGGAGGTCGTCTGTACAATAGATTAGTGTATGATAAGGAGGAGGTCGCCGGTGTTAGATAAGATTGTGAAATAAAAAACATCTGCTCAAGTGCAATTCCGGCATCCCCCCCCCCCCTCCCTCCTCCCAAGGGGGTGTGTTATCCCCCCAAAATTTGTCCCCATGGGATGATTTATATATGTACTAAGTTCGGTTGAAATTGCTCCAGACATTCATGAGTTATGGTGGCACATACACACATACATACATCCTATTTTATATATATAGACTAGCTGATTACCCAGCGTTGCCCGTGTACTTTTTTTAAAACTCACTGACTTCCTCTGTAATTTTTGCTGCCAATTTGGTAACACAGCCCCACTACCCCTGGGGGGAAAGGTGGGGGTGTAGGACGTATGTGTGTGTGCGTGTGTGCCGCCATAACTCTTGAACGCCTGGAGAAATGTTAACCAAATTTGACATATAGATAACGCATCCCATGGGAACATATTTGGTGGGGGTAATACAGCCCCACTACCCCTGGGGTGGAGGAGGGGGGAATATATGTGTTTGCTCCCACCAGCACTGAGCCTTCATCTACCACACAGACTCACCCCAGCATGATTCTATTATGACATCATGCAGCTCGGAACCACAACTACCAGAGAGCGGCTGCCATTATAAATCAGTCCTCAACGGAGCAATTTCAACTAAACTTGGTACATATGTAACTCATCCCGTGGGGATAAATTTGGTGGGGATAACACAACTCCACTACCCGGGGGGGGGGGGGTAGTTGTATGTATATGTATGGATGTGTGTATGTGCCACCATTACTCATGAAAGTATCACACAGAAATGAGCCCAGCACACATTCTTATGAAATCTATCCAAACAGAAGTCTGTGTTGCCCATAGCAACCAGTCACAATGCAGCTTTCATGTTACCTCAGCAGTATAATATAAAACAACCACCAGCACTGAGCATCCACTCTTATGTAAGCTGTCCAAAAGAAAATCTGTGCTGCCCACAACAACCAATCACAACACAGATTTCATTTCACCTCAGCAGTAAAAGAAATAGCAAGCAATCACAGCGCAGCTTTCATGTTATCTCAGCCGTACAATATATAACAACCAATCACAGCGCAGCTTTCGTGTTACCTCAGCAGTATAAGAAACAGCAACCAATCACAGCACAGCTTTCATTTTACCTCAGCAGTATAAGAAATAGCAACCAATCACACGGCAGCTTTAAAGGTACCTCAACAGAATAATATGTGACAACCAATCACAGCGCAGCTTTCACGTTACCTCAGCGGTATAAGCAACAGCAGCCAATCACGGTGCAGCTTCATTTAACCTCAGCAGTATAAGAAATAGCAACCAATTACAGCATAGCTTTCATGTTACCTCAGCAGTATAAGAAATAGCAACCAATCACAGTGCAGCTTTCATGCTACCTCAGCAGTATAAGAAATAGCAACCAATCACAGCGCAGCTTTCATGTTACCTCAGCAGTATATTATATAACAACCAATCACAGCGCAGTTTTAATGTTACCTCAGCGGCATAAGAAATAGCCACCAATCACGGCGCAGCTCTCATTTTACCTCAGCGGTATAAGAAATAGCAACCAATCACAGTGCAGCTTTCATATTACCTCAGCAGTATAAGAAACAGCAACCAATCAAAGTGCAGCTTTCATTTTACCTCAGCAGTATAATATATAACAAGCAATCACAGCGCAGCATTCATGTTACCTCAGCAGTATAAGAAATACCAACCAATCACAGTGCAGCTTTCATGTTACCTCAGCAGTATAAGAAATACCAACCAATCACAGTGCAGTTTTCATGTTATCTCAGCAGCATAATATATAATAACCAATGTTAAATCTGCTGTTTAATATATAACAACCAATCACAGCGCTGCTTTCATGTTACCACAGCAGTGTAAGATATAACAACCAATCACAGCGCAGCTTTCATGTTACCTCAGCAGTGTAATATATAACAACCAATCACAGCGCAGCTTTCATGTCACCACAGCAGTGCAATACAACAACCAATCACAGCGCAGCTTTCATTTTACCTCAGCAGCATAGGAAACAGCAGGCAATCACGGCGCAGCTCTTCTTTTACCCCAGCAGTACAAGAAATAGTAACCAATCACAGCGCAGCTTTCATTTTACCTCAGCAGCATAAGAAGTAGCAACCAATCACAGCGCAGCTGTCATGTAACCCCAGCTGTATAAGAAATAGCAGCCAATCACAGCACAGATTTTATTTCACCTCAGCAGTGTAATAAATAACAACCAATCACAGCGCAGCTTTCATGTAACTTCAGCGGTATAATATATAACAACTAGAGATGAGCGAGCACATTCGTCTGAGCTTGAGTATTAGGGTACTTGAGATGCTC
Source organism: Eleutherodactylus coqui (assembly GCF_035609145.1). Taxonomy (NCBI): domain Eukaryota; kingdom Metazoa; phylum Chordata; class Amphibia; order Anura; family Eleutherodactylidae; genus Eleutherodactylus; species Eleutherodactylus coqui. Next base: position 21,348,061 of record NC_089847.1, on the reverse strand, counting down.
GTTACTCGAGACAAGCACCACGCGGTACTCGAGTCAATGCAGGGAAGGCATTACTACTTCCTCCTGTGACGTGCCAGCCCAATCCCACCCCCTTGCAGTGAGTGGCTGGTGAGATCAAGTGACCACCGAGTATTTAAAGCGGTCCCGCCCGCAGCTCGCCTCAGACACACGCTGGCAGGGATTAGGGAAAGTGCTGCTGCTGATATAGGGGAAAGTGTTAGTGTAGGATCCTGTCCTAAAGATCCCCAACGGTCCTTCTTAGGGCCACATCTGACCGTGTGCATTACTGTTGTGGCTGCTGGGAGCAGTTTTGCACAATTTTTTTTTTCCATCTCGGGCTGTGCACGCAAATAATTCCTAGCCTGCAGCTGCGAACTAACTTATTTATACCGTTCTGTGTCTGCAGTGAATTAGACGCAGAGCGTTGGGCCACAGCCGATTCTAGAGGGAAAGCTGTTATATACTCTATACAGTCCGTATCCTCTGTGCAAAAAACCAAAATCTCCTTCTTAGGGCTACATCTCACCATGTGCATTTTACTTGGTGCCTGCTGGGAGTTGTAGTGCTACCATTTTTGTATTATGCAGCTAGGCCTATTTGTAGCCTTTCGTAAAAAAAATTCTGGCTGGAGTGTGCAGTAAAATACCGCTCTCACCGTGAAAGTGCACACAAATAATTCCTAGCCTGCTGCTAACAAACTTATTTATACCGTTCTGTGTCTGCAGTGCATTAGACAGAGGTCTCACCGCAAAACAGTACCGTAATATTACTGGGGCTACGGCAAAGTATTTCAGCTCAGCCGCTGTGCAGAGCGTCTCACAAGACCATTTCCATGGTGGGGTTGAGATAGCTGCAGTTACCAGCACTATCCACTGGCTTTACAGTCTTCTCCCACTCCACACAGCCTCTATAATCTACAAGTCTCTGCGAGCAGTAAAATACCCCGAAGTATCAGCGCAAGACTGCACGTTACTTTTTTCTAGTCACAGCATAGAGCCTCCGCTATCTACAAGTCTCTGTGTGCGGTGAATTAAGGCCCAGTTGTCAGTGCTGTACAGTGGGGTAATTTATTTGGCCCCTGCTCTATTCGTAATCCGCCATGATGAGGAGTAGGGGTAAGGGTCGAGGACGTGGACGCGGATGTCCAAGTGAGGGTGTGGGCACAGGCCGAGTTCCTGGTCCAGGTGAATCACAGCCAGCTGCTACGGGATTAGGAGAGAGGAAAGTTTCTGTGGCCCCCAGCTTCATATCACAATTTATGGGTCCACGTGGTAGACCTTTATTACAAACACAGCAGTGTGAGCAGGTCCTGTCGTGGATGGCAGAAAATGCATCCAGAAATGTATCGACCACCCAGTCTTCTACGCAGTCCACTACTCCTGGCTTAGGGATTGCTACTCTGAATCCTCTGGCTGCTGCTCCTCCTTCCTCCCAGCCTCCTCAATTAATGAAAAAGACATATTCTGAGCAGGCAGACTCACAGGAACTGTTCTCGGGTCCCTGCCTTGAGTGGGAAAAACTGGTTCCTCTCTCACCAGAGGAGTTTGTCGTGACTGATGCCAAACCTTTGGAAAGTTCCCGTAGTCCGGGTGATGAGGCTGGGGACTTCCGGCAAATGTCTCAAGGGCTTTCAGTGGGTGAGGAGGATGATGATGATGAGACACAGTTGTCTGTCACTCAGGTAGTAGTAAGGGCAGTAAGTCCGAGGGGGGAGCGCACATAGGATTCGGAGCAAGAGCAGCTGGACGATGAAGTGACTGACTCCACCTGGTTTGCTAAGCCTACTGAGTACAGGGCTTCAGATAGGGAGGCAAGTGCAGCAGCAGCACAGGTTGGAAGAGGCAGTGGAGTGGCCAGGGGTAGAGGCAGGGCCAGAGTGAAGAATCCCCCAACTGTTTCCCAAACCACCCCGTCGCGGCAAGCCTCCATGCAGAGGGCTAGGTGTTCAAAGGTGTGGATGTTTTTCAGTGAGAGCGCGGACGACTGAAGAACAGTAGTGTGCAACCTGTGTTGCACCAAGATCAGCCGGGGAGCCACCACTACCAGCTTCACCACCACCAGCATGCGCAGGCATATGATGGCCAAGCACCCCACAAGGTGGGACGAAGGCCGTTCACCGCCTGCGGGTCACACCACTGCCTCTTCCCCTGTGCCCCAACCTGCCACACAGATCCAAACCCCCTCTCAGGACACAGGCACGAGCACCTCCCGGCCTGCACCCACACCCTCACCTTTACTGTCCTCCACCCCATCCAGCAATGTCTCTCAGCGCAGCGTTCAGCTGTCGCTAACACAAGCATTGGAGCAAAAGCGCAAGCACGCCGCCATGCACCCGCACGTACAAGCTTTAAACATGCACATTGCCAAATTAATCAGCGTGGAGATGCTGCCGTAAGGCTTGTAGAAACGGAGGCTTTCAAAAACATGATGGCGGCGGCGGTCCCGCGCTACTCGGTCCCCAGTCGCCACTATTTTTCCCGGTGTGCCGTCCCAGCCCTGCACTAGCACGTCTCCCACAACAATATACGTGCGCTCACCAACGCGGTTACTGGGAAGGTCCACTTAACCACGGACACGTGGACAAGTACTGGCGGGAAGAGCCACTGTATCTCCCTGACGGCACATTGGGTGTATTTGGTGGAGGCTGGGACCAAGTCAGAGCCTGGGACCACTCATGTCCTACCCACACCCAGAATAGCGGGTCCTAAATCAGTGCTGGTATCTGCGGCGGTTTATGCCACCTCCTCCTCCTCTTACGCAACCTCTACCTCGCAATTAGGAAGTGTGAGCAACATGTCGCCAGCAGTCGGTATCGCGTGGCGCGGCAGCACAGCGGTGGGCAAGCCTCAGCAGGTCGTGCTGAAACTAATCAGCTTAGGTGAAAAGAGGCACATGGCCCCCGAACTGTTGCAGGGTCTGACAGAGCAGACCGACCTCTGGCTTTTGCTGCTGAGCCTCCAACCGGGCATGGTCGTGTGTGACAATGGCCGTAACCTGGTGGCGGCTCTGCAGCTCGGCAGCCTCACACACGTGCCATGCCTGGCCCACGTCTTCAATTTGGTGGTTCAGCGGTTTCTGAAAAACTACCCCCACTTGTCTGACCTGCTCGGCAAGGTGCGCCGCGTCTGCTCACATTTCCACCACGGACGCTGCCACCCTAAGGACCCTGCAACATCGGTTTAATCTGCCAGAGCACCGACTGCTGTGCGACGAGCACACATGGTGGAATTCTACGCTGCACATGTTGGCCGGGCTGTATGAGCAGCGTAGAGCAATAGTGGAATACCAACTCCAACATGGGCGGCGTAGTGGTAGTCAGCCTCCTCAATTCTTTACCGAGGAGTGGGCCTGGATGGCAGATATTTGTCAGGTCCTCGGAAACTTTGAGGAGTCTACCCAGATGGTGAGCGGCGATGCTGCAATCATTAGTGTCACCATCTCGCTGCTATGCCTGCTGAGACGTTCACTGCAAAGCATAAAGGCTGACGCTTTACAGTTGGAACAGGAGATAGGGGATGAGAGTATGTCGCTTGATAGCCAGACCACCCTCATGTGTATATCTCAGCGTGTTTTGGAGGAGGAGCCGGAGGAGGAGGGGGAAGAGACAGCTGGGCACACTGCAGAGGGTACCCATGCTGCTTGCCTCTCATCTGTTCAGCGTGTATGGGCTGTGGAGGAGGAGGAGGATCCTGAAAGTCATCTTCCTAGTGAGGACAGCCATTTCTTGCGTACTGGTACCCTGGCACACATGGCTGACTTCATGTTATCTGAAATGATGGTCTAATATTTTCTTATTATTATTCCACTGTTGTTTAATAAAATGAGCAAATTTAATATTTAAATATCAAGGTCAGTTTAATCTGAAAAGCAATGCATATAAGTCGCAACTCCCATAGGAGCAGGGAGCCCATGCTCTTGTGCTTGCACTCAGGGATATGTAAGGGTTAATTAACAGGTGAAAATGTAATAAGATTACTATTTAAGGAAGGAAGTAACATATTGTGAATGAGGTGATCAAGACCTGAGAAGGTCGAAAAGCGTCCTCAGGACGTCTGTATTCTCCTTGTTATGATGGGCACATATTGAATAAAGAGAAAAGAAAGCTTTTATCTCTATGCATCCAAGCTCCTATCATTTAAATGTACTTGTGACTTCATGTTAGGCTGCCTTTCTCGTGACCCTAGCGTTAGACGCATTCTGGCCATTACGGATTACTGGGTGTACACCCTTCTCGACCCACGGTATAAGGAGAACCTTTCCACTCTCATTCCCGAAGAGGAAAGGGGTACGAGAGTGAACCAATACAACAGGGCCCTGGTGGAAAAAGTGATGCTAAACTTCCCATCTGACAGGGCTAGTGGCAGAAGGCGCAGTTCCGAGGGCCAAGTAGCAGGAGAGGCGCGGAGATCAGGCAGCATGTTCAGCGCAGGCAGGGGAACTCTCTCCAAGGCCTTTGCCAGCTTTAAGGCTCCCAAGCAAGACTGTGTCACCACTCCCCAGTCAAGGCTGAGTCGGAAGGAGCACTGTAAAAAGATGGTGAGGGAGTACGTAGCCGATCGTACCACCGTCCTCCGTGATGCCTCTGCTCCATACAACTATTGGGTGTCAAAGCTGGACACGTGGCACGAACTTGCGTTGTATGCCCTGGAGGTGCTGGCTTGCCCTGCCGCTAGCGTCTTGTCAGAGAAGGTGTTTAGTGCAGCTGGGGGAATCATCACGGATAAGCGTACCCGCCTGTCAACTGCCAGTGCCGACATGCTTACACTCATAAAGATGAACAAAGCCTAGATTTCCCCAGACTTCTCTTCTCCACCGGCAGAGAGCAGCGGAACCTAAAGATTCTTTTCGCTGCAACCACAGAAAAAATCATTCTCTATCACCGGAAAAAAAGGGGAAATTTGCTTTGTCAATCTCTCTCTGATATTAGTCCTCCTCCTCCTACTCCTCCTCCTGAAACATCATCTCATCATGCTATACTGCCAATTTTTCTGCAGCCCAAAAGGCTCTGCTTACAATTTTTTTCTAATTTTTCAAAGTTTCAAAAGTATTGATACTTTAACATAAACCATCTTTTTAACAGGGCTGCCTCCAGGCTCTGTTACAAATTAAGCAACAGCGAGCTGTATCTTTAAAAGATATTTATGGGTTTCACCTGCCCTCTCGGTTGAGCAATTTTTCAGGGGTACATTTGTACTCTCGCCTATACTGTTATCTAACTAATTTTTCCGGCCTTTGCCTACACTCATGGTACCCCAATGTTTCAGGAGTTCGTCTATACTCTTGCTACAGAAATTTTACTGGGGACTGACTATACTTCTGCTACACAAATGTTACAGGGGTCTGCATATACTTCTGCTACACAAATGTTACTGGGGTCTGACTATACTTCTGCTACAGAAATGTTACAGGGGTCTGACTATACTTCTGCTACAGAAATGTTACAGGGGTCTGCATATACTTCTGCTACATAAATGTTACTGGGGTCTGTCTAAACTTCAGCTACGGAAATGTTACAGGGGTCTGCCTATACTTCTGCTCCAGAAATGTTACTGGGGTCTGCCTATACTTCTGCTACAGAAATGTTACAGGGGTCTGCCTATACTACTGCTACAGAAATGTTACAGGGGTCTGCCTATACTACTGCTACAGAAATGTTACAGGAGTCTGCCTATACTTCTGCTACAGAAATGTTACAGGGGTCTGCCTATACCTTTGCTACAGAAATGTTACTGAGGTCTGCCTATACCTTTGCTACAGGAATGTTACAGGGGTCTGCCTATACTTCTGCTACAGAAATGTTACTGGGGTCTGCTTCTGCCTTTGCTACGGGAATGTTACAGGGGTCTGTCTATACTATGGGTGCACTAAGTCTTCCCATCGCGGTGTTTTACCTATCTGGCACAAATACACTGACTGACTAGGGCATGAATTGTGGGCTGAGGCCAAGGTCGTTGGCGGGGTGAAACTCTTCCATGGTTGGGCACTCTGATTTCTTCCTGTGTAATACCATCTTTGTGCACTGACAGCACAGGCGAGCCCAAGGAACTCAAAGACTTCCCCTTGCAGTGTTGAGCTATCTGTGTGGGGACACATGGATTTCCCATTGCTATGTAACTCAGGGCACCTTGGGCCACACAAGGTTTGCTGGGACCGAGCCTGACCCAGGGTCCGCTCACATACTTCCCACACAGACTATAGCAGGTCCTGGTCATGGTTTCTTGGCCTTGTAATGCTACCTCCTCCTCCAGCTTGGGGTCATGGGATCAGCACTGGGCAACATGTATTTTCTCTCGTGTTACCACAGTTATCCGCGACACTGGTTTGGGCCAAACAAGAGGAGCGCTACTGCATTAATGAGACGTTCACAGCTGCACTAGCATCAGAGTCCACTTGATGCCCACGATTGCTGAGGGTGTGGGCGGAGGCCTATGTCCTGGGGGAAATGCAACTGCGCCAGGTTGGACCCGTGGAACTTGTTCCTGGTTAATGCAGTCTTTGGAGCGCTGCAAGCAAACGTAACTGATTTAATGAGACGTTCACAGTTGCACTAGCATTGGAGTCCGCTTCATGCCCACGATTGCTGAGGGTGGGGGCAGAGGCCTATGTCCTGCGCGAAATGCAACTGCGCCAGGTTGGGCCCGTGGAACTTGTTCCTGGTTAATCCAGGCTTTGGAGCGGTGAAAGCAACTGCAACAAATTAAATGAGACGTTCACTGCTGTACTAGCATCGGAGTCCACTCTATGCCCGCGATTGCTGAGGGTTTGTGCAGAAGCCTATGTCCTCAGTGCAGTGAAAGTCTGCCATGTTTGGGCACTCTGATTTCTTCATGGTTCATGTCTTTGGGTTCCTTGGACTCACCTATGCTGTGGGTGCACACACACTTCCCATAGCAGATGCACTTATAAATAGACATGAGGGTGGTGTAGCTATGAAGCGAGCGTGTGGCATGAGGGCAGCTGAAGGCTGTGTAGGGAAATTTTTGTGTGCGCTGTGTATGCAGGGTCGTGCGGGGGGTTGGGCAGCATGTAACCCAGGAGAAGAGGCAGCGGTGTGTCCCGCAGGCAGTGATTGTGCTTGGTTGCAGGTAGTGTGGTGCTTAGCTAAGGTGTGCCTTGCTAATGAGGGTTTGACCTTAGTAAAAATTGTTAGGGGAGTGACGCCAGACTCTTGCCGGTATTGTGGCTTAATAGTGGGACCTGGGAGCCTCAGATGCAGCAATGCATGCTGCCTCTGCCCTTCCCTATCCATTTCTATGGTGTTTCCATGACTTTCAGATGTTTTCCAGAGTTGCACAAGTCATCAGCTATGCGGAGCATCGGTCCCATACAAAAATGACTTGAATGGGGTTCGTTACTCGAAATGAGCTCTCGAGCATTGCGGAAAGTTCGACTCGAGCAACGAGCACCTGAGCATCTCTAATAACAACCAATCACAGCGCAGCTTTCATGTTACCTCAGCAGTATACGAAATCACAAACAAAAAAATTACAGGGGAAGTCGGTGAATTTTTTTTATTTTTAATTCCGCCAGTATTACACAGACGACCTCCTCCATATATATATATATATATATAAATATATATCTATATATACACACACACACATATATACACAATATACATAGATACACACACATATATATTTAAATTCTTTTCTTGTCTAAAACAAAAATAAAAAACGGGCAACGCCGGGCAGTGCGTTTTGGTGGCACATACCCACATCCATACATAACCACACTTTCTCCCCCTCCACCCCTGGGGTAGTGGGGTGGTGTTACCCCACCAAATTTGTCCCAATGGGATGAGTTATATATGTACCACGTTTGGTTAAAATTGCTCCAGGCGTTCATGAGTTATGGCAGCACATCCATACATCCTATTTTATATATATATAGATTCACAGGGTACACCATTAATGTCCGGCAGGTGTGGCTCCCCAACGTAGGACCTGCATCTATACTCTGATAAAAAGTCCTCCAACACCCGGCCCACCTGGTGAGGTAGCTCTCTCCAATCACCTCTATGGCAGTCCACCAAGCACGCATGCTCAGCTCACTCCCATAAAAGTGAATGAACAGAGCTGTGACATGTGTGATTCTCCATCTGGATGCGGTGGCTTCCCCACAAGGCAGTTGGAGGACCTCCACGCTGGAGAGTTCTTTGGGTCCCGGAGGTGGGCCCTACAGCTAACGGACATTTATGGTATGTCTAAGATGGTAATACCCCTTTAAGCTCTCCAGTGCAAGGATCTTACACATAGCAGCCAAGATCTCTGCTTCCAAGACTCCTGTGAGTATAAGTTGGGGGGAGCTGAGATATTGAGGTCAATTTTTAGGTTTTGGCTGGAGGTTTGCTTTAATTACTTAATTTCTCGAAAACACATTTAGAAAATTTAACGTAGAAAAACCATTATTTTTATAAATACTTTGCTCATAAAAGTTAAGGGAACATACATATCACACATCAGATCTCGAGCAACAGAATATCAAGCCTTCTTCATGTCAGTCACATGTGCTCAGTGTGAACCTGCTCTTATCTGTGAAGAGAACATCGGCAGAGGCGGACCTGCCCATTCTGGTGTTCTATGGAGGTGGTCCAGTACACGAGGTGACCAAAAAAATGCACAATTCTGTGTGTATAGATATTGTTCTGACTATGTTCACTGTGTGGGATAAATAAGGTTTCTTTAATAGATCAGACTTTTATGGATGTGGCAATAACAAGTGTTTGTTTTTTCTATTATAAATACAGAAAGGGTTTTTTAAAAAACTCTACATACTTTATTGTTTACAATATATCTCTCTCTCCCTCATTACCCCCCGCTAACACCCGCTGCCCCCCCGAGCACGCTCGGACCAGTAAGCAGTTACTCGAGAAGAGCGATGCTCCCTCGAGTAACTGCTTTATCCGAGCGTGCTCGCTCACCTCTAGAGAATACAGAAGTCTACTGGAACAAGGCGGCGGAGCTTCTCATAGGACGGTGAGCTAACGGTCATACACTTGAAAGCTGCAAATAAGGAAGATGGAACAATACCTCTGCAGCGGCACCTATTGGAAGGCAACATTCCTGCAAGTCAATGTCAGACTCTTTATACAAGCCTTATAACAATGACTGGGAATTGAAGTGGCACAGTATATTTTTCCTGGTCCATCTGAAAGAATGAATCTATAGTTACCAACACCATTAACCCCTTAGTGACGGCCCCATCGGGATTCTACGTCCTGCCTGAGTGGGCTTTAATCCTAGAAGACGTAGAATTATGCGTCCTCTTAGGATTCTTGCCCCTCAGGCTCTGGACGTGACAGCTCCATGCTGTCGGTGCCCGCAGGTAGCCGACAGCATGGAGCTGTCATCCCGGGCTGCGGGCAGCCCCCCCCCCCCGGCAATGCGATCAGCGCTATGCAATGGATGCCATTCACACGACATCTGTGTTTGCGTCTGTAATGCCCCTCCAGCAGTTTGAAAACACCATGCGTTTTTTCCACCCCACCGATAACACGCAAATTCCCCCCAGAAATGACCCCGAGTACGATCGCTTGTCCAAGTTGAGGCCCCTTATTATTTTATTAAAAGAATCTTTTAAAACCATTTATACCCCAGAGAAAAATTTGGCGGTGGACGAGTCTCTTGGATGAGTTTTAAAGGCCGTCTATCCTTTCGCCAATACATTCAATCGAAACGCGCTAGATATGGCGTCAAACTTTATAAAATTTGTGAAAGCGCAACCGGATATACATCCGATTTTTTTTTTTTTTATGAGGGCAGAGACCGCCACCTAAATCCCCCCAACTGTCCTGAAAATATCGGCGTAAGTGGGAAAATCGTGTGGGAGCTTGTGCGCCCATTTTTAAATAAAGGGTACCACATATATATGGACAATTATTATACGAGGATCCCCCTTTATAAGGCATTACATGACGCAGACACAGGTGCCTGCGGAACTGTGCGCAAAAATATGGTGGGATTCCCACAATCCCTGGCGTCCAGACGCGTGGACAGAGGAGCATCTTACGCGCTCGCAAACGACCCCTTACTAGCCATAAAGTGGTGTGACAAAAAAGATGTTTATATGTTGTCCACCGTTCACACAGAAGTCTGCGTTGCAGTAAGGGAGAGGGGGGCTGCAACGCAGAAAATAAAACCGGTCTGTGTGACGGATTATAACAAATTTATGGGGGGGGGGGGTCGATTTTTCCGACCAGGCTCTACAGCCATACCTGGTAAAAAGAAAGACGCGAGCGTGGTATAAGAAGGTAGCGATCTACTTAATACAGATCGCTACCTATAACGCACACGTTATTTATAAGTCATCTGGGGGCACGATAAGCTTCCTCCAGTTCCAGGAGGAGCTCATTGAACATCTTCTATTTGAGACCACTGCACCTTAAAATGCATTGCAATCTGAGGAGGTGCGAAGGCTCACAGAACGCCATTTTATGCACCCCATCCCTGAGACTCCGGGTAAAAAATACGCTCAAAAAAGGCGTCGCGTCTGCACCAAGCAAGGGAGGAGGAGGGATACGTGATTTTATTGCCCCATGTGCCCATCCCACCCTGGCCTTTGTAATTACCCCTGTTTCAAAATTTATCATACCGTTTTACATTAGTAGTTTTATTTTTTTAATTTCTTTATCACTTATGCCGCCCTATAATTTATTGTCCTGAAACGCCAAAAGGAGGGGGGTGGGGGTTCTTTTTAGGGAGTCATTTTTATTTAGTTGCGCCCTGAAATCCAATAGGTTGTCCCTCCATTATAGGCCTAGCAATGTGTCCTGTATGCAGATTGTGGCTATAATAGGGGTATTGCTGAACACAGAACAACTAGCGCTATAAAATTTGGGGTACGTCTCCCCAGTTTTCCCTGCTTAAAGTAAAGAAAACTGTCATGAAAATGACAAATTTATGAAAAAAAATGAAATTGTATTTATTTTTCACTTGCGTTATAATAATTTTTGCAAAAAAGTGTGGAGTCGAAATACACAGTACACCCCTAGATGAATTCGTTAAGGGGTCTAGTTTTTCAAATGGGGTCATTTGTGGGGTCCCTGTATGGTTTTGGTCGCTCAAGGGCTCTACCAGTGTGCTATGGGGCCTAAAAAGACTTCAACCAAAATTTCTGTTCCTTTTATTTTGGGCCCCGTTGTGCATCCAGACATAAGACTAGGGCCACTTAGGCTATGTTTCTGAATACAGAACAAACGGGGGTATCCATTTTGGGGTGCAAGTCGGCATTCATATGTGCGCTGTACAAAAAACCTTTCTATTAAAATGACACAATTAGCTAAAAAATCAAAATTGTGATTTTGTTCCTTCTGCTTTACTCAAATTCATTCAAAAATTGTGGAGTCAAAATACACAGTACACCCCTAGATGAATTCATTAAGGGGTCCAGTTTTTAAAATGGGGTCATTTGTGGGGGTTCTCAATGGTTTTGGCAGTTTAATGATTCTACAAGTGAGCAATGAGGCCTAGAATTTATTCAGTTGTGCCCTGAAATCCATGGTGTTCTCTCCATTACAGGCTTCACCATGTCTCCAGTTAGCAGATTGGGGCTACAATGGGTATGTTTCTGTTACACGGGACAAACAGGGGTATTCATTTTGGGGTGCAAATCTTCATTCATACGTTCACTGCACAAAAAAACTTTTTATTACCAGGACACAATTGCCAAAGAAATTATAACAGATTTTTTTTCTTCTGCTTTGCTTGAATTCATTCAAAAACTGTGGGGTCAAAATGGTCAGTACACCCCTAGATAATTTCTTTAAGGGGTCTAGTTTTCAAAATGTGGTCATTTGTGGGGGTCCTCAATGGTTTGGGCCGCTCAAGAGCTCTACAAGTGTGCTATGAGGCCGAAAAGGCCTTTAAGGAAAATTTCTGCTCTGAAAGCCACAGACTACTCCCTTCATTTTGGGCCCTGTTGTGCATCGAGACATAAGATTAGGGCCACAATGGGTATGTTTCTGAAAACAGGACAAACAGGGGTATCCATTTTGGGGTGTCACTCCTTATTCTCATGTGCACTATAGAAAAAAAATATGTCTTTAAAATGACATATTTGCAAAAATGTGAATTTTTATTTTTTCTCTTCTAAATTGCATTAAAGGGGTTGTCCCGCGCCGAAACGGGTTGTTTTTTTTTTCAATAGCCCCCCCCCCGTTCGGCGCGAGACAAACCCGATGCAGGGGTTTAAAAAAAAAAACGGATAGTACTTACCCGAATCCCCGCGCTCCGGTGACTTCTTACTTACCTTGCGAAGATGGCCGCCGGGATCTTCACCCTCGGTGGACCGCAGGCCTTCTGTGCGGTCCATTGCCCATTCCAGCCTCCTGATTGGCTGGAATCGGCACACGTGACGGGGCGGAGCTACGAGGAGCAGCTCTCCAGCACGAGCGGCCCCATTCAGAAGGGAGAAGGCCGGACTGCGCAAGCGCGTCTAATCGGGCGATTAGACGCTGAAAATTAGACGGCACCATGGAGACGGGAACGCCAGCAACAGAGCAGGTAAGTAAATAACTTCTGTATGGCTCATAATTAATGCAGGATGTATATTACAAAGTGCATTAATATGGCCATACAGAAGTGTATACCCCAACTTTGTTTCGCGGGACAACCCCTTTAACTCCTGGAAAAAAAACAGTGCAGTCAAAATACTCATGACCCCCCTCAGTGAATACATTAAGGGGTGTAGTTTTTAAAATGGGGTCATTTGTGGTGGTATCTATCATTCTGACACCTATGAGCCTTTGCAATCTTGGCTTGGTGCAGGAAAACAAACTGTTTCTCAAAATGCTGAAAAGTAATGTTAAATTTGTATGTCTCCTAAATGGTTAAAAAAACACGAAAGTTTTTCAAATGTGCATCCAGAATAAAAATAAACTGATGGAAATATATACCTTAGCAAAAATTTGTAAAGTATGTTTGCACATATTTGCGTAATTACAGTTGAAAATGTGAAAAATTGACAATTTTTTCAACATTTGCCCAATATTGGCACTTTTAATAAATATTCATAAATACTATCAATCTGTTTTTTTCACCTATATGAAGTACAACATGTGGCGAAAAAACAATGTCAGAATCACTTGGATATATAAAGCCTTTACGGAGTTATGCTATGTTAAGTGACACGTCAGATTTTCAAAATTTGGCTGCGTCACTAAGGCGCAAACAGGCTTCGTCACTAAGGGGTTAAACACACCATCTAGACAGCCCTGCTTACTTTTTTGAACCATGCCTCCATCTGCCCGGACAGCAGCACAGCTCCGATCCTGCAAAAGGCAGCCAATGGGTGGGCATATGACGGAAACCTGATAATCAGCGCCTCCATTGATACGCGCTGAGCATGCACCAGTTTCCTTCCTACACAAGTCTTGCACGGCCGAGTGTCAACATGCAATGTTGATGGACAGAGTGGTTTCATATGCCCCTCCATCAGCAGACATCTGAGGGACGGGAGTGGTGGGACTGTCTAGGCCACATGTGTCAAACATGAGGCCCGCGGGCCGAATCCGGCCCGCTGCCTCATGTTATGTGGCCCGTGGCGTGCCGACGCCGCTCAACAATGAAGCAATTACCAGCTGTGCAGCCGGGATCCTCCTCCCCTGAGTCCCCTGCTCTTCAGTTCTGCAGCAGAGGACTCAGGGAGGAAGCGTACTGGGTGCACACACTGACGTCAGTGTGTAGCCGGGCTCAGCGCGAGCAGAAGGAGAGCAGCGCTGACTGCAGGGAGGAGGGAAGTATATTGGTTGGGGGAGGGTTAATATTACTGCTGCGGGGGGGGGGGGTTAATATTGGTACTGGAGGGGTTAATATTACTGCTGCTGGGGAGGTAAATATTACTGCTGCTAGGGGGCGGTTGATATTACAGCTGCTGGGGCAGGGGTAATATTACTGCTGCTGGGGGGGGTGAATATTACTGCTGGGGGGTTAATATTACTGCTGCTGGGAGAGGGGTTGAAATTACTGCTGCTGGGGGAGGGTAATATTACTTTCTGGGGGAGGTTAATATTACTGCTGCTGGGGGGGTAATATTACTGCTGCTGGGGGGGTAATATTACTTTCTGGGGGGGGGTTAATATTACTGCTGCTGGGGGGGAGTTAATATTACTGCTGCTGAGAGGGGTATGATATTACTGCTTCTGGGGGAGTAAGATTACTGCTGCTGGGGGAGGGGTAATATTACTGCTGCTGGGGGGTTTGTATTACTGCTGCTGGGGGGGGGGGTAATTTTACTGCTGGGGGGTGGTTAATATTACTGCTGCTGGAGGGGGGTTGATATTACAGCTGCTGGGGGGGTTGATATTACTGCTGCTGGGGGAGGGTAATATTAATTTCTGGGGGGGTTAATATTACTGCTGCTGGGGGGGAGTAATATTACTGCTGCTGGGGGGGAGGTAATATTACTGCTGCGGGGTGGGGTTAATATTACTGATGCTGGGGAGCGGTTGATATTACTGCTGCTGGGGGGGTTGATATTACTGCTGCTGGGGGGGTAATATTACTTTCTGGGGGGGGGTAATATTACTGCTGCTGGGAGGGGGGTTAATATTACTGCTGATGGGAGGGGGGTTCATATTACTGCTGCTGCTCGGGGGGTGATTTTACTGCTGCTGGGAGGGGGTTAATATTGCTGCTGGGGATGATGTTGTTGAGGGGTTATTACTAGTGAGGGGGTATATATTACTGTGCGGGTCACTATTACTACTGGGGCCACTGTGGGGGGTCGTTATTACTACTGGAGCCACTGTGGGATACCTTGTTACTACTGGGGCCACTGTGAGATAGCCTGTTACTACTGGGGCCACTGTGGGATACCCTGTTACTACTGGGGCCACTGTGGGGCTCGTTATTACTACTGGGGCCACCGTGAGGCTCGCTATTACTACTGGGGCCACTGTGGGGCTTCCTATTACTAATAGGGCCATTATGGGTGTCAATATTTTTTACTGGGGCCACTGTGGGGGTCAATATTTTTACTGGGGCTACTATGGGGGTCACTATTACTACTGCGACTACTATAGGGGTCATTATTAGGGCTCGTTCACACCGGCGTAATCGTATTTCGGTCGCACAAAATTGCGCAATCGAAAATCGCTTATGCCTGCATATTTGGGCACGCAAAAAAGAAAGCAGATGGACCCACTAAAATGGTGCGCAAATATGCAGTGAGTACATAGATTTCCTGCGCATTCAACACGTATTTGCGCGGCCCATTCACTTCAATGGCCTATTGAGGTGCATAGTGCGTAACAGAATAGATCATACTGTGTGAAAATATAAATCATGTGAATGACTTATTAAAATCAATGGCTTCTACTCACTGCATATTATGTACGCAAATACACTTGTGTGAACGAGCCCTTACTATACTGTTCTACAATCGGCCCTTTGAAGGTCACCATAAGCCCGATGTGGCCCTCCGTGAAAATGAGTTTGACACCCCTGGTCTAGGCAAAAGATAATGTGTCTGCAGAAGGTAATTTATCAGCACAGAGCTCCTCAAGACTTTACATTAGTATCTTACCCATATTGCCATCAACTAATCTCCTGAACTAATCATATGGAAGGTGGCTGAGCCCTTCAAGGAAACAATACTAATGTAATAGGAAATGAACACCACTAAGGGGCAGTAGCAAGAAACCTGCTGGAGGAAATCCTGGCGCATTCCCCTTGTTAGGGCTCATGTACTAATTATATGGAAGGTGGCTGAGCCCTTTAACCCCTTAATGATGCGGCCTGTTTTTTTTTTCCATTTTCGTTTTGTTCTCCCCCTTTAAAAAAAATCGTAACTCCTTTATTTATCCATCGACGTTGCTGTATGAGGGCTTGTTTTTTGCGGTTGTATTTTTCAGTGGTGCTATTTAATGTACCACATAATGTACTGAAAAACATTTAGAAAATTCTAAGTGGAGTAAAATGAAAAAAAAAAAAGACATTCCGCCATCTTTCAGTGCGTCTTGTTTCTACGGTGCACAAACTGCAACAAAAATGACATGATAACTTTATTCTGTGGGTCGGTAGGATTACTACGATGCAAAACTTGGGGCAGAGGTGCTAGTCAAAGTCAAGACTGAAGATTCTATTAAGTTTGTATTGCTGCCCGCTTCTGTCTTATGCAGCTGCTGTTCCAGCCTGAGATCTTCAAGCAGATAGACTTCCATCATGTTTGTGTAAAGAATGAATGGATGTTGCTGGCAATTCCTCGTCCCACCATGGCCTCCAAGTCCCTGAAAGAGGCATTAGAAAGTCCCTGGATGTTGGGATAATACTGGAGGAGCTGCAGTGCCTTCACCCGTCCCACGGCAGGAATCCTCTGTACAGTCTGCGGAATGCTGGCTTCAGAAAGATAGCAGTGCTTCTTGCCAATAAAAGGGTTACTGCCCCCTTCTTGGCTTTGCTCTTGTACCTGTGGTGGTCATATGATCCAGTTTGTATTCAGTGGTGCTGGCATCTCCATTTCTGCACTGGGTCACTAAGCGTGGAGTTTTCTTCCTCTCTCTTGTTTTTGGGGACATCATAGAAGGACCCGGCTGGTCGGTTCATTTCACTAAAGAAGCCAGCGCTGTTCCATCGCTGCATCAGCCATAACAAGGGGGCTGTTGAACAGTCAGCCCCACTGTGATGTCACCGAAAAGGAGTGGAGTGTTGCAATGTCTCTCAGGGTGTAGGGTCGGCAACGGCACTCTGGACTCCAAAAGTGCATAAAACCTTACTTCAGTCTTTATTTAAGGTGTGCTCCAGGGAACAAAGAAAAGTCCGTGCAGACAACAGATGCAACGCTGCACCATGCAGGGTGCTTGGATGGATTCCTCCTCAGCTGTTAGACACTGACTCGCTGGAGCTGCAGTCTTTTATGCTCCAGTAACGGGGTCAGTGCCTACAGCTGACCTTCCTGAGAAATAGGGTGAAGTTGTGGACTGGACTGCCCACCTGTCCAGACTAAAAGCATGGGAGGGAGATATACTCAATCCACAACTTCACAGTTTAACTGCCTACATATCCCGCCTTCTTCTCCAGACCGGAGGGCTGGGTCTTCTTGGTGATCAGACAATGCACCCTAGACAGTGCATCAGCATTACCTTGTGACTTGCCAGGTCTATATTCGAGGGTGAACTTGAAGTTCTTAAGCGAAAGAAACCATCTCGTCACCCTCGCATTCTTTTCCTTATTTTGTTTCATCCAGGTAAAGGGGGCATGGTCTGACACCAATCTGAACTCTCTCCCAAGAGATATTACCTCAATGTTTCCAGTGCCCATTGTACTACTAAACATTCACATTCAACTATAGTGTAATTCTTCTCCGCAGGAGATAGCTTGCAGCTTAAATACAGTAATGGATGTTCTTCCCCATTTAGGGACTGGGACAACACTGCACCCAACCCTACATTATAAGCATCCGTCTGCACAATAAACTCTTTTGAGAAGTTGGCCGTGATCAATACTGGCTGTTGGCAAAGAGCAAACTTTAAACTTTGAAAGGCCTGCTTGGCCTCGGTTGTCCATGCCACCATTACCAACTTTTCCCCTTTCGTCAAGTCCGTAAGTGATGCTGCAATAGAGGCAAAGTTAGGCACAAAGCTACTATAGTACCCGATCATTCCTAAAAGGGTTCTGACCGTTTTTTTGGTTAAAAGTCTAGGCCGTGCCTTTATGGCTTCTACCTTGTTGACCTGAGATTTAATGACAGCATGGCCAATAACATAGCCAAGGTACTTGGTTTCCTCCAGGGCCAGTGCACATTTTTCAGGGTTTAAGGTTAAACCTACCCCTTTTATGGCATCCATGACCGCCTGTACCTTCCCAAGGTGACTCTCCCAATCGGTACTATAGACTACGACATTGTCTACATACGCGGCAGAATACTTACGGTGAGACCTCAAAATCCGATCCATTAACCTTTCGAAAGGTAGCAGGCGCGCCATGTAAACCAAATGGCATGTCTTTGTACTGAAACAAGCCCTCTGGGGTTGAGAAGGCTGTTTTCTCTTTGGCCTTGTCAGTCAGAGGTATTTGCCAGTACCCTTTGGTAAGGTCAACTGTGGTGATATATCTGGCATTACCCAGTCTCTCAATTAATTCATCAACCCTGGGCATGGGATATGCATCAAATTTGGAGCTTTCGTTTAACTTCCTGAAATCATTGCAAAACCTCCAAGTACCGTTTGGTTTGGAAACTAACACAATGAGGCTTGACGACTCGCTTTTTGATTCCTCTATCACCCCTAAATCTAGCATGCGCTTAACCTCAGCAGAAACTGCTTCCCTACATGCTTCTGGAATCCTATACGGTTTTAAGTTTACCTTCATCCCGGGTTCAGTTATGATATCATGTGTTATGACGTGTGTACGACCTGGCAGGTCAGAGAATTTGTCTCTGTTTTTTTGCAGGAACTCTTTTGCCTCCTACTGTTGGCACACCGAGAGGGCCTCACCTACTCTAACATTGGGCACGGAGGGCTGTGACCTATCCCTCCTGATGCTTGAGGTAGCCAAAGCCTCTCTATCCTTCCAGATTTTTATTAAATTAACATGGTACACCTGATACGGCTTCCTTTTTCCCGGCTGGTGCACTCTATAGTTTACGTCGCCTACCTTCTCAACGATTTCATAGGGACCCTGCCATCTAGCAAGGAATTTACTCTCTACAGTAGGCACCAAGATGAGAACTCGGTCACCGGGACTAAAAGTTCTCACCCTGGCAGAACGATTGTAGACTCTGCTTTGGGCCTCCTGCACCCTCTGCAAGTGTTCCCTGACAATGGGCATTACAGTATTAATGCGGTCCTGCATCTGAGCCACATGCTCTATGACGCTCCTATAGGGAGTAGACTCGGTCTCACAGGTTTTTCTGGCTATATACAACAACCCTCTAGGGTGCCGACCATATAGCAACTCAAATGGCGAGAAGCCTGTGGTACCTGCGTATGGAGAACATGAGATAAGGTAAGAGACAGTCCCAGTCCTGACCATCTTTCTCTACTACCCATTTTAGCATTTGCTTCAGGGTCTTATTGAACCTCTCCACCAACCCATCCGTCTGAGGGTGGTATACCGAGGTTCGTATGTGATCAATTTTAAAGAGTTAGCACAATTCTTTCGTTACTTTGGACATGAACGGGGTCCCTTGGTCCGTGAGGATTTCCTTGGGAAAACCTCTTCTGAGAACATAAGGGATAACTCTCGTGCAATGTTTTTGGCAGTAGAGCTTTTTAAGGGATTGCCCAGGGTATCGAGTGGCATAGTCTAACACGACCAAAATGTACTGATGCCCTCTAGCCGACTTGACTATGGGACCCACTAGATCCATTCCAATTCTTTCAAAGGGAACCTCTATAATCAGGAGAGACACTAGGGGACTGTGGAAGTGCGACACAGAACCAGTGCTCTGACAGGTGGGGCACGACTCACAGTACGCTTATGTCTTTGTACACCCCTGGCCAGAAGAACCTTTGAAGAATTCTATCCTGTGTTTTGTCAGCTCCTAAATGTCCCCCAAATACATGATTATATGCCAAGTCTAGCACCTTGCGCCTGTACGGCCTTGGCACGACCAACTGTTCCACCACTTTCCCACTTATTTTTGTTACTCTATACAACAAGTTATTATTCATGGAAAAATGGGGGAACCGTTGGTTAGAACCAGGTTCCTGTAACACACCATTTATCACTACGACATTTGCATTGATAAGAGTGGGGTCCCTTAACTGGGCTGTCCCAAAGTTCCGAGGTGCATCCTCTAGATCGGACACATCCTGAACCATAGGGTAGACTTCCTCTTCAGCATCATCTACAGCCAAAACCTGTAAAGGAAAAGTTACATTCTCTGGCTCAACGTCCATATTTTCTCCGCTATCCTGCGGAGGTGTAAGGTCCGCTGGGTTTGCGCCAGTCTCTTTGAAAGGGACTATCATTTTTCCCCACAAGTCCCTGAACACAGGAAAATCACACCCCAATATCACACTGTGCATTAACCCTTTTGAGAACACCTACATCGTTGGTCACAATTCCGACATGAGTTTCAAAGGATATACCCTTGTATCACTGTGTATACATAACACACTTAGGTGCTTACCTGGTATGAAGCCTTCTGCTACCAGGCTAGCATGCACTAAGGTGGCCAGGCTACCCGAGTCCAGCAGAGCCTCCACAGAATGGTGGTTTACACTTATGTGACACAGTTGTGGCTCAGTCTCTAGTCTCTGTGAGGCATTGCAAATAGGGCTTGCGAACAACGACCGGTGCCAAGCAACGTCACACTCCATAGGCTCATTAGTCATAGGGCATTGAGCCAACACATGCCCGAGTCCCTGGCATCTCCAGCACCTCAAAAGCCCTGGTTTCTTTAGCTAGAAAACTGGTTGGGGCTATCAGAGCCTTTCAACTCCAACTGTGCCCCATCTGGTGGTCCGACCTACTTCCCACCATGCCAGAGCTTTCCTCCGGCATCTAGTGGTCTCTTACCCCGTGTAGGTCTGGAACTTGTAGCGGGGGTGTGGACGGAATTGATGCCCCGGAGGTATTTCTCAGTCGCAGTGTAGCGGTCGATCAGATCTACCAGCTGGTTAGCATCCTTGGGTCCTCCATGGCTGACCAAGCGTTGCAGATCTGCCGGCAGGGCACAGGTATACTGATCCACCACGACCTTAACGATTATCTGGGCGGATGTGCAAACATCCGGTTCCAGACATTTCTTTAACAGATGGTACAGGTCAAACATTTGCGACCAGGCTGATTGGTCGGACCTGTAGCTCCAATTATGTACTCTCAGACCCTGGACCACCATCGTAACACCCAGACAAGCCAGGATCTCTGCTTTTAACCTGGCATAGTCGGTTACCTCGTGCGCACTGAGGTCGTGGTACGCCTTCTGTGGTTTCGCAGTGAGGAACGGTGCTAGAAACTTGACCCACTCAGCCTTGGAGAGTTTCTCTCAAATATCGTCAGATAGGTCTCAATGTCATCAGGTGTCATTTTTTGTAAAACATTTCGCACAGTCTCTCTGGGCCTAGCTGCGGTCGGAGATTTTTCTTTCCGTAAGGCAGTATGCTTTAGGAGGACATCCGTCAGCTGATACAACTGTGCCAATAACTCCTCCATAGCTGGTGTTGGTGCTTGCATTGCAATTGCGGTCATTACCCAGGACATGCATCAGGTGCCGTGCCATTGCCCTTAGTTGTCAGGATTGCTGCCCGCATCCAAAAACAATATGTTGCAATGTCTCTCAGGGGGTGGGGTCGGCAACGACACTCTGGACTCCAAAAGTGCATATCTTCAATTTTTATTTAAGGTGTGCTCCAGGCAACAAAGAAAAGCAACACAAAAGTCCGTGCAGAAAACAGATGCAACGCTGCACCACGCAGGGTGCTGAGGTGGATTCCTCCTCAGGCTGTTAGACACTGACTCCCTGGAGCTGCAGTCTTTTATGCTCCAGTAACGGGGTCAGTGTCTACAGCTGAGCTTCCTGAGAACTAGGATGAAGTTGTGGACTGGACCGCCCCCCTGTCCAGACTAAAAGCCTGGGAGGGAGATATACTACATCCACAACTTCACCCTTTAACTGCCTAGAGGAGGTATAAAGACCACACAACATGACTCGATGTTGGCTCCGTGCTAGAAGCAGAGGTGCCGATATCACTGGATTGGTTAAGTATTTCCCTCTTCAGATATTCCCTTTAAAAGCACTTTACCCAGTGGTTTCACAAGTGGAATAAAGGCTGGATATAAAGGGAGTGTTTATCAGGACTTGCATGCTAATGACTTTTCCGCAGCAACAGTCGTCCGTATCAGATTTGTGGGGTTCCAACTCCTGGTACCACCGCTGATCAGTTGTTTGAAAGGGTGGCAGACTCTTCATTGTGTACCAGGCACAGTGCCGTACATTGTGTAGCGGCGGCGCCTGGTATTTCAGTTCAATCCCATTCACTTGAATGGAACAGTGCCGTAGGAAGGATGCGTGTCTGGTAAAAGTGATGTCGCAGGTTTGAAGGAAAAGCTGCAGCACTGGCATGCAATGCCAGCTGCATAAACCTACATACAACAATCTCCCCTAGTGGTGGCTGCTAGTAGAAAGAGATATACTGCCCCATCAGTGGGGAAGTAACAAATTGGGTACAGTGCAGCAGGAGAGCAGCTAAAGGAAATCAAAAGGTGAAAACTCCCAGCGGTGCTGTACTTGGGCAAGACTAAGAACTTTTGTGCTTCATGAGTGCAACTCAGGATAATCAGCAAAATGCGTCTTGTCTGGAGATCTGTCATTCTTTTAACATCTTAGTAACATTGCAAATGCATGGACTTATACAAATGCGGGTGATGTAGGGTGGGCACTTTGGCAGATGTGAACTGTGCCGCTAGTACTATGATCAGGACGATGCCATGCTCGCCATTCCACCTGCTGCAAAACAGGAAGACTATTTTCAATAATGTGATTGCTTAATCATTAGCGGACCTTCGATTTATAAACATTGAGAACCTCTTTATGTATTTTGGTCTCTGCACATCATTCTTTTATTGTATATAATAGCTTACAGAATTACTGATATGACATTTGCCCATTGATGATATATCTGTTGGTTTCCTATCTCAGCTTTTCCCTATATACAGTATGTCCTCTCTCATCTGTTTCATTCACCTTAAAGTATTATCACCCCAACCTCAAATTACAACCAGTGTCTGAATAACACCTCCCAACAGTTACTGAATAAAAACCACACTATATAAAGAACAATACCGCCATACAGTGAGCATATAGAGGTAGATCCCAGTTATGCAGACCATAGAAATGATTATAGGACATTTACCTCTTATTAAAGAGCTGCGGAATAAGTTGGCATCATACAAATAAATATCACAGATAACGTCTTCTCTAACTGGAGTCCTTCGCCTTCCACTTTTCTGACTCATCTCTATAGAGTTTACTACACACTCATGCTGAAAGAGCGGGACATAAACTTTGAATTACAATTGCTGTCCTGCTCCTGGTAGCACAGGGGCACAGTGGCAGTGCCCACAGGATCACAGAGCCGTGACTGCATGGCACAAGCAAGAATAGTTGATGATGTTGAACTGCTGAGTACTAATTCATCTACCATAAAATATTTACATTATATATATCATTAAAAATAATCAAATAAAAAAAAAAAAAAAATATATATATATACTAGCTAATATACCCGGCTTTGCCCCAGTTTATTTGGTACTGGTATTTATCTGGTGTTCACACGGAAAATCTTATGAAGTCGTGGTTACTTTAGAGATACCAAGAGAAAAAATATATTCACCATTTTGCATGTTTTTTTGCGTTACCCAGGAAACACCACGTGAAGGTAACCATGCGACAATTCCTTTATATTAAATGACATCAGGAAGTGAGAGAATTAGATTACGTACATAAAAATTGGGTGCTAATTCTTTTGCGATTAGAATTGAATAATCGAGTTGGGACCCATTAGCTTTTTCTATTTATGAAATATTCAAACTTGTGCCAAATTTCAAGTTTCTAGGACATCGAGAAGTGAGAGAATTAGATTACGTACGTAAAATTTGGACACATTCTTTTGCACTTAGAATTAAATAATCGAGTTGGGACCCATTAACGTTTCCTACTTATGACATAATCAATGCTCATGCTAAATTTCATGTTTCTATGACATCAGGAAGTGAGAGAATTATATCACATACATAAAATTTGGACGCTAATTCTTTTGCACTTAGAATTGAATAATTGAGTTGGGACCCATTAACTTTTCCTATGTATGACATAATCAATGCTCGTACCAAATTTCAAGTTTCTATGACATCGGGAAGTGAGAGAATTAGATTAAATATGTAAAATTTGGACGCTAATTCTTTTGCGCTTAGAATTGAATAATCGAGTAGGGACCCATTAATTTTTCCTACTTTGAACATAATCAATGCTCGTGCCAAATTTCATGTTTCTACGACATCGGGAAGTTGGAGGACTAGTGGAGAGTCAGTCAGTGAGGGCTTTCGTCTTTATATATCTATATATATAAAATTGAATGTATGTCTGTCTGCGTGCGTGTCTGCGTGTCTGTTTGTCCTTTATGCGCTACTACACCATTCATCCGATCGCCATGAAACTTTGGGAAGTTGTTAAGTACACTCCTGGGAAGATTATAGGCATAGTACAAATATCCTACGATAAATGGCGCGCGCGCGAGCGTCGTCGAAAGTTACACCCCCCCCCACGTAGATCGAATAAGTAAGCCACCTGCTATTGTGATGTCATCACTGATGTCATCAACATCGGACGCCCTTGAACATGCCCCAACATGTTCTATAAAGCTGCATTGTGATGTCATTAAGGCTGTATTATGACACGTACAGCTTGGAACCACTAGAGCACGCCAGCCAATTACCATTGGAGTTGGAAGTGGGTAAACAAGTACTAGGATATCTTCCTAAGAAGCCACAGCAGCCGGATAAATTGTATGTTCCACCCAACGGCTATTTTATTCAGCCCGCAAGGGGGAAGCAGCGGCCTACAAAATCTCATTCAGGTAGGTAGGTTCAGTTCTTGGAGGTTGGGGAATGCTTATGGGCAAGGCCTTATGTCTCATCCCAACTTAATTCTCTCACTTCCCAATGTCATAGAAACTTGAAATTTGGCACGAGCATTGATTATGTCATAAATAGGAAAAGCTAATGGGTCCCAACTCGATTATTCAATTCTATGCGCAAAAGAATTAGTGTCCAAATTTTACGTACGGAATGTAATTTTCTCACTTTCCGGTGTCATAGAAACGTGAAATTTGGCACGAGCATTGATTATGTCATAAATAGAAAAAGTTAATGGGTCCCAACTCGATTATTCAATTCTATGCGCAAAAGAATTAGCGTCCAAATTTTACGTACGGAATGTAATTTTCTCACTTTCCGGTGTCATAGAAACGTGAAATTTGGCACGAGCATTGATTATGTCATAAATAGGAAACGCTAATGGGTCCCAACTCGATTATTCAATTCTAAGCGCAAAAGAGTTAGCGTCCAAATTTTGCGTACGGAATGTAATTTTCTTACATAGAAACTTGAAATTTGGCACGGGCATTGAATATGTCACAAATAGGAAACGCTAATAAGTCCCCACTCGATTATTCAATTCTATGCGCAAAAGAATTAGCGTCCAAATTTTACGTACGGAATCTAATTTTCTCGCTTCCCAATGTCATAGAAACTCGAAATTTGGCACGAGCATTGAATATGTCATATATAGGAAAAGCTAATCGGTCCCAACTCGATTATTTAATTCTATGCACAAAAGAATTAGCGTCCAAATTTTATGTACGGAATCTAATTTTCTCGCTTCCCAATGTCATAGAAACTCGAAATTTGGCACGAGCATTGAATATGTCATATATAGGAAAAGCTAATCGGTCCCAACTTGATTATTTAATTCTATGCGCAAAAGAATTAGCGTCCAAATTTTACGTACGGAATCGAATTCTCTCGCTTCCCAATGTAATAGAAACTCGAAATTTGGCACGCGCATTGATTATGTCATAAATAGGAAAAGTTAATGGGTCCCAACTCGATTATTCAATCTTAAGTGCAAAACAATTGGCGTCCAAATTTTATGTACGGAATCGAATTTTCTCGCTTCCCGATGTAATAGAAACTTGAAATTTGGCACGAGCATTGATTATGTCATAAATAGGAAAAGTTAATGGGAAGTTGTTGAGTACACTCCAGGGAAGATTACTGGCATAGTACAACTATCCTACGATAGGTGGCGCGCGCGTGCGAGCGTCGACAGTTATGCCCCCCCAAACAAAGATCGTTTGATTTCCATCTCAAGCACAAAAGCAAAAGGCATTACGAGCAACGGGATGCGTGTTCAACTACAAAATGATGCATCCGCCGAACGTATCACAAAACAATTCCTGGATATTGAGAATGCTGAGGTAAAATAAAAGCTGCGCTGTGATTGGTTGCTATATATTATACCGCTGAGGTAAAATGAATGCTGCGCTGTGATTCGTTGCTATTTTTTATATTGCTGAGGCAGAATAAAAGTTGCGCTGTGATTGGTTGTTATTTCTCTTACTGCTGACGTAACATGAAACCTGCACTGTGATTGGTTGTTATATTTTATACTGCTAAGGTAACATATAAGCTGCGCTGTGATTGGGTGTTATATATTATAAAGCTGAGGTAACATGAAAGCTGCGCTGTGATTGGTTGTTATATATTATACCACTGAGGTAACCTAAAAAAGCTGCGCTGTGATTGGTTGTTATCTATATATATAAAAACGAATGTATGTCTGTCTGTCTTCGCAGCAACGCGCGACGGGTAAGCTAGTATATATATATAGATATATACATATATTCGCATACATGTACATGGTGGGCAAGTTGGGGCATGTTCCTCAAGTCAGATGATGACATCACAATTGCAGATGACATCACAATAGTAGTCCATTAGGTGACATCACAATGAAAGTTGATGACATCACAATGGCACGAGGCTTCTTATACCGATGCACGGGTTGGAATCCTTGCATTCACTTGCTGCAGCTAGCAGAGAATAAGTGAGAGCGACTATCCTTGTGGATTTCTAGATTTTCTATATTTTTGCCTTTGTGATATAATGAAGGCAAAAAAGAAGACAAACCATTTACAGGAAGAAGCTGATAAGATCGAGCACATTCCTGAAGAGAAGAACGATGGCCGTAAAGGCCAGAATGAGCCAATTAAAGCTAAGAAACCAAAAAAGAACTGGTTTTTAGCACGCCTACAAAAAACCTGGGCAAGGATTACTGGGTGTATGAGGAGCTGCTGCACTTGCATCCAAGTAGAGAGAAGTGCCGAAGAACTCCCAGGACCCAGTGGAATAACAATGGAGGAAGTCCCAAGTCCCAGCAGGATAAATATGGAGAAGAAACTTCCAGGATCCAGAGATATAAACATGGAAGAACTCCCAAATCCTGTCGGGATCAATATGGAGGAGGAACTTCCAGGATCCAGAGACATAAACATGGAGGAACTCTTAGATCCCAGCAGGATCAATATGGAAGAGGAACTCCCTGGGCCCAGTGGGATCAACATAGAGTACAGCAAAGGTAGGATATCATGTACCTTCTCATATAATACAAGGTTATGCTTTTAGTTACAGACCCCCATTATAACTGCCAATCACAAATTAATGGATATCTTTGGCGAGTTCTGTATATTCAAAAAACAAATAGTTGCCAGGGGTAATTTTGTACAGCTAGGGCCCCACAGTGGTAACAATCCTTGTTGTGGAATTTAGTTTTTATATATATTTTTTTAAGGATAAATTTGAATATTTTGTTAAGAAATAGAGCTGTGGTTTGGGGCTTGTCCGGATATACATCATTATTTTAATATCTTAGTAACATTGCATATACATGGACTTATACCAAAGTGGGTGATGTAGAGTGGGTACAATACAGCTTATTTATGTAGTATTATATGGCAACCATTCAGATACATGGCTGCCCAGGAATATTTGGATCCATCAGGGCATGAGATGCTTTTACAAGGGAACCACGCTTGATGCCCTAATATAAGATATGAATAGGAGTTGTTTTCTAAAAGCATCCCCTTGAAATATAAGTACTTGGGTGAGGTGGTCTTCTCTCAAGTTCTCAAAACATGTATTCCATCATTCATTAGTTATATCATCTTTATCATTCATAATATATAAAATAGGTTTCAGGTTTTAACATTTGACATCTTATCCTATTTCTGTAGATATATTCTTTATAGCTAAAGCGTCCACTGAAGTAAAGGAAGAACATGTGGAGGAAGATCAAAACATCAAGACTGCTGACAACAAGGAGGCAGAAGTGGTGGAGACAGACAGTTTGGTGGAAAAGGAAATAGAAGCAGAATACCGCCTTCTTGACCTGATCCACAGCCAGGAAGATCTGCACATCCAATACTATACTAGTCAGCAGGAAATACTGGCAGAGTATGATCATATTCAGGGCCAGATTCAGATCACAGAAGATCTGCACATTCAGGACTACGATGCAGATGATGAAGAACAGGATGGAGAAGAAGAACTGGAGTGTAAAGTAGAAGATGATGTAAAAGTAAAAATCCAGGAATATGGAGAGGATGGACTGGAGAAGGCAGACAGCACCAAAGAAAGCCAAAGAGCTTCTGGTGAAATGCCAGGGCCTAGTCACATCAGCAATACAGGTAGGAGATCGGGAAGTAACTGGGAATGTTCATGGGAACTTTTTATAAGCTTTTCAGATCATATGGTCTACAACCATAGAAACACATATGTCTGTGCAAGAGCTCCAAATACAAGATGGTATTTATGTCTTTAGAGTTTTAAACGTTAGTGAATATAATGTAGGTAGTATGTTTCATGATCTGACTACGTATGAATATGTGTTGCTGTGCGATAGTAATGAAGACTCATAATCATTTCACATATTAACACGTGTGCATTTGTTTCCTACAAACAGACAACGAATCATCTAAAAGCAAGAAAAACGACAAAAAGGGGGAAGAGAAAGAAGAGTGTAGATCTCAGCAGAGGTCAAGCAGTAAGAGCAGTTCTCTAGACCATGAGGCACTAGAGGAGCTCTACAAATCAATCAGAGCCTCTCAGAGTGGCAGTAGTGCCAACTGTTCTGATTCCTCCTCACTAGATTATGAAGCACTAGAAGAGCTCTACAAACCAATCATAGCCTCTCAGAGCGGCGGCAGAGACGACAGATCTGATTCCTCCTCGCTAGACGATGAGGCACTAGAGGAGATCTACAAATCAATCAGAGCCTCTCAGAGTGGCGGTAGTGCCGACAGATCTGATTCCTCCTCGCTAGACGATGAGGCACTAGAGGAGCTCTACAAATTAATTAGAGCCTCTCAGAGTGGCAGTAGTGCCGACAGATCTGATTCCTCCTCGCTAGACGATGAGGCACTAGAGGAGCTCTACAAATTAATTAGAGCCTCTGAGAGCGGCAGTAGCCATGATGAGGAACTCTACACAAGCGACATCTGCTTAGAGAAACTCGAGCAACCTGACAAAGAAAGATCTGACACAGTACCCCTAACATTACAGTCTTTTACATTCCATCAGAAACTGGGAGAAGGAGGCTTTGGAGAAGTCTTGTTGGCAAGTGATATCATCCGCAAAGAATGTGTTGCCCTTAAAGTGTCAAACAAATGTTTGTTCACGGAGCATGGGCACAGTTTTGTAGAGAGAGATATCTTAGAACTATCCCACGAGAGCCCGTTCCTGATTCATGGCCTGGCCGCCTTCCACACAGAAAAATGTGTCTACTATGTATTGGAATTGGCCATCAGAGGGGACCTGTTTGATTTTCTACACAAGAACTTTCCTCTTGATACCCCCACAATACAATTTATTATGGCAGAAGTGATCTGTGGCACTCAGTTCCTACACAAGAAAAACATCATACACCGGGACCTGAAGCCAGCAAACATCCTTCTGACTGTAGACGGCCATATCAAAATAACGGACTTTGGCTTTGCTGTAATGGGTGTGTATGAGAGGATCAAAGAAAGCCTTAAAGGTACACCAGGATATTTTTCCCCAGAAATGATCATGGGCAAAGAACATGGACGAGGGGCAGATTATTTTGCCATAGGTGTGATTCTGTATAACCTGTTCACAAAAAAGGAGGCTTTTCCTGGAGATAATCCCATGGACATTATGTTGTTCACCATCGAGTTTAATCCACTCTACCCAGAGTATCTGACTCCTGTCAAAGTGGCCATCTTAGAAGAGCTGCTGTGTAAAGATCAGGACTATCGCCTAGGAGTAAGAGGAGACATCAAGAAGCATCAATTTTTTTCTGGCATCAATTGGGAAGATGTGGAAGCCAGAAGAATGGAACCACCAGCAATCATGACAGCAGCTTCTGTTGACGTGAATACGGATCAAACTCTGGACTACATGGAAATGCCAAACAGTATAAGACCTGAAGACCAGAAAATATTCACAGCATTCAGCTTTGTATGTCCAGATTGGTCACAACAATATCATCCCGTCAACAATGAAGCCATTCATTAATGAAGAAAGCTGAGTGGTCAACAAGCAAAGCTGGTGGACGACCTACTCAGCTTCCATCATATCTTCATGATCTCTTCATAACATTAAACCACACTTTTTCTATATACCGGACCAGACGACCCTATAGAATATCCACCACTTAACATCCACGTAGATTCGAGCTCCGACAACCCAGGGAATCATTCTGATTGCCATATTTGGGGTCAGGGAGGAATTTTTTCCCCTAATATGAGGGCAAACCAACAATCCTCAGGGGGTTTTCGCCTCCCTCTGGGTTAACATAGTAAGTAATTACAGGTTGAAATCAAAAATTTATTTTTTTTATTTATTTTTTAAAAGACTTCTTTCAACCTTACTTGCTTGCTATGTATTACAGGTTGAAATCAAAAATTTATTTTTTTTATTTATTTTTTAAAAGACTTCTTTCAACCTTACTTGCTTGCTATGTATTACAGGTTGAAATCAAAAATTTATTTTTTTTATTTATTTTTTAAAAGACTTCTTTCAACCTTACTTGCTTGCTATGTAAGCATCTGGAAATCTCATCTACAAAGTGGTGATGACAACGGAAGGAAGCTGCTAAGAAGGAAAAAAGCAGCTCCTTCACCCATTGGACTTGACAAACAGAAGGCCCAAAGGATGAATGTGGCGTGTTGTAGGAATCCTGGAAAGTGTCACCTATGTGTGATCTGCACCTGGATTTCCAAAAACACCACAAGAGTAAGCCAAGGCCTGAAGAGCAGAATCAATATAATCTGCTCCTTTCTGTTCACTGTATGATAAAAACATCTTTCATGCATTAATAAATGTATAAAAACATCTATACAAAATATCTATATTTTCATTATTCCCACATATAGTACATTATGTTTGGTTGGATTGGTACCAGGGAGAGTTAGAATATAAAGGAAAGAGAGGCAGCGGGTTAAAAAAAAAAAAACAATGGCAGAATTAATGTGTTTTCTCTCTCTACTTTCAAAGGAAAAGAAAATAATAAAAGTTTTACAATACATTATATGCACCCAAAAATGGTACAAATAAAAATTTCAGTTTGCCACACAAAAAACAAGCCCTCATATGGCCATGATGACGGAAAAATAAAAAAGTTGTGGCTTTTGAAAAGTGAAGTTGGAAAATCCCCCCAAAATGGTTGAATCCTCGTGGCCAAAATAGGCCGTGTCCTGAAGGGGCTGTCCAGAATTAGAAAGACATAGCTGCTTTCTTCCAAAAGCAATGTCACAACTCACAAAGTCCCATTCACTGTAATGGAGCTTAACTGCAATACCAGGCAATATCCATGGTCAGCTGTGGCGTTGTTTCCGGAACAGAGCAGCCATGTTTTTCTGGACAACTTTTTTAAACAATTACCTAACCTTTGAGAAGAAATCTCTATGGGCTTAATCACACAGCGCAGCCAAATTTTGTCAATTGTTTAGACAGGGTGATACGATTGTCAGTGTGAATACACCCTAGAATGAGAACTTCAAGTAAAGCAAATGCGCGAATGTAAATTACAACTCACCTCAACTGCCAGGGTCACATTATCCTTCTCATTAATTCTATCTTCATATGCCAGTAACAATGGAGACAAATATTTCATATCCAGCTGCAAAAAATACATGAGTTACTAAAAGCTAATTGATGGATTAAAACGCGCCAAATCTTACTTTTCGTGTCAGCCACCTGCTAAAATATGGAGTTAAAGGGAACCTGTCATCACTTATAAGCAGCATAGAAAGTCCAGCTGAGGTACAGGTGCAGGCAGCGGGCGCATGCACACTCTTCTTTATTGGTGTGCGCACGCACTGACCGCAGAGTTCGATGCGCAGACCGAGTGCCAGTTTCCAGGGTTGACAGCGAGGGAACCGAGAGCCGGGTAAATACAAAAAGCACATTCCTGGACCTCCGCCCTGACCTGCAAGCCAATAAACTTAGTTTATGGTGCTTATAATTGATGACACGTTCCCTTTAGTACAAGCCTCTGGTCCTGGGACAAAATACCTCTTGTTGTCGTTCTCCGCCAATTCCACATCTCGCTTTCAGTTAATCTTCTCACTACCTAATGCACACTGTATGCTACTCTCTGATTGGCCAGTACCAATCACATAAGCAGCACTGACCAGTCAGACAGCAGGTGTAGTGAATCGGTAGGCCAATGCCGGCAATCTCCTGCTTCTAAGTCTCCTGCTTTGTTTACAGGTTGCTATAGAGACCATCGGCTTGTCAGAAGCAAGCCGACTGTCTCTGTGGCAGGGAGAGCTGGTGCTTGGGTGTCAGAGGACAAGCAGGCACCAGCTCTTACAGCAGAGATCAGAGAAAACCTCTGATCTCTGCTGTGTTAACCCTTTACATGCTGCAGTCTATGTGACTGCAGCATGTAAAGGGCTGTCACTGCAGCATGTAAAGGGCTGTCACCATCAGACCCCCGGAAAGTGATCAGGGGGTCCTTATGGGTCCCTGTGGAAGTCCCCTAAAGGGACAAAAATTTAAAAAGTTAAAAAAAAAAACAAAAGTGAAAAAATTATAAAAAAAATAAAAATAAAAACACTTGTCTCCCTTTACTTTGTAAAAAATGTAAAATAAAATCACACATGTGGTATCCCTGCGTCGTAATGACCCAGAGAAGGAAGTTGGTACATTATTTAACCCCTTAATGACATGGCCCCTTTTTTCTTTTTTCCCCATTTCTTTTTTCCTCCCCGAAACATAAAAACTGTATAAACTTGCTATCGCCAGAATGGTGCTGACTCAGAGAATAATGATATCACATTATTTATTCTGCATGTTGAACGCCGTACAAATGAAATCCAAAAAAGGAATGGCAGAATTTATTTTTTTCCCCCAATCTCCCTACAAATGTTTTTACAAAAGTTATGCAATACATTATATATACCCAAAAATGATGCCATCAAAAAGTACAACTTGTCCTGCAAAAAACAAGCCCTCATATGGCTGTGTCAATGGAAAAATGAAAAAGTTATGGCTCTTGGAACTCGACTGCAAAATTAGTTGAAATTCAATGATTAGACCATTTAAAAAACCTGCCCTGGTGGGTACGACAGGGTCGTAGGAAACCCGCCACTCAAGGGGTTAAGGGTGCATTCACATGTAGCTGATGCGGTGCAGATTTCACCCTTTCAACACGGATTCATTTGTAAGATTGAAATCTGCTGCAGATCTGCATAAAATTTTGCACCAAACCAGCTACATGTGAACGCATCCTAACTCAAGACAATCTACCTCATCAAGGCCGCAAACACCCCACTACATGACAAACATTACAGAACCCACATCCCTGTACTACTGGCAGAGCCTCCAAATCAGACACTTTCTTCTTTCTTTGCCCCCCGCCAAAGCAATGACTCCCTTCGAACAACTCTGCAGTGGGTCTGGTCCGTCTCGTCACACCTGCTCATGCATATATAACATACTAACTACGCATGTAGAGACTCTACCCCCTCCATATATCCTCACATGGGAAAGAGATCTGTCGCTATCGTTTACACCAGAACATTAGCTAAAATCTACTCCTTTACACATAAATCCTCCATCTCTACTAAGATTCAGGAAACTGGATTCAAAATTCTCTGACAGTGGTACAGGGTGCCCTCTCATCTATATAAAATGATACCATCTGCTTCTCTGCTTTGTTGGAGATGCGGAACAGATCAGGGAACTATACTTCATATATTCTGGGAGTGCCCGGTGTTGTCGGGTTTCTGGTCAGAGGTATGGCACATTATCTCAAAATTTACGGACTTTGCTCTTCCAAAATCACTCACATTCTTCCTCCTGCACCTTAGTGACATCCCCCCATACTTCTATAGGAGCTCTGTGGTCAGACATCTGGTTAATGCAGCTAGGGCATGCATTCCGAAGCTATGGCGACAAGCTTCCCCTCCCTCTATCTCGATCTGGTTTCACATGATCCACAAGACGATGGAGATGGAAGAACTTACAGCATCTATCAAAGACTTGCTGGATAAGTTTTCCAAAAACATGGCACTACTGGATTGAGATCCTAAATTCTCTGGGATATAGAAATCAAATTGGTCAAAGTTCCCCCGACCCAATTTTCAGGTTCCTTGTATCGGTTACCTGGACCTGGTGCTCCCATACCCCTCTCCCCAAAAACTCTATTGTTTTCTTTTCACACTACCTTTGCGGCTCCCACTCTTCCTCCTCCCTCCATGGTATAGTCCTTAAGCAGTGAAATATTCTAAAGCGCGGTCTTAAAAAATAACTAGTAATTATCCTCCTGTGCTACCATTGTGATGTCATCAACTGCCTTATGGAAGAAACCAGAACATCATGTTGTTGCATGCTGAATATTTGGACATGTTGGAGAACGTTCCTTAAGATGGTTGATGACATCACAATGGCCGTCGTGACATCAGAATGGCAGGTAGCGGAATATTCTTTTGCACATCTAATAACCATTGCATTCACTTGCTGCAGCCAGCAGATTGCAAGTGGGAGAAACAATCTGCGCATTTCTATATCTTCTACATATTTGCCTTTGTGATACAATAAAGGCAAAAAAGAAGAGAAATTGTTAGCAGTAAGAAGCAGATAAGATCGAGGAGATACCTAAAACAAAAAAGAATTGTGAAGATGACGGCCAGCAAAAGCCAAGTGAAGCTTAGAAACAAAAAAATGAACGGTTCTAAGCACGCCTGCGAAATATAGAGGAGGAAAAGGAGGACAATTTGGAAGAAAACCAAATCCAGGCTGATGACCAGGAGACAGAACTGATGCCAGACAGCGTTGTGGGACAAAAAGTACAAGCAGAATATCATCATCTTCATGACCTGATCCGCAGCCTAGAAGATCTGTGCGTCCAAGTACCCTGCTAGTCAGCAGGAAATACTGGCAGCGTATGATCGCATTCACGACCTGATCCAGAGTACATCCAGTACTATGGTGGTCAGCATGAAGAACGACATAACGGAGAAGAAGAGCTGGAGAGTAAAGGAGGAGATAATGAAGATGTAAACCTCAAGTAGTCCTGTTTCGGTGTATGCAAGCTAGCATAAAAGTCTGGGTGGGATTCCCCTATTTCAGTGGGTGTGGATGTTTAAGCTAAATCCTGTTTCGGTGTATGTATGCATTACATAGCATTACATCCTGCTGCGATCGGACAGGCATTCTATCAAGCCACCCCGCGGGCGATCGGATGAATGGCGTAGTAGCGCATAAAGGACAAACAGACACACACGCATACAGACATACATTCAATTTTATATATATATAGATCAATGCTCGTGCCAAATTTCACGTTTCTATGACACTGGAAAGTGAGAAAAATACATTCCGTACGTAAAATTTTGACGCTAATTCTTTTGCGCATAGAATTGAATAATTGAGTTGGCACCTGTTAGTTTTTCCTATTTATGACATATTCAATGCCCATGCCAAATTTTAAGTTTCTATGTGAGAAAATTAGATTCCGTGCGTAAAATTTGGACGCTAATTCTTTTGCGCATAGAATTGAATAATCGAGTTGGGACCCATTAGCTTTTCCTATTTATGACATAATCAATGCCAGTGCCAAATTTCGAGTTTCTATGACATCAGAAAGTGAAAGAATTAGATTCCGTACGTAAAATTTGGATGCTAATTCTTTTGCGCATAGAATTGAATAATCAAGTTGGGACCCGTTAACTTTTCCTATTTATGACATATTCAATGCCCGCGCCAAGTTTTAAGTTTCTATGACATTGGGAAGTGAGAGATTTAGATTATGTACGTTAAATTTTGACGCCAATTCTTTTGCGCTAGAATTGAATAATCGAGTTGGGACCATATTACTTTTCCTATTTTGGAGATAATCTATCCTCTTGCCAAAATTCATGTTTCTACGACATCGGGAAGTTGGAGAACTTTTGGCGAGTCAGTCAGTGAGTGAGTCAGTCCGGGAGTCAGTGAGTGAGTCAGTGAGGGCTTTCAGCTTTATATATATATATAGATAGATATAGATATATACATATATTCACATACATGTACATGGTGGGCAAGTTGGAGCATGTTCCTCAAGACAGATGATGACATCACAATTGCAGATGACATCACAATTGCAGATGACATCACAATAGTAGTCCATTAGGTGACATCACAATGAAAGTTGATGACATCACAATGGCACAAGGCTTCTTATACCAGTGCACGGGTTAGAATCCTTGCATTCACTTGCTGCAGCTAGCAGAGAATAAGTGAGAGCGACTATCCTTTTGGATTTCTATATTTTCTATATTTTTGCCTTTGTGATATAATGAAGGCAAAAAAGAAGACAAACCATTTACAGGAAGAAGCTGATAAGATCCAGCACATTCCTGAAGAGAAGAACGATGGCCGTAAAGGCCAGAATGAGCCAATTAAAGCTAAGAAACCAAAAAAGAACTGGTTTTTAGCACGCCTACAAAAAACCTGGGCAAGGATTACTGGGTGTATGAGGAGCTGCTGCACTTGCATCCAAGTAGAGAGAAGTGCCGAAGAACTCCCAGGACCCAGTGGAATAACAATGGAGGAAGTCCCAAGTCCCAGCGGGATAAATATGGAGAAGAAACTTCCAGGATCCAGAGATATAAACATGGAAGAACTCCCAAATCCTGTCGGGATCAATATGGAGGAGGAACTTCCAGGATCCAGAGACATAAACATGGAGGAACTCTTAGATCCCAGCAGGATCAATATGGAAGAGGAACTCCCTGGGCCCAGTGGGATCAACATAGAGTACAGCAAAGGTAGGATATCATGTACCTTCTCATATAATACAAGGTTATGCTTTTAGTTACAGACCCCCATTATAACTGCCAATCACAAATTAATGGATATCTTTGGCGAGTTCTGTATATTCAAAAAACAAATAGTTGCCAGGGGTAATTTTGTACAGCTAGGGCCCCACAGTGGTAACAATCCTTGTTGTGGAATTTAGTTTTTATATATATTTTTTTAAGGATAAATTTGAATATTTTGTTAAGAAATAGAGCTGTGGTTTGGGGCTTGTCCGGATATACATCATTATTTTAATATCTTAGTAACATTGCATATACATGGACTTATACCAAAGTGGGTGATGTAGAGTGGGTACAATACAGCTTATTTATGTAGTATTATATGGCAACCATTCAGATACATGGCTGCCCAGGAATATTTGGATCCATCAGGGCATGAGATGCTTTTACAAGGGAACCACGCTTGATGCCCTAATATAAGATATGAATAGGAGTTGTTTTCTAAAAGCATCCCCTTGAAATATAAGTACTTGGGTGAGGTGGTCTTCTCTCAAGTTCTCAAAACATGTATTCCATCATTCATTAGTTATATCATCTTTATCATTCATAATATATAAAATAGGTTTCAGGTTTTAACATTTGACATCTTATCCTATTTCTGTAGATATATTCTTTATAGCTAAAGCGTCCACTGAAGTAAAGGAAGAACATGTGGAGGAAGATCAAAACATCAAGACTGCTGACAACAAGGAGGCAGAAGTGGTGGAGACAGACAGTTTGGTGGAAAAGGAAATAGAAGCAGAATACCGCCTTCTTGACCTGATCCACAGCCAGGAAGATCTGCACATCCAATACTATACTAGTCAGCAGGAAATACTGGCAGAGTATGATCATATTCAGGGCCAGATTCAGATCACAGAAGATCTGCACATTCAGGACTACGATGCAGATGATGAAGAACAGGATGGAGAAGAAGAACTGGAGTGTAAAGTAGAAGATGATGTAAAAGTAAAAATCCAGGAATATGGAGAGGATGGACTGGAGAAGGCAGACAGCACCAAAGAAAGCCAAAGAGCTTCTGGTGAAATGCCAGGGCCTAGTCACATCAGCAATACAGGTAGGAGATCGGGAAGTAACTGGGAATGTTCATGGGAACTTTTTATAAGCTTTTCAGATCATATGGTCTACAACCATAGAAACACATATGTCTGTGCAAGAGCTCCAAATACAAGATGGTATTTATGTCTTTAGAGTTTTAAACGTTAGTGAATATAATGTAGGTAGTATGTTTAATGATCTGACTACGTATGAATATGTGTTGCTGTGCGATAGTAATGAAGACTCATAATCATTTCACATATTAACACGTGTGCATTTGTTTCCTACAAACAGACAACGAATCATCTAAAAGCAAGAAAAACGACAAAAAGGGGGAAGAGAAAGAAGAGTGTAGATCTCAGCAGAGGTCAAGCAGTAAGAGCAGTTCTCTAGACCATGAGGCACTAGAGGAGCTCTACAAATCAATCAGAGCCTCTCAGAGTGGCAGTAGTGCCAACTGTTCTGATTCCTCCTCACTAGATTATGAAGCACTAGAAGAGCTCTACAAACCAATCATAGCCTCTCAGAGCGGCGGCAGAGACGACAGATCTGATTCCTCCTCGCTAGACGATGAGGCACTAGAGGAGATCTACAAATCAATCAGAGCCTCTCAGAGTGGCGGTAGTGCCGACAGATCTGATTCCTCCTCGCTAGACGATGAGGCACTAGAGGAGCTCTACAAATTAATTAGAGCCTCTCAGAGTGGCAGTAGTGCCGACAGATCTGATTCCTCCTCGCTAGACGATGAGGCACTAGAGGAGCTCTACAAATTAATTAGAGCCTCTGAGAGCGGCAGTAGCCATGATGAGGAACTCTACACAAGCGACATCTGCTTAGAGAAACTCGAGCAACCTGACAAAGAAAGATCTGACACAGTACCCCTAACATTACAGTCTTTTACATTCCATCAGAAACTGGGAGAAGGAGGCTTTGGAGAAGTCTTGTTGGCAAGTGATATCATCCGCAAAGAATGTGTTGCCCTTAAAGTGTCAAACAAATGTTTGTTCACGGAGCATGGGCACAGTTTTGTAGAGAGAGATATCTTAGAACTATCCCACGAGAGCCCGTTCCTGATTCATGGCCTGGCCGCCTTCCACACAGAAAAATGTGTCTACTATGTATTGGAATTGGCCATCAGAGGGGACCTGTTTGATTTTCTACACAAGAACTTTCCTCTTGATACCCCCACAATACAATTTATTATGGCAGAAGTGATCTGTGGCACTCAGTTCCTACACAAGAAAAACATCATACACCGGGACCTGAAGCCAGCAAACATCCTTCTGACTGTAGACGGCCATATCAAAATAACGGACTTTGGCTTTGCTGTAATGGGTGTGTATGAGAGGATCAAAGAAAGCCTTAAAGGTACACCAGGATATTTTTCCCCAGAAATGATCATGGGCAAAGAACATGGACGAGGGGCAGATTATTTTGCCATAGGTGTGATTCTGTATAACCTGTTCACAAAAAAGGAGGCTTTTCCTGGAGATAATCCCATGGACATTATGTTGTTCACCATCGAGTTTAATCCACTCTACCCAGAGTATCTGACTCCTGTCAAAGTGGCCATCTTAGAAGAGCTGCTGTGTAAAGATCAGGACTATCGCCTAGGAGTAAGAGGAGACATCAAGAAGCATCAATTTTTTTCTGGCATCAATTGGGAAGATGTGGAAGCCAGAAGAATGGAACCACCAGCAATCATGACAGCAGCTTCTGTTGACGTGAATACGGATCAAACTCTGGACTACATGGAAATGCCAAACAGTATAAGACCTGAAGACCAGAAAATATTCACAGCATTCAGCTTTGTATGTCCAGATTGGTCACAACAATATCATCCCGTCAACAATGAAGCCATTCATTAATGAAGAAAGCTGAGTGGTCAACAAGCAAAGCTGGTGGACGACCTACTCAGCTTCCATCATATCTTCATGATCTCTTCATAACATTAAACCACACTTTTTCTATATACCGGACCAGACGACCCTATAGAATATCCACCACTTAACATCCACGTAGATTCGAGCTCCGACAACCCAGGGAATCATTCTGATTGCCATATTTGGGGTCAGGGAGGAATTTTTTCCCCTAATATGAGGGCAAACCAACAATCCTCAGGGGGTTTTCGCCTCCCTCTGGGTTAACATAGTAAGTAATTACAGGTTGAAATCAAAAATTTATTTTTTTTATTTATTTTTTAAAAGACTTCTTTCAACCTTACTTGCTTGCTATGTATTACAGGTTGAAATCAAAAATTTATTTTTTTTATTTATTTTTTAAAAGACTTCTTTCAACCTTACTTGCTTGCTATGTATTACAGGTTGAAATCAAAAATTTATTTTTTTTATTTATTTTTTAAAAGACTTCTTTCAACCTTACTTGCTTGCTATGTAAGCATCTGGAAATCTCATCTACAAAGTGGTGATGACAACGGAAGGAAGCTGCTAAGAAGGAAAAAAGCAGCTCCTTCACCCATTGGACTTGACAAACAGAAGGCCCAAAGGATGAATGTGGCGTGTTGTAGGAATCCTGGAAAGTGTCACCTATGTGTGATCTGCACCTGGATTTCCAAAAACACCACAAGAGTAAGCCAAGGCCTGAAGAGCAGAATCAATATAATCTGCTCCTTTCTGTTCACTGTATGATAAAAACATCTTTCATGCATTAATAAATGTATAAAAACATCTATACAAAATATCTAGATTTTCATTATTCCCACATATAGTACATTATGTTTGGTTGGATTGGTACCAGGGAGAGTTAGAATATAAA
The DNA here is from genome assembly GCF_035609145.1 of Eleutherodactylus coqui. NCBI lineage: Eukaryota > Metazoa > Chordata > Amphibia > Anura > Eleutherodactylidae > Eleutherodactylus > Eleutherodactylus coqui. Next base: position 21,307,416 of record NC_089847.1, on the reverse strand, counting down.
GGAAAGAGAGGCAGCGGGTTAAAAAAAAAAAAACAATGGCAGAATTAATGTGTTTTCTCTCTCTGCTTTCAAAGGAAAAGAAAATAATAAAAGTTTTACAATACATTATATGCACCCAAAAATGGTACAAATAAAAATTTCAGTTTGCCACACAAAAAACAAGCCCTCATATGGCCATGATGACGGAAAAATAAAAAAGTTGTGGCTTTTGAAAAGTGAAGTTGGAAAATCCCCCCAAAATGGTTGAATCCTCGTGGCCAAAATAGGCCGTGTCCTGAAGGGGCTGTCCAGAATTAGAAAGACATAGCTGCTTTCTTCCAAAAGCAATGTCACAACTCACAAAGTCCCATTCACTGTAATGGAGCTTAACTGCAATACCAGGCAATATCCATGGTCAGCTGTGGCGTTGTTTCCGGAACAGAGCAGCCATGTTTTTCTGGACAACTTTTTTAAACAATTACCTAACCTTTGAGAAGAAATCTCTATGGGCTTAATCACACAGCGCAGCCAAATTTTGTCAATTGTTTAGACAGGGTGATACGATTGTCAGTGTGAATACACCCTAGAATGAGAACTTCAAGTAAAGCAAATGCGCGAATGTAAATTACAACTCACCTCAACTGCCAGGGTCACATTATCCTTCTCATTAATTCTATCTTCATATGCCAGTAACAATGGAGACAAATATTTCATATCCAGCTGCAAAAAATACATGAGTTACTAAAAGCTAATTGATGGATTAAAACGCGCCAAATCTTACTTTTCGTGTCAGCCACCTACTAAAATATGGAGTTAAAGGGAACCTGTCATCACTTATAAGCAGCATAGAAAGTCCAGCTGAGGTACAGGTGCAGGCAGCGGGCGCATGCACACTCTTCTTTATTGGTGTGCGCACGCACTGACCGCAGAGTTCGATGCGCAGACCGAGTGCCAGTTTCCAGGGTTGACAGCGAGGGAACCGAGAGCCGGGTAAATACAAAAAGCACATTCCTGGACCTCCGCCCTGACCTGCAAGCCAATAAACTTAGTTTATGGTGCTTATAATTGATGACACGTTCCCTTTAGTACAAGCCTCTGGTCCTGGGACAAAATACCTCTTGTTGTCGTTCTCCGCCAATTCCACATCTCGCTTTCAGTTAATCTTCTCACTACCTAATGCACACTGTATGCTACTCTCTGATTGGCCAGTACCAATCACATAAGCAGCACTGACCAGTCAGACAGCAGGTGTAGTGAATCGGTAGGCCAATGCCGGCAATCTCCTGCTTCTAAGTCTCCTGCTTTGTTTACAGGTTGCTATAGAGACCATCGGCTTGTCAGAAGCAAGCCGACTGTCTCTGTGGCAGGGAGAGCTGGTGCTTGGGTGTCAGAGGACAAGCAGGCACCAGCTCTTACAGCAGAGATCAGAGAAAACCTCTGATCTCTGCTGTGTTAACCCTTTACATGCTGCAGTCTATGTGACTGCAGCATGTAAAGGGCTGTCACTGCAGCATGTAAAGGGCTGTCACCATCAGACCCCCGGAAAGTGATCAGGGGGTCCTGATGGGTCCCTGTGGAAGTCCCCTAAAGGGACAAAAATTTAAAAAAAAGTTAAAAAAAAAAACAAAAGTGAAAAAATTATAAAAAAAATAAAAATAAAAACACTTGTCTCCCTTTACTTTGTAAAAAATGTAAAATAAAATCACACATGTGGTATCCCTGCGTCGTAATGACCCAGAGAAGGAAGTTGGTACATTATTTAACCCCTTAATGACATGGCCCCTTTTTTCTTTTTTCCCCATTTCTTTTTTCCTCCCCGAAACATAAAAACTGTATAAACTTGCTATCGCCAGAATGGTGCTGACTCAGAGAATAATGATATCACATTATTTATTCTGCATGTTGAACGCCGTACAAATGAAATCCAAAAAAGGAATGGCAGAATTTATTTTTTTCCCCCAATCTCCCTACAAATGTTTTTACAAAAGTTATGCAATACATTATATATACCCAAAAATGATGCCATCAAAAAGTACAACTTGTCCTGCAAAAAACAAGCCCTCATATGGCTGTGTCAATGGAAAAATGAAAAAGTTATGGCTCTTGGAACTCGACTGCAAAATTAGTTGAAATTCAATGATTAGACCATTTAAAAAACCTGCCCTGGTGGGTACGACAGGGTCGTAGGAAACCCGCCACTCAAGGGGTTAAGGGTGCATTCACATGTAGCTGATGCGGTGCAGATTTCACCCTTTCAACACGGATTCATTTGTAAGATTGAAATCTGCTGCAGATCTGCATAAAATTTTGCACCAAACCAGCTACATGTGAACGCATCCTAACTCAAGACAATCTACCTCATCAAGGCCGCAAACACCCCACTACATGACAAACATTACAGAACCCACATCCCTGTACTACTGGCAGAGCCTCCAAATCAGACACTTTCTTCTTTCTTTGCCCCCCGCCAAAGCAATGACTCCCTTCGAACAACTCTGCAGTGGGTCTGGTCCGTCTCGTCACACCTGCTCATGCATATATAACATACTAACTACGCATGTAGAGACTCTACCCCCTCCATATATCCTCACATGGGAAAGAGATCTGTCGCTATCGTTTACACCAGAACATTAGCTAAAATCTACTCCTTTACACATAAATCCTCCATCTCTACTAAGATTCAGGAAACTGGATTCAAAATTCTCTGACAGTGGTACAGGGTGCCCTCTCATCTATATAAAATGATACCATCTGCTTCTCTGCTTTGTTGGAGATGCGGAACAGATCAGGGAACTATACTTCATATATTCTGGGAGTGCCCGGTGTTGTCGGGTTTCTGGTCAGAGGTATGGCACATTATCTCAAAATTTACGGACTTTGCTCTTCCAAAATCACTCACATTCTTCCTCCTGCACCTTAGTGACATCCCCCCATACTTCTATAGGAGCTCTGTGGTCAGACATCTGGTTAATGCAGCTAGGGCATGCATTCCGAAGCTATGGCGACAAGCTTCCCCTCCCTCTATCTCGATCTGGTTTCACATGATCCACAAGACGATGGAGATGGAAGAACTTACAGCATCTATCAAAGACTTGCTGGATAAGTTTTCCAAAAACATGGCACTACTGGATTGAGATCCTAAATTCTCTGGGATATAGAAATCAAATTGGTCAAAGTTCCCCCGACCCAATTTTCAGGTTCCTTGTATCGGTTACCTGGACCTGGTGCTCCCATACCCCTCTCCCCAAAAACTCTATTGTTTTCTTTTCATACTACCTTTGCGGCTCCCACTCTTCCTCCTCCCTCCATGGTATAGTCCTTAAGCAGTGAAATATTCTAAAGCGCGGTCTTAAAAAATAACTAGTAATTATCCTCCTGTGCTACCATTGTGATGTCATCAACTGCCTTATGGAAGAAACCAGAACATCATGTTGTTGCATGCTGAATATTTGGACATGTTGGAGAACGTTCCTTAAGATGGTTGATGACATCACAATGGCCGTCGTGACATCAGAATGGCAGGTAGCGGAATATTCTTTTGCACATCTAATAACCATTGCATTCACTTGCTGCAGCCAGCAGATTGCAAGTGGGAGAAACAATCTGCGCATTTCTATATCTTCTACATATTTGCCTTTGTGATACAATAAAGGCAAAAAAGAAGAGAAATTGTTAGCAGTAAGAAGCAGATAAGATCGAGGAGATACCTAAAACAAAAAAGAATTGTGAAGATGACGGCCAGCAAAAGCCAAGTGAAGCTTAGAAACAAAAAAATGAACGGTTCTAAGCACGCCTGCGAAATATAGAGGAGGAAAAGGAGGACAATTTGGAAGAAAACCAAATCCAGGCTGATGACCAGGAGACAGAACTGATGCCAGACAGCGTTGTGGGACAAAAAGTACAAGCAGAATATCATCATCTTCATGACCTGATCCGCAGCCTAGAAGATCTGTGCGTCCAAGTACCCTGCTAGTCAGCAGGAAATACTGGCAGCGTATGATCGCATTCACGACCTGATCCAGAGTACATCCAGTACTATGGTGGTCAGCATGAAGAACGACATAACGGAGAAGAAGAGCTGGAGAGTAAAGGAGGAGATAATGAAGATGTAAACCTCAAGTAGTCCTGTTTCGGTGTATGCAAGCTAGCATAAAAGTCTGGGTGGGATTCCCCTATTTCAGTGGGTGTGGATGTTTAAGCTAAATCCTGTTTCGGTGTATGTATGCATTACATAGCATTACATCCTGCTGCGATCGGACAGGCATTCTATCAAGCCACCCCGCGGGCGATCGGATGAATGGCGTAGTAGCGCATAAAGGACAAACAGACACACACGCATACAGACATACATTCAATTTTATATATATATAGATCAATGCTCGTGCCAAATTTCACGTTTCTATGACACTGGAAAGTGAGAAAAATACATTCCGTACGTAAAATTTTGACGCTAATTCTTTTGCGCATAGAATTGAATAATTGAGTTGGCACCTGTTAGTTTTTCCTATTTATGACATATTCAATGCCCATGCCAAATTTTAAGTTTCTGTGAGAAAATTAGATTCCGTGCGTAAAATTTGGACGCTAATTCTTTTGCGCATAGAATTGAATAATCGAGTTGGGACCCATTAGCTTTTCCTATTTATGACATAATCAATGCCAGTGCCAAATTTCGAGTTTCTATGACATCAGAAAGTGAAAGAATTAGATTCCGTACGTAAAATTTGGATGCTAATTCTTTTGCGCATAGAATTGAATAATCAAGTTGGGACCCGTTAACTTTTCCTATTTATGACATATTCAATGCCCGCGCCAAGTTTTAAGTTTCTATGACATTGGGAAGTGAGAGATTTAGATTATGTACGTTAAATTTTGACGCCAATTCTTTTGCGCTAGAATTGAATAATCGAGTTGGGACCATATTACTTTTCCTATTTTGGAGATAATCTATCCTCTTGCCAAAATTCATGTTTCTACGACATCGGGAAGTTGGAGAACTTTTGGCGAGTCAGTCAGTGAGTGAGTCAGTCCGGGAGTCAGTGAGTGAGTCAGTGAGGGCTTTCAGCTTTATATATATATATATATAGATAGATATAGATATATACATATATTCACATACATGTACATGGTGGGCAAGTTGGAGCATGTTCCTCAAGACAGATGATGACATCACAATTGCAGATGACATCACAATTGCAGATGACATCACAATAGTAGTCCATTAGGTGACATCACAATGAAAGTTGATGACATCACAATGGCACAAGGCTTCTTATACCAGTGCACGGGTTAGAATCCTTGCATTCACTTGCTGCAGCTAGCAGAGAATAAGTGAGAGCGACTATCCTTTTGGATTTCTATATTTTCTATATTTTTGCCTTTGTGATATAATGAAGGCAAAAAAGAAGACAAACCATTTACAGGAAGAAGCTGATAAGATCGAGCACATTCCTGAAGAGAAGAACGATGGCCGTAAAGGCCAGAATGAGCCAATTAAAGCTAAGAAACCAAAAAAGAACTGGTTTTTAGCACGCCTACAAAAAACCTGGGCAAGGATTACTGGGTGTATGAGGAGCTGCTGCACTTGCATCCAAGTAGAGAGAAGTGCCGAAGAACTCCCAGGACCCAGTGGAATAACAATGGAGGAAGTCCCAAGTCCCAGCGGGATAAATATGGAGAAGAAACTTCCAGGATCCAGAGATATAAACATGGAAGAACTCCCAAATCCTGTCGGGATCAATATGGAGGAGGAACTTCCAGGATCCAGAGACATAAACATGGAGGAACTCTTAGATCCCAGCAGGATCAATATGGAAGAGGAACTCCCTGGGCCCAGTGGGATCAACATAGAGTACAGCAAAGGTAGGATATCATGTACCTTCTCATATAATACAAGGTTATGCTTTTAGTTACAGACCCCCATTATAACTGCCAATCACAAATTAATGGATATCTTTGGCGAGTTCTGTATATTCAAAAAACAAATAGTTGCCAGGGGTAATTTTGTACAGCTAGGGCCCCACAGTGGTAACAATCCTTGTTGTGGAATTTAGTTTTTATATATATTTTTTTAAGGATAAATTTGAATATTTTGTTAAGAAATAGAGCTGTGGTTTGGGGCTTGTCCGGATATACATCATTATTTTAATATCTTAGTAACATTGCATATACATGGACTTATACCAAAGTGGGTGATGTAGAGTGGGTACAATACAGCTTATTTATGTAGTATTATATGGCAACCATTCAGATACATGGCTGCCCAGGAATATTTGGATCCATCAGGGCATGAGATGCTTTTACAAGGGAACCACGCTTGATGCCCTAATATAAGATATGAATAGGAGTTGTTTTCTAAAAGCATCCCCTTGAAATATAAGTACTTGGGTGAGGTGGTCTTCTCTCAAGTTCTCAAAACATGTATTCCATCATTCATTAGTTATATCATCTTTATCATTCATAATATATAAAATAGGTTTCAGGTTTTAACATTTGACATCTTATCCTATTTCTGTAGATATATTCTTTATAGCTAAAGCGTCCACTGAAGTAAAGGAAGAACATGTGGAGGAAGATCAAAACATCAAGACTGCTGACAACAAGGAGGCAGAAGTGGTGGAGACAGACAGTTTGGTGGAAAAGGAAATAGAAGCAGAATACCGCCTTCTTGACCTGATCCACAGCCAGGAAGATCTGCACATCCAATACTATACTAGTCAGCAGGAAATACTGGCAGAGTATGATCATATTCAGGGCCAGATTCAGATCACAGAAGATCTGCACATTCAGGACTACGATGCAGATGATGAAGAACAGGATGGAGAAGAAGAACTGGAGTGTAAAGTAGAAGATGATGTAAAAGTAAAAATCCAGGAATATGGAGAGGATGGACTGGAGAAGGCAGACAGCACCAAAGAAAGCCAAAGAGCTTCTGGTGAAATGCCAGGGCCTAGTCACATCAGCAATACAGGTAGGAGATCGGGAAGTAACTGGGAATGTTCATGGGAACTTTTTATAAGCTTTTCAGATCATATGGTCTACAACCATAGAAACACATATGTCTGTGCAAGAGCTCCAAATACAAGATGGTATTTATGTCTTTAGAGTTTTAAACGTTAGTGAATATAATGTAGGTAGTATGTTTCATGATCTGACTACGTATGAATATGTGTTGCTGTGCGATAGTAATGAAGACTCATAATCATTTCACATATTAACACGTGTGCATTTGTTTCCTACAAACAGACAACGAATCATCTAAAAGCAAGAAAAACGACAAAAAGGGGGAAGAGAAAGAAGAGTGTAGATCTCAGCAGAGGTCAAGCAGTAAGAGCAGTTCTCTAGACCATGAGGCACTAGAGGAGCTCTACAAATCAATCAGAGCCTCTCAGAGTGGCAGTAGTGCCAACTGTTCTGATTCCTCCTCACTAGATTATGAAGCACTAGAAGAGCTCTACAAACCAATCATAGCCTCTCAGAGCGGCGGCAGAGACGACAGATCTGATTCCTCCTCGCTAGACGATGAGGCACTAGAGGAGCTCTACAAATTAATTAGAGCCTCTCAGAGTGGCAGTAGTGCCGACAGATCTGATTCCTCCTCGCTAGACGATGAGGCACTAGAGGAGCTCTACAAATTAATTAGAGCCTCTGAGAGCGGCAGTAGCCATGATGAGGAACTCTACACAAGCGACATCTGCTTAGAGAAACTCGAGCAACCTGACAAAGAAAGATCTGACACAGTACCCCTAACATTACAGTCTTTTACATTCCATCAGAAACTGGGAGAAGGAGGCTTTGGAGAAGTCTTGTTGGCAAGTGATATCATCCGCAAAGAATGTGTTGCCCTTAAAGTGTCAAACAAATGTTTGTTCACGGAGCATGGGCACAGTTTTGTAGAGAGAGATATCTTAGAACTATCCCACGAGAGCCCGTTCCTGATTCATGGCCTGGCCGCCTTCCACACAGAAAAATGTGTCTACTATGTATTGGAATTGGCCATCAGAGGGGACCTGTTTGATTTTCTACACAAGAACTTTCCTCTTGATACCCCCACAATACAATTTATTATGGCAGAAGTGATCTGTGGCACTCAGTTCCTACACAAGAAAAACATCATACACCGGGACCTGAAGCCAGCAAACATCCTTCTGACTGTAGACGGCCATATCAAAATAACGGACTTTGGCTTTGCTGTAATGGGTGTGTATGAGAGGATCAAAGAAAGCCTTAAAGGTACACCAGGATATTTTTCCCCAGAAATGATCATGGGCAAAGAACATGGACGAGGGGCAGATTATTTTGCCATAGGTGTGATTCTGTATAACCTGTTCACAAAAAAGGAGGCTTTTCCTGGAGATAATCCCATGGACATTATGTTGTTCACCATCGAGTTTAATCCACTCTACCCAGAGTATCTGACTCCTGTCAAAGTGGCCATCTTAGAAGAGCTGCTGTGTAAAGATCAGGACTATCGCCTAGGAGTAAGAGGAGACATCAAGAAGCATCAATTTTTTTCTGGCATCAATTGGGAAGATGTGGAAGCCAGAAGAATGGAACCACCAGCAATCATGACAGCAGCTTCTGTTGACGTGAATACGGATCAAACTCTGGACTACATGGAAATGCCAAACAGTATAAGACCTGAAGACCAGAAAATATTCACAGCATTCAGCTTTGTATGTCCAGATTGGTCACAACAATATCATCCCGTCAACAATGAAGCCATTCATTAATGAAGAAAGCTGAGTGGTCAACAAGCAAAGCTGGTGGACGACCTACTCAGCTTCCATCATATCTTCATGATCTCTTCATAACATTAAACCACACTTTTTCTATATACCGGACCAGACGACCCTATAGAATATCCACCACTTAACATCCACGTAGATTCGAGCTCCGACAACCCAGGGAATCATTCTGATTGCCATATTTGGGGTCAGGGAGGAATTTTTTCCCCTAATATGAGGGCAAACCAACAATCCTCAGGGGGTTTTCGCCTCCCTCTGGGTTAACATAGTAAGTAATTACAGGTTGAAATCAAAAATTTATTTTTTTTATTTATTTTTTAAAAGACTTCTTTCAACCTTACTTGCTTGCTATGTATTACAGGTTGAAATCAAAAATTTATTTTTTTTATTTATTTTTTAAAAGACTTCTTTCAACCTTACTTGCTTGCTATGTATTACAGGTTGAAATCAAAAATTTATTTTTTTTATTTATTTTTTAAAAGACTTCTTTCAACCTTACTTGCTTGCTATGTAAGCATCTGGAAATCTCATCTACAAAGTGGTGATGACAACGGAAGGAAGCTGCTAAGAAGGAAAAAAGCAGCTCCTTCACCCATTGGACTTGACAAACAGAAGGCCCAAAGGATGAATGTGGCGTGTTGTAGGAATCCTGGAAAGTGTCACCTATGTGTGATCTGCACCTGGATTTCCAAAAACACCACAAGAGTAAGCCAAGGCCTGAAGAGCAGAATCAATATAATCTGCTCCTTTCTGTTCACTGTATGATAAAAACATCTTTCATGCATTAATAAATGTATAAAAACATCTATACAAAATATCTAGATTTTCATTATTCCCACATATAGTACATTATGTTTGGTTGGATTGGTACCAGGGAGAGTTAGAATATAAAGGAAAGAGAGGCAGCGGGTTAAAAAAAAAAAAACAATGGCAGAATTAATGTGTTTTCTCTCTCTGCTTTCAAAGGAAAAGAAAATAATAAAAGTTTTACAATACATTATATGCACCCAAAAATGGTACAAATAAAAATTTCAGTTTGCCACACAAAAAACAAGCCCTCATATGGCCATGATGACGGAAAAATAAAAAAGTTGTGGCTTTTGAAAAGTGAAGTTGGAAAATCCCCCCAAAATGGTTGAATCCTCGTGGCCAAAATAGGCCGTGTCCTGAAGGGGCTGTCCAGAATTAGAAAGACATAGCTGCTTTCTTCCAAAAGCAATGTCACAACTCACAAAGTCCCATTCACTGTAATGGAGCTTAACTGCAATACCAGGCAATATCCATGGTCAGCTGTGGCGTTGTTTCCGGAACAGAGCAGCCATGTTTTTCTGGACAACTTTTTTAAACAATTACCTAACCTTTGAGAAGAAATCTCTATGGGCTTAATCACACAGCGCAGCCAAATTTTGTCAATTGTTTAGACAGGGTGATACGATTGTCAGTGTGAATACACCCTAGAATGAGAACTTCAAGTAAAGCAAATGCGCGAATGTAAATTACAACTCACCTCAACTGCCAGGGTCACATTATCCTTCTCATTAATTCTATCTTCATATGCCAGTAACAATGGAGACAAATATTTCATATCCAGCTGCAAAAAATACATGAGTTACTAAAAGCTAATTGATGGATTAAAACGCGCCAAATCTTACTTTTCGTGTCAGCCACCTACTAAAATATGGAGTTAAAGGGAACCTGTCATCACTTATAAGCAGCATAGAAAGTCCAGCTGAGGTACAGGTGCAGGCAGCGGGCGCATGCACACTCTTCTTTATTGGTGTGCGCACGCACTGACCGCAGAGTTCGATGCGCAGACCGAGTGCCAGTTTCCAGGGTTGACAGCGAGGGAACCGAGAGCCGGGTAAATACAAAAAGCACATTCCTGGACCTCCGCCCTGACCTGCAAGCCAATAAACTTAGTTTATGGTGCTTATAATTGATGACACGTTCCCTTTAGTACAAGCCTCTGGTCCTGGGACAAAATACCTCTTGTTGTCGTTCTCCGCCAATTCCACATCTCGCTTTCAGTTAATCTTCTCACTACCTAATGCACACTGTATGCTACTCTCTGATTGGCCAGTACCAATCACATAAGCAGCACTGACCAGTCAGACAGCAGGTGTAGTGAATCGGTAGGCCAATGCCGGCAATCTCCTGCTTCTAAGTCTCCTGCTTTGTTTACAGGTTGCTATAGAGACCATCGGCTTGTCAGAAGCAAGCCGACTGTCTCTGTGGCAGGGAGAGCTGGTGCTTGGGTGTCAGAGGACAAGCAGGCACCAGCTCTTACAGCAGAGATCAGAGAAAACCTCTGATCTCTGCTGTGTTAACCCTTTACATGCTGCAGTCTATGTGACTGCAGCATGTAAAGGGCTGTCACTGCAGCATGTAAAGGGCTGTCACCATCAGACCCCCGGAAAGTGATCAGGGGGTCCTGATGGGTCCCTGTGGAAGTCCCCTAAAGGGACAAAAATTTAAAAAAAAGTTAAAAAAAAAAACAAAAGTGAAAAAATTATAAAAAAAATAAAAATAAAAACACTTGTCTCCCTTTACTTTGTAAAAAATGTAAAATAAAATCACACATGTGGTATCCCTGCGTCGTAATGACCCAGAGAAGGAAGTTGGTACATTATTTAACCCCTTAATGACATGGCCCCTTTTTTCTTTTTTCCCCATTTCTTTTTTCCTCCCCGAAACATAAAAACTGTATAAACTTGCTATCGCCAGAATGGTGCTGACTCAGAGAATAATGATATCACATTATTTATTCTGCATGTTGAACGCCGTACAAATGAAATCCAAAAAAGGAATGGCAGAATTTATTTTTTTCCCCCAATCTCCCTACAAATGTTTTTACAAAAGTTATGCAATACATTATATATACCCAAAAATGATGCCATCAAAAAGTACAACTTGTCCTGCAAAAAACAAGCCCTCATATGGCTGTGTCAATGGAAAAATGAAAAAGTTATGGCTCTTGGAACTCGACTGCAAAATTAGTTGAAATTCAATGATTAGACCATTTAAAAAACCTGCCCTGGTGGGTACGACAGGGTCGTAGGAAACCCGCCACTCAAGGGGTTAAGGGTGCATTCACATGTAGCTGATGCGGTGCAGATTTCACCCTTTCAACACGGATTCATTTGTAAGATTGAAATCTGCTGCAGATCTGCATAAAATTTTGCACCAAACCAGCTACATGTGAACGCATCCTAACTCAAGACAATCTACCTCATCAAGGCCGCAAACACCCCACTACATGACAAACATTACAGAACCCACATCCCTGTACTACTGGCAGAGCCTCCAAATCAGACACTTTCTTCTTTCTTTGCCCCCCGCCAAAGCAATGACTCCCTTCGAACAACTCTGCAGTGGGTCTGGTCCGTCTCGTCACACCTGCTCATGCATATATAACATACTAACTACGCATGTAGAGACTCTACCCCCTCCATATATCCTCACATGGGAAAGAGATCTGTCGCTATCGTTTACACCAGAACATTAGCTAAAATCTACTCCTTTACACATAAATCCTCCATCTCTACTAAGATTCAGGAAACTGGATTCAAAATTCTCTGACAGTGGTACAGGGTGCCCTCTCATCTATATAAAATGATACCATCTGCTTCTCTGCTTTGTTGGAGATGCGGAACAGATCAGGGAACTATACTTCATATATTCTGGGAGTGCCCGGTGTTGTCGGGTTTCTGGTCAGAGGTATGGCACATTATCTCAAAATTTACGGACTTTGCTCTTCCAAAATCACTCACATTCTTCCTCCTGCACCTTAGTGACATCCCCCCATACTTCTATAGGAGCTCTGTGGTCAGACATCTGGTTAATGCAGCTAGGGCATGCATTCCGAAGCTATGGCGACAAGCTTCCCCTCCCTCTATCTCGATCTGGTTTCACATGATCCACAAGACGATGGAGATGGAAGAACTTACAGCATCTATCAAAGACTTGCTGGATAAGTTTTCCAAAAACATGGCACTACTGGATTGAGATCCTAAATTCTCTGGGATATAGAAATCAAATTGGTCAAAGTTCCCCCGACCCAATTTTCAGGTTCCTTGTATCGGTTACCTGGACCTGGTGCTCCCATACCCCTCTCCCCAAAAACTCTATTGTTTTCTTTTCACACTACCTTTGCGGCTCCCACTCTTCCTCCTCCCTCCATGGTATAGTCCTTAAGCAGTGAAATATTCTAAAGCGCGGTCTTAAAAAATAACTAGTAATTATCCTCCTGTGCTACCATTGTGATGTCATCAACTGCCTTATGGAAGAAACCAGAACATCATGTTGTTGCATGCTGAATATTTGGACATGTTGGAGAACGTTCCTTAAGATGGTTGATGACATCACAATGGCCGTCGTGACATCAGAATGGCAGGTAGCGGAATATTCTTTTGCACATCTAATAACCATTGCATTCACTTGCTGCAGCCAGCAGATTGCAAGTGGGAGAAACAATCTGCGCATTTCTATATCTTCTACATATTTGCCTTTGTGATACAATAAAGGCAAAAAAGAAGAGAAATTGTTAGCAGTAAGAAGCAGATAAGATCGAGGAGATACCTAAAACAAAAAAGAATTGTGAAGATGACGGCCAGCAAAAGCCAAGTGAAGCTTAGAAACAAAAAAATGAACGGTTCTAAGCACGCCTGCGAAATATAGAGGAGGAAAAGGAGGACAATTTGGAAGAAAACCAAATCCAGGCTGATGACCAGGAGACAGAACTGATGCCAGACAGCGTTGTGGGACAAAAAGTACAAGCAGAATATCATCATCTTCATGACCTGATCCGCAGCCTAGAAGATCTGTGCGTCCAAGTACCCTGCTAGTCAGCAGGAAATACTGGCAGCGTATGATCGCATTCACGACCTGATCCAGAGTACATCCAGTACTATGGTGGTCAGCATGAAGAACGACATAACGGAGAAGAAGAGCTGGAGAGTAAAGGAGGAGATAATGAAGATGTAAACCTCAAGTAGTCCTGTTTCGGTGTATGCAAGCTAGCATAAAAGTCTGGGTGGGATTCCCCTATTTCAGTGGGTGTGGATGTTTAAGCTAAATCCTGTTTCGGTGTATGTATGCATTACATAGCATTACATCCTGCTGCGATCGGACAGGCATTCTATCAAGCCACCCCGCGGGCGATCGGATGAATGGCGTAGTAGCGCATAAAGGACAAACAGACACACACGCATACAGACATACATTCAATTTTATATATATATAGATCAATGCTCGTGCCAAATTTCACGTTTCTATGACACTGGAAAGTGAGAAAAATACATTCCGTACGTAAAATTTTGACGCTAATTCTTTTGCGCATAGAATTGAATAATTGAGTTGGCACCTGTTAGTTTTTCCTATTTATGACATATTCAATGCCCATGCCAAATTTTAAGTTTCTATGTGAGAAAATTAGATTCCGTGCGTAAAATTTGGACGCTAATTCTTTTGCGCATAGAATTGAATAATCGAGTTGGGACCCATTAGCTTTTCCTATTTATGACATAATCAATGCCAGTGCCAAATTTCGAGTTTCTATGACATCAGAAAGTGAAAGAATTAGATTCCGTACGTAAAATTTGGATGCTAATTCTTTTGCGCATAGAATTGAATAATCAAGTTGGGACCCGTTAACTTTTCCTATTTATGACATATTCAATGCCCGCGCCAAGTTTTAAGTTTCTATGACATTGGGAAGTGAGAGATTTAGATTATGTACGTTAAATTTTGACGCCAATTCTTTTGCGCTAGAATTGAATAATCGAGTTGGGACCATATTACTTTTCCTATTTTGGAGATAATCTATCCTCTTGCCAAAATTCATGTTTCTACGACATCGGGAAGTTGGAGAACTTTTGGCGAGTCAGTCAGTGAGTGAGTCAGTCCGGGAGTCAGTGAGTGAGTCAGTGAGGGCTTTCAGCTTTATATATATATATAGATAGATATAGATATATACATATATTCACATACATGTACATGGTGGGCAAGTTGGAGCATGTTCCTCAAGACAGATGATGACATCACAATTGCAGATGACATCACAATTGCAGATGACATCACAATAGTAGTCCATTAGGTGACATCACAATGAAAGTTGATGACATCACAATGGCACAAGGCTTCTTATACCAGTGCACGGGTTAGAATCCTTGCATTCACTTGCTGCAGCTAGCAGAGAATAAGTGAGAGCGACTATCCTTTTGGATTTCTATATTTTCTATATTTTTGCCTTTGTGATATAATGAAGGCAAAAAAGAAGACAAACCATTTACAGGAAGAAGCTGATAAGATCGAGCACATTCCTGAAGAGAAGAACGATGGCCGTAAAGGCCAGAATGAGCCAATTAAAGCTAAGAAACCAAAAAAGAACTGGTTTTTAGCACGCCTACAAAAAACCTGGGCAAGGATTACTGGGTGTATGAGGAGCTGCTGCACTTGCATCCAAGTAGAGAGAAGTGCCGAAGAACTCCCAGGACCCAGTGGAATAACAATGGAGGAAGTCCCAAGTCCCAGCGGGATAAATATGGAGAAGAAACTTCCAGGATCCAGAGATATAAACATGGAAGAACTCCCAAATCCTGTCGGGATCAATATGGAGGAGGAACTTCCAGGATCCAGAGACATAAACATGGAGGAACTCTTAGATCCCAGCAGGATCAATATGGAAGAGGAACTCCCTGGGCCCAGTGGGATCAACATAGAGTACAGCAAAGGTAGGATATCATGTACCTTCTCATATAATACAAGGTTATGCTTTTAGTTACAGACCCCCATTATAACTGCCAATCACAAATTAATGGATATCTTTGGCGAGTTCTGTATATTCAAAAAACAAATAGTTGCCAGGGGTAATTTTGTACAGCTAGGGCCCCACAGTGGTAACAATCCTTGTTGTGGAATTTAGTTTTTATATATATTTTTTTAAGGATAAATTTGAATATTTTGTTAAGAAATAGAGCTGTGGTTTGGGGCTTGTCCGGATATACATCATTATTTTAATATCTTAGTAACATTGCATATACATGGACTTATACCAAAGTGGGTGATGTAGAGTGGGTACAATACAGCTTATTTATGTAGTATTATATGGCAACCATTCAGATACATGGCTGCCCAGGAATATTTGGATCCATCAGGGCATGAGATGCTTTTACAAGGGAACCACGCTTGATGCCCTAATATAAGATATGAATAGGAGTTGTTTTCTAAAAGCATCCCCTTGAAATATAAGTACTTGGGTGAGGTGGTCTTCTCTCAAGTTCTCAAAACATGTATTCCATCATTCATTAGTTATATCATCTTTATCATTCATAATATATAAAATAGGTTTCAGGTTTTAACATTTGACATCTTATCCTATTTCTGTAGATATATTCTTTATAGCTAAAGCGTCCACTGAAGTAAAGGAAGAACATGTGGAGGAAGATCAAAACATCAAGACTGCTGACAACAAGGAGGCAGAAGTGGTGGAGACAGACAGTTTGGTGGAAAAGGAAATAGAAGCAGAATACCGCCTTCTTGACCTGATCCACAGCCAGGAAGATCTGCACATCCAATACTATACTAGTCAGCAGGAAATACTGGCAGAGTATGATCATATTCAGGGCCAGATTCAGATCACAGAAGATCTGCACATTCAGGACTACGATGCAGATGATGAAGAACAGGATGGAGAAGAAGAACTGGAGTGTAAAGTAGAAGATGATGTAAAAGTAAAAATCCAGGAATATGGAGAGGATGGACTGGAGAAGGCAGACAGCACCAAAGAAAGCCAAAGAGCTTCTGGTGAAATGCCAGGGCCTAGTCACATCAGCAATACAGGTAGGAGATCGGGAAGTAACTGGGAATGTTCATGGGAACTTTTTATAAGCTTTTCAGATCATATGGTCTACAACCATAGAAACACATATGTCTGTGCAAGAGCTCCAAATACAAGATGGTATTTATGTCTTTAGAGTTTTAAACGTTAGTGAATATAATGTAGGTAGTATGTTTCATGATCTGACTACGTATGAATATGTGTTGCTGTGCGATAGTAATGAAGACTCATAATCATTTCACATATTAACACGTGTGCATTTGTTTCCTACAAACAGACAACGAATCATCTAAAAGCAAGAAAAACGACAAAAAGGGGGAAGAGAAAGAAGAGTGTAGATCTCAGCAGAGGTCAAGCAGTAAGAGCAGTTCTCTAGACCATGAGGCACTAGAGGAGCTCTACAAATCAATCAGAGCCTCTCAGAGTGGCAGTAGTGCCAACTGTTCTGATTCCTCCTCACTAGATTATGAAGCACTAGAAGAGCTCTACAAACCAATCATAGCCTCTCAGAGCGGCGGCAGAGACGACAGATCTGATTCCTCCTCGCTAGACGATGAGGCACTAGAGGAGATCTACAAATCAATCAGAGCCTCTCAGAGTGGCGGTAGTGCCGACAGATCTGATTCCTCCTCGCTAGACGATGAGGCACTAGAGGAGCTCTACAAATTAATTAGAGCCTCTCAGAGTGGCAGTAGTGCCGACAGATCTGATTCCTCCTCGCTAGACGATGAGGCACTAGAGGAGCTCTACAAATTAATTAGAGCCTCTGAGAGCGGCAGTAGCCATGATGAGGAACTCTACACAAGCGACATCTGCTTAGAGAAACTCGAGCAACCTGACAAAGAAAGATCTGACACAGTACCCCTAACATTACAGTCTTTTACATTCCATCAGAAACTGGGAGAAGGAGGCTTTGGAGAAGTCTTGTTGGCAAGTGATATCATCCGCAAAGAATGTGTTGCCCTTAAAGTGTCAAACAAATGTTTGTTCACGGAGCATGGGCACAGTTTTGTAGAGAGAGATATCTTAGAACTATCCCACGAGAGCCCGTTCCTGATTCATGGCCTGGCCGCCTTCCACACAGAAAAATGTGTCTACTATGTATTGGAATTGGCCATCAGAGGGGACCTGTTTGATTTTCTACACAAGAACTTTCCTCTTGATACCCCCACAATACAATTTATTATGGCAGAAGTGATCTGTGGCACTCAGTTCCTACACAAGAAAAACATCATACACCGGGACCTGAAGCCAGCAAACATCCTTCTGACTGTAGACGGCCATATCAAAATAACGGACTTTGGCTTTGCTGTAATGGGTGTGTATGAGAGGATCAAAGAAAGCCTTAAAGGTACACCAGGATATTTTTCCCCAGAAATGATCATGGGCAAAGAACATGGACGAGGGGCAGATTATTTTGCCATAGGTGTGATTCTGTATAACCTGTTCACAAAAAAGGAGGCTTTTCCTGGAGATAATCCCATGGACATTATGTTGTTCACCATCGAGTTTAATCCACTCTACCCAGAGTATCTGACTCCTGTCAAAGTGGCCATCTTAGAAGAGCTGCTGTGTAAAGATCAGGACTATCGCCTAGGAGTAAGAGGAGACATCAAGAAGCATCAATTTTTTTCTGGCATCAATTGGGAAGATGTGGAAGCCAGAAGAATGGAACCACCAGCAATCATGACAGCAGCTTCTGTTGACGTGAATACGGATCAAACTCTGGACTACATGGAAATGCCAAACAGTATAAGACCTGAAGACCAGAAAATATTCACAGCATTCAGCTTTGTATGTCCAGATTGGTCACAACAATATCATCCCGTCAACAATGAAGCCATTCATTAATGAAGAAAGCTGAGTGGTCAACAAGCAAAGCTGGTGGACGACCTACTCAGCTTCCATCATATCTTCATGATCTCTTCATAACATTAAACCACACTTTTTCTATATACCGGACCAGACGACCCTATAGAATATCCACCACTTAACATCCACGTAGATTCGAGCTCCGACAACCCAGGGAATCATTCTGATTGCCATATTTGGGGTCAGGGAGGAATTTTTTCCCCTAATATGAGGGCAAACCAACAATCCTCAGGGGGTTTTCGCCTCCCTCTGGGTTAACATAGTAAGTAATTACAGGTTGAAATCAAAAATTTATTTTTTTTATTTATTTTTTAAAAGACTTCTTTCAACCTTACTTGCTTGCTATGTATTACAGGTTGAAATCAAAAATTTATTTTTTTTATTTATTTTTTAAAAGACTTCTTTCAACCTTACTTGCTTGCTATGTATTACAGGTTGAAATCAAAAATTTATTTTTTTTATTTATTTTTTAAAAGACTTCTTTCAACCTTACTTGCTTGCTATGTAAGCATCTGGAAATCTCATCTACAAAGTGGTGATGACAACGGAAGGAAGCTGCTAAGAAGGAAAAAAGCAGCTCCTTCACCCATTGGACTTGACAAACAGAAGGCCCAAAGGATGAATGTGGCGTGTTGTAGGAATCCTGGAAAGTGTCACCTATGTGTGATCTGCACCTGGATTTCCAAAAACACCACAAGAGTAAGCCAAGGCCTGAAGAGCAGAATCAATATAATCTGCTCCTTTCTGTTCACTGTATGATAAAAACATCTTTCATGCATTAATAAATGTATAAAAACATCTATACAAAATATCTAGATTTTCATTATTCCCACATATAGTACATTATGTTTGGTTGGATTGGTACCAGGGAGAGTTAGAATATAAAGGAAAGAGAGGCAGCGGGTTAAAAAAAAAAAAACAATGGCAGAATTAATGTGTTTTCTCTCTCTGCTTTCAAAGGAAAAGAAAATAATAAAAGTTTTACAATACATTATATGCACCCAAAAATGGTACAAACAAAAAATATCAGTTTGCCACACAAAAAACAAGCCCTCATATGGCCATGATGACGGAAAAATAAAAAAGTTGTGGCTTTTGAAAAGTGAAGTTGGAAAATCCCCCCAAAATGGTTGAATCCTCGTGGCCAAAATAGGCCGTGTCCTGAAGGGGCTGTCCAGAATTAGAAAGACATAGCTGCTTTCTTCCAAAAGCAATGTCACAACTCACAAAGTCCCATTCACTGTAATGGAGCTTAACTGCAATACCAGGCAATATCCATGGTCAGCTGTGGCGTTGTTTCCGGAACAGAGCAGCCATGTTTTTCTGGACAACTTTTTTAAACAATTACCTAACCTTTGAGAAGAAATCTCTATGGGCTTAATCACACAGCGCAGCCAAATTTTGTCAATTGTTTAGACAGGGTGATACGATTGTCAGTGTGAATACACCCTAGAATGAGAACTTCAAGTAAAGCAAATGCGCGAATGTAAATTACAACTCACCTCAACTGCCAGGGTCACATTATCCTTCTCATTAATTCTATCTTCATATGCCAGTAACAATGGAGACAAATATTTCATATCCAGCTGCAAAAAATACATGAGTTACTAAAAGCTAATTGATGGATTAAAACGCGCCAAATCTTACTTTTCGTGTCAGCCACCTGCTAAAATATGGAGTTAAAGGGAACCTGTCATCACTTATAAGCAGCATAGAAAGTCCAGCTGAGGTACAGGTGCAGGCAGCGGGCGCATGCACACTCTTCTTTATTGGTGTGCGAACGCACTGACCGCAGAGTTCGATGCGCAGACCGAGTGCCAGTTTCCAGGGTTGACAGCGAGGGAACCGAGAGCCGGGTAAATACAAAAAGCACATTCCTGGACCTCCGCCCTGACCTGCAAGCCAATAAACTTAGTTTATGGTGCTTATAATTGATGACACGTTCCCTTTAGTACAAGCCTCTGGTCCTGGGACAAAATACCTCTTGTTGTCGTTCTCCGCCAATTCCACATCTCGCTTTCAGTTAATCTTCTCACTACCTAATGCACACTGTATGCTACTCTCTGATTGGCCAGTACCAATCACATAAGCAGCACTGACCAGTCAGACAGCAGGTGTAGTGAATCGGTAGGCCAATGCCGGCAATCTCCTGCTTCTAAGTCTCCTGCTTTGTTTACAGGTTGCTATAGAGACCATCGGCTTGTCAGAAGCAAGCCGACTGTCTCTGTGGCAGGGAGAGCTGGTGCTTGGGTGTCAGAGGACAAGCAGGCACCAGCTCTTACAGCAGAGATCAGAGAAAACCTCTGATCTCTGCTGTGTTAACCCTTTACATGCTGCAGTCTATGTGACTGCAGCATGTAAAGGGCTGTCACTGCAGCATGTAAAGGGCTGTCACCATCAGACCCCCGGAAAGTGATCAGGGGGTCCTGATGGGTCCCTGTGGAAGTCCCCTAAAGGGACAAAAATTTAAAAAAAAGTTAAAAAAAAAAACAAAAGTGAAAAAATTATAAAAAAAATAAAAATAAAAACACTTGTCTCCCTTTACTTTGTAAAAAATGTAAAATAAAATCACACATGTGGTATCCCTGCGTCGTAATGACCCAGAGAAGGAAGTTGGTACATTATTTAACCCCTTAATGACATGGCCCCTTTTTTCTTTTTTCCCCATTTCTTTTTTCCTCCCCGAAACATAAAAACTGTATAAACTTGCTATCGCCAGAATGGTGCTGACTCAGAGAATAATGATATCACATTATTTATTCTGCATGTTGAACGCCGTACAAATGAAATCCAAAAAAGGAATGGCAGAATTTATTTTTTTCCCCCAATCTCCCTACAAATGTTTTTACAAAAGTTATGCAATACATTATATATACCCAAAAATGATGCCATCAAAAAGTACAACTTGTCCTGCAAAAAACAAGCCCTCATATGGCTGTGTCAATGGAAAAATGAAAAAGTTATGGCTCTTGGAACTCGACTGCAAAATTAGTTGAAATTCAATGATTAGACCATTTAAAAAACCTGCCCTGGTGGGTACGACAGGGTCGTAGGAAACCCGCCACTCAAGGGGTTAAGGGTGCATTCACATGTAGCTGATGCGGTGCAGATTTCACCCTTTCAACACGGATTCATTTGTAAGATTGAAATCTGCTGCAGATCTGCATAAAATTTTGCACCAAACCAGCTACATGTGAACGCATCCTAACTCAAGACAATCTACCTCATCAAGGCCGCAAACACCCCACTACATGACAAACATTACAGAACCCACATCCCTGTACTACTGGCAGAGCCTCCAAATCAGACACTTTCTTCTTTCTTTGCCCCCCGCCAAAGCAATGACTCCCTTCGAACAACTCTGCAGTGGGTCTGGTCCGTCTCGTCACACCTGCTCATGCATATATAACATACTAACTACGCATGTAGAGACTCTACCCCCTCCATATATCCTCACATGGGAAAGAGATCTGTCGCTATCGTTTACACCAGAACATTAGCTAAAATCTACTCCTTTACACATAAATCCTCCATCTCTACTAAGATTCAGGAAACTGGATTCAAAATTCTCTGACAGTGGTACAGGGTGCCCTCTCATCTATATAAAATGATACCATCTGCTTCTCTGCTTTGTTGGAGATGCGGAACAGATCAGGGAACTATACTTCATATATTCTGGGAGTGCCCGGTGTTGTCGGGTTTCTGGTCAGAGGTATGGCACATTATCTCAAAATTTACGGACTTTGCTCTTCCAAAATCACTCACATTCTTCCTCCTGCACCTTAGTGACATCCCCCCATACTTCTATAGGAGCTCTGTGGTCAGACATCTGGTTAATGCAGCTAGGGCATGCATTCCGAAGCTATGGCGACAAGCTTCCCCTCCCTCTATCTCGATCTGGTTTCACATGATCCACAAGACGATGGAGATGGAAGAACTTACAGCATCTATCAAAGACTTGCTGGATAAGTTTTCCAAAAACATGGCACTACTGGATTGAGATCCTAAATTCTCTGGGATATAGAAATCAAATTGGTCAAAGTTCCCCCGACCCAATTTTCAGGTTCCTTGTATCGGTTACCTGGACCTGGTGCTCCCATACCCCTCTCCCCAAAAACTCTATTGTTTTCTTTTCACACTACCTTTGCGGCTCCCACTCTTCCTCCTCCCTCCATGGTATAGTCCTTAAGCAGTGAAATATTCTAAAGCGCGGTCTTAAAAAATAACTAGTAATTATCCTCCTGTGCTACCATTGTGATGTCATCAACTGCCTTATGGAAGAAACCAGAACATCATGTTGTTGCATGCTGAATATTTGGACATGTTGGAGAACGTTCCTTAAGATGGTTGATGACATCACAATGGCCGTCGTGACATCAGAATGGCAGGTAGCGGAATATTCTTTTGCACATCTAATAACCATTGCATTCACTTGCTGCAGCCAGCAGATTGCAAGTGGGAGAAACAATCTGCGCATTTCTATATCTTCTACATATTTGCCTTTGTGATACAATAAAGGCAAAAAAGAAGAGAAATTGTTAGCAGTAAGAAGCAGATAAGATCGAGGAGATACCTAAAACAAAAAAGAATTGTGAAGATGACGGCCAGCAAAAGCCAAGTGAAGCTTAGAAACAAAAAAATGAACGGTTCTAAGCACGCCTGCGAAATATAGAGGAGGAAAAGGAGGACAATTTGGAAGAAAACCAAATCCAGGCTGATGACCAGGAGACAGAACTGATGCCAGACAGCGTTGTGGGACAAAAAGTACAAGCAGAATATCATCATCTTCATGACCTGATCCGCAGCCTAGAAGATCTGTGCGTCCAAGTACCCTGCTAGTCAGCAGGAAATACTGGCAGCGTATGATCGCATTCACGACCTGATCCAGAGTACATCCAGTACTATGGTGGTCAGCATGAAGAACGACATAACGGAGAAGAAGAGCTGGAGAGTAAAGGAGGAGATAATGAAGATGTAAACCTCAAGTAGTCCTGTTTCGGTGTATGCAAGCTAGCATAAAAGTCTGGGTGGGATTCCCCTATTTCAGTGGGTGTGGATGTTTAAGCTAAATCCTGTTTCGGTGTATGTATGCATTACATAGCATTACATCCTGCTGCGATCGGACAGGCATTCTATCAAGCCACCCCGCGGGCGATCGGATGAATGGCGTAGTAGCGCATAAAGGACAAACAGACACACACGCATACAGACATACATTCAATTTTATATATATATAGATCAATGCTCGTGCCAAATTTCACGTTTCTATGACACTGGAAAGTGAGAAAAATACATTCCGTACGTAAAATTTTGACGCTAATTCTTTTGCGCATAGAATTGAATAATTGAGTTGGCACCTGTTAGTTTTTCCTATTTATGACATATTCAATGCCCATGCCAAATTTTAAGTTTCTGTGAGAAAATTAGATTCCGTGCGTAAAATTTGGACGCTAATTCTTTTGCGCATAGAATTGAATAATCGAGTTGGGACCCATTAGCTTTTCCTATTTATGACATAATCAATGCCAGTGCCAAATTTCGAGTTTCTATGACATCAGAAAGTGAAAGAATTAGATTCCGTACGTAAAATTTGGATGCTAATTCTTTTGCGCATAGAATTGAATAATCAAGTTGGGACCCGTTAACTTTTCCTATTTATGACATATTCAATGCCCGCGCCAAGTTTTAAGTTTCTATGACATTGGGAAGTGAGAGATTTAGATTATGTACGTTAAATTTTGACGCCAATTCTTTTGCGCTAGAATTGAATAATCGAGTTGGGACCATATTACTTTTCCTATTTTGGAGATAATCTATCCTCTTGCCAAAATTCATGTTTCTACGACATCGGGAAGTTGGAGAACTTTTGGCGAGTCAGTCAGTGAGTGAGTCAGTCCGGGAGTCAGTGAGTGAGTCAGTGAGGGCTTTCAGCTTTATATATATATATATAGATAGATATAGATATATACATATATTCACATACATGTACATGGTGGGCAAGTTGGAGCATGTTCCTCAAGACAGATGATGACATCACAATTGCAGATGACATCACAATTGCAGATGACATCACAATAGTAGTCCATTAGGTGACATCACAATGAAAGTTGATGACATCACAATGGCACAAGGCTTCTTATACCAGTGCACGGGTTAGAATCCTTGCATTCACTTGCTGCAGCTAGCAGAGAATAAGTGAGAGCGACTATCCTTTTGGATTTCTATATTTTCTATATTTTTGCCTTTGTGATATAATGAAGGCAAAAAAGAAGACAAACCATTTACAGGAAGAAGCTGATAAGATCGAGCACATTCCTGAAGAGAAGAACGATGGCCGTAAAGGCCAGAATGAGCCAATTAAAGCTAAGAAACCAAAAAAGAACTGGTTTTTAGCACGCCTACAAAAAACCTGGGCAAGGATTACTGGGTGTATGAGGAGCTGCTGCACTTGCATCCAAGTAGAGAGAAGTGCCGAAGAACTCCCAGGACCCAGTGGAATAACAATGGAGGAAGTCCCAAGTCCCAGCGGGATAAATATGGAGAAGAAACTTCCAGGATCCAGAGATATAAACATGGAAGAACTCCCAAATCCTGTCGGGATCAATATGGAGGAGGAACTTCCAGGATCCAGAGACATAAACATGGAGGAACTCTTAGATCCCAGCAGGATCAATATGGAAGAGGAACTCCCTGGGCCCAGTGGGATCAACATAGAGTACAGCAAAGGTAGGATATCATGTACCTTCTCATATAATACAAGGTTATGCTTTTAGTTACAGACCCCCATTATAACTGCCAATCACAAATTAATGGATATCTTTGGCGAGTTCTGTATATTCAAAAAACAAATAGTTGCCAGGGGTAATTTTGTACAGCTAGGGCCCCACAGTGGTAACAATCCTTGTTGTGGAATTTAGTTTTTATATATATTTTTTTAAGGATAAATTTGAATATTTTGTTAAGAAATAGAGCTGTGGTTTGGGGCTTGTCCGGATATACATCATTATTTTAATATCTTAGTAACATTGCATATACATGGACTTATACCAAAGTGGGTGATGTAGAGTGGGTACAATACAGCTTATTTATGTAGTATTATATGGCAACCATTCAGATACATGGCTGCCCAGGAATATTTGGATCCATCAGGGCATGAGATGCTTTTACAAGGGAACCACGCTTGATGCCCTAATATAAGATATGAATAGGAGTTGTTTTCTAAAAGCATCCCCTTGAAATATAAGTACTTGGGTGAGGTGGTCTTCTCTCAAGTTCTCAAAACATGTATTCCATCATTCATTAGTTATATCATCTTTATCATTCATAATATATAAAATAGGTTTCAGGTTTTAACATTTGACATCTTATCCTATTTCTGTAGATATATTCTTTATAGCTAAAGCGTCCACTGAAGTAAAGGAAGAACATGTGGAGGAAGATCAAAACATCAAGACTGCTGACAACAAGGAGGCAGAAGTGGTGGAGACAGACAGTTTGGTGGAAAAGTAAATAGAAGCAGAATACCGCCTTCTTGACCTGATCCACAGCCAGGAAGATCTGCACATCCAATACTATACTAGTCAGCAGGAAATACTGGCAGAGTATGATCATATTCAGGGCCAGATTCAGATCACAGAAGATCTGCACATTCAGGACTACGATGCAGATGATGAAGAACAGGATGGAGAAGAAGAACTGGAGTGTAAAGTAGAAGATGATGTAAAAGTAAAAATCCAGGAATATGGAGAGGATGGACTGGAGAAGGCAGACAGCACCAAAGAAAGCCAAAGAGCTTCTGGTGAAATGCCAGGGCCTAGTCACATCAGCAATACAGGTAGGAGATCGGGAAGTAACTGGGAATGTTCATGGGAACTTTTTATAAGCTTTTCAGATCATATGGTCTACAACCATAGAAACACATATGTCTGTGCAAGAGCTCCAAATACAAGATGGTATTTATGTCTTTAGAGTTTTAAACGTTAGTGAATATAATGTAGGTAGTATGTTTCATGATCTGACTACGTATGAATATGTGTTGCTGTGCGATAGTAATGAAGACTCATAATCATTTCACATATTAACACGTGTGCATTTGTTTCCTACAAACAGACAACGAATCATCTAAAAGCAAGAAAAACGACAAAAAGGGGGAAGAGAAAGAAGAGTGTAGATCTCAGCAGAGGTCAAGCAGTAAGAGCAGTTCTCTAGACCATGAGGCACTAGAGGAGCTCTACAAATCAATCAGAGCCTCTCAGAGTGGCAGTAGTGCCAACTGTTCTGATTCCTCCTCACTAGATTATGAAGCACTAGAAGAGCTCTACAAACCAATCATAGCCTCTCAGAGCGGCGGCAGAGACGACAGATCTGATTCCTCCTCGCTAGACGATGAGGCACTAGAGGAGATCTACAAATCAATCAGAGCCTCTCAGAGTGGCGGTAGTGCCGACAGATCTGATTCCTCCTCGCTAGACGATGAGGCACTAGAGGAGCTCTACAAATTAATTAGAGCCTCTCAGAGTGGCAGTAGTGCCGACAGATCTGATTCCTCCTCGCTAGACGATGAGGCACTAGAGGAGCTCTACAAATTAATTAGAGCCTCTGAGAGCGGCAGTAGCCATGATGAGGAACTCTACACAAGCGACATCTGCTTAGAGAAACTCGAGCAACCTGACAAAGAAAGATCTGACACAGTACCCCTAACATTACAGTCTTTTACATTCCATCAGAAACTGGGAGAAGGAGGCTTTGGAGAAGTCTTGTTGGCAAGTGATATCATCCGCAAAGAATGTGTTGCCCTTAAAGTGTCAAACAAATGTTTGTTCACGGAGCATGGGCACAGTTTTGTAGAGAGAGATATCTTAGAACTATCCCACGAGAGCCCGTTCCTGATTCATGGCCTGGCCGCCTTCCACACAGAAAAATGTGTCTACTATGTATTGGAATTGGCCATCAGAGGGGACCTGTTTGATTTTCTACACAAGAACTTTCCTCTTGATACCCCCACAATACAATTTATTATGGCAGAAGTGATCTGTGGCACTCAGTTCCTACACAAGAAAAACATCATACACCGGGACCTGAAGCCAGCAAACATCCTTCTGACTGTAGACGGCCATATCAAAATAACGGACTTTGGCTTTGCTGTAATGGGTGTGTATGAGAGGATCAAAGAAAGCCTTAAAGGTACACCAGGATATTTTTCCCCAGAAATGATCATGGGCAAAGAACATGGACGAGGGGCAGATTATTTTGCCATAGGTGTGATTCTGTATAACCTGTTCACAAAAAAGGAGGCTTTTCCTGGAGATAATCCCATGGACATTATGTTGTTCACCATCGAGTTTAATCCACTCTACCCAGAGTATCTGACTCCTGTCAAAGTGGCCATCTTAGAAGAGCTGCTGTGTAAAGATCAGGACTATCGCCTAGGAGTAAGAGGAGACATCAAGAAGCATCAATTTTTTTCTGGCATCAATTGGGAAGATGTGGAAGCCAGAAGAATGGAACCACCAGCAATCATGACAGCAGCTTCTGTTGACGTGAATACGGATCAAACTCTGGACTACATGGAAATGCCAAACAGTATAAGACCTGAAGACCAGAAAATATTCACAGCATTCAGCTTTGTATGTCCAGATTGGTCACAACAATATCATCCCGTCAACAATGAAGCCATTCATTAATGAAGAAAGCTGAGTGGTCAACAAGCAAAGCTGGTGGACGACCTACTCAGCTTCCATCATATCTTCATGATCTCTTCATAACATTAAACCACACTTTTTCTATATACCGGACCAGACGACCCTATAGAATATCCACCACTTAACATCCACGTAGATTCGAGCTCCGACAACCCAGGGAATCATTCTGATTGCCATATTTGGGGTCAGGGAGGAATTTTTTCCCCTAATATGAGGGCAAACCAACAATCCTCAGGGGGTTTTCGCCTCCCTCTGGGTTAACATAGTAAGTAATTACAGGTTGAAATCAAAAATTTATTTTTTTTATTTATTTTTTAAAAGACTTCTTTCAACCTTACTTGCTTGCTATGTATTACAGGTTGAAATCAAAAATTTATTTTTTTTATTTATTTTTTAAAAGACTTCTTTCAACCTTACTTGCTTGCTATGTATTACAGGTTGAAATCAAAAATTTATTTTTTTTATTTATTTTTTAAAAGACTTCTTTCAACCTTACTTGCTTGCTATGTAAGCATCTGGAAATCTCATCTACAAAGTGGTGATGACAACGGAAGGAAGCTGCTAAGAAGGAAAAAAGCAGCTCCTTCACCCATTGGACTTGACAAACAGAAGGCCCAAAGGATGAATGTGGCGTGTTGTAGGAATCCTGGAAAGTGTCACCTATGTGTGATCTGCACCTGGATTTCCAAAAACACCACAAGAGTAAGCCAAGGCCTGAAGAGCAGAATCAATATAATCTGCTCCTTTCTGTTCACTGTATGATAAAAACATCTTTCATGCATTAATAAATGTATAAAAACATCTATACAAAATATCTATATTTTCATTATTCCCACATATAGTACATTATGTTTGGTTGGATTGGTACCAGGGAGAGTTAGAATATAAAGGAAAGAGAGGCAGCGGGTTAAAAAAAAAAAAAACAATGGCAGAATTAATGTGTTTTCTCTCTCTGCTTTCAAAGGAAAAGAAAATAATAAAAGTTTTACAATACATTATATGCACCCAAAAATGGTACAAATAAAAATTTCAGTTTGCCACACAAAAACAAGCCCTCATATGGCCATGATGACGGAAAAATAAAAAAGTTGTGGCTTTTGAAAAGTGAAGTTGGAAAATCCCCCCAAAATGGTTGAATCCTCGTGGCCAAAATAGGCCGTGTCCTGAAGGGGCTGTCCAGAATTAGAAAGACATAGCTGCTTTCTTCCAAAAGCAATGTCACAACTCACAAAGTCCCATTCACTGTAATGGAGCTTAACTGCAATACCAGGCAATATCCATGGTCAGCTGTGGCGTTGTTTCCGGAACAGAGCAGCCATGTTTTTCTGGACAACTTTTTTAAACAATTACCTAACCTTTGAGAAGAAATCTCTATGGGCTTAATCACACAGCGCAGCCAAATTTTGTCAATTGTTTAGACAGGGTGATACGATTGTCAGTGTGAATACACCCTAGAATGAGAACTTCAAGTAAAGCAAATGCGCGAATGTAAATTACAACTCACCTCAACTGCCAGGGTCACATTATCCTTCTCATTAATTCTATCTTCATATGCCAGTAACAATGGAGACAAATATTTCATATCCAGCTGCAAAAAATACATGAGTTACTAAAAGCTAATTGATGGATTAAAACGCGCCAAATCTTACTTTTCGTGTCAGCCACCTGCTAAAATATGGAGTTAAAGGGAACCTGTCATCACTTATAAGCAGCATAGAAAGTCCAGCTGAGGTACAGGTGCAGGCAGCGGGCGCATGCACACTCTTCTTTATTGGTGTGCGCACGCACTGACCGCAGAGTTCGATGCGCAGACCGAGTGCCAGTTTCCAGGGTTGACAGCGAGGGAACCGAGAGCCGGGTAAATACAAAAAGCACATTCCTGGACCTCCGCCCTGACCTGCAAGCCAATAAACTTAGTTTATGGTGCTTATAATTGATGACACGTTCCCTTTAGTACAAGCCTCTGGTCCTGGGACAAAATACCTCTTGTTGTCGTTCTCCGCCAATTCCACATCTCGCTTTCAGTTAATCTTCTCACTACCTAATGCACACTGTATGCTACTCTCTGATTGGCCAGTACCAATCACATAAGCAGCACTGACCAGTCAGACAGCAGGTGTAGTGAATCGGTAGGCCAATGCCGGCAATCTCCTGCTTCTAAGTCTCCTGCTTTGTTTACAGGTTGCTATAGAGACCATCGGCTTGTCAGAAGCAAGCCGACTGTCTCTGTGGCAGGGAGAGCTGGTGCTTGGGTGTCAGAGGACAAGCAGGCACCAGCTCTTACAGCAGAGATCAGAGAAAACCTCTGATCTCTGCTGTGTTAACCCTTTACATGCTGCAGTCTATGTGACTGCAGCATGTAAAGGGCTGTCACTGCAGCATGTAAAGGGCTGTCACCATCAGACCCCCGGAAAGTGATCAGGGGGTCCTGATGGGTCCCTGTGGAAGTCCCCTAAAGGGACAAAAATTTAAAAAAAAGTTAAAAAAAAAAACAAAAGTGAAAAAATTATAAAAAAAATAAAAATAAAAACACTTGTCTCCCTTTACTTTGTAAAAAATGTAAAATAAAATCACACATGTGGTATCCCTGCGTCGTAATGACCCAGAGAAGGAAGTTGGTACATTATTTAACCCCTTAATGACATGGCCCCTTTTTTCTTTTTTCCCCATTTCTTTTTTCCTCCCCGAAACATAAAAACTGTATAAACTTGCTATCGCCAGAATGGTGCTGACTCAGAGAATAATGATATCACATTATTTATTCTGCATGTTGAACGCCGTACAAATGAAATCCAAAAAAAGGAATGGCAGAATTTATTTTTTTCCCCCAATCTCCCTACAAATGTTTTTACAAAAGTTATGCAATACATTATATATACCCAAAAATGATGCCATCAAAAAGTACAACTTGTCCTGCAAAAAACAAGCCCTCATATGGCTGTGTCAATGGAAAAATGAAAAAGTTATGGCTCTTGGAACTCGACTGCAAAATTAGTTGAAATTCAATGATTAGACCATTTAAAAAACCTGCCCTGGTGGGTACGACAGGGTCGTAGGAAACCCGCCACTCAAGGGGTTAAGGGTGCATTCACATGTAGCTGATGCGGTGCAGATTTCACCCTTTCAACACGGATTCATTTGTAAGATTGAAATCTGCTGCAGATCTGCATAAAATTTTGCACCAAACCAGCTACATGTGAACGCATCCTAACTCAAGACAATCTACCTCATCAAGGCCGCAAACACCCCACTACATGACAAACATTACAGAACCCACATCCCTGTACTACTGGCAGAGCCTCCAAATCAGACACTTTCTTCTTTCTTTGCCCCCCGCCAAAGCAATGACTCCCTTCGAACAACTCTGCAGTGGGTCTGGTCCGTCTCGTCACACCTGCTCATGCATATATAACATACTAACTACGCATGTAGAGACTCTACCCCCTCCATATATCCTCACATGGGAAAGAGATCTGTCGCTATCGTTTACACCAGAACATTAGCTAAAATCTACTCCTTTACACATAAATCCTCCATCTCTACTAAGATTCAGGAAACTGGATTCAAAATTCTCTGACAGTGGTACAGGGTGCCCTCTCATCTATATAAAATGATACCATCTGCTTCTCTGCTTTGTTGGAGATGCGGAACAGATCAGGGAACTATACTTCATATATTCTGGGAGTGCCCGGTGTTGTCGGGTTTCTGGTCAGAGGTATGGCACATTATCTCAAAATTTACGGACTTTGCTCTTCCAAAATCACTCACATTCTTCCTCCTGCACCTTAGTGACATCCCCCCATACTTCTATAGGAGCTCTGTGGTCAGACATCTGGTTAATGCAGCTAGGGCATGCATTCCGAAGCTATGGCGACAAGCTTCCCCTCCCTCTATCTCGATCTGGTTTCACATGATCCACAAGACGATGGAGATGGAAGAACTTACAGCATCTATCAAAGACTTGCTGGATAAGTTTTCCAAAAACATGGCACTACTGGATTGAGATCCTAAATTCTCTGGGATATAGAAATCAAATTGGTCAAAGTTCCCCCGACCCAATTTTCAGGTTCCTTGTATCGGTTACCTGGACCTGGTGCTCCCATACCCCTCTCCCCAAAAACTCTATTGTTTTCTTTTCACACTACCTTTGCGGCTCCCACTCTTCCTCCTCCCTCCATGGTATAGTCCTTAAGCAGTGAAATATTCTAAAGCGCGGTCTTAAAAAATAACTAGTAATTATCCTCCTGTGCTACCATTGTGATGTCATCAACTGCCTTATGGAAGAAACCAGAACATCATGTTGTTGCATGCTGAATATTTGGACATGTTGGAGAACGTTCCTTAAGATGGTTGATGACATCACAATGGCCGTCGTGACATCAGAATGGCAGGTAGCGGAATATTCTTTTGCACATCTAATAACCATTGCATTCACTTGCTGCAGCCAGCAGATTGCAAGTGGGAGAAACAATCTGCGCATTTCTATATCTTCTACATATTTGCCTTTGTGATACAATAAAGGCAAAAAAGAAGAGAAATTGTTAGCAGTAAGAAGCAGATAAGATCGAGGAGATACCTAAAACAAAAAAGAATTGTGAAGATGACGGCCAGCAAAAGCCAAGTGAAGCTTAGAAACAAAAAAATGAACGGTTCTAAGCACGCCTGCGAAATATAGAGGAGGAAAAGGAGGACAATTTGGAAGAAAACCAAATCCAGGCTGATGACCAGGAGACAGAACTGATGCCAGACAGCGTTGTGGGACAAAAAGTACAAGCAGAATATCATCATCTTCATGACCTGATCCGCAGCCTAGAAGATCTGTGCGTCCAAGTACCCTGCTAGTCAGCAGGAAATACTGGCAGCGTATGATCGCATTCACGACCTGATCCAGAGTACATCCAGTACTATGGTGGTCAGCATGAAGAACGACATAACGGAGAAGAAGAGCTGGAGAGTAAAGGAGGAGATAATGAAGATGTAAACCTCAAGTAGTCCTGTTTCGGTGTATGCAAGCTAGCATAAAAGTCTGGGTGGGATTCCCCTATTTCAGTGGGTGTGGATGTTTAAGCTAAATCCTGTTTCGGTGTATGTATGCATTACATAGCATTACATCCTGCTGCGATCGGACAGGCATTCTATCAAGCCACCCCGCGGGCGATCGGATGAATGGCGTAGTAGCGCATAAAGGACAAACAGACACACACGCATACAGACATACATTCAATTTTATATATATATAGATCAATGCTCGTGCCAAATTTCACGTTTCTATGACACTGGAAAGTGAGAAAAATACATTCCGTACG
This sequence comes from Eleutherodactylus coqui, assembly GCF_035609145.1. NCBI lineage: Eukaryota > Metazoa > Chordata > Amphibia > Anura > Eleutherodactylidae > Eleutherodactylus > Eleutherodactylus coqui. The sequence continues at coordinate 21,273,974 of NC_089847.1, read as the reverse complement.
TAAAATTTTGACGCTAATTCTTTTGCGCATAGAATTGAATAATTGAGTTGGCACCTGTTAGTTTTTCCTATTTATGACATATTCAATGCCCATGCCAAATTTTAAGTTTCTATGTGAGAAAATTAGATTCCGTGCGTAAAATTTGGACGCTAATTCTTTTGCGCATAGAATTGAATAATCGAGTTGGGACCCATTAGCTTTTCCTATTTATGACATAATCAATGCCAGTGCCAAATTTCGAGTTTCTATGACATCAGAAAGTGAAAGAATTAGATTCCGTACGTAAAATTTGGATGCTAATTCTTTTGCGCATAGAATTGAATAATCAAGTTGGGACCCGTTAACTTTTCCTATTTATGACATATTCAATGCCCGCGCCAAGTTTTAAGTTTCTATGACATTGGGAAGTGAGAGATTTAGATTATGTACGTTAAATTTTGACGCCAATTCTTTTGCGCTAGAATTGAATAATCGAGTTGGGACCATATTACTTTTCCTATTTTGGAGATAATCTATCCTCTTGCCAAAATTCATGTTTCTACGACATCGGGAAGTTGGAGAACTTTTGGCGAGTCAGTCAGTGAGTGAGTCAGTCCGGGAGTCAGTGAGTGAGTCAGTGAGGGCTTTCAGCTTTATATATATATATATAGATAGATATAGATATATACATATATTCACATACATGTACATGGTGGGCAAGTTGGAGCATGTTCCTCAAGACAGATGATGACATCACAATTGCAGATGACATCACAATTGCAGATGACATCACAATAGTAGTCCATTAGGTGACATCACAATGAAAGTTGATGACATCACAATGGCACAAGGCTTCTTATACCAGTGCACGGGTTAGAATCCTTGCATTCACTTGCTGCAGCTAGCAGAGAATAAGTGAGAGCGACTATCCTTTTGGATTTCTATATTTTCTATATTTTTGCCTTTGTGATATAATGAAGGCAAAAAAGAAGACAAACCATTTACAGGAAGAAGCTGATAAGATCGAGCACATTCCTGAAGAGAAGAACGATGGCCGTAAAGGCCAGAATGAGCCAATTAAAGCTAAGAAACCAAAAAAGAACTGGTTTTTAGCACGCCTACAAAAAACCTGGGCAAGGATTACTGGGTGTATGAGGAGCTGCTGCACTTGCATCCAAGTAGAGAGAAGTGCCGAAGAACTCCCAGGACCCAGTGGAATAACAATGGAGGAAGTCCCAAGTCCCAGCGGGATAAATATGGAGAAGAAACTTCCAGGATCCAGAGATATAAACATGGAAGAACTCCCAAATCCTGTCGGGATCAATATGGAGGAGGAACTTCCAGGATCCAGAGACATAAACATGGAGGAACTCTTAGATCCCAGCAGGATCAATATGGAAGAGGAACTCCCTGGGCCCAGTGGGATCAACATAGAGTACAGCAAAGGTAGGATATCATGTACCTTCTCATATAATACAAGGTTATGCTTTTAGTTACAGACCCCCATTATAACTGCCAATCACAAATTAATGGATATCTTTGGCGAGTTCTGTATATTCAAAAAACAAATAGTTGCCAGGGGTAATTTTGTACAGCTAGGGCCCCACAGTGGTAACAATCCTTGTTGTGGAATTTAGTTTTTATATATATTTTTTTAAGGATAAATTTGAATATTTTGTTAAGAAATAGAGCTGTGGTTTGGGGCTTGTCCGGATATACATCATTATTTTAATATCTTAGTAACATTGCATATACATGGACTTATACCAAAGTGGGTGATGTAGAGTGGGTACAATACAGCTTATTTATGTAGTATTATATGGCAACCATTCAGATACATGGCTGCCCAGGAATATTTGGATCCATCAGGGCATGAGATGCTTTTACAAGGGAACCACGCTTGATGCCCTAATATAAGATATGAATAGGAGTTGTTTTCTAAAAGCATCCCCTTGAAATATAAGTACTTGGGTGAGGTGGTCTTCTCTCAAGTTCTCAAAACATGTATTCCATCATTCATTAGTTATATCATCTTTATCATTCATAATATATAAAATAGGTTTCAGGTTTTAACATTTGACATCTTATCCTATTTCTGTAGATATATTCTTTATAGCTAAAGCGTCCACTGAAGTAAAGGAAGAACATGTGGAGGAAGATCAAAACATCAAGACTGCTGACAACAAGGAGGCAGAAGTGGTGGAGACAGACAGTTTGGTGGAAAAGGAAATAGAAGCAGAATACCGCCTTCTTGACCTGATCCACAGCCAGGAAGATCTGCACATCCAATACTATACTAGTCAGCAGGAAATACTGGCAGAGTATGATCATATTCAGGGCCAGATTCAGATCACAGAAGATCTGCACATTCAGGACTACGATGCAGATGATGAAGAACAGGATGGAGAAGAAGAACTGGAGTGTAAAGTAGAAGATGATGTAAAAGTAAAAATCCAGGAATATGGAGAGGATGGACTGGAGAAGGCAGACAGCACCAAAGAAAGCCAAAGAGCTTCTGGTGAAATGCCAGGGCCTAGTCACATCAGCAATACAGGTAGGAGATCGGGAAGTAACTGGGAATGTTCATGGGAACTTTTTATAAGCTTTTCAGATCATATGGTCTACAACCATAGAAACACATATGTCTGTGCAAGAGCTCCAAATACAAGATGGTATTTATGTCTTTAGAGTTTTAAACGTTAGTGAATATAATGTAGGTAGTATGTTTCATGATCTGACTACGTATGAATATGTGTTGCTGTGCGATAGTAATGAAGACTCATAATCATTTCACATATTAACACGTGTGCATTTGTTTCCTACAAACAGACAACGAATCATCTAAAAGCAAGAAAAACGACAAAAAGGGGGAAGAGAAAGAAGAGTGTAGATCTCAGCAGAGGTCAAGCAGTAAGAGCAGTTCTCTAGACCATGAGGCACTAGAGGAGCTCTACAAATCAATCAGAGCCTCTCAGAGTGGCAGTAGTGCCAACTGTTCTGATTCCTCCTCACTAGATTATGAAGCACTAGAAGAGCTCTACAAACCAATCATAGCCTCTCAGAGCGGCGGCAGAGACGACAGATCTGATTCCTCCTCGCTAGACGATGAGGCACTAGAGGAGATCTACAAATCAATCAGAGCCTCTCAGAGTGGCGGTAGTGCCGACAGATCTGATTCCTCCTCGCTAGACGATGAGGCACTAGAGGAGCTCTACAAATTAATTAGAGCCTCTCAGAGTGGCAGTAGTGCCGACAGATCTGATTCCTCCTCGCTAGACGATGAGGCACTAGAGGAGCTCTACAAATTAATTAGAGCCTCTGAGAGCGGCAGTAGCCATGATGAGGAACTCTACACAAGCGACATCTGCTTAGAGAAACTCGAGCAACCTGACAAAGAAAGATCTGACACAGTACCCCTAACATTACAGTCTTTTACATTCCATCAGAAACTGGGAGAAGGAGGCTTTGGAGAAGTCTTGTTGGCAAGTGATATCATCCGCAAAGAATGTGTTGCCCTTAAAGTGTCAAACAAATGTTTGTTCACGGAGCATGGGCACAGTTTTGTAGAGAGAGATATCTTAGAACTATCCCACGAGAGCCCGTTCCTGATTCATGGCCTGGCCGCCTTCCACACAGAAAAATGTGTCTACTATGTATTGGAATTGGCCATCAGAGGGGACCTGTTTGATTTTCTACACAAGAACTTTCCTCTTGATACCCCCACAATACAATTTATTATGGCAGAAGTGATCTGTGGCACTCAGTTCCTACACAAGAAAAACATCATACACCGGGACCTGAAGCCAGCAAACATCCTTCTGACTGTAGACGGCCATATCAAAATAACGGACTTTGGCTTTGCTGTAATGGGTGTGTATGAGAGGATCAAAGAAAGCCTTAAAGGTACACCAGGATATTTTTCCCCAGAAATGATCATGGGCAAAGAACATGGACGAGGGGCAGATTATTTTGCCATAGGTGTGATTCTGTATAACCTGTTCACAAAAAAGGAGGCTTTTCCTGGAGATAATCCCATGGACATTATGTTGTTCACCATCGAGTTTAATCCACTCTACCCAGAGTATCTGACTCCTGTCAAAGTGGCCATCTTAGAAGAGCTGCTGTGTAAAGATCAGGACTATCGCCTAGGAGTAAGAGGAGACATCAAGAAGCATCAATTTTTTTCTGGCATCAATTGGGAAGATGTGGAAGCCAGAAGAATGGAACCACCAGCAATCATGACAGCAGCTTCTGTTGACGTGAATACGGATCAAACTCTGGACTACATGGAAATGCCAAACAGTATAAGACCTGAAGACCAGAAAATATTCACAGCATTCAGCTTTGTATGTCCAGATTGGTCACAACAATATCATCCCGTCAACAATGAAGCCATTCATTAATGAAGAAAGCTGAGTGGTCAACAAGCAAAGCTGGTGGACGACCTACTCAGCTTCCATCATATCTTCATGATCTCTTCATAACATTAAACCACACTTTTTCTATATACCGGACCAGACGACCCTATAGAATATCCACCACTTAACATCCACGTAGATTCGAGCTCCGACAACCCAGGGAATCATTCTGATTGCCATATTTGGGGTCAGGGAGGAATTTTTTCCCCTAATATGAGGGCAAACCAACAATCCTCAGGGGGTTTTCGCCTCCCTCTGGGTTAACATAGTAAGTAATTACAGGTTGAAATCAAAAATTTATTTTTTTTATTTATTTTTTAAAAGACTTCTTTCAACCTTACTTGCTTGCTATGTATTACAGGTTGAAATCAAAAATTTATTTTTTTTATTTATTTTTTAAAAGACTTCTTTCAACCTTACTTGCTTGCTATGTATTACAGGTTGAAATCAAAAATTTATTTTTTTTATTTATTTTTTAAAAGACTTCTTTCAACCTTACTTGCTTGCTATGTAAGCATCTGGAAATCTCATCTACAAAGTGGTGATGACAACGGAAGGAAGCTGCTAAGAAGGAAAAAAGCAGCTCCTTCACCCATTGGACTTGACAAACAGAAGGCCCAAAGGATGAATGTGGCGTGTTGTAGGAATCCTGGAAAGTGTCACCTATGTGTGATCTGCACCTGGATTTCCAAAAACACCACAAGAGTAAGCCAAGGCCTGAAGAGCAGAATCAATATAATCTGCTCCTTTCTGTTCACTGTATGATAAAAACATCTTTCATGCATTAATAAATGTATAAAAACATCTATACAAAATATCTATATTTTCATTATTCCCACATATAGTACATTATGTTTGGTTGGATTGGTACCAGGGAGAGTTAGAATATAAAGGAAAGAGAGGCAGCGGGTTAAAAAAAAAAAACAATGGCAGAATTAATGTGTTTTCTCTCTCTGCTTTCAAAGGAAAAGAAAATAATAAAAGTTTTACAATACATTATATGCACCCAAAAATGGTACAAATAAAAATTTCAGTTTGCCACACAAAAAACAAGCCCTCATATGGCCATGATGACGGAAAAATAAAAAAGTTGTGGCTTTTGAAAAGTGAAGTTGGAAAATCCCCCCAAAATGGTTGAATCCTCGTGGCCAAAATAGGCCGTGTCCTGAAGGGGCTGTCCAGAATTAGAAAGACATAGCTGCTTTCTTCCAAAAGCAATGTCACAACTCACAAAGTCCCATTCACTGTAATGGAGCTTAACTGCAATACCAGGCAATATCCATGGTCAGCTGTGGCGTTGTTTCCGGAACAGAGCAGCCATGTTTTTCTGGACAACTTTTTTAAACAATTACCTAACCTTTGAGAAGAAATCTCTATGGGCTTAATCACACAGCGCAGCCAAATTTTGTCAATTGTTTAGACAGGGTGATACGATTGTCAGTGTGAATACACCCTAGAATGAGAACTTCAAGTAAAGCAAATGCGCGAATGTAAATTACAACTCACCTCAACTGCCAGGGTCACATTATCCTTCTCATTAATTCTATCTTCATATGCCAGTAACAATGGAGACAAATATTTCATATCCAGCTGCAAAAAATACATGAGTTACTAAAAGCTAATTGATGGATTAAAACGCGCCAAATCTTACTTTTCGTGTCAGCCACCTGCTAAAATATGGAGTTAAAGGGAACCTGTCATCACTTATAAGCAGCATAGAAAGTCCAGCTGAGGTACAGGTGCAGGCAGCGGGCGCATGCACACTCTTCTTTATTGGTGTGCGCACGCACTGACCGCAGAGTTCGATGCGCAGACCGAGTGCCAGTTTCCAGGGTTGACAGCGAGGGAACCGAGAGCCGGGTAAATACAAAAAGCACATTCCTGGACCTCCGCCCTGACCTGCAAGCCAATAAACTTAGTTTATGGTGCTTATAATTGATGACACGTTCCCTTTAGTACAAGCCTCTGGTCCTGGGACAAAATACCTCTTGTTGTCGTTCTCCGCCAATTCCACATCTCGCTTTCAGTTAATCTTCTCACTACCTAATGCACACTGTATGCTACTCTCTGATTGGCCAGTACCAATCACATAAGCAGCACTGACCAGTCAGACAGCAGGTGTAGTGAATCGGTAGGCCAATGCCGGCAATCTCCTGCTTCTAAGTCTCCTGCTTTGTTTACAGGTTGCTATAGAGACCATCGGCTTGTCAGAAGCAAGCCGACTGTCTCTGTGGCAGGGAGAGCTGGTGCTTGGGTGTCAGAGGACAAGCAGGCACCAGCTCTTACAGCAGAGATCAGAGAAAACCTCTGATCTCTGCTGTGTTAACCCTTTACATGCTGCAGTCTATGTGACTGCAGCATGTAAAGGGCTGTCACTGCAGCATGTAAAGGGCTGTCCCCATCAGACCCCCGGAAAGTGATCAGGGGGTCCTGATGGGTCCCTGTGGAAGTCCCCTAAAGGGACAAAAATTTAAAAAAAAGTTAAAAAAAAAAACAAAAGTGAAAAAATTATAAAAAAAATAAAAATAAAAACACTTGTCTCCCTTTACTTTGTAAAAAATGTAAAATAAAATCACACATGTGGTATCCCTGCGTCGTAATGACCCAGAGAAGGAAGTTGGTACATTATTTAACCCCTTAATGACATGGCCCCTTTTTTCTTTTTTCCCCATTTCTTTTTTCCTCCCCGAAACATAAAAACTGTATAAACTTGCTATCGCCAGAATGGTGCTGACTCAGAGAATAATGATATCACATTATTTATTCTGCATGTTGAACGCCGTACAAATGAAATCCAAAAAAGGAATGGCAGAATTTATTTTTTTCCCCCAATCTCCCTACAAATGTTTTTACAAAAGTTATGCAATACATTATATATACCCAAAAATGATGCCATCAAAAAGTACAACTTGTCCTGCAAAAAACAAGCCCTCATATGGCTGTGTCAATGGAAAAATGAAAAAGTTATGGCTCTTGGAACTCGACTGCAAAATTAGTTGAAATTCAATGATTAGACCATTTAAAAAACCTGCCCTGGTGGGTACGACAGGGTCGTAGGAAACCCGCCACTCAAGGGGTTAAGGGTGCATTCACATGTAGCTGATGCGGTGCAGATTTCACCCTTTCAACACGGATTCATTTGTAAGATTGAAATCTGCTGCAGATCTGCATAAAATTTTGCACCAAACCAGCTACATGTGAACGCATCCTAACTCAAGACAATCTACCTCATCAAGGCCGCAAACACCCCACTACATGACAAACATTACAGAACCCACATCCCTGTACTACTGGCAGAGCCTCCAAATCAGACACTTTCTTCTTTCTTTGCCCCCCGCCAAAGCAATGACTCCCTTCGAACAACTCTGCAGTGGGTCTGGTCCGTCTCGTCACACCTGCTCATGCATATATAACATACTAACTACGCATGTAGAGACTCTACCCCCTCCATATATCCTCACATGGGAAAGAGATCTGTCGCTATCGTTTACACCAGAACATTAGCTAAAATCTACTCCTTTACACATAAATCCTCCATCTCTACTAAGATTCAGGAAACTGGATTCAAAATTCTCTGACAGTGGTACAGGGTGCCCTCTCATCTATATAAAATGATACCATCTGCTTCTCTGCTTTGTTGGAGATGCGGAACAGATCAGGGAACTATACTTCATATATTCTGGGAGTGCCCGGTGTTGTCGGGTTTCTGGTCAGAGGTATGGCACATTATCTCAAAATTTACGGACTTTGCTCTTCCAAAATCACTCACATTCTTCCTCCTGCACCTTAGTGACATCCCCCCATACTTCTATAGGAGCTCTGTGGTCAGACATCTGGTTAATGCAGCTAGGGCATGCATTCCGAAGCTATGGCGACAAGCTTCCCCTCCCTCTATCTCGATCTGGTTTCACGTGATCCACAAGACGATGGAGATGGAAGAACTTACAGCATCTATCAAAGACTTGCTGGATAAGTTTTCCAAAAACATGGCACTACTGGATTGAGATCCTAAATTCTCTGGGATATAGAAATCAAATTGGTCAAAGTTCCCCCGACCCAATTTTCAGGTTCCTTGTATCGGTTACCTGGACCTGGTGCTCCCATACCCCTCTCCCCAAAAACTCTATTGTTTTCTTTTCACACTACCTTTGCGGCTCCCACTCTTCCTCCTCCCTCCATGGTATAGTCCTTAAGCAGTGAAATATTCTAAAGCGCGGTCTTAAAAAATAACTAGTAATTATCCTCCTGTGCTACCATTGTGATGTCATCAACTGCCTTATGGAAGAAACCAGAACATCATGTTGTTGCATGCTGAATATTTGGACATGTTGGAGAACGTTCCTTAAGATGGTTGATGACATCACAATGGCCGTCGTGACATCAGAATGGCAGGTAGCGGAATATTCTTTTGCACATCTAATAACCATTGCATTCACTTGCTGCAGCCAGCAGATTGCAAGTGGGAGAAACAATCTGCGCATTTCTATATCTTCTACATATTTGCCTTTGTGATACAATAAAGGCAAAAAAGAAGAGAAATTGTTAGCAGTAAGAAGCAGATAAGATCGAGGAGATACCTAAAACAAAAAAGAATTGTGAAGATGACGGCCAGCAAAAGCCAAGTGAAGCTTAGAAACAAAAAAATGAACGGTTCTAAGCACGCCTGCGAAATATAGAGGAGGAAAAGGAGGACAATTTGGAAGAAAACCAAATCCAGGCTGATGACCAGGAGACAGAACTGATGCCAGACAGCGTTGTGGGACAAAAAGTACAAGCAGAATATCATCATCTTCATGACCTGATCCGCAGCCTAGAAGATCTGTGCGTCCAAGTACCCTGCTAGTCAGCAGGAAATACTGGCAGCGTATGATCGCATTCACGACCTGATCCAGAGTACATCCAGTACTATGGTGGTCAGCATGAAGAACGACATAACGGAGAAGAAGAGCTGGAGAGTAAAGGAGGAGATAATGAAGATGTAAACCTCAAGTAGTCCTGTTTCGGTGTATGCAAGCTAGCATAAAAGTCTGGGTGGGATTCCCCTATTTCAGTGGGTGTGGATGTTTAAGCTAAATCCTGTTTCGGTGTATGTATGCATTACATAGCATTACATCCTGCTGCGATCGGACAGGCATTCTATCAAGCCACCCCGCGGGCGATCGGATGAATGGCGTAGTAGCGCATAAAGGACAAACAGACACACACGCATACAGACATACATTCAATTTTATATATATATAGATCAATGCTCGTGCCAAATTTCACGTTTCTATGACACTGGAAAGTGAGAAAAATACATTCCGTACGTAAAATTTTGACGCTAATTCTTTTGCGCATAGAATTGAATAATTGAGTTGGCACCTGTTAGTTTTTCCTATTTATGACATATTCAATGCCCATGCCAAATTTTAAGTTTCTATGTGAGAAAATTAGATTCTGTGCGTAAAATTTGGACGCTAATTCTTTTGCGCATAGAATTGAATAATCGAGTTGGGACCCATTAGCTTTTCCTATTTATGACATAATCAATGCCAGTGCCAAATTTCGAGTTTCTATGACATCAGAAAGTGAAAGAATTAGATTCCGTACGTAAAATTTGGATGCTAATTCTTTTGCGCATAGAATTGAATAATCAAGTTGGGACCCGTTAACTTTTCCTATTTATGACATATTCAATGCCCGCGCCAAGTTTTAAGTTTCTATGACATTGGGAAGTGAGAGATTTAGATTATGTACGTTAAATTTTGACGCCAATTCTTTTGCGCTAGAATTGAATAATCGAGTTGGGACCATATTACTTTTCCTATTTTGGAGATAATCTATCCTCTTGCCAAAATTCATGTTTCTACGACATCGGGAAGTTGGAGAACTTTTGGCGAGTCAGTCAGTGAGTGAGTCAGTCCGGGAGTCAGTGAGTGAGTCAGTGAGGGCTTTCAGCTTTATATATATATATAGATAGATATAGATATATACATATATTCACATACATGTACATGGTGGGCAAGTTGGAGCATGTTCCTCAAGACAGATGATGACATCACAATTGCAGATGACATCACAATTGCAGATGACATCACAATAGTAGTCCATTAGGTGACATCACAATGAAAGTTGATGACATCACAATGGCACAAGGCTTCTTATACCAGTGCACGGGTTAGAATCCTTGCATTCACTTGCTGCAGCTAGCAGAGAATAAGTGAGAGCGACTATCCTTTTGGATTTCTATATTTTCTATATTTTTGCCTTTGTGATATAATGAAGGCAAAAAAGAAGACAAACCATTTACAGGAAGAAGCTGATAAGATCGAGCACATTCCTGAAGAGAAGAACGATGGCCGTAAAGGCCAGAATGAGCCAATTAAAGCTAAGAAACCAAAAAAGAACTGGTTTTTAGCACGCCTACAAAAAACCTGGGCAAGGATTACTGGGTGTATGAGGAGCTGCTGCACTTGCATCCAAGTAGAGAGAAGTGCCGAAGAACTCCCAGGACCCAGTGGAATAACAATGGAGGAAGTCCCAAGTCCCAGCGGGATAAATATGGAGAAGAAACTTCCAGGATCCAGAGATATAAACATGGAAGAACTCCCAAATCCTGTCGGGATCAATATGGAGGAGGAACTTCCAGGATCCAGAGACATAAACATGGAGGAACTCTTAGATCCCAGCAGGATCAATATGGAAGAGGAACTCCCTGGGCCCAGTGGGATCAACATAGAGTACAGCAAAGGTAGGATATCATGTACCTTCTCATATAATACAAGGTTATGCTTTTAGTTACAGACCCCCATTATAACTGCCAATCACAAATTAATGGATATCTTTGGCGAGTTCTGTATATTCAAAAAACAAATAGTTGCCAGGGGTAATTTTGTACAGCTAGGGCCCCACAGTGGTAACAATCCTTGTTGTGGAATTTAGTTTTTATATATATTTTTTTAAGGATAAATTTGAATATTTTGTTAAGAAATAGAGCTGTGGTTTGGGGCTTGTCCGGATATACATCATTATTTTAATATCTTAGTAACATTGCATATACATGGACTTATACCAAAGTGGGTGATGTAGAGTGGGTACAATACAGCTTATTTATGTAGTATTATATGGCAACCATTCAGATACATGGCTGCCCAGGAATATTTGGATCCATCAGGGCATGAGATGCTTTTACAAGGGAACCACGCTTGATGCCCTAATATAAGATATGAATAGGAGTTGTTTTCTAAAAGCATCCCCTTGAAATATAAGTACTTGGGTGAGGTGGTCTTCTCTCAAGTTCTCAAAACATGTATTCCATCATTCATTAGTTATATCATCTTTATCATTCATAATATATAAAATAGGTTTCAGGTTTTAACATTTGACATCTTATCCTATTTCTGTAGATATATTCTTTATAGCTAAAGCGTCCACTGAAGTAAAGGAAGAACATGTGGAGGAAGATCAAAACATCAAGACTGCTGACAACAAGGAGGCAGAAGTGGTGGAGACAGACAGTTTGGTGGAAAAGGAAATAGAAGCAGAATACCGCCTTCTTGACCTGATCCACAGCCAGGAAGATCTGCACATCCAATACTATACTAGTCAGCAGGAAATACTGGCAGAGTATGATCATATTCAGGGCCAGATTCAGATCACAGAAGATCTGCACATTCAGGACTACGATGCAGATGATGAAGAACAGGATGGAGAAGAAGAACTGGAGTGTAAAGTAGAAGATGATGTAAAAGTAAAAATCCAGGAATATGGAGAGGATGGACTGGAGAAGGCAGACAGCACCAAAGAAAGCCAAAGAGCTTCTGGTGAAATGCCAGGGCCTAGTCACATCAGCAATACAGGTAGGAGATCGGGAAGTAACTGGGAATGTTCATGGGAACTTTTTATAAGCTTTTCAGATCATATGGTCTACAACCATAGAAACACATATGTCTGTGCAAGAGCTCCAAATACAAGATGGTATTTATGTCTTTAGAGTTTTAAACGTTAGTGAATATAATGTAGGTAGTATGTTTCATGATCTGACTACGTATGAATATGTGTTGCTGTGCGATAGTAATGAAGACTCATAATCATTTCACATATTAACACGTGTGCATTTGTTTCCTACAAACAGACAACGAATCATCTAAAAGCAAGAAAAACGACAAAAAGGGGGAAGAGAAAGAAGAGTGTAGATCTCAGCAGAGGTCAAGCAGTAAGAGCAGTTCTCTAGACCATGAGGCACTAGAGGAGCTCTACAAATCAATCAGAGCCTCTCAGAGTGGCAGTAGTGCCAACTGTTCTGATTCCTCCTCACTAGATTATGAAGCACTAGAAGAGCTCTACAAACCAATCATAGCCTCTCAGAGCGGCGGCAGAGACGACAGATCTGATTCCTCCTCGCTAGACGATGAGGCACTAGAGGAGATCTACAAATCAATCAGAGCCTCTCAGAGTGGCGGTAGTGCCGACAGATCTGATTCCTCCTCGCTAGACGATGAGGCACTAGAGGAGCTCTACAAATTAATTAGAGCCTCTCAGAGTGGCAGTAGTGCCGACAGATCTGATTCCTCCTCGCTAGACGATGAGGCACTAGAGGAGCTCTACAAATTAATTAGAGCCTCTGAGAGCGGCAGTAGCCATGATGAGGAACTCTACACAAGCGACATCTGCTTAGAGAAACTCGAGCAACCTGACAAAGAAAGATCTGACACAGTACCCCTAACATTACAGTCTTTTACATTCCATCAGAAACTGGGAGAAGGAGGCTTTGGAGAAGTCTTGTTGGCAAGTGATATCATCCGCAAAGAATGTGTTGCCCTTAAAGTGTCAAACAAATGTTTGTTCACGGAGCATGGGCACAGTTTTGTAGAGAGAGATATCTTAGAACTATCCCACGAGAGCCCGTTCCTGATTCATGGCCTGGCCGCCTTCCACACAGAAAAATGTGTCTACTATGTATTGGAATTGGCCATCAGAGGGGACCTGTTTGATTTTCTACACAAGAACTTTCCTCTTGATACCCCCACAATACAATTTATTATGGCAGAAGTGATCTGTGGCACTCAGTTCCTACACAAGAAAAACATCATACACCGGGACCTGAAGCCAGCAAACATCCTTCTGACTGTAGACGGCCATATCAAAATAACGGACTTTGGCTTTGCTGTAATGGGTGTGTATGAGAGGATCAAAGAAAGCCTTAAAGGTACACCAGGATATTTTTCCCCAGAAATGATCATGGGCAAAGAACATGGACGAGGGGCAGATTATTTTGCCATAGGTGTGATTCTGTATAACCTGTTCACAAAAAAGGAGGCTTTTCCTGGAGATAATCCCATGGACATTATGTTGTTCACCATCGAGTTTAATCCACTCTACCCAGAGTATCTGACTCCTGTCAAAGTGGCCATCTTAGAAGAGCTGCTGTGTAAAGATCAGGACTATCGCCTAGGAGTAAGAGGAGACATCAAGAAGCATCAATTTTTTTCTGGCATCAATTGGGAAGATGTGGAAGCCAGAAGAATGGAACCACCAGCAATCATGACAGCAGCTTCTGTTGACGTGAATACGGATCAAACTCTGGACTACATGGAAATGCCAAACAGTATAAGACCTGAAGACCAGAAAATATTCACAGCATTCAGCTTTGTATGTCCAGATTGGTCACAACAATATCATCCCGTCAACAATGAAGCCATTCATTAATGAAGAAAGCTGAGTGGTCAACAAGCAAAGCTGGTGGACGACCCACTCAGCTTCCATCATATCTTCATGATCTCTTCATAACATTAAACCACACTTTTTCTATATACCGGACCAGACGACCCTATAGAATATCCACCACTTAACATCCACGTAGATTCGAGCTCCGACAACCCAGGGAATCATTCTGATTGCCATATTTGGGGTCAGGGAGGAATTTTTTCCCCTAATATGAGGGCAAACCAACAATCCTCAGGGGGTTTTCGCCTCCCTCTGGGTTAACATAGTAAGTAATTACAGGTTGAAATCAAAAATTTATTTTTTTTATTTATTTTTTAAAAGACTTCTTTCAACCTTACTTGCTTGCTATGTATTACAGGTTGAAATCAAAAATTTATTTTTTTTATTTATTTTTTAAAAGACTTCTTTCAACCTTACTTGCTTGCTATGTATTACAGGTTGAAATCAAAAATTTATTTTTTTTATTTATTTTTTAAAAGACTTCTTTCAACCTTACTTGCTTGCTATGTAAGCATCTGGAAATCTCATCTACAAAGTGGTGATGACAACGGAAGGAAGCTGCTAAGAAGGAAAAAAGCAGCTCCTTCACCCATTGGACTTGACAAACAGAAGGCCCAAAGGATGAATGTGGCGTGTTGTAGGAATCCTGGAAAGTGTCACCTATGTGTGATCTGCACCTGGATTTCCAAAAACACCACAAGAGTAAGCCAAGGCCTGAAGAGCAGAATCAATATAATCTGCTCCTTTCTGTTCACTGTATGATAAAAACATCTTTCATGCATTAATAAATGTATAAAAACATCTATACAAAATATCTATATTTTCATTATTCCCACATATAGTACATTATGTTTGGTTGGATTGGTACCAGGGAGAGTTAGAATATAAAGGAAAGAGAGGCAGCGGGTTAAAAAAAAAAAACAATGGCAGAATTAATGTGTTTTCTCTCTCTGCTTTCAAAGGAAAAGAAAATAATAAAAGTTTTACAATACATTATATGCACCCAAAAATGGTACAAATAAAAATTTCAGTTTGCCACACAAAAAACAAGCCCTCATATGGCCATGATGACGGAAAAATAAAAAAGTTGTGGCTTTTGAAAAGTGAAGTTGGAAAATCCCCCCAAAATGGTTGAATCCTCGTGGCCAAAATAGGCCGTGTCCTGAAGGGGCTGTCCAGAATTAGAAAGACATAGCTGCTTTCTTCCAAAAGCAATGTCACAACTCACAAAGTCCCATTCACTGTAATGGAGCTTAACTGCAATACCAGGCAATATCCATGGTCAGCTGTGGCGTTGTTTCCGGAACAGAGCAGCCATGTTTTTCTGGACAACTTTTTTAAACAATTACCTAACCTTTGAGAAGAAATCTCTATGGGCTTAATCACACAGCGCAGCCAAATTTTGTCAATTGTTTAGACAGGGTGATACGATTGTCAGTGTGAATACACCCTAGAATGAGAACTTCAAGTAAAGCAAATGCGCGAATGTAAATTACAACTCACCTCAACTGCCAGGGTCACATTATCCTTCTCATTAATTCTATCTTCATATGCCAGTAACAATGGAGACAAATATTTCATATCCAGCTGCAAAAAATACATGAGTTACTAAAAGCTAATTGATGGATTAAAACGCGCCAAATCTTACTTTTCGTGTCAGCCACCTGCTAAAATATGGAGTTAAAGGGAACCTGTCATCACTTATAAGCAGCATAGAAAGTCCAGCTGAGGTACAGGTGCAGGCAGCGGGCGCATGCACACTCTTCTTTATTGGTGTGCGCACGCACTGACCGCAGAGTTCGATGCGCAGACCGAGTGCCAGTTTCCAGGGTTGACAGCGAGGGAACCGAGAGCCGGGTAAATACAAAAAGCACATTCCTGGACCTCCGCCCTGACCTGCAAGCCAATAAACTTAGTTTATGGTGCTTATAATTGATGACACGTTCCCTTTAGTACAAGCCTCTGGTCCTGGGACAAAATACCTCTTGTTGTCGTTCTCCGCCAATTCCACATCTCGCTTTCAGTTAATCTTCTCACTACCTAATGCACACTGTATGCTACTCTCTGATTGGCCAGTACCAATCACATAAGCAGCACTGACCAGTCAGACAGCAGGTGTAGTGAATCGGTAGGCCAATGCCGGCAATCTCCTGCTTCTAAGTCTCCTGCTTTGTTTACAGGTTGCTATAGAGACCATCGGCTTGTCAGAAGCAAGCCGACTGTCTCTGTGGCAGGGAGAGCTGGTGCTTGGGTGTCAGAGGACAAGCAGGCACCAGCTCTTACAGCAGAGATCAGAGAAAACCTCTGATCTCTGCTGTGTTAACCCTTTACATGCTGCAGTCTATGTGACTGCAGCATGTAAAGGGCTGTCACTGCAGCATGTAAAGGGCTGTCCCCATCAGACCCCCGGAAAGTGATCAGGGGGTCCTGATGGGTCCCTGTGGAAGTCCCCTAAAGGGACAAAAATTTAAAAAAAAGTTAAAAAAAAAAACAAAAGTGAAAAAATTATAAAAAAAATAAAAATAAAAACACTTGTCTCCCTTTACTTTGTAAAAAATGTAAAATAAAATCACACATGTGGTATCCCTGCGTCGTAATGACCCAGAGAAGGAAGTTGGTACATTATTTAACCCCTTAATGACATGGCCCCTTTTTTCTTTTTTCCCCATTTCTTTTTTCCTCCCCGAAACATAAAAACTGTATAAACTTGCTATCGCCAGAATGGTGCTGACTCAGAGAATAATGATATCACATTATTTATTCTGCATGTTGAACGCCGTACAAATGAAATCCAAAAAAGGAATGGCAGAATTTATTTTTTTCCCCCAATCTCCCTACAAATGTTTTTACAAAAGTTATGCAATACATTATATATACCCAAAAATGATGCCATCAAAAAGTACAACTTGTCCTGCAAAAAACAAGCCCTCATATGGCTGTGTCAATGGAAAAATGAAAAAGTTATGGCTCTTGGAACTCGACTGCAAAATTAGTTGAAATTCAATGATTAGACCATTTAAAAAACCTGCCCTGGTGGGTACGACAGGGTCGTAGGAAACCCGCCACTCAAGGGGTTAAGGGTGCATTCACATGTAGCTGATGCGGTGCAGATTTCACCCTTTCAACACGGATTCATTTGTAAGATTGAAATCTGCTGCAGATCTGCATAAAATTTTGCACCAAACCAGCTACATGTGAACGCATCCTAACTCAAGACAATCTACCTCATCAAGGCCGCAAACACCCCACTACATGACAAACATTACAGAACCCACATCCCTGTACTACTGGCAGAGCCTCCAAATCAGACACTTTCTTCTTTCTTTGCCCCCCGCCAAAGCAATGACTCCCTTCGAACAACTCTGCAGTGGGTCTGGTCCGTCTCGTCACACCTGCTCATGCATATATAACATACTAACTACGCATGTAGAGACTCTACCCCCTCCATATATCCTCACATGGGAAAGAGATCTGTCGCTATCGTTTACACCAGAACATTAGCTAAAATCTACTCCTTTACACATAAATCCTCCATCTCTACTAAGATTCAGGAAACTGGATTCAAAATTCTCTGACAGTGGTACAGGGTGCCCTCTCATCTATATAAAATGATACCATCTGCTTCTCTGCTTTGTTGGAGATGCGGAACAGATCAGGGAACTATACTTCATATATTCTGGGAGTGCCCGGTGTTGTCGGGTTTCTGGTCAGAGGTATGGCACATTATCTCAAAATTTACGGACTTTGCTCTTCCAAAATCACTCACATTCTTCCTCCTGCACCTTAGTGACATCCCCCCATACTTCTATAGGAGCTCTGTGGTCAGACATCTGGTTAATGCAGCTAGGGCATGCATTCCGAAGCTATGGCGACAAGCTTCCCCTCCCTCTATCTCGATCTGGTTTCACGTGATCCACAAGACGATGGAGATGGAAGAACTTACAGCATCTATCAAAGACTTGCTGGATAAGTTTTCCAAAAACATGGCACTACTGGATTGAGATCCTAAATTCTCTGGGATATAGAAATCAAATTGGTCAAAGTTCCCCCGACCCAATTTTCAGGTTCCTTGTATCGGTTACCTGGACCTGGTGCTCCCATACCCCTCTCCCCAAAAACTCTATTGTTTTCTTTTCACACTACCTTTGCGGCTCCCACTCTTCCTCCTCCCTCCATGGTATAGTCCTTAAGCAGTGAAATATTCTAAAGCGCGGTCTTAAAAAATAACTAGTAATTATCCTCCTGTGCTACCATTGTGATGTCATCAACTGCCTTATGGAAGAAACCAGAACATCATGTTGTTGCATGCTGAATATTTGGACATGTTGGAGAACGTTCCTTAAGATGGTTGATGACATCACAATGGCCGTCGTGACATCAGAATGGCAGGTAGCGGAATATTCTTTTGCACATCTAATAACCATTGCATTCACTTGCTGCAGCCAGCAGATTGCAAGTGGGAGAAACAATCTGCGCATTTCTATATCTTCTACATATTTGCCTTTGTGATACAATAAAGGCAAAAAAGAAGAGAAATTGTTAGCAGTAAGAAGCAGATAAGATCGAGGAGATACCTAAAACAAAAAAGAATTGTGAAGATGACGGCCAGCAAAAGCCAAGTGAAGCTTAGAAACAAAAAAATGAACGGTTCTAAGCACGCCTGCGAAATATAGAGGAGGAAAAGGAGGACAATTTGGAAGAAAACCAAATCCAGGCTGATGACCAGGAGACAGAACTGATGCCAGACAGCGTTGTGGGACAAAAAGTACAAGCAGAATATCATCATCTTCATGACCTGATCCGCAGCCTAGAAGATCTGTGCGTCCAAGTACCCTGCTAGTCAGCAGGAAATACTGGCAGCGTATGATCGCATTCACGACCTGATCCAGAGTACATCCAGTACTATGGTGGTCAGCATGAAGAACGACATAACGGAGAAGAAGAGCTGGAGAGTAAAGGAGGAGATAATGAAGATGTAAACCTCAAGTAGTCCTGTTTCGGTGTATGCAAGCTAGCATAAAAGTCTGGGTGGGATTCCCCTATTTCAGTGGGTGTGGATGTTTAAGCTAAATCCTGTTTCGGTGTATGTATGCATTACATAGCATTACATCCTGCTGCGATCGGACAGGCATTCTATCAAGCCACCCCGCGGGCGATCGGATGAATGGCGTAGTAGCGCATAAAGGACAAACAGACACACACGCATACAGACATACATTCAATTTTATATATATATAGATCAATGCTCGTGCCAAATTTCACGTTTCTATGACACTGGAAAGTGAGAAAAATACATTCCGTACGTAAAATTTTGACGCTAATTCTTTTGCGCATAGAATTGAATAATTGAGTTGGCACCTGTTAGTTTTTCCTATTTATGACATATTCAATGCCCATGCCAAATTTTAAGTTTCTATGTGAGAAAATTAGATTCTGTGCGTAAAATTTGGACGCTAATTCTTTTGCGCATAGAATTGAATAATCGAGTTGGGACCCATTAGCTTTTCCTATTTATGACATAATCAATGCCAGTGCCAAATTTCGAGTTTCTATGACATCAGAAAGTGAAAGAATTAGATTCCGTACGTAAAATTTGGATGCTAATTCTTTTGCGCATAGAATTGAATAATCAAGTTGGGACCCGTTAACTTTTCCTATTTATGACATATTCAATGCCCGCGCCAAGTTTTAAGTTTCTATGACATTGGGAAGTGAGAGATTTAGATTATGTACGTTAAATTTTGACGCCAATTCTTTTGCGCTAGAATTGAATAATCGAGTTGGGACCATATTACTTTTCCTATTTTGGAGATAATCTATCCTCTTGCCAAAATTCATGTTTCTACGACATCGGGAAGTTGGAGAACTTTTGGCGAGTCAGTCAGTGAGTGAGTCAGTCCGGGAGTCAGTGAGTGAGTCAGTGAGGGCTTTCAGCTTTATATATATATATAGATAGATATAGATATATACATATATTCACATACATGTACATGGTGGGCAAGTTGGAGCATGTTCCTCAAGACAGATGATGACATCACAATTGCAGATGACATCACAATTGCAGATGACATCACAATAGTAGTCCATTAGGTGACATCACAATGAAAGTTGATGACATCACAATGGCACAAGGCTTCTTATACCAGTGCACGGGTTAGAATCCTTGCATTCACTTGCTGCAGCTAGCAGAGAATAAGTGAGAGCGACTATCCTTTTGGATTTCTATATTTTCTATATTTTTGCCTTTGTGATATAATGAAGGCAAAAAAGAAGACAAACCATTTACAGGAAGAAGCTGATAAGATCGAGCACATTCCTGAAGAGAAGAACGATGGCCGTAAAGGCCAGAATGAGCCAATTAAAGCTAAGAAACCAAAAAAGAACTGGTTTTTAGCACGCCTACAAAAAACCTGGGCAAGGATTACTGGGTGTATGAGGAGCTGCTGCACTTGCATCCAAGTAGAGAGAAGTGCCGAAGAACTCCCAGGACCCAGTGGAATAACAATGGAGGAAGTCCCAAGTCCCAGCGGGATAAATATGGAGAAGAAACTTCCAGGATCCAGAGATATAAACATGGAAGAACTCCCAAATCCTGTCGGGATCAATATGGAGGAGGAACTTCCAGGATCCAGAGACATAAACATGGAGGAACTCTTAGATCCCAGCAGGATCAATATGGAAGAGGAACTCCCTGGGCCCAGTGGGATCAACATAGAGTACAGCAAAGGTAGGATATCATGTACCTTCTCATATAATACAAGGTTATGCTTTTAGTTACAGACCCCCATTATAACTGCCAATCACAAATTAATGGATATCTTTGGCGAGTTCTGTATATTCAAAAAACAAATAGTTGCCAGGGGTAATTTTGTACAGCTAGGGCCCCACAGTGGTAACAATCCTTGTTGTGGAATTTAGTTTTTATATATATTTTTTTAAGGATAAATTTGAATATTTTGTTAAGAAATAGAGCTGTGGTTTGGGGCTTGTCCGGATATACATCATTATTTTAATATCTTAGTAACATTGCATATACATGGACTTATACCAAAGTGGGTGATGTAGAGTGGGTACAATACAGCTTATTTATGTAGTATTATATGGCAACCATTCAGATACATGGCTGCCCAGGAATATTTGGATCCATCAGGGCATGAGATGCTTTTACAAGGGAACCACGCTTGATGCCCTAATATAAGATATGAATAGGAGTTGTTTTCTAAAAGCATCCCCTTGAAATATAAGTACTTGGGTGAGGTGGTCTTCTCTCAAGTTCTCAAAACATGTATTCCATCATTCATTAGTTATATCATCTTTATCATTCATAATATATAAAATAGGTTTCAGGTTTTAACATTTGACATCTTATCCTATTTCTGTAGATATATTCTTTATAGCTAAAGCGTCCACTGAAGTAAAGGAAGAACATGTGGAGGAAGATCAAAACATCAAGACTGCTGACAACAAGGAGGCAGAAGTGGTGGAGACAGACAGTTTGGTGGAAAAGGAAATAGAAGCAGAATACCGCCTTCTTGACCTGATCCACAGCCAGGAAGATCTGCACATCCAATACTATACTAGTCAGCAGGAAATACTGGCAGAGTATGATCATATTCAGGGCCAGATTCAGATCACAGAAGATCTGCACATTCAGGACTACGATGCAGATGATGAAGAACAGGATGGAGAAGAAGAACTGGAGTGTAAAGTAGAAGATGATGTAAAAGTAAAAATCCAGGAATATGGAGAGGATGGACTGGAGAAGGCAGACAGCACCAAAGAAAGCCAAAGAGCTTCTGGTGAAATGCCAGGGCCTAGTCACATCAGCAATACAGGTAGGAGATCGGGAAGTAACTGGGAATGTTCATGGGAACTTTTTATAAGCTTTTCAGATCATATGGTCTACAACCATAGAAACACATATGTCTGTGCAAGAGCTCCAAATACAAGATGGTATTTATGTCTTTAGAGTTTTAAACGTTAGTGAATATAATGTAGGTAGTATGTTTCATGATCTGACTACGTATGAATATGTGTTGCTGTGCGATAGTAATGAAGACTCATAATCATTTCACATATTAACACGTGTGCATTTGTTTCCTACAAACAGACAACGAATCATCTAAAAGCAAGAAAAACGACAAAAAGGGGGAAGAGAAAGAAGAGTGTAGATCTCAGCAGAGGTCAAGCAGTAAGAGCAGTTCTCTAGACCATGAGGCACTAGAGGAGCTCTACAAATCAATCAGAGCCTCTCAGAGTGGCAGTAGTGCCAACTGTTCTGATTCCTCCTCACTAGATTATGAAGCACTAGAAGAGCTCTACAAACCAATCATAGCCTCTCAGAGCGGCGGCAGAGACGACAGATCTGATTCCTCCTCGCTAGACGATGAGGCACTAGAGGAGATCTACAAATCAATCAGAGCCTCTCAGAGTGGCGGTAG